>NC_047674.1:17641961-18383211 GCF_011762505.2 Arvicanthis niloticus | reverse complement strand
GCTTGGAACTTCCTCTCAAGCAGTTGGTTGATTTAGGATCTTGGTCCCCAGGAAGGTGGTGAAGGACAGAGACAGTCCTGCGGATTGGACATCAGCTTTGGCCGCCTAGAATCTTGGCCTGCTGAAGAAGCTGGAATACCAAGAGGTAGTTTCCCCAGGTGTCCTTGAAGACTACTCTTAGGTGTGTAACCAGAAATAGGACTGTCTCATCCTTAGTTTCCAATTAGCTGCTATGTTATTAAAGGAGCCAGCCCACGGGGAATGTCTGTCACATGGCCAGAGCAGTTCCTGGGGCAGAGAGGACCTGCCAGTAAGCATCTGCTCCCTTGTGTGAAGGTTGTCATCAATGCAAACATTTTCGTACTATTGTTGCTAACGGTTACGTAGTGGTTCTCCTTGGACCCATCCTGTGGGCTGCATGTGGACTAACTGTGGGCAGGCCGTTTGCAAGCTCCCCTGACTGTGTGATACCTTTTCAATATATCTCTTTTCTATATCACTCACAAGGTGAGTTTCTTCTGCTTACACAGATCCCCAAATAGCCCCCAGGGACCATACCTTCAGTTCTACAGTTTCGTCTTTGGGCTAATGCATCTGCTGGAATGCTTGCTTCTTACACAGCCTCTCAGGCGAAGGTGAAGACACCTGGAAGTGCCCCGTTCTTTTTCACACAGCAGTGAGTAGCTGGACAAAGGGGATGATACACAGAGAAGCAAACATTAGGTGGACCGCGTGGCTTCTCTCCAGAACCGCAGAATGAGTCAATATGGACAGTACTCAGCGACAGTGTCTAGGCTGCCTCCAGAATGAGATGCTTCCTGAATTGGTTCCTGAAGAGTTCAGTGAAATGAATGTGATGAATACTCACAGGCATGATTCAGTGAGGCAAATATTTCTGACCTTGGAACCTTCTTATCCCATTAGCTCGTTTCTTTCCCTGAGCTCAGAGAAACATCAAGACAGGGAAATCTAGGAGCTGGGCAGTAGCCGAGGTCAGAGGATTCTGAACCTCCAAGTGGAGCTGCCCCTGGCCCTGGTAGAAGAAATGTGGATTCTGAGGGGCCAAGCATCATCTCCTTCACCTGGCTCCAGACTGTGAAAGATTGCAGAATGGGTGGGGTGTGCAGCAGAAAGCTTGGGGTGGTGGATAGAGCGGCTCAGGGGCAATCTTCAAGGAGCTTAGCCACTTGGAGGGTGAGCTGCCGTTGATTTAGTTTCTAACCATGTCTGCAATGGGTGGGCTGGACACAATCGTTCTTCTGAGCCCCAAGGCTGTGTTCCCCTGGAACCGTGTCTGTTGCTTTCCATATGGCTCTCCCCTGCTGAAGAGATCCATTTGTCCCCTGGTAAGAACTCACGGGAGTGGGATGTAGCTGTCTGAACATGTCACTGCCGTATCCCCATTTACCAAGTCTTCCTTCTCTTATTCCGCCATCTTTTTAGGGGACTGCCACATCTATTTCAATAGGCACACGTCCCCAGACTGGCTACCAGATTGTGGGTGTTTAGTAAACGCTCAGTGACTGGAGAGCAGCAGTGCTCTGCTGTGCCTCAGAGGGGAAGAGGCAGCCTTTCGCCCAGGCAGTGGGAAAGTCTGGCAAAGCACCAACTGATCCATTGTGCAGAAGGGGCTGGGAAGGTCCCAACCAATCTCCCGATCTGCCTTCAGTCATGGCTAGGGCCTCATTACTGTCTAGGCCTTGCTGGCGAGCTGGCTGATATCCAGTCAGTCATGGGGACAGACTAGGGAATGAGGCTCTGCCCCTCTGGTAGAACATCTGCTGGGAGGACAGCTGTTTCCACCTTGTATGGAGCAGTTCCAGTGGGAATGTGGTGTGTGGCCTGGCAGCTTACCGGACATAGTTCTTCTGCCACCAGTGGCCATTTTGGGGAAGAGGTAACCTAAAGGTTCTGGGGCCTTTGTCACATCTGTCAGGAGCTATTTTTCTGGGACTTTCTTTTCATTCTTTTCTAGTTTGCTTCTGGGAAGTCTGGGAAGGACAGGGTTGGACTCTTTGGAAATGCTGTGGCCATAGAGAGTGTTAAGACATGGCCTCTGGTGTCAGGAAAGCAGCTTTCACTGTGGATTAGTGGGTGTCAGGCCAGAGACCTGGGCATGGGAGGTGGGCCAGAGTAGGGCTCTGAGACTCCAATGTCACGGTTGCCACTTCAGGACTGCTGGCCTTGCCTTGGATTCCCAGTCAGGCATGTTGTGGGGCTCCTGGGCCTCAGAGTCAGTGAATGACCCAACTTGGACCTACTTGAAGGAACCATTCCTCAACACTGGCCATCTGAGGCCACAGCCACTATCTCTGCCTTGAGAAACTTCAAAGAAGCAGAGTCTTACACTTCATCACCCCATCCCCAGCGCCTTGCTGGGCTGACACTCCTCTGCAGGAGAACTCTGCCTCAAAGCTGTTACAGAGTCTGGGGCTGAGACAAGAGAGACCTAAAGGAGACAGTGGCTCAGACAGGACAGGGCTTCGTGTCTGGGAGGGTCTGCCTGCTCTCAGGGACTGAGCAGCTTCCAGAGAGGCAGGATGGGATCAGAGAACATGCCCAACCCCCCAGCATGGAGGATCACTTCATACAGTTCACTGCTGTAGAACCATGAGAGTAGGCAGCATCAGGTCTAGGTCTCTTAGGTCCAGGGATGGGGAAGGAGCAGGCAGCTGACCCTCAGAGGACTTTCCTCTGAAGCTCTGAGCTCATGGGCACGAGCACAGAGCTGGAGGCAACAGGAAAAGAATGACAAGTGTTTGCTAGGGACCTAGAGGCTTGGGCCTTTCACATGAGCTCATGCAATAAGACATACTCAGGCTTTGCATGCCAGGAGCTTGGCACAGCTGCTTGGACTGGCCCCGTGGCCCCCATCCCACACGCATCTCTCTTGCATTCTTGGGAACTTGAGGGTGAACCCAAGGAACCCAGCTTGGAGATGATGGGAGCAATGTTGAGCTTGGTTGGATGGAGTTCTGGCTGGAAGAGTGGACAGCAGGAGACTCAGGGTCGAAAGTCACTAATAGCTCAGGGCTGATGAGTCAGAACGGGTTATTTATTTCATGGTCTCTTCCCCAATCCCTCCTAAGTGCTTGTCATTTGTATTTAGTGGAATTAGGGTTTAGGATTAGGATATAGTATTTTGGTTAGGGTTAGAGTTGTCTTCTATGGTTTCTAAAGACTTTCTTAAATATTTTGAAAATCATATTATAGTTGTTACTGCTGTGGTTGTTATTATGTGGGTTTTTTTTTTTTTTTTTCATACAGAGTCTCATATTGTAGCCCAGGCTGACCTGACATGCACTAAGTAGCTGAGGCTGGCTTCAGATTCTCAGATATTCTTTTCCTTTAGACTTCTGAGTGCTGGGGTTATGAGCATGAGCCACTGTACCTGACTCAGATTATTAAAATTTTTTAGCCACTTCATTTTTTTTTTATTCAGAAAATATTTTTCTTTTTAAAGATTTATTTATTTTATGTATATGAGTACACTGTTGCTGTCTTCAGACATACCACAAGAGGGCATCGGATCCCATTACAGATGGTTGTGAGCCACCCTGTGGTTGCTGGGAATTGAACTCAGAACCTCTGGAAGAGCAGTCGGTGCTCTTAACCACTGAGCCATCTCTCCAGCCCCCAGAAAATATTTTTCATGCAGTATGTTTGATCATAGTCTTTTCCCTTCCCCAAATCCTTCCGGATCCTCCTTGCCTCTATGTCCATTCAACTTAATTTTCTCTCTCTTTCTCTCTCAAAACAACAAATAAAAAACCAAAACCCCCTCAGTACTGTCACTTCTCATGTTTACTGTGACACTCTCTTCCACTCTGCCAAGATCAAATGTAGATTACATTCTTATGCTTTCTGTATTTCACCTTTGTTACTTGCTTGTGTGGTCACTTGATTTACATCTTTATCCCTGGGATCCATCTGTCCCTGGAGGACTGAGGTCTGGTCTGATTTGTCTCTGTCTATCCCTCAACTCCCAGCCTGGAAGGGCGAGTCCACTACAGAGACTCTAAGTGTGGGCCACAGAGTGGCTTTGGCTCTGGTGAATCTGACATTTCTATATCAGTGCTACAGAGAGGAAACTGAGCTCAGAAATGGTTCAGGTATGAATAAACTTTTCAGGTGGGACCAGCAACCCAAGAATCTGTCTGCTCCAATGCTCACTCTGTTCCCATACCAAAGTCTCTATAGAACACATGAGCATGCAACGCCCACATTCTTCTGTCGTGATTTTACAAGCATAGTTGTGTGAGTGTGTGTACATGGATGTATTTAGCTTCAACCTGTCTGGAATGTTCTGTGATAAGTAGAAAGTAAAGATCTATTTGCTGTTTCTATCCTACTGTGACTCATTTCCCAGGTCAGTGGAGTGTTGATTCTTTCTCTCATTGTCTGAGGTTTACTTGATTTATAAAATGTTTAACTTAGATGTGTTCACATATGTCACGCAGAAAAGTTGCTTTTCTGTTGTGTTGCTTTAAACAGAATCTCATGTATTCCTGACTGACTGTGAACTGGCTATGTAGACCAGGATGGCCTTGAATTTTTGATCCTCCTGCCTCTAGCCCTCCAGAGTCCTGGGACTACAGGTGTGTGCTACCACAGCTGGCTTTTACTGTAAAGTTTTGACAATTGCTATTTATGTCTCATAGATTTTTCAGACATTTCCCCTAGTTTTGCCTAAAGAATTTTCCTGAAAACTGTTTTTTTCCATATAAATGTTATTACTTTATAAACTTTTATAGAATTAAATTTAATTTTAACCAGTCATATTTTATTTTCACTTAACCTCTTATAATAGCTAGTTTTATTTATTTATATTTAATTTTATTGCCTTGTGGTCTGAGAATATAACCTATAATATCTGTAGGATATGAACATTACTATCATTTCATTGTGCCTGAACATGAGCCCTTGGACTGGTGACTGAAAGAAACCCAAGTTTCACCATAAGGGAATTTATTGGTACCTAGGACCTTCTAGGTGGTGGAAAAATTCCTCTGTACAGCTTATGGGTCGGGGTTGGGGAGGACCGAGAATTAAGGAGACACCTAAAGTGGGCAGTGAACTGCCCCAGTCATGTGGAGACAGGTATTTACCAAATGAGTAACGTGGACGGGGGGGGGGGGAAGGGGGGCAGTGTGGGCTTGTACAGTGATCATCGGGGGGGGGGGGGGACGGGGGGCAGTGTGGGCTTGTACAGTGATCATGAGCCTGCTGTCTGCTGTGCTCCCTGTGTAATCCCAGTCCCTGTGAGAGCATGATCTTTGTTCATCTAGGGGATTTGAGGAGAGGGGCTGGTGCTGTGCCCTAGAGAAAGTAGGAGGGGTCTGTGGAGATGTTCCTCTTCCCTCAAACCTGGTGGGGTGCCTAAGCCTTTCTAGATGAAAGGCTTCTGATACATACGGACACACTATTCTCCCCCAAAGGCCCTGCTGCCTTCCCCAGAAGCATAGAGCACCCCTTCTTTACTTCTCATCAACACTGGGTGTGACAATCCTTTCGAGTTTACTAATCTAGTGAAAAAGCTTCCCACGGGTTTTGCGGTTTGGCGGTGGTAACACGTGTGTTTATTTTTCTTTTAGTCTTCTTAAAAAAAAAAAGTCCTCCAGTTTCCAGTGAACGTTCACATACGCTCCTCACTGGCCATTTGCCAATCTTCACTGATAACCATTTTATTGATAACTGTTTTGTTGGTAACCATTTTATACCTGTCACCCATTCTCCACTGAGGTATATGTTTTTCTAACTGGTTTGTAAGATTTATTCATTTACGAAGAAGATGGTCTCCATGGTTTCTCACATGTCAAAATGCCCTCAGTTTTTGCTTTGACTTTAAGATCCATATGGAAATTTCTATTTTTAATGTAGTCAAATCCATCATTTAAAAGTGTTTTCTAGCTTTGGAGTCATTTTTAGAAAAAGCCTTCTTCCTCACCTCTCAAAACTAAATAAACACACTTATTTTTTTCTAGTACTTTATGGACTAGCATTGTGCGTGTTGATGTGTGTCTGTGTCTTTATTTTAAATCCATCTGGTGTGAGGATAAGGATCCAGCTTTATTTTTCACCATTAAAAAGTTGAAAGCAGGTGCTCTTAATCACTTATCAGGATCATTTTTTTTTAATCCAAGTTAAATGTTGAACACTCAATTTTATTTTTTATTTATTTTTTTACTTTTTTGGTTTTTCGAGACAGGGTTTCTCTGTGTAGCCATGGCTGTCCTGGAACTCACTCTGTAGACCAGGCTGGCCTCGAACTCAGAAATCCACCTGCCTCTGCCTCCTAAGTGCTGGGATTAAAGGCATGCGCCACCACCGCCCGGCCAGAACACTCAGTTTTAGACAATAAGACTTCCTGTACAAACTCACTTTCAGACATAATGATAAAATGCTTAAGTTTCATTCATCATTTCATTTAACTGTAGAAAATTAAATAAGAAAGACTGATTAAAAAACAAACAACCAAAGAGATTGCTTTTCGGTCATCTTCCCCTCACAGGGTTAGTAGCCTTGACCATTTACTGAGTCCCCACACATTCCCGGCAGTGACTTTGTCCGGGAGTGCGCTCAGCAGACAGAGTCTGCGGATTGGAGTCAAGAGGGATGCACATTTGGTCCATGCAAAGGTGGGATCCAGTCACCCACAATGCAATTTCACCAGAAGAAAGACTGGTATCTGACAGTTCCCGCTAAAGCAGATCGGCTGATTTTATGTCATCAACACCACACACTCTGTGTTTATAACAAAAAATGGTTTATTTTGTTCTTTCATCAGTATCTTGGAAGTCGAAGGTCAAAGGGCTGATTATAAGATTCTTTTACTGTGATGGTTAGAGAAGCAGGGAGGGGTGAGAGAGAGAATGAGAGACAGAGACAGACAGAGACAGAGAGACAGAGATAAAGTGGCAGAGAGAGACAAAGAGAGATAGACAGAGACACAAAGAGACAGAGAGAGGGACAGACAAACATAGACAGAGAAACAGAAACAGAAAGAAACAGAGGAGGCAGAGAGAAGAGGAGGGGAAGAATAGAGGGAGAGAATTTTTGGTCTTCAGTGCTTAAAGACTTGCATTACACACACACACACACACACACACACACACACACATGCAGGCATGCATGCACACACACACTTCTGCTGAGGTCAGGACAGTATGCTGAATTTTGTCCTCTTCTATTAGGTGGGTCAAAGGACTGAACTGTGGTCATTTGCCTTGGCATCAAGTACCTTCACCCATTGAACTATCTCAGATGGCTTTCCTCCAGCCCTTTGCTGTTTTTTTTTTTTTTTTTTTTGTGTGTGTGTGTGTATGTATAAAACCCCTACCCCCAGTGCTGGGAACCAAACCCACATTCTTGCACTTACAAGTGCTCTGTTGTGAAGTTAAGCCCCTATCCCTCACTTGACTTTTGTAACTGCCAATAGTCCACTCAGGAGGGTGGAGCCCCAGGATCTAACCACCTCCCATTAAGCCCCAACTCTCAACACTGTTGCACCAGACATCAAGTTTCTAGCACAGGTTTTTGGGGAAACACATTCCTCAAACACATTCCTCATATTTTGGGGAAACAAACCTCAGCAGGACCCAGCCATTCACAGATCCAAGCTTGGGTAGAAGTCCCCTTAGCTTTGTAGCAATAAGGTATATGGAAGACCACTTGTTTCTATCTTTTCCCCCCTAAATGAGGTCAAATGTGGCTCAGCCTTTAGCTGTCTTAGAATGATTGGCTTCTCCTTTTGATTCCAAAGAAGGAGTTTTGAATTTAAGATTGAGGCAACTCACAAGATTTAACTAGGGGAATTTAATGATAGGACTTACTCCCATTGTAAAAAAAATATAAAGGACAGTAGCAGATAATAAAATAACTGAGCTGCTGGACACGACCTTTATCCCCTGAGAGGACATGGTCAAGTCGGGCGGAGAGTGCAGTGAATGAATGGCAAGTATGTTGAGAATAACTGACGCAGAGGCTTATGGGAGTCCTAGAAGAGCCTCCAGGCTGGGCTCAACACTGAGGTCTCTGCACCCCAGTCTAGGGACCCATCTGCCTCAGGGATGAGCTCACTCATTTTGTGAACATGGAGCCAGCTGGTATCATGGGCAACTCTGCTGGCCTGACCACATGGGAACTGGAAGGCACTGCTTTACAACCTTGTTTTGGGGACGGTAGTGACCTCCCCTTCCTCCTCTCTAAGAGATCACCGAGGGAGAAGCTGGTTTGCAGTGGGAATCTACAGCAATAACTGTTTCTGGAGCACTTTCTGGGGCTGGGCCCCCATGGTTTGTACCAGGGTCAGTAGAGCAGGGGGACTAGGCAGTGTTGGCCATTGGCGCTTCAGGGCCATAGAAGCCAAGGCTAGTACTCAGCAGGTGGTAGATACCTAGAGATAGACCAAGTGCCTGGAGAGAGGGTGTCCAGAGAGTGGATGGGTGTCTAGGGCATGTGAGTCTAGGGAAAGGATGAAGTTTCAGAGAGCAGGTATCTGGAAAGTGGGTGAGAGTCTTAAGAATGGGTAGATTTCAGACAGTGGGTGAGTGTCTGGGGAGGTCGGAGAGCGTGGATGAGTGAGTGGAGGAACCAAGTTAGAGATGAAGCTTTTGAAGGACACTTAAGACGTCCTTCATGGCAGGGCTGGAAGCTAGAGGGGATGAAGGAATTAAGTTTGCTTATTCATGACTTTTTATCAATAACTAAGCAGGATCACATGAGAATTATGCAAATCCATTCTGAGTGGAGCATCTGTTACCTCAAAAAACCTCTTCTTCTGTCCCACCACTACTGCTTGGTGTTGTCAGATAGGGACCAAGCTTCCGGAATATGTATGATGCCTTTGGGGACCAACCGCAGCATCGCTTCGTGGAAAGTATCATCACAGGACTAACTAGTGAGGAGGAAATCATGGAGGACCATCAGAAGGGGCAGTTGAATAAACTGGATATTTACAATGATTTCCCATAGTGCTCTCTGCGTATTAGGTTGTTCTTGAACTGTTTACTAAGCCATCTGTTATTAACTTATTTAATCCTGGTAGCTTTATTATTATTATTTTCAGTGCTGGGGATTGAACCTTGGACCTTATACCTGGTAGGCACTCTACCACTGAGGCCACATGCCCAACTAATCCTGGTAGCTCTTTTTACCTCCATTTTATAAATGAAGAAACTGAGGCACATTGCAGTTGAGTAACTTGCCCAGGGTCAGTCACATAGCTAGACCTTGTGGAGCCTGGATTCAAACCCAGGGAATTCATTCAGAGTTTGTATTCATTAATCAAACTTCTATGTCATTTGCTTTTAGGATCTTCACAAAGATGTAATCAAATGTCTGCTACGTGCATTGAAGCCACTTGGAAAACCAAACCTCATGAAACTCCAACAGCTAAGCCCCCAAGGATCACCCACTGAAAGTCACACCGTAGCACCTCAAGGCTCAAGTTAGGCTCCCTCCCAAGACAGAGAAAGCAGCAATGTGGTCAGAGCACAGCAGAAAGATTGTCCTACACACTGTTGTCTCTAGCCTTGTCCTGCCTGTGGCTTCTTGGGACAGCTGGAAAACCACAAGGCAAATCTCATGTATTCAGATGTAAGTGTGTTTAACTTACAGACCATCTGTTGAAAAAAAGAGGGAGGGCTAGCTCTCTTGACGTGTGCCTTCTGAGGATCCTAAGGTATCTGAATAAGCAGAAAAACTTCCTTCCTTCTTTCCTTCCTTCCTTCCTTCCTTCCTTCCTTCCTTCCTTCCTTCCTTCCTTCCTTTCTCTTTTTTCTTTCCCAAGACAGGGTTTCTCTGTGTATCCCTGTATCCCTGGCTGTCCTGGAACCCACTCTGTAGACCAGACTGGCCTCAAAAAAGAGATCTGTTTGCCTTTGCCTCCCAAGTGTTGGGAATTAAAGGTGTGAACTCGCTCTGCAAAAAATTCTTAATAGAATTCAGCATAGCTTGCCCCTGGCTCCTTAAGAGGGTCAGCTCCATATTTGGGGGGGGGGAATAGAGGGTGGGGAGTAGGGACAGGAGGGGAGGGGTCTACCTCAGGGTGGTAGGAGACAGGCTCATCTGGCATCTCAAAGTCAAGAGTGTTCACCAGAGTTTCACTAGCACCCTGTACTCATTTTTGTCATCCCCCTAAAAGGAGGAGGTCATAATCACCCCGATGCATGCCCCACTCCTAGCTTTGTGTCAGGACCTTTTCAGCACTGGGGGGGTGGTGGTGGTGAGGGGCGGAATGTTATGCCTAAATAAAAGCTTGGCCAAGAATTAACTATGAGGAGTAACCCAGAGACTTTTTGAAAGGTGTCCAAAACCCAGAAAGTCTCATTTACCCATGGCTCTAAAAAGAGTTTATAAAAGTGCTTCTAACGTCAGTATGTTTTCCCTTGTTACAAATGTATGTTTTGACCTTTGTATTTTGGCTTAAAGTGAAATGTGTAGTTTAAAAAAAACACTCAGTTACATCCACACCATTTATTAGTTTTTTCTTCCCTATTTAGACATTCACATTCTCACACTGCATCATAAAGTTTACCTTAAGAAGCTGGGCCCTGTTTATTGCTTTGTTTCTTAGTTCTGACCACACTTTTTTGACTCATTACGGCTTTGAAATATATTTGGCCATCTGGAAATGTGCCCCTCCAAAGCTAATTCTTTTTTTTTTCTTCAGGATCTTTCTTCTCTTTTCAGAAGAACTTTAAAGTAAGTTCTCCAAGTTTTCAAAGTATCATCTATGGTCTTATCAACTTTACATATTAATAAGAAAATGCGATATCCTATCAATATTGAGTTTTCCTTTTTAGAAACAAAGCAGTTTTGAAATGTCGTGGTATATGTTCTTTGCAACCAAATGACTCCTGAAAAAAAAACCCCACAAAAAACTGACCCTCAATTCTTTTGGGAATTAGAAATATATGCAGATAGCCAATTAAAAAAAGTTAAGGTACTTGGAGATACAAAAAGTGTATTATCAAACCGACTTACAATGTTTATGGATAAAGAAATAGATCAGGTAAGATAAAAAAGATAGGGTAGGAGTGGAGAAATGAACCAGGTTTGCAGAGTCAGGTTCCTGGGATCTGGATCATCTGGATTGGAGGACAGACCTAAAATAATAATAGCACATTGTTTAAGTCAAGAGCAAACACACACATATTAAGAAGGTGCTCTTTGTGCAGAGAAGTCAGGCTGCCTGCCTGTGGGCGACTCTCCTGCTATATTTGGCCCTCCCTGCCCACTGGCCTCTGTCACCTGTCACAGCACCTGGTGGTGAAGGTGTGGGAGATTCCTCTTTAAGACTCCCACAGCCAGTTCAGGAGGCAACTTGAGCCCCTAGGAGCTGCTTTGGGGATGTCTTGTACTCAGGACCACGTGCTTCCATAGTTCTTAGTGGGGATGCTTCTGGAGATCTGGCTAGACCAGTTTTCCTGACTTGTCTAAGCCCATTCTGTATCCAGTTCCAGGATGAAGGCAAAGTGGTCCCTCTGCTCAAGGCTTCCTATATCCCAAGATTTGATCATGGGAGGAATCAGTTAGAATTCAGCCTCCTGGAAGCTAACAGTTTGGGGACAGCATTGACCCTTTTTTCTCCAGGAAGCTTCCTGGTAGCAGGAGGAACCAAAGCCAGGAATACCAGAGCCTCCCCTCTGGCTGTTGCTCACTCAAATATATTTGGCCTTGGCTACCCCTAAAACTCACCCAGCCCTCGGAAGGTGCCCTCTTAATGTGTTGAATAGCCAAAGAGAATATTTTGTTAGGAAAACTACATGGGCTTGGACAGAGGTATTCCAGACAGAAAGTTTTCTCTTTTCTGCAGGCAGGAGTGTGGCTGGTGGGCAAGATGTCACTCAGTATTGTATTTTGAGTAGTTCACTGGCCGATGATGGTGACCGCACTGAGTAAGGTGTGTGACGTCATTGTCTTCACTGTTTTTCCATGGCAGAGGCTTGTTACCCACAATGTTGAGGTGGGACTTCTAAGTTTTTATTACTTCTGACCAGATGACTCTGGGGAATGTGAGATTCGAGTAATTGGTTGCAAATTCTCTGACAATTTGAGACAATAGAAAGCTCCAGGCTTCTGCCTCAGGGTGACATGGAGGGGTTGGTTTTATAAATGGGTTTCCTCATACTAGAAGGAGATGACACAGGCCGTTCTAGACTCTAGGACAAGAGGATGAAAAAAGTTGTACCTGAAGCAGGGATGTGTAGAGTGGACTAATTTGCAGGTTTTAGGGAGACACGTGACAGATCTGGGGGCAAGCCTCATTGTGCTGGCTTACCATGGCACCGGTACTCTCTGGTCTCAGGGTCTCAGCTGATGACCTTGTACATCCTCCCAGTCATTCCTAAGTCAACTGCCACCATTCTTGTTTTACAGATAAGGCTTGACTCAGGGGCACGGCGGTCAGGGAGTCAAGATGGGGTTGGACCCGTTCTGAGCCACTGTACCTTGGAGCCACTCTGAGCGAACATCATGAAAATGTTGGCCGGAGGGACTGAGGAGGATGAGGTGGGGGAGACTGGTACCAGTAAGGGCACAGACTGTTGCTGGGTAGGGAAAGGAGGGAGGCCTGCTCACTGGAATTTTTGGGAATCTTGCACTACCTTTTCAAATGAAACACATAAATTAATGAAGGAGACAATATCCCTCAAAGCTGAATAAAAGGTCACAACAAACAAACAAACAAACAAACAAACAAACACACGCTCCAGTGTGTATCCCAGGCTGGCCTCAAACTTCTGGTCCTCCTGCCTGTACCTTCTGAGGGCTGAAATTACATGAGTAAGCCACTACACCGGCTTTAATATGGTGCTGAGGACTGAACCCAGAATCTTTTTGCAAGCACCCTGCCAGCTGAGCTACACTTTTAGAATTCCTCCCCCATCTTTTTCTTTTTTAAAGATTTATTTATTTATTCTCTGTATATGAGTACACTGTCACTGTCTTCAGACACACCAGAAGAGGGCATCACATTCTATTACAGATGACTGTACACCACCATGTGGTTGCTGGGAATTGAATTCAGAACCTCTGGAAGAGCAGTGAGCCATCTCTCCAGCCCCCACCCTTCTTATGTTTTAAAATACTTTATAGTTCTTTGAGAACTTGTGCAGTGTGTTTTGATGCCTTCACCCTCCCCATCACTTTTCTTTTTTAAATGATTCTGGAGATCTTGGGCCTTGTACATGGGAGGCGAAGTATTCAAACGCTGAGCTATGGCCCTGGATCTTTCCTTCTTTCCTTTTGACCTCCCCTTCATTGTAGTCTTCATCCTCCTCCTCTTCCTTCATAATAAAGCTTTTTAAAAAAGTTTTATTTATTTATTTTATGTATGTGAGTACACTGTCACTGTCTTCAGACACACCAGAAGAGTGCATCAGATCCCATTACAGATGATCATGAGCCACCATGTGGTTGCTGGGAATTGAACTCAGGACCTCTGGAAGAGCAGTCAGTGCTCTTAACCGTTGAGCCATCTCTCCAGTCCATGATAGGGTTCTGCTATGCAGCTCAGGCTAACCTTGAATCAGAAATCCTCATATTTTTACCTTGTGAGTCTTGTGAGTGCTGGGGTTGCAGCTGTGTACCTTGTGAATCTCACACAGCCAGAGGCTGAGTGGAATGGTGTGTGTGTGTGTGTGTGTGTGTGTGTGTGTGTGTGTGTGTGTGTGTGTGTGTGTAGAGGCCACAGGTCAGCCTTGGGTATCCTTCCTTGGGAGCTGTCCTTCTTGTCTTTTTGGAGGAAGCATATCACTGGGACCTAGAGCTCACCAAGGGTGACTGGCCATCAAGCTTCAGAAAGCCTTCCGTCTCTGCTTCCCCAGTGCTGGGATTACAAGTATGTGTAACCACATCTTACCTTTCCCCCTGTGGTTCTGAGGAACAAACTTATCTACGCATGTGTGTGCTAAGCCCTTTACTAACTGAGCTATATCCCAGCCCACAAGGCTACTTTTCAAAGACCCCGAACAAGCTCGGTTTCAGTTTCCATTCTTCAAAAGCAGTGCTCTACACACAGCCTGGTTCTCTGGCCGCCTCTCCCTTTCTGTGGATTAAAATAAAATTAGCACAAAACAAGCAAGAAATCACTTACAGCAAGGGTGATAAGAAGTGGCTAACGTGATGTTTTGTTTAATTTCAGATTTTGATTTTCAACTAAAGTATAAAAAGCATAACATATGATGTAAATGATGTTTTGAATGGTGTACACATTGTACAAAGGCTAAATAAGACTAATGAGTATACCTATTGTCTTAAATACTTACTAATTGTGAGATTTGAAGTGTATTCTCTTAGCCACTTTCTATTGTATAATCTATTGTTATTCACTGTGGTATCCAACAGGTCTCTGAAACTTAGACTAAGTTTCTGTATCTGTGTATCTATGTATTTATGTATCTATTGTATCTATGTATTTATGAATCTATCTGTCTGTCTGTCTGTCTATCTATCTATTTTCTGAGACAGGGTCTCATTGTTGCCCAGCCTGACCTGTAACTCACTATGTAGTTAAGGCTAACCTTGAACGCCTGAGTTTCCTGTTTTAGCCTCCCCAGTGATAGACATACATCCTGCAGATCTATTGAAATGTATACCTTGGAAAAAAATCTTTTCACTCTAACCCCTAGTAGCCACTCAAATTTCTGCTCTCTCAGATCCGAGTGTGAGCTCAGGGGCTGTTTGCCTTTCAGTGTCTCCTTTCTCTTACTTGGCACAATGCCCTTTCAGTGAATGCATGTTCTTACAAGTAACAGGATTCCCTTCTTATTAAAAGGTCTGCATGGCAACCATCACATCCGTATGGTTTGGATGTGAAGTTGCCCTTCCCTGCAAGAGAATCCTGAGATGGAGGATAGATCTCTGACTAAGGGAGTGTTCAGAGTTGGGCCTTTCAGGAAGGGGCTTTAACAATAGATTGATCTCTTGATGGCTCCTTAATTCAGTGGTATTATTGGAAGGCAGGGAAAGGTAGGTGTAGAAACGTAGAAAGTGGATCAGTGGGGTGTCTAGAAAGGCAAACCTTGTCTTTGACTCCTTCTAAGTCCACTCATACTCTTACTACCCCTACACACACACACGCACACACACACACACACACACACACACACATACACACACACGTGTGCACATGCGCGTGTGCGTGCGCACTTACTCATGCACGCACGCATGCACACACACATCACATATATACACATACACTCATAAACACACACACCCCACATATGTACACATGCTCATAAGCACACACACATGCACACAATTTCCTTTATGCAGTTTTCAATGATAGTCACTTATATTGGCTCCATATTTTGGCTGTTGTAAACAGTGCTGCAGTAAACACGGGAAAGCAGATGTGTCTGACACACTGATTTCATTTCCTTTGGATAGATATGCAGAAGTGGAATTGCTGGATCATAATGTAGATCAGTGTATAATTTTTTGAGAAAATTCCAGGTTTTCCACAATGGCTGAATTGATTTACATTCCCACACCAATGTTTAAGGGCTCTCTTTTCTCCACATGCTGGCCAACCCTTTGCTCTTGCCTCTGTGCTAATCGGCATTGTAACAGCTATGAGGTAATCTTACTGTGGTTTTAATTTGCAACTTGACACTTTTTTTTTTTTTTTTTGAGAGACGTTCTCATGTATCCCAGGTTGGCCTTGAACTCACTATGCAGCTGAGGATGACGTTGAGCTTCTGATCCTCCTGCCTCCACCTCCCAAATGCTGAAGTTACAAGTTTGTGTCACCATGTCTGGCTGTACTGTGACATTCTCTTAAGAAACTTTAGGAATAAACAGGATTGAAGGCCTTAGTAGACAACTAGGTATTCATAATGGGAAGAATAGATATACTCAGGAGGAAATATACACCTAGTATCCAGATGTTAACATGTATGTAGTAATTATATAAATATAATTAAAGGGACTCGACAGACAGCTCAGTAGCTAAGAATACTTGCTGCTCTTGCAGAGGACCTGGGTTGGGTTCCCAGCACCACATGGCAGTTTACATTGTAATTCCAGTTCCAGGGCATCTGACACTTCTTCCAGTGTCTGCAGGCACCAGACACAAAGGTGGTGGTGCCCAGACATATATGCAGGCAAGACATACATGCATATAAGATAAAAATTTAGTAAAAAATTTAAAAGCCAAATGCAGTTAGAGCAACATTTTAATCATGGTTAAAAGACATTTGTTTCAATCACTAAAGTAGTTTTTAAAAGTGTAGTGCCCAATTTGGACAAAAATGTGGTGTTTTGTAGCAGTATTTAGCTGATGCAATGTATATTTGATACAGATCAATTGCCATACAAATATTTATTTTTTTGTGTCTAATAAATCTGTTTGTCTATGCAAATGGTCCAAATGAAGTTTAACAAAATACACAGATATAATTACCTCATTACTCATAGTGTTAAGACTAAATGTAGTTACTATATACAAATTTATTTAACTACTGTACAATTTTTTTTTTATAAAATGATTATTTCTAAAGGAAAAATGTAATGTATATGAAAGATTGTTATATGTATGGTCTTAAGTATTATTTATGATAGCAAATATGTGGAATAACCTATATGTCTAATAGTATAAAATAATTTCAGTTAAACAATTAATAAAAAGTAAATGCCACATTGGAAAATTAATGATGTATAATGTTGCTATATAACAGTTTCCTCTGAGATTAAGACATTCCATCCCACAAAGAAGCTTCTTAAGCAGGAAAGTAAAAGCTTAGGAGAGCTTCAGGAAGTCCCTGAAACTCAACAGATTCACTAGGCTTCTCCCTGTCAGAATAAGCAATAAAAGATGAGAGCCCTTCTCAGATTAAGTAAAGTTGAGCAGCAAAGAAGATTTTAGATCAGAACTGCTATGTGGAAGAAACAAACCTGCTGAGCTGTCTGGAAGAGGTTTAGACCACAGTCACTTGGAAAGGACATTGTTCAATCTGTTGAGCTGCCTGCGGGCTGTGCAGTGTGCTCCAGGTTCCCAGTTTTGTGAGCTGGAGTGGGTTTTGGTGATGCAACCATCTGCTCCTGTAAGTCCTCACCCAAACTCCTGTAAGCAACCCCAATAAAACTCATTGGTTCACCAAGTTGGACTTTGATGGTGCCTGTACATTAGTCTCTTGTGGGATCCCTATCTGGGGTGAGTAGACTTGTGTGTTGCATCTTCCCAGGAAATGTTTTATCACACAAGGAATGTTCATGTTTTAAGTTGATGCTGTAGAATTTTACTGTGAACATATGTGTATAAATGTGTCAAAAATTTGAAGTTAGAGATTATTATTTTTTTTAAAATTTATTTATTTATTTATTTTGTGTAAGTACACTGTAGCTGTCTTCAGACACCCCATATGAGGGCATCAGATCTCATTATGGATGGTTGTGAGCCACCATGTGGTTGCTGGGATTTGAACTCATGACCTCTGGAAGAGCAGTCAGTGCTCTTAACCACTGAGCCATCTCACCAGCCCTAGAGATTATTTTTAAGGTCTTAAAATATATCCTATTGAGTGCTGGAGAGATGGCTCAGTGGTTAAGAGCACTAATTGCTCTTCCAGAGGTCCTGAGTTCAACTTCCAGCAACCACATGGTGGCTCATAACCATCTGTAATGGGATCTGATGCCTTCTTCTGGTGTGTCTTAAGACAACTATAGTGTACTCATATAAATAAAACAAATCTTTAAAAAATATATATCCCATTGGGCGACACACTTCTCCACATATGCACTTACTGTAAGACCCAGTCACTGTGGCTGTGCTAGGTAACCAGATATCATATAAAAGACTGAAGATAAATCCTTAACCTCACAGCACACAAAACAAAAGAAAGAAAGAAATCTACCTAGCTCTAAATTAAGAACCAAAATTGTGACATGAAACTCTTAAAAGGAAACACTTGGATGTGAATCATTATGACTTCAAATTAGGCAGCAGATGCTAGGTATATTGAAACACAAATGACCCAAGAAAACAGATAATTTAGACATCAGCAGAATTAAGAAAAAAAACACCAAGGGAGACTATTAAGATAGTTTAAAGACTATCCACAGATTGGGATCAAACATTTGAAAATAGCCTAATATCTAGGATATAGAACTCTTTCAATCCAATACAAACAGTATTAAATAATGAACAAACATCTTGAAGAGTCAAATGTCTCCAAAGAAGGTTCACAAATGGTTGATGAATGAGCTCACAAAAAGAGGGAAGGCAAAGACACCACTGTGCTAGATAATGCTCAGTCTGTCAGGATTGCTGCAAACAACAACACAACAACAGCAACAACAATACAACAACAACAACCAACCAACCAAACAAACAAACAAAAACTGAGGGCCAGCGAGATGACACAGCCACTAAGTTCATGTTTGCAGTTGAACTTGATGACCTGAGTCCAAGGTCCGACATGGTGGAAGGGAAGAACTGGTCTCAAGTTGTCCTCCGGCTGCTGTGGGTAAAGAAACTTGCAATGTTAGCCTGGTGAAGCGAGTTCAAGTCTGGGATCTCTGTAAAGGGACATGAAGATGGTGAGAACCGATTCTACAAAGTTGTTCTCTGTACCTGCGCCCACAGGTACCCAGAATGCACTTTTACACAATAACAATGAATAAATACCAGCTTAAAAAATTGTCATATGTAAAGAAATTATAATGTTTGTACACAGGAACATAAAATGGCACAGTTATTATTTAATACAACTTACATAACTCAGAAATTGCACTACTCAGGGCATACCTAAAAGAATTGAACTCTTTCTCTGCAAAAATCTGTATGTCAATGTTCATAGTACATTGTTTGTAATTACCAAAAAGTGATTAATAGATAAACAAAATGTGTATATCCACACAATTCAGTCATAAAACTAAATAAAGTAAATCCAAGCTATGGTATGAACAAGCATTGAAAATATCAATTATGCTAAGTGCAAAAGTCAGCCAAGGGACCACACAATGTATGATTCTATTTGTAGTAAAGTCAAAAAGAGAAAAATCTGTAGAGAGGGAAACTAGATTGGCAGTTGTTTTGAAGGGCAGATAATGTGGAATGACTGTAATGGGTACAGGGTTTCTTTTTGGTGTGATGGAGAATGTTGTCATGTGTGGCTATTTTTCATCTCTATTAATCACCACAGTGACTATGGTGATTATTATGCAATATGACTACACTAAGAAGCACTGGACCATACACTTTAAAATGATGAATTTGTAATACATAAATTGTATATCAACCAAAAATTTCAGAAAACAATATTCCAAATGTACACATCTGTATATCAGCTACTTTTCTCTTTGCAGGGAGATAAGCAGGTTTGGGAGGGAAGAGTTTATCTTGGCTTGTGGTTCTAGGGCAGTCATGGCGGGGAAGGTATGGTAGCAGGAACATGAGGTGTCTGTTCACATGGTATCCATAGTCAGGCAGCAGAGAGAGAGATGAATGCTGGCCCATCTCCCCTTCTCCTCCTTTTCCTATTCTCATGGAGACTACAGCCCAGGGAATGGCTCTACTCACATTCACGATGACTCTTCACCTTAGCCAAATCTCTCTGAAACCCTCGCACAGACATGTCTACAGGCTTTTCTCAGGTGATTCTAAATTCCGTCAGATTGTCAATCAAGATTAGCTACCAAGTGGAGTGCCAATTTTGGAATTTTGGTTTCTTTTTTAAAAAAAAACACAGACATATTATAAGAATATGTTTTTATTTCAATCCTGGAGACATGGGGCTGCTTCAGATTGTCCACAGCAGCTGACTATGATTTGCCTCGTGCTCTAGCAGGCATGTGAGTTTGCCAACTGCAGACAGTTTCTGTGATTGTGTATTTGGAATTCCAGGGTTTTTTCAGAGGGTGTAATAAATGCTAGGGCCCCGAGAGATGGGGTGGGCTGTGGTTGGTTTTTGTTTTGGTTGTTGGTGGTGCTGTTGGTTGTGGTTTGTTAAGTAGTCATGTACAAAGAAGAAACATCAACAGGAAGAAATTAGATATCCTGACAGTGTAGATCAAACTTGCCCCAATGAATTCAACCCCTAAGCAACAGAAAGTAGTCTAATGATTATGTTGGCCCCTTTCCGACCCATGACTTTATTCAGGGATCTCTTTCCCTTTTCTACACAGTATCATGGAAAGAAGCCCAAAGTACCATGAAAAGCATACTTGGGCTTTGGCCAGCATCTGAAAGACATGGGGCGGGGGGAGGAAAAGTTGCAGACTAATGGGCTGGCAGACCCAGTTGAATGTCATAGCGACTCACAGGGAGTGCACTAGGCAGAAGGAGCTCTCTGTAATGAAGTGGTGTGTGTGTGTGTGTGTGTGTGTGTGTGTGTGTGTGTGTGTTTGAGACAAGGAGGTCTCACTATGTAACCCTGCTGTCCTGGAACTCACTATGTAGACCAGGCTGACCTCAAACTCACAGATCACCTGCCTCTGTTTCCCAAGAGTGTCATGTGTCACTCCACTCCCTATAATGAAGTTTTAAAAATCTTACTTTGCATGTTAAATATTCTTTTTTTCTAATCTGTTTGATTTTATATTTATTACTCTTCCTTTAACCTTATGTCTTTTAGAAAAGCTTAGATGTAGGTTCCAGTGTTTCATTCTTTCTAGTTACTATAGTAGTTAAAGCTGCAAACATTTCTTGAACACAGCTTTAACTGTGTGCCTGGTATCATTTTTGTTTTTCAAATATGGAGACATACAACTCAGGTGCTTCCTTCTGGGACGTTTCTTTCATTTACATCTTGTCACCTGTGAACACATGGCATCCTGGCATTCTTCTAACTTCATTGTATTGCAGTCTAACAGAGGGTGAACATTTTTGAGTCTTGATATCTACTAAAAATATATTTGTTTTCAAAACTGTAATTAATTCTTTTGTAATGGCATAATTATTACTAAAATAATGATGGTCATTTTGGGGGGGAAACTCTCATTTCCCAGTGCATTCTCCTTTGTGGAAGTCTCTCCCAATAGCTTTGAGAAAGCTGAGGCAAGGCACTGAGGTGTGGGGACTTGCTAGTGATTCCTCAGTGGGGCTGGGTCAAAGCCTGTGTCTGAGGCTCATGAATGAAGTATTGTGGGAGAACCAATGCCAACATGCTCCAACAGCACCTTTCCCTTGTTAGTCCTCCTTCTGTGGAAACCCTGCAGGGCAGGGTTGCCCTTGGCCAAAAGGCATGCTCTTTTCTTCCAGTTTTCCTGCTCCACAGAGCACCAGGTGACCTGCTGTCCTTGGTTCTCTTTCTGGCTTTGGCTGAAGAAGAAACTGTCCCTTGGGGAGTAGGGGGTGGTAGCTTCTCATGCACACAGACCTCTAGGGGGTCTCCCTCTGTGTTTTGTGCATGCCAAGGTTTGCTGGAATCCTGGGATGAAAAGAGCTTCAACAGTCAAGCCAGCACATGCGATGCTTGCTATTGTTTAAGTGTGGTTTATCTGAGCCAACTTCTCATCCCCCGCCCCCCTCTCTTTTTGGAATATATTTTATAAGATGCATAGATGTGAACTGTTTTTAAATCCAGTCTGTGATTCTGTTTTTTTTTTAAAGTAGGAGAATTTAGCCCATTTACATGTAATCTTAAAATTGTTGTAATTGTGTTATCTGATATTTTCTCAGTTCATAAAATTCTTGGCTTTCTTCTAAATTTAATACAGGGTTTCTAATAGATGCTGTTTTTGAGATTCATTTAGAGATCAGATGTAATGTTTCTGAACCTAACTTCCTGGAGCTTTACTCAGTGTCTTCAATTATCTGAACTAAAACATCCCTTGTTCATTTTTCATACATATTTTAACTCAAAAGCATTTTTCTCTCTTATACATAGATTTAAGTTTTTGAAGACTTACTTTACAAATCCTCCCTAATCAGACTATCTTGGTTTGCTATGAAAAAATGTCTTAGTAAAAAAAAATTAAATTACATTTGTGTGTGTGTGTGTTGCACACGCATGTGTGTCATAGAATAACTTGTAGTAAGTGGTTCTCTCTACCATGTGGGTTCTGATAATCAAACTCAGGTTGTCACGCATCTTGTGGACCCCCATTAAGACATTTTAAGATTTGGCCATTGCGTTTTTATCATGCCTATACATTATATTATGTTCATACTCTTCACACTAAGATGTGAGTATCTGTGGAGAGGTCAGGCTACCCTGGGTGAAGTTATCATTTTTTTTCTACCTCTGCTCATTCCATATCTCCCTACCCTAAGAATACACATATGCACCCTCATCCTTAAGCCATTATAGTCCTGAGTTGTGATAACGCTAGTAGCTGAGTTTAGTTCCCAGACTCAGCTGACTGGGCCCCTGACTCAATTCAAAGGTTGACTTTAGATAATCAGGTGTTTTCTGTGTAGAATTCTAGAATGAAGAGACAGTGTTGTTGAATAGAAAGGGAAGCACATTCTTCATTTATGTTTTCCTTCTTTGCCACCCCAACATATATGACTGCTGGTACACATGTACCCACCGCCCTGCAAGGCTTCCTCGGTGTGTGATCACAAAACAGCTGGTGTTCCATTTGTTAAAAGTGCCAGAAAAGGGTTGGCAGGCTATGTGGCCTGTTATGAAGATATAGATGCTGCCCTGTTGTTGGGACCTCCATCCATCAGACACAGTCATTTTATACTCTTGAGAGTTGCTACCATTTAGAATAACTTTTTATTGAATGATAACAGTATATATTCACTATGTGTTAGGCACCATTATACATGTCTTACAGTTACTATGTCATTTGGATCTTTTATAGTAACATTATAGTTGCTATACATAGTATGATAATCATGTTCTACAGCAGTGGCTCTCAACCTTCCTAACGCTGAGACTCTTTAACACAGTTCCTCATGTTGTGTTGACCCCCAGCTATAAAATTAGTTTTATTGCTACTTCATAACTGTAATTTTGCTACTGTTATGAATTGTATTGTAAATATCTAACGTGCAATCTCCTAAGGAGTCTTGACCCACAGGTTGAGCACCACTGTTCTAGAGGGAAGGAAAACATTGAGTAACTAGTTCAAGACTGTACAGTGAGTAAGTGGCTCCCAGTTGAGCAACTAGGGGAGTTGGATTTAACCCAGCAGTTTGGCTCCCCCTGCTGTAAGGGCTGTGATGTGTTGCTCTATTTTATGTCATTTTTCTCTCCTTCAGGTGTAACAGTTATTAGGTGCCCCTTGGAGCTGGTGAGACATGTCCATGATTGAAAGAGACCATTCAGAATCTAAAGAGATGCATAAACAGAGACGGGAGAAAGATAAAGCACAATGCCGAGAGAAGATAAAACAAAAGTTCTTTGTTTTGAGGCTAGTTTTCACTGTGTAGCCCAGGCTGGGTTCAAAACCCCACATTTAAAGTATAGTACATGGGATGAGGAAAAAGTGGAGCAATAAGAAGTGCTAAAAATCTAATAAGAGACTGTCTAAAGAGAACAATATACTGAAGAAATTATGAAAAAATTGGGTTCAGTGGGTAATACTTGCTGTGCAAACCGGACCACCGGAGTTTTATCCTGGGAACCAGTGTAAAAATCTGGGTGTGCATCTGTCATCCTCGTACCCCTATGGAGACAGGAGCATCTGCCAGC
Organism: Arvicanthis niloticus; assembly: GCF_011762505.2. Lineage (NCBI taxonomy): Eukaryota > Metazoa > Chordata > Mammalia > Rodentia > Muridae > Arvicanthis > Arvicanthis niloticus. Next base: position 18,359,620 of record NC_047674.1, on the reverse strand, counting down.
CTCCAGGCCAGCGAAGCTAGAGTATGAAGCATTAGTTAGAAATAAGAGAGACTCTTGTCTCAACAAGGTGGAGGGAGAGAACCAACTCCTGAAACTTTCCTCTTACACACACACACACACACACACACACACACACACACACTTTAAAATATAAGTTGACAGTTAAAATAATTAGAAAGATAGAAATCATATTTATTTTTTCATTTTCTTTTTACCCTATGTGTATGGGTATTTTGCCTGCATGTATGTCAGCACTATCTGCATGCAGTACCCATAGAGGTCAGAAGAGGAAGTCAGATCCACATGGAACTTGGAGCTACAGACCGTTGTGAGCTAGCCCACGAGTGCTGAGAACTTGAGTCCTCTGGAAGAGCAGCCAGTGCTCTTAACTGCTGAGTCATCTCTCTAGCAAGATCAAAAATTTAAATGGGACCTAAAAGAGAACACAATAGTAAAACAATAAGATCCAAGAATTGAAAAAAATGTTATATTCAAAGATTTTCAGCTTTGGTTCATATAACTAGAGGTTGGTCTAGAGGGAGTAGTATTGTTTATTGTTTAAATTGTTTTCTTTTCAGTACTAAAGACTTGATCCCAGTTTGTGTGATGGTCAACGTTGCCAACCTGACACAATCTGTAATTTCCTGGAAGATGGGCCTCTGGGCAGGCCTGTGGTGTGTCTTGATTACTCACTATGGGTAATCAAGAGGAATTTGCCCACTATGGGTGGCACTATTCCTTAACTGGAATTCCAGCAACAAATAGTGAAAGAGATCAGAGCATCTACTGCTGTCTTTTTCTTGACTGTAGTTGCATTGTGATAAAGCTACTTCAAATTATTGACTTTCCAGACATGTTGAAATGTACTTTGAACTGTTAACTATAACAAACCCTTTCTCCTTAAAGTTTGCTTCTGTCAGAGTATTTGACCACAACCTGAATAGAAATTCAGATAGTATGAAAGTCACCCTATACTCTGGACTCCCTATTCTTTATTTACACTTTTGAAATTATATGTGTATAAGGACAAATATTTAGAATGTAGTTCGAGAGTGTGCTGATTAGCCCTGGGTAACTGGCTTGGTTCCAGTACCAGGCATGGTTTCCTTCTTGCTGAGCAGGTCTGAAGTTCAATTAGAGAGCTATTGGTTACAAACAATGTATGTGTACCTTTAGGGTTATGCCATGCTGGAAATTCATAGGTATCACAGCTGGGTAGGACTGTTGGTTACTTACCTTCTCTTTGGAAGCTTGCACGGCACTTTCTGGTACCATGAAAGCTAGTCCTTAGGAAGGAGGCTTTCAGGGTAAAGCACAGGAACTTCTGAACCCTGTGTCTGAAGTGCACAGTGTCCTCAGCAACAGGGAGTTAACGTCCACCTCTTGTGGGCAACCAAGGGAAATAGCCATAGTCTGTAGCATTTGGGAATCTCTTAGAAAATCAATTCTATCCAATGGCAATTCAAAAAACAGGACTCCTCATGCCTCATGTTGCAGATGTTGTTAGATGGTCTTTGGCTCTTGAAGGAAGCATGTTATTCCAGATGAGGACATTCCGTCTAAACTCTCAGAGGCAAAGGGGAGGTGGGAGGGTCAGGGGGTGAAGAACTCTGGGAGGAGGGACTGGGAAGGGGGGCAACATTTGGAATGTAAATAAATAAAATATTGCTGGGTGGTGGTGGCGCACGCCTTTAATCCCAGCACTTGGGAGGCAGAGGCAGGCGGATTTCTGAGTTTGAGGCCAGCCTGGTCTACAGAGTGAGTTCCAGGACAGCCAGGGCTATACAGAGAAACCCTGTCTCGAAAAAACCAAAAAAAAAAAAAAAAATTTTTTTTACAGGAAAAATGTTTTAGTAGAATTCATATTCTAAAAGGAAAAGAGAAACTAATACCAGAAAAAAAAAAAAAAACCAAGCATTTATATAAAGTAAAACAAGAACAAAACCAGAATACAGAGCATGGCTTCCAGTTGGAAACAGTGGTCTGGGTGGATGTAGGTGCCTCGGGGAGGAGGCTGGACCAGGTAGTGAGACCTTGAGATATCCTTCTTGCTCACCCACAGCACTCTGGCCCATGTACTCAGGCCACATATATGGTCTTTATGATCTGAAGTCTCTCCAGATCCCTCCAGGCCAGCAAGCACCATTGCTTCTTGGAATGCTCTCAGTTCCCACCCTATTTCACACTCCTTTCACGATCCTTTACTTCCTGTGATGAGATCAGCACACACAGCAGTTAGATCACACTGCTGAATGAACTGATTCTGCCTTATCTCCCTGGAGTTCCTGTGGTGTTTGGTTTGGTCGCTGCACTCTTTCATCCACTTCCTCCCACGCATGCGTATGTACACCTTGACTCTGTTGCCTGGGTTTATCTTTGAGGTTGCAACACATTTTTTTTAAATTGATCCTAGGTTGCTTAGTAACTACTCTCTTCCCTGTCTCTTATGCCAATGGAATTGAGTGGGACAAAAAAGGACAACTTCCAGGACTAGCTGATGGCAGAATGTGTAAAGATGTGGTGACAGGGAACGTTCAGTCATCGACGACTCCTTCATGCCTGCCCTTGTGACTGGGTGGGTGTTGACACAGAATCCTGGGCAGAGGAAATGGTGAATGGGAATCAAGATTAACTAACCCTGGAAAGCTCTGGGACAACAGCAGCTCTGTATAAGTCCTTAACTCATCAGTGAAGTAAGCTTTAATGGCTAGGTCACAGATTGCAGCTGAATGTCCTTCCAAATTCATATTCTGAACACTGGTCCGAGGGTAATAGGAGGTGGGGCTTTGGAAAGTGACTGCGCCCCAAGGGTGGAGCCATCAAAAATGGGATTGGTATTTTTATGAGAATCTAGAAAGCCAACTAGTTCTTTTCCTGTCTGATCAGGAAACAGGAAGTTGTCCCAACCAGACAGTCTGCCAGCACTTTGAGTTCACAACTTCCGGAATTGTGTAAATTTCTGTTGTTTAAGGTTCCCAGCTTATAGTATGTTGTTACAGCAGACAAGACTAAGGCGTAGACACAACGCCTCCTAAAATCAAATTGGTGCGTTTCTCGAGGCTGTAGCCTTTTTTTTTTTCATATCCCAACAGGGCATGGGAATCGTGATCCTACTCATGTGCTGGGTCTTCGGAGACATTTCTCAAAGCATTTTGCATGATTAATGGACTATCAGTCAGTCACCCAGAGACCAAACATAGATGAGGCTTACCATGTTGAAGTGCAGAGCAAATTAGGCTTTCCCATTTCTTACGACACCACTGACAGAAACCCCAACAGTTGTGTTTCCCATAGAAACCCAACCAAATGGTGGGAGCCTAATGAACCACCTGACCCTTCAACAGAATACACTCTAAGGTATACTGACTCATGCATTTGGGCCTTCTCTTCTCTAGATCACAAGGTGGGTTTACACTGTTTATTCACCAAACAAGTGATGTAGCCTACTTTTACCAAACCATCACTACTTACTGGTCCTGGTTTGCATCATTATATCTGGGCCTTTGCTATAGAATGAATGTCTGTGACTTCTCCACCTCCCCAACACCTAATGAGATGGTATTGGGAGGCGGAGTCATTGAAAGATGATTAAGTTATGGGCTCCGAGTCTCCATGGGTGCAACAGTCTCCTTGTAATAGATTTTAGAATCTGTATTTGTATTTTCTGTCTTGTGATGATACGGCGAGCAGATTATCAGACAGCAAGTGGGGCCACATCAGATGCTGAAATAGGTCTGTGACTTGATTTTGGGTTTCCCAGCCTTTGCTCACAGACCGCCCGGTCTCTGGTATTTTGCTTCTGCAGTCAGACTGGATTAAGACAGCCCTTTTGACTATACGGTTCCCATATTCTTCAGCCACACATTTAAAACATTTTCCTTGATTTACTTTCATAGACAGCTGGTTAAACCAGTCATGAGAAGATTCACAGTTTTCCAAAGCAAATCATTATCTCTAAGTCTTTTGGAAGAGCTTAAGGACACCTTTGTTCTACGAGGATTATACATGGACCAGGGATAGGCGTGTGGAACAAGGCTCTTAGCCCCCATCCCCTACGAAGTGTGCTGCGGTCTTCCTGCAGCTCACATGAAGAAGAAAAGCTCACTACACTGAGAAGTCATGGTAGTATGTCCACGTAGCCTTCGAGCCAGTTAGCACACTTTCCACCCGATGTTCAGTCAAACATGGACTCAGACACTAACGCTGTTGACCCTCCTTTCTTTGTTCTTGTCCTTGCCATTCTATTCTTGAGCTTATTTTTGGTTTTCTTAGCTCACCTCCCATTTCTGCCCAACACCACCCCATTAAAAAAAAAAAATTGTTTCAGTCCTTTGTTCTCTGTCTCTTCTGGATTTTCCCATCTCTGTCTCCACTGGCCTGTTTCCTATTCACAGATTCCCTAAGCTTCTGCCATTTATTCTCTGCAGTTTGAAAGGCAAGTTTTGTTTAAACGGAAGTTTGGCTGAGGTTTTGGAAGGATCTGAGGAAGAGCTAGAAAAAAATAAAATAAAATAAAATAAAATAAAATAAAAGATCCTCAGGTTCATTTCTTAAGTAAACATGGAAGTTATATCAAGGTGGGGCTTCTTAAAGCACTAAGAAATCCAGAAGTTTTCCATATCTTTTCTTCTTGATTCAACATGGAGAAAAATGCAGCGGCCTCCTTAACCAGAAGTGGACCCCATTCTCTACTTTGGCATTGTAGTATTGAATTTTAATTATTCTGTTGGCATCACTGGACACATGATCTCCACAGCAGTTGGCAGCTATGACCAGCCCCTCACTGACTTTGTTTTCCTTGTCACACTTCTCTGGATGCTCTTTAGGTTCCTTCTCTATGGTTCACAGAGTCCTCATGTTTTCAATTCTTGACCCACTTGCCTGTCAGGGCCATGCTGCCTTCCGGCAGCCTTAACACCACATTGCAGGTATTCCATGCCGCCTTGACACACTTTTCCCTCCCCCTCCACTTGGTTGAGGTCTCCTTGAGTTTCCCTTCTTTTGCCTAGGCTAGCCTTTCTCACGCAGGCTTTCAGCTTCCTCCGCTCATCTGACCTAGCCGGACACGGTCACTTCTTTGGTTATCTGCCTGCACGTGCCAACAATGCATCTAGCCCTGTACAGGTGTCCAGTGAAGGAGTGATGGGCCAATGCGTGGATGAATAAGATTTGGTAACAAGGAAGGTGCTGGCGTTGGTCCTGAGAGCATCCAAAAGTCTGGTGGCACCTGCAACGTGACAACGGCAGAGTGGTAGGTTTAGGATTCAGATAGCGCGAGAGGGACCCCAGGCAGAAAGGTCACCCAGCCGGGAGCCGCCCACGCGGGATGAGCCTTGCACCGCCCCTTATTCAATCCCGTGGTCCTTCAGCGACCACCGCCTCCACCGCCCACTAGCCCCGCGCTTCGCTCTTGACCCAACCCGGCCACCGTCGCTCTCGGAACGCTCGCTCGTGACCCGGAAGCGCATTCTCCCTAGCAACTGCGGGTCTGCGGCGGCGCCGGCCTCCGGGGAGCGACGGTGAGGCTCCTGCCCCCTCCCCCTGCGCACGCCCCGGCCACCCGGCCTGGCCTTCTCTCCGCGCCACGCTCCGCGGCCCGGACCATGCGTCCTCGTCTCACGGGGCGCCCGACTCCGGCGCCTCTGGTCGCCTTCCGCCAGCCCCGGCCGGGCCTCAGACTCCCTACGCCCCGCGGGCCCTTCCTTTTTGTAGTGCAGTTCAGTGCGAGGGGAGGGAGACGGGATTGGAGCCGGTGTCTGGGAAGACGCGGCTTCCCGAGGTTTGGGTCACCTGGGGATGTGTTCTCGTGGGTCCTGATGGAGACTGACAGGCTTGCGGAGCCTCCCGAGTGATGAGCGGCAGAACTTGCTGATTGCCGGAGTTTCCCAAAGTGATACACTTCATCCGGTCTCTGGGGCTCAGAGACTCATTTAATTGTCCACTTTGAATCGACCATTTCCCCGGGAGTTAGCTTTCCAGTTATGAATGAGCTGTGGATAGTATATTTTATCGTAGCTGTTGTGGCTTCCAGTTTTTTTTTTTTTTTTAATATACAGAAGGAACGTCCTGGGACCTGACTAATCTTGGGAAAGATTTCAAGTAAAATTTACTCCGTTAAATAGGGGCAGGTGTAAACATATCTCTGATTTACATTTCAAGAGATAACAGTGGCACCAAAAACCTCCTTTGAGTTTGGACAAGTGGCACTAAGACGACCTTAGATACTGCTGCTCCTAATAGAATGATGGAGTGAAAACAGAGGTGTGAACGATTTGCAGAATTATTTAGAAATAAAATGCAGGAGCCTTTTAAGATTCACCATTGAAGATTGTATCATTTAGTTTCAGTACTAAGCACCTGTAGTGTTAATGCACTTGAGATAAGTTTTTGAAGACATATGAGGTTGCACACATTGCACTATTGGGAGAAGAAGAAGTTGGCATTTGGTTAAATACAATCTATCTGGTAGGTATCAGTGCTGTGTAGTGGGTTAGGGGGTAGAGAAATCAATGTAGGCTGGTACTTTCAGAAAGATATTTAAGGAGGAAATAATAGTTGATTTGCCTTCAAAGTATAGATAACTATGTATTGGAGGGGACTGAGTGACCTAATAATTTTTTAAAATATTCTTTAGGGTTTGGGAAATATTTAATTCCATGTGGTATTCTTTAGTTCTTATTTTAAAAAGTTAAAGCCACTCTGATCTTGATCTATTTCGTTTAAATCACACCATGATCTTACCCCTTCTAGATCTTTTGTTTCTGCAATCAGTCTTACTTTTATGTAAAACAACCGTCTAAGTAGGCTTACTGTTTAATATGTAAGACTTAAGAGTCTTGTGAAAATTTTGCTCTTTGATATTCTTTATTCTTGAGTGTTACTCATATGTAGCAGGCTCTGTCAGGAGACAGCAAAAACAATGGCTACTCAGCAGCCATTTGCTATGTTTCATCTATGGTGTGCCCCCGACCCCCGTGTGTGTGTGTGTGTGTGTGTGTGTGTGTGTGTGTGTGTTAAGCTTATGCTCTGCTTGACTTAAGCTGTAGGAAGACCTTAGCGGTCCTTCTACCGCAGGCACTGTGCTTGGCTGTGGAGTTGAGAATAAATGCAGATGTGACTTCTATCTTTGGCAGATAGTATTAAGCTATAGTTGTGATGTGTTAAGGGAAATCACAAATGAGACCTATGAATGGAGGTATTCAGGATGCATAGGAAAGGAAGTGCTTCAGTCCCACTGAAAATTAAAGATCGTAGGGCAGAGACCCTATGCTGGCAGGGTGGCTGGAGAGGATCAGGGACAGAAGGTACAGCTTTAGAGAGGGAGCTGGAGGCATGTGGAACGATCTGGTAGGACAGAGGACTGGAGCAGTGAGTGGCGTGGGGCCAGATTGTGCTGGACCTTGTAGGCAAGCTGAATTTTTCTTTGTGCTTTGAATAAAGAGAAGCCTCTATGGAAGGTTTTACTTAGGGACTTAGGCTGTGTGTCGGGTGGGGATGACACAGTATGTTTGTGTCTGAATAGTATGCTTTGTGTTTCTACCACCGGTTAGCATTTGTATTGTTTTCTCATTCCTTGTTCTTCAACTTGCGCCCTATACTTTATTTTGTAAATTTTAATAAAAAATCTAAACTTACATCTATTTGTGTGTGTGTGTGTGTGTGTGTGTGTGTGTCACTGGGGATTGAACTTAGGTGGTCAGGCTTTGTGACAAATGTATTTACTTGCTGAGCCATCTCATTGCCCCTCTCTCATGCTTTATTCTAGTTTGAGAAGTCCCCATATCCCACTTGCAAGATGTACTCAGTTTTCATTTATTTGGGAAAGAAAAGAATTGGAGCTGTAGAGATGGCTCAGCTTTTAAAGGCTAGAGTCTGAACCAAAAATATAAAATAGGCCACTGTGGTTATTTGATTAGAAGTAATTGTAGTACTACTGCTTGGGGACCAGTTTTTGTGTCTTTTTTTTTTTACTCTTTTTTTTTTTTTTAAGTTGTAGTAAACCACATAGTATAAAACTGTCAGGATGGAAATTAGCTTAGTTGGTGAAGTGTTTGCAGCACTGTAGTTCCATATCCCAAGCCCACATGCAAAGTGCACACCTGGTGGCATGTGCTTGTAGGAGTTGTACTCAGGAGACAGAAGGATCCTTGTGGTTTGCTGTAATCTGTTAACCCCAGGTTCCAGTGAGAGACTAGCTTAGAACAAAACAACAAAACAAACTGGGAGCCCTCCCAAAATGAAAACCAAGTTAGACAGCTTCTGAGGAATAACCTAAGGCTGACTTCCTGGCTTTCAGGTGCATGCATATGGCTAATCATAACTTTTTAATGAAATGTAGTGTATTTCTAGAGAAATCCACATTCTTCTTTCCTGCTGTTGGCAATCACCATTCTTCTCTCTGTTGTCATAGTTTTGGCCCCTTTGTATATTTTAAGTGAGTGGACTTGTGCATTGCCCTTACCATGTCTGTCCTCCATCGCTCACTCAAAGCCATTGATTCTTAAATACTCAGCTAGTTTCTGGGCTTCATTCACAGAGTCAGGGCAAAAGAGGGTTTTTTTTTTTTTTTTTTTTTTTTTTTATCTTCTATTTGGTTTGCCAATAATGTAGGGAGCCCTGATGAATTGGGAAATGGTTTCTTTCCTTCAGTTTTCTGTTATTCTTTGTATGTAGCTAGTATTTTTTTTCCTTACCTGTTATCAGTATTTTTTAGTGTTTCTATCTGGTTTCGAGTGCCCTTGTGGGAAGGTGGTGGTGGTGGTTGTTTTTGACTAGAATCTCGATTCTTTAATTGAAAGTACTTATGATACCTGTTTTTTTCAGAATGAACTTTGATTGTGCCTTTTATTGACCTTATTAATCATCTGTGTTGTTGAATTTACTTGTATGCTGGTGTTCTTGGTCGCCTTATTGTAAGTGTTATCAACCTCAGTGCACTTTCCATTATTTGTAAGCATCTTTAAAAAATAGACTCAATTATCCCCCCACCCCATTTTCATGTAAGTGTATGGGTATCTGTGTGTATTCACATGTTTGTGAACACATGTGTTTGGGTGAGGCCTGTGGTTGATGTGGGGAAACATCCTGTATAGATTTTCTGCCTTATTATTGAGATAAGGTCTCTCATTCAAATCCAGAGATCACCGATGTGACTGGTCTTGCAGTCTGGCTTGTTCTGGGGGATCCCTTGTCTCTTCTTTCATAGGCTTGAAATATAGGCAAGCTGCCACACTCACCCAGCATTTATATAGGTTCTTGGAATCTGAACCCATGTCTCCAGGCTTGCTTGCAAGGCAAGGGTTTGAACCACTGAACCATTTCTTCAGCCCAGATTCAGATACATGTATGTATGTATGCATGCATGCATGTTTGTTCCAGGTCTCTGTTACACGAGAAACCCTGTCTCAACTCCCCCACCCCGCCAGAAAGCCAAACCTCTCTATGGTTATACATGTGTTGAGTAAAAGTTCTCTTCATTCCTCTGCTAATCTCATATTTACATTTGTTATGATTTTATTTCTGCTTTAGGGATTTCCTTTAAAGTTTCTATTAATGGGAATTTGTTGGTGATTGTATGTCCGAAAATGGTATTTTATTTGCTTTGGAAAAACACTTAAGTAATGAATTTTAGATCCCCCCCCCCAATCAATCACTTAAAAGATGCTGATTTATTATTTTCGGTCTCACTTGTTTCTGATAAGAAAGCCACCACCATCCTTTTGTTTCCTGGTACATAATATGCGTTTTTTTCTGCGGCTGGTTTAAAGATTTTCTTGTTAAACTGGTTTAACCAAATTGATTGTGGTATGTGTTCATGTAGTTTTCTTTATGTTCCTTGTGTTTGGGATCATTGAACTTCTTGATTTGTGATTTAATAGTTTTCATCAATTTTGTAAAGTATTTGACTGTCATTTTTTTCCAGTATTTGTCTTTCTTATTCCTCTCCCTTGTAGGTTTTGATTAAATGTATATTAAGTTGCATGAGGTGGCTCTGCAGCTCACTGATGCGGTGTGAATTTCTTTCTGTGGATTCATGTTTTTCCCCACTGCTGTATCTTCAAGTTCACCAGCCTTTTCCCTGTGCAGTATCTAATCTGTTACTAGTTCAATCATCCTGTTATTCTAAGGCATGTTATTAAAGACATGTTCGCCATATCTTTAATCTCAGACACCATAGTTTTAAACTTTTGTGTTGGTGTGTATGTGTGTGCATGTGCCTACATGCCATAACATGTTTGTAGAGCCCAGAGGACAACTTTGTGGAATCAGTTCTCTTTCCACCTTAACATGGTTTCTGGGGTGGAGCTCAAGTAGTTAGGCTGAAGTAGCTGGTGATGGCCTGTTGCCGTCTCGTAGACCCAGGTGTCCTAGGTTTTAATCTCTAGGGGTCTTTAAGAATATAGAGTGTAGTCCTAATAGCCACAGCTTTTGCAACCTTTGTTGTTTGTTGTTCCAAGGCACTTCTACCCCCAGTGTCTTTCTTTAAATTCCCTCTCCTAAACCCACACCCTTATTAATTTAAGAACACACACTAGGTGATGATTTCCTTATTTTGTATATCCAGAAGCTGAAGCTTAAGAAACTTGGGAGTTTGTTTTGGTTAAGGTCAGATAGCTAATGGTTCAAATTTAAATTTAGTTTTCTCTAACCATATAACTTGATTCTAGCAAGATAGACAAATATAGAAATAAAACAGGACATGATTAGGGAAGATTACCATAACACAGCATGCAGAGCCATGCTGTTCATAAAAGATTTTCAAAGATGCAGGAAGCATTTGGGACAGGCTTTGGAAGTTAGGAAATTTTGCAGGCTTCTAATGTGAGGGAAGCATCTGAGGGGTGTGTGGTGTATGGGTGGGCAGAGAGTGTATTGCAGTGCATGGGCTTGGAAGATGGGATATGTGTTTGGCTGAATTGGGTGTGACTATGACAGTAAAAGACAAAGGAGTTGGACTGAATTGCAGGCGTTTTTTTTTTTTTTTTTTTTTTTTTGTCTAGCTTCAAAACAGTCTTTTGTATGTCTTTAGCTACTGTATGAGTCTGATCCAGGGCAGGCATCTTTTAAAATCTGCCTTCATTACTTAGTACAGTCTTACACATAATTAATTCACAGGTTATTGATTGATTGATTGATAGAGTGTTTTCTTACTGTTACTTAGTTACTTTATTAGTGCTTGTGATTGAATTGTCTATTGTATGAGAAGTCTTAAATCTTGTGTTCATAAAATTCCTTCCAAAGAAGTCAGCATACCTTATGCTGATTCATTTATTGATTATCTCAGCAGTTAATTTACTATACCCAAGAGTATCCCACTATCTTAGGAACTTGGATACAGCTTCAACTGTAGAGTCATTGGGTAGCTGTTTTTGTTTTGTTTTGTTTTTTTTTCCAGACAGGGTTTCTTTATGTAGCCTTGGCTGTCCTGGAACTTACTCTATAGACCAGGCTGGCCTTGAACTCAGAGATCTGTCTGCCTCTGCCTCCTGAGTGCTGGGATTAAAGAGGTGTACCACCACTGCCCAGTTCTATTTTTTTCATTAATAATTAACAAAATTTATGTGTGTGTTTTCCTTGCATATATATCTATGCACCATGTGTGTGCAGTGCCCTCAAGAAGCAAGAAGAGGGCATTAGATCCCTGGCATCCTAGCTACAGATAGTTGTGAGCCACCATGTGGGTGCTGGGAAGAAAAGCAGATCTTCTGGAAGAGCAGCTAGCTCTTGAAAAACAAGACAAACAAACAATTTAAATTACATTTTAACTTTAGTGAGAATGCTACTAAATCATACCATATTATTCTTGCTGTTTTTGATATTCATTTTAAGAGATTTATGTACTATTTTTATTTTATATGTATAAGTGTTTGCCTGAGTGTTTCTCTGTGCACCACGTGCGTACAGTGCCTGGGGAGGCTTAAAGGGTGTCAGATCCTCTGTAACTGGAGTTACAGATGGTTGTGATCCACCATATGGGTGCTGGAAATTGAACGAGTTTCTTCAGAAGAGCAGCCAGTGCAGAGCCGTCTGTTCATCTCGTCTATCAGATCTTTTGAGGCTTGAGGTCTTCCACTGTTCTGGGGGCCCTTCCATCTCCACCACCCCTACTAGGGTTAAAATGCATGCATCTGTGCCCAACTTTTTTTTTTTTTTTTTTTTTTTTGTTTTTTTGTTGTTGTTGTTTTGTTTCCCACATGGGTCCTAGGAATTGGAACTCAGGTCCTTATGCTTGCATGACAGATACTTTACTGATAGAATATCTTCCCAGCCCCAAGTTTTTCGTCTTCTGTGCGTTAGAATAGTTTTAACACAGAAATATATATATTTGACATTGCATGTATTTAAGATAGACTGTATTCAATACTTACCATTTTAGTCTGTTATTAAATCTGTTGCTTTTCTTCCTGTAGCTTTTCTTCACTATCAGGTTTGGTGGGAAGTAGGGGAATAGCTTAAGGATGGGAACCATTTCCTTCACTTGTATAGCTGGCCGTTGTTTAGAATCATGCAGTGAGAAATCCTTTATCTGCTGAGGCATAATCTTCAGCAGACATAAAACAAATCTGCATTTGTTTCTTTATTGTCTGTTTAAGCATCTTTTAACAGTGACCATTGGTGAGGTTATTTGAAAACTAATTTAAAAAGTAGTTCTTCTTACTATTTAGGCTTTTGGTCTGTTTTTAATAATGAGGCCCTGCTATGTGCTTTTTTTCCCCCCTATGTATTTAGACTTTCTTGCCTTTTTTGGAAAAGTTGTTGAGAGAGAGTTTTTCACTGGATCTCCTGAACCCGGTTATGGTGATAAATTGATTTCCTCATCTAGCAGAATACAATATAACAAAGTATAATTGTCTTTCGTTTTCTTTTCCATTTTAGATTAGTGTGTGTGTGTGTGTTGTGCTTGTTTGTGTTTATGTATGTTCACCACGGGCACGCTTTGGGTAATGGGTCCTCTAGACCTGGTCTTATGGATGGTTGTGAGGCACTTGTGGGTGTTGCTAACTGAACTCAGGTCCTCTTCAAGAGCAACAAGTGTTCTTAACTACTGAGCCACCTCTCCAGCCTTCTGTTTCTGTAGCTCCAAGTGCCCGGAGGATTGTGCTGATGTTTAAGTCCCTTATATAGAACATTGTATTTGCATGTGACCTGTGCATATCCTTTTGAAATCACTTCTAGGTTAGTTATAGAATCTAACAGAATTCTTGTATTGTTTAGGGAATAATGACAAGGAAAAAGTGTACACATATTCAGCATTTTTTTCTTGGTTCTTTCAATCTGTATTTGTTAAATCCACCAAGGTAGCACCTGTGGATTTTGAGGATCCAGTGTACCACTGAATGGCTTACACAGCAGGAATGTATTGCTCAAAGGTCTGGAAGCCAGAAGCCTGACATCCAGGTGTTGGCAGAGTTTATTTCTGAAGGTTATGAAGAAACTGTTCCATCTCTCCCTCTCCTAGCTTCAGGAAGCTGCTGGCAATCTCTGGCATTCTTTGGCTTTTAAACACACCGTTTTGATGTTTGCCTTAATCGTCACATGATGTTATCTCTGGGAGTGTGTCTTTGTTCAAAATTTTCCTTTTTATAAAGACAATAGTCATCGGGTATGCCCCCACTCTTATATGATGTCATTTTAACTAATTACTTCTTCAGAATCCAAATAAAGTTACATGCTAAGAAGCTTCAGGTTTAGGACTTCAACATATATTGTGTTAATCAGCTGTTACTGTAATACAGTGTCTGAGATGACTAATCTATTTTGGCTTACAGATTTGGAGGTCCAATCTGTGATGAACTCCGTTGCTTTGTTCCTGTGGTGAGGTCAAGTTAGGTGGCAAACCTAACTTGGATATGCCATGACCAGAGAGCAAAGGAAAGAAGCAGAAAGGGGCTAGGATTCCATTACCCCTTCAAGGGTCCGTCACCAATGGCATAAGACTCTTTCCTAGGCCTCTCTTCTTGAAGGTTCTGCCATTTCCTGATGTCACAAGACTCCTTGGGAGACATCCAGGGGTACAGTCATAGCACTCTCCTTGCTCTGCAAACGGGGCAGCTCCTGGTGGGTCTAGGTGTTAGTGATTTAGAAGCCACTATAGTTTGAAACCGGGGCTGATGTGAGAAACTCATGACTAGGAATGGTTGGATTAAATGTGGTTCTGCTATGCACTGATTTTCAGACTGAGAAACTGAAATTTTTCAGAGAGAAGCTTCACAAAGATAGATGTTTCTGAGGCCTGAGGAAAAATGCCCTGTTAAGAGTCTCCCAGAGTTGATGAAAAGAAGTCTAAGGTCCTGGAAAAGAATAGAGGTTCAGAGTTAAGGAAGTGACTATAGATCCCTACTCTGAGAACTGGCTTAAGCTTGTTCAAAGTACAATTGTCCTCAGTATCCATGGGGTCTGTATGTAATGATTCAAATAACAGCAGATCAAAGTTATTAGATTTGCATTTGCACTGGAGCAGGTGTGGACTCTTAGTCTGCTGGCAATGTATGATTTGCACAGGATTTACATTGAATTTAAAGATAATTCTTTCACATGCAAGCATGCATGTGCTTCAGTGTATTTTTCCCTGTGTGCATGTGTGCACGTGCATGCATGTATGTGTGGTGGCTAGAGGACAACCTCTGTTATCATACACAGGGAGGCCACCCATTTCCTTTGAGATAGTCTCTTATTGGCCTGGAACTCACCAATTAGGCTAGTCTGGCTGTTCAGTGAGTGTCAGGGATGGATCCTCTGTCTGTGCCTTTCATGATGGGATTACAAGTGCCAGCTAATATGCCTGCTCTTGTTCCTTGGGTTCTGGGGTTGAGTTCAGGTGCTTGTACTTGTAGGGTAAGTGCTTTAGATGGATGGGCATAGACACAGATACACTCCCATTTAGTATAAAGGACGTGGTCATTGGATTTTGGTATACATGAGGTTCTTGGAACCAGTGTTCCAAGTAGAAAGACTATGTTTAAGTCCTTGAGAGACTGGGAATCATTTTTATTTAGAACCATTCTTTTAGAATCTTTAATTTCTAAAGTAAAGAAGTAGACTGAAAACTGGAACTCACTGAAGAGTGAGGATGTGCTTATGTGGGAGAAGTGGAGATGGCTGTTGTGCTAGAGATAGGTGTTAACATCCAGTGGGAACATAGCATGTGGTCTGTGCAAGGAGAGACAGAAAATACAAATGGAGTTCTTGATAGAGTTTCTAATTGATCACTAAAAGTTTTTAAATTAATTTCTGGAGTTTTTATTACAAACATTCCTTCTGGGATATAAGTAAGAAAATTTTTATATATTGTATTTGGATACCACTGAACAACTGCAGTGCTTTTTTCTGGTGATTGTGTTGGGTTTTCTAGGTAGATTCATTTATAATTGGTCATTCTTTTTTTTTTTTTTATTGGATATTTTATTTGCATTTCAGATGTAATCCCCTTTCCCCATTTCCCCCGCACCCAGGAACTCCCTATCCCATCCCCCCTCCTCCTGCTTCTATGAGGATATGCCCCCACCCACTCTCCCACTCTTACCTCCCACCCACAATTTCCCCCACACTGGGGCATCCAGCTTTCACTGGACCAAGGACTTCCTAACCCAATTATGCCTGACACGGTCATCCTCCCTTATGTATATAGCTGGAGCCATGGGTCCCTCCCTATGTGCTACCAGGCTGCTGGTTTAGACCCTGGGAGCTCTGGTTGGTTGGTATTGTTGTTCTCTCCATGGGGCCTCAAACCCTTTCAGCTCCTTCAGTCTTCTCTCTCACTCCTCCATTGGGAACCCCATGATCAGTTCAATGGTTAGCTGTGAGCATCCATCTCTGTATATTCCAGGCTCTGGTAGACCTCTAAGGAGGCAGCTATATGAGGCTCCTGTCAGCATGTACTTCCTGGCATCCACATCACCCTCTACCTTTGGTGACTGCACAAGGGATGGATACTCAGGTGGAGCGGTCTCCAGATGGCCCCCCTTCGGTTTCTGTCCCACACTTTGTCTTTATATTTGCTCCCTTGAGTATTTTGTTACTTCTTCTAAGAAGTGCCAAAGCATCCACACTTTGGTCTTCCTTGTTCATGAGCTTCATGTGGTCTGTGAGTTGCATCTTGGATATTGTGAGCTTTTGGGCTAATATCCAATTATCAGTTAGTGCATACCATGTGTATTCTTTTGTGATTGGGTTACCTCACTCAAGATGATATTTTCTAGTTCCATCCATTTGCCTAAGAATGTCTGGAATTCATTGTTTTTAATAGCTGAGTGATATTCCATTGTGTAAATGTACCACATTTTCTGTATCCATTCCTCTGTTGAAGGACATCTGGGTTCTTTCCAGCTTCTGGCTATTATAAATAAGGCTGCTATGAACACAGTGGAACATATGTCCTTGTTATATGCTGGAGCATCTTCTGGGTATATGCCCAGGAGTGGTATAGTTGGGTCCTCAGGTATTGCTATGTCCAATTTTCTGAGGAACCACCAGACTGATTTCCAGAGTGGTTGTACCAGCTTGCAATCCCACCAACAGTGGAGGAGTGTTCCTCTTTCTCCACATCCTCGCCAGCATCTGCTATCACCTGAGTTTTTGATCTTGGTCATTTTGACTGGTGTGAGGTGGAATCTCAGGGTTGTTTTGATTTGCATTTCCTTGATGACTAAGGATATTGAACGTTTCTTTAGGTGCTTCTCAGCCATTCGAGTTTCCTCAGTTGAGAATTCTTTGTTTAGCTCTGTACCCCATTTTTTAATAGGGTTATTTTGTTGTCTGTAGTCTAATTTCTTGAGTTCTTTGTATATATTGGATATTAGCCCTCTATCGGATGTAGTATTGGTAAAGATCTTTTCCCAATCTGTTGGTTGCCATTTTGTCCTTTTGACAGTGTCCTTTGCATTACAGAAGCTTTGCAATTTTATGAGGTCCCATTTGTCAATTCTTGATCTTAGAGCATAAGCTATTAGTGTTCTATTCAGGAACTTTTCCCCTGTGCCTAGGTATTCGAGGGTCTTCTCCACCTTCTCTTCTATTAGTTTTAGTGTATCTGGTTTTATGTGAAGGTCCTTTATCCACTTGGACTTGAGCTTTGTACTAGGAGATAAGAATGGATTTATTTGCATTCTTCTACATGCTGACCTCCAGTTGAACCAGCACCATTTGTTGAAAATGGTGTCCTTTTCCCACTGGATGGTTTTAGCCTCTATGTCAAAGATCAAGTGACCATAGGTGTGTGGGTTCTGGATCTTCAATTCTATTCCGTTGATATTCCTGCCTGTCTCTGTACCAATACCATGCAGTTTTTATCACTATTGCTCTGTAGTACAGTTTGAGGTCAGGGATGGTGATTCCCCCAGAAGTTCTTTTATTGTTGAGACTATTTCTCACTATCCTGTTTTTTTTTTTTTTTTTTTTTTTTTTTATTTCAAATGAATTTGCAAATTACTCTTTCTATCTCTGTGAAGACTTGAGTTGGAATTTTGATGGGGATTGCATTGAATCTGTATATTGCTTTTGGCAAGATGGCCATTTTTACTATATTAATCTTGCCAATCCATGAGCATGGTAGATCTTTTCATCTTCTGAGATCTTCTTTGATTTCTTTCTTCAGAGACTTGAAGTTCTTATCATACAGATCTTTCACTTGCTTGGTTGGATTCACACCAAGGTATTTTATATTATTTGTGACTATTGTATAGGGTGTCATTTCCCTAATTTCTTTCTCAGCCTGTTTATTCTTTGAGTAGAGGAAAGCTACTGATTTGTTTGAGTTGATTTTATATCCAGCCACTTTGCTGAAGTTGTTTATCAGGTTTAGGAGTTCTCTGGTGGAAGTTTTAGGGTCACTTAAGTATACTATCATATCATCTGCAAAAAATGAAATTTGACTTCTTACTTTCCTATTTGTATCCCTTTGACTTCCTTTTGTTGTCTAATTGCTCTGACTAGAACTTCCAGTACTATACTGAATACGTAGGGTGAGAGTGGGCAGCCTTGTCTAGTCCCTGATTTTAGTGGGATTGCTTCAAGTTTCTCTCCATTTAGTTTGCTGTTGGCTACTGGCTTGCTGTATATTGCTTTTACTATGTTTAGATATAGGCCTTGATTTCCTGCTCTTTCCAAGACTTTTACCATGAAGGGATGTTGAATTTTGTCAAATGCTTCCTCAGCATCTAGTGAGATGATCATGTGGGTTTCTTTCTTTGAGTTTGTTTATATAGTGGATTACATTGTTGGATTTCCGAATATTGAACCATCCCTGCATTCCTGGGATAAAGCCTACTTGATCATGATGGATCATGATGGATTGTTTTGATGTGTTTTTGGATTTGGTTTGCCAGAATTTTATTGAGTATTTATGTATCGATATTCATAAGGGAGATTGGTCTGAAGTTTTCTTTCTTTGTTCTGTCTTTGTGTGGTTTAGGTATGAGTGTAATTGTAGCTTCATAGAATGAATTGGGTAGTGTTCCTTCTGTTTCTATTTTGTGAAATAGTTTGAAGAGAATAGGTCTTCTTGGAAGGTCTGATAGAATTCTGCACTAAAATCATCTGGTCCTGGGCTTTTTTTTTTTTTTTTTTTGTGGGGAGACTGTTAATGACTGCTGTTACTTTTTTTTTTTTTTTTTTTTTTTTTTTTTTTTTTTTTTTTTTTTTTTTTTTTTAGGGGTTATGGGTCTCTTTAGATGGTTTATCTGCTGCTGATTTAACTTTGGTACCTGGTATCTGTCTAGAAAGTTGTCCATTTCATCCAGATTTTCCAGTTTTGTTGAGTATAGGCTTTTGTAGTAGGATCTGATGATTTTTTGAATTTCCTCAGTTTCTGTTGTTATATCTTCCTTTTCAGTTCTGATTTTATTAATTTGGATATTGTCTCTGTGCCCTCTGGTTAGTCTGTCTAAGGGTTTATCTATCTTGTTGATTTTCTCAAAGAACCAGCTCCTGGTTTTGTCGATATTTTGTATAGTTCTTTTTGTTTCTACTTGGTTGATTTCAGCCCTGAGTTTGATTATTTCCTGCCATCTACTCCTCTTGGGTGTATTTGCCTCTTTTTGTTCTGACGCTTTCAAGTGTGCTGTCAAATTGTTAGTGTATGCTCTCTCTAGTTTCTTTTTGTAGGCACTTAGAGCTATGAGTTTTCCTCTTAGCACTGCTTTCATGGAGTCCCACAAGTTTTGGTATGATGTGTCCTCATTTTCATTGAATTCTAAAAAGTCTTTAATTTTTTTTTTTTTAATTTCTTCCATGACCAAGTCATCATTGAGTAGAGCATTGTTCAGTTTCCACGTGTATGTGGGCTTTCCATTGTTTTTGTCATTATTGAAGACCAGCCTTAGTCCATGGTGATCTGATTGGATGCAAGTGATTATTTCAATCTTTTTGTATCTGTTGAGGCCTGTTTTGTAGCCAGTTATATGGTCTCTTTTGGAGAAGGCACCATGAGGTGCTGAGAAAAAGGTATATTCTTTTGTTTTAGGATGAAATGTTCTATAGATATCTGTTAAATCTATTTGGTTCATAACTTCTGTTAATTTCATTGTGTCTCTGTTTAGTTTCTGTTTCCATGATCTGTCCATTGCTGAGAGTGGAGTGTTGAAATCCTCCACTATTGTTGTGTGAGGTGCAGTGTGTGCTTTGAGCTTTAGTAAAGTTTCTTTTATGTATGTGGGTGCCCTTGCATTTGGGGCATAGATGTTCAGAATTGAGAGTTCATCTTGGTAGATTTTTCCTTTGATGAGTATGAAGTGTCCTTCCTTATCTTTTTTGATTACTTTTGGCTGAAAATCAATTTTATTTGATATTAGAATGGCTACTCCAGTTTGTTTCTTAGGATCATTTGCTTGGAAAATTGTTTTCCATCCTTTTACTCCGAGGTAGTGTCTATCTTTGTCACTGAGGTGCATTGCGTTTCCTGTATAAAGCAAAATTCTGGGTCCTGTTTATGTATCCAGTCTGATAGTCTACGTCTTTTTATTGGGGAATTGAGTCCATTGATGTTAAGAGATATTAAGGAAGAATGATTGTTGCTTCCTGTTATTTTTGTTATTAGAGGTGGAATTATGTTTGCATATCTATCTTCTTTTGGGGTTGTTGGAAGATTACTTTCTTGCTTTTTCTAGGTTGTAGTTTCCCTCACTGTGTTGGAGTTTTCCATCAATTATCCTTTGTAGCGCTGGATTTGTGGGAAGATATTGTGTAAATTTGGTTTTGTCATGGAATGTCTTGGTTTCTCCATCTATGGTAATTGAGAGTTTAGCTGGGTATAAGAGTCTGGGCTGGCATTTGTGTTCTCTTAGGGTCTGTTCTGTATGATATCAGTCCAGGATCTTCTGGCTTTTATAGTCTCTGGTGAGAAGTTTGGTGTAATTCTTATAGGTCTGCCTTTATATGTTACGTTACCTTTTTCCCTTACTGCTTTTAGTATTTTTTCTTTGTTTTGTGCATTTGATGTTTTGATTATTATGTGACGGGAGGAATTTCTTTTTTGGTCTAGTATATTTGGGGTTCTGTAGGCTTCTTGTATGTTCATGGACACTTCTTTCTTTAGGTTAGGGAAGTTTTCCCTCTATAATTTTGTTGAAGATGTTTACTGGCCCTTTAAGTTGGGAATCTTTACTCTCATCTATACCTATGTCAATGTTTTTCATGGTATTTTCTGCATATGAGATTCTCTCTTCCATCTCATTTATGACTCCTGATCTCTTTTCTAAGTTTTCTATCTCCAGGGTAGTCTTTCTTTGAGATTTCTTTGTTGTTTCCACTTCCATTTTTAGATCTTGGAGGTACTGTTTAATTCCTTCACCTGTTTGGTTGTGTTTTCTTGCAGTTCTTTAGGGGATTTTTGTGTTTCCTGTTTAAGGGCTTTTACCTGTTTACCTTTGTTTTCCTGTACTTCTTTAAGGGAGTTATTTATGTCCTTCTTAAAGTCCTCTATCATCCTCATGAGAAGTGATTTTAAATCTGAATCCTGCTTTTCGGTGTGATGGGATGTCCAGGGCTTGCTATGGTGGGAGAACTGGGTTCTGATGATGCCAAGTAACTTGGGTTTCTGTTGCTTATGTTCTTGCACTTGTCTTTCACCATCTGGTTAACTCTAGTGCTACCTGCACTCACTGTCTCTGACTGGAGCCTGTCTTTCTAGTTATCTTGCTTGTGTCAGAACTGCTCAGAGTCCAGATGTCTCTGTGATCCTGTGATCCTGAGCTCCTGGGTGGATGAACTGCTGGGACTCAGGCAGAGTCCTTTGGGATCCTGAAATCCTGCTGCTCTGAGTACAGTGGTTCCTTCAATGCTCTGAGTGCAGTGGTTCCTTTAGGATGGCTCACAATATGATGTCTTCAGGAGAGCAGACCAGCTATGTGTTTACCTCAGCCAAAAGGCGTAATTGCTCATTCTAAAATTTCGTTTACATCACCTTTTATGTAGCAATGGCCAGCTCCTTCAGATTAGCATTGAATAACAAGCACCACATCCATTGGTAGCCTTTTCCTGTTCTTAAGGTGATTGAAATGTTGAAATGCCTTTAGTGCTTTCATTGTTTATTATATTTTCTGTTTCCATGTTTTTTTTTTTTTTCTTTATGAGATAGGCTCTGTCTTTGTAACTCTGGCTGTCCTGGAACTCGATATGTAGACCAGGAGGCAGACCTTGAGCTCATGGAGATTTTCCTGCCTCTGCTTCCAAGTGCTGGGATTAAAGGCATATGCCACCATATCTTGCTACTTTTTTTTCTTTTTAAACTTTCTTTTTTAGTTAAACCTTAGTTTGATATATTTGTAGACTTATACACAGTTGTAAGAAAAAATAGAGACAGAGCCCAACTGCCCTTCACTCAGTTTTCTCTAGAATAACTGTAGTATATTAAAACCAGGGCATCTCAGCCACTGTCTCCCTGTATTGCCAGGTGTTGGTGCTTTGTATTGGTGTTTTTCCAGTTTCACATGTACTCAGTAGAGATCATGTGAGCTGTATGTCTGTGGATTTGTGTGATCACCACCACAGTAGAGCTACAGAAGAGTGTGTCACAGAGGTCCTTCATATTATCCTTTCATAGCCTCAATCATGTCTGCCCCTACCCAGCCTGGGTACCACCCAGCTCTTCTCTTCAGTTTTGTCATTTCAGGGGTACTGCACAAATGGAGTCACATAGTACATAACTTGTGGGAGCTCTTTGTCCTGGGCTCATTCCCTTAAGCTTTGCTCTGGTTGTTGTGTGTATCAGTAGTTTGTACCTTTTACTGCTGAGTAGGATTCTGCAGTATGCCTGATCATTCTGTGGAAAGATTGTTCAGCTTTTGGCTGTTTGAATAAAGCTACTGTGAGCATTCGTGTACAAACATAAATGCTCATTTCTCTAGCATAAATGCTCAAACTGCACATGCATTAGATTCTCCCAGGGTTAACATTTCTCTGTTTCTGCTCTGTCTGCCTTTCTTTATGCATGCATGCAGTATAGTGTTCCCCTTTAAATGCATGTGAGAAAATTGCATAAACCATTACCTCCAAACATTTCAGTGAGTGTTTGTGGTAATAAAGACATTTTCTTACATATGCACAAACATTATTAGTTTAATTTAATTAGATATTACTTCTGTCAGGTCCACTGTCTCCTACTCATCAACTGGTACTAAGGCTTCATTTAGTATCTTGTTTCTCTTTTCCTGTTTTAGTATAGTATGTTATTTTATAGACTAATCAGTACAGCTTTACAAGGTACATTTTATTTTATTTTCACTGGCTCATATGGGTGATAGAACCAAGGCAAAGAAAGGTGAGTAGCTTTGTCGCAGCTTCTAAGAGATAAGAGGCTGGATTCAACTCTGTTATTTTGACTTTCAAGGTCTCTTAACCACTGAGCTGTATGGTCTGCCATTAACTATTTAGCTCATAGCAGCAGTGTTTGGCCTTCCAGAAATGAATGTTTTAATGTTTAATGTTTTCTTATGTTATTGGCATAAATGTGTTTTTTGTTTGAGAGTATTCCAATCATTTTGTGATAACTAGATATTTTATCTCTTTCAAATGGAGCTAACACTGGGTCTGTTTTGCACCTGATTAGTGTCTACTACAGGAGGTAGTGAGTATTTGAAATGAAGCTTTGGGCATTTGGGAGTTGAGAAGACTATTTTTCACCCTTTTAAGTTTATTTATTTACATCTCAATTGCTGCCCCTTATTCCCAGTCCCCTCAGCCCTCCAGTCTTTCTCTCCATCTCTCCTCCCCTTCTCCTCTGAGAGGATGGAAATCCCCCACTGGGTACTCCCCCCACCCCTGGCACATCAGGTGGGTTAGGCCCATCCTCTCACACTGATGCCAGACAAGGCTTACCAGCTAGAAGAACATATTTCACAGACAGATAACAGCTTTAGGAATAGCCCCTGCTCTAGTTGTTCGGGACCTGTATCAAGACTGAGCTGCACATCTGCTATGTATGAGTGGGGAGGCCTATATCCAGCTTGTGTGTGCTCTTTGGTTGGTGGTTCAGTCTCTGAGAGCTCCCAAGGGTTCAGGTTAGTTGACTCTGTTGGTCTTCCTGTGGAGTTCCTATCTCCTTTGGGCCCTCAGTCCTTCCCCCAACTCTTCCATAAGAGTCCTTAAACTCTGTCCAATGTTTCGCTGTGAGTATTTGCATCCACCTGAATCAGCTGCTGTGTTGAACCTCTCAGAGGACAGCTTTGCTAAGTTCCTGTCTGCAAGCATAGTGGAATATCATTAATAGTGTCAGGGATGGTGCTTGCCCATGGGATGGATCTCTAGGTGGGCTGGTTATTGGTTGGCTATTCCCTCAGTCTCTCCATCCCCTGTCCTTGTATTTCTTGTAGATGGGATAAATTTTGGGTTGAAAGTTTTGTGAGTGGGTTGGTATCCCTATCAGCAGTCCACTGGGGTTCCTGCCTGGCTACAGAAGGTGATCTCTTCAGGTTCCATATCCCCACTACTGTGAGTCTCAGTTAAGTTCATCCCTGTTGATTTCTGGGAGCCTTTCCTATCCCAGGTCTCTGGCATATGCTCAAGATGTTCCCCACTCTTCCACCTCCACCAATTGCACATTTCCATTCATTCTCCTGGCCCTCTGGCCATCTCCCTGTCTCTCCCCACACCTGATCCCAATCCCCCCATTCCCTTTCCCATCCCCTCCCCCCACCTAGTTCCCTCCCTCTATCTGCCTCCTACAACTATTTTATTCCCCCTTCTAATCAAGAGTCAAGCATCCTTGATTAGGCCTTCCGTCTTGTTGAGCTTGTTTGGGTCTGTGGCATGCCTGGTCTCAGCACTGTAGGTCAGTTAAGGATTATCTCTTTCAGGATGTCCTTCAGTGCTCTGCTCAGTCTTTAATTTCTCAAAGAAAGAGTTTCCCTCTCCCTGGAGGAAGGCAGTTTTGTAATCTTTATCTTTTCTAGGCTTCTTTGGAGGCCCCCCTCTTCTGCATTACCATCAATTGCATGTGTGTAGGTTTGCCAAGCTTGTAGTTGTGGGAACTGTTATCTCTACGTTTCTTCACATCTGCTTTAGTGGATTGTGTGCCAAGGCTCTGTATGATTGTAGCTTTTATATTTAACGAACATCCAGAGGCAGCAAGATCTTAGTGATGTAGCTTCTTCAGTGACAAGTTGAATGCTTGCAACCTGAAGATGTAAAGTACTCACCTGAGTTTCTGAGCTTTGAGCTTTGCTTTGGAGCTGGCCTGTGTTCTGATGACCCCTGTTCACACTATTTGCATAAACACTGGCTTGCTTCCCTAGGTTCCCAAGCTATGGTTTATTATGTCTCCCTAGACGTAGAGGTTCTAGGTGGGTCATAGTTGTACTTCAGTAGTTTTGGGATTGTTTCAGTTATTTGCTTGATTTGCTTACTTATTTGGATTTTACTGTTTCTCTGCATGTATCTAGCATTGTTAAGTACTAAATTCATGGGATGGTTCTTATGAGGGATGGTGTTACCAATGAGGTGGCTTGGCTTATTTCTATTTCTGGGTGGAAATAGTGAGTAGGCAAAGGGTAGCTGTTTTAGTCTTGGTGGTTCTGGGCCTTTGAGTGCTAAGAACCTATGGGCTAGGCTAACAGGCTTATCGTTCTAAATTCTGAGGAATATAATTAGAGGACTGTGGCTCCTAGCTGTAAAGGTCAGAAATTTGCAGTCCTAGATGCTTAGGTTGGAGGTTTACTGTTCTGAGCATTGGCTGTTAGTGGTGCTACACTCTGACCAGGAAACCACAGTTTATTGCAGTGGCTAGGTGTTGGTAGTAAGCAGCGGCGGCAGCAGCAGCAGTGCAGAGGTGGCCAGTGTTCTAGTTCTTGAACCCTGAGAATCTGGACCGATGGCTCCTATGGACTCTTAGTCCTTAGGGCTTGGCAGTTTCCTGAATTATTCTAATTCTCATATTTGTTTCTTTACAACCTTCTGTCTCTCACAGTTTTGGGCTTTTGCTTCCTCTCATCTTCTAATACTGCTCTCTGTGATCTCAGCTGCCCCTACTCCCTGCAGCACATTGGTCCTCACTAGCTTTGTGTAAGTTACCTGTTTCTGCAGATAATGCCATCTCCTCTCCTCTTTGTCCTGTCAATTTAGAGCCATGTTTTTACTATAACATCACAAGTGGGAAAAAAAAAACCAAAAAACAAACAAACAAACAAAAAAAACCAACCAGTGGGAGAAGCCTTCTCAAAAGGTGTCACTTAGTTGATTACAAAGTAAAATATATAGTTGGTTATATAGTTGGGAGGGCATATATGTAGCATGTAAATGAAGGACTACATTTGTACTAATTATAGTACAGTGTCCAGTTCCAGTGAGCATAGGCCCTGCACAGGGACAGGCTTTGCTTGTTTACTTGTTTCTTCCTTAGTTACTGAGGAGTAACTTGAGTGAGAATCGATTCAAGGTTATCTAAAGGTTACTGGATCTTGCCTTAACTGGATTGATACCTTCCAAGGTCAGTGCAGGCTACTGGGGGCAGTTGTGAGGAGAGCAAGGCCTCCTGGAGCCAGAGTTGTGGCTTTCACTGTAGAGTTCCCGGCAGCTGGTGTGTTCTCCAAGTGATAAAGTGTCTGGAGTAGCTGGGTTGTCTTGAGGTCAGTCTACCCAGTTGTCAGAGTTGAGGCTGCCTAGCTGATGGATCCCTACTCCAATCTTCCAGGCACAAAGGCACCCTATCCACTTCTATTCAAAGCCTTGAATGGGCTACTCCCAGAAGTTTCAGTGGTTTGCTCATTTACAGGAAAAAAAAGGGCATTTATAATAGACTTAAAACTCAACACAAAACTAGTGTTCTTGAAGCATTTAGCAGTCCTTGAGAGCAGTTAATGGGCTTAACAGTGCCCAGTCCCTGTCCCAGGGCCCTACAGAGTTGAGTCCCTTTGATCTCAGTGGTAGATTTTATATGGGAAATGTGGAAAAGCTGCAGGCCATAGGGTCACCATCTTCCAAATCACATTGAGAAGTGCAAATGTAGACAACATTTTCTTCACAGAAATGGGGCCTAGAATTAGGGTTGGGTTTGCTGGGCCTCTCAGATCCTTCACTACAAGGTGAGCAGACCAGATCTAGAGCTGGTGGGTTGACATAGGGGTCATTAAGCTGCCCACATCTCACTGTGTGTTTGAATTTAACACTGCAGGCCTTTTAATGGTTAGAATTTTGTGTCCTGCAATTCCCTATATTTCTTGAATTGTTTATTTTTTCACTGACTTTGGGCATTTTAAGGTACATGTTTGTGACTTTGTATGTCTTCTAGGAGTGCTGCCTAAGATGTGATACAGACCTTGTGTTGTAGGCCAGAAGGTGACTGACTCCATAGGTAGTAAATTCCAGATGTTTGTAGTGGCAGATCTGAGTGTTGTACATTGTTATAGCAACACTTTACCAAGGACAGAGTAATGTTATAACTGACCTTAACAAAACCAACTTTTGTTAAATTACTAACCCACAGAAGCCAACTTGATAGTAATATCATGTGTAAAATTTAAAGAATGTTTTGACAAACACTGACTTTTATTTGAAATGATATGAAACTAGGGAAAACTAGTTTCAATTCTTGTATGTTTTAGTCATTTTGTTCAGCAGATTGTAGGTTATGAAAGTAACATATTTTCCAAATTGCCATGGTAAAATTGGCTATGTAGGCAGGCTTTGCAGTTCTGTTTATGTCTTACTAGTTTTTAGATGATGGCAGTAATTACTATTGAAATGATGTGTATGGCTGCTCGATGAGTTAGTTTTCAGCTCTCATTAACTACTTTTTGAACATACTATGGAATTTGGAATGTTCCTATGTTAGACTTGTCTCATGCAATTTATGATTTATGTAACAAAGGTCTTTAGTAGTTTTTAAATGCACTGTGTGTGTGTGTTTGTATAAGATGGAAGATCATTTCATGTGTCATCCTAGGGCATAGGGTTGTCTGGAGTTTATCAGTTAGTCTAGACTGGCTGACCAGTGGGCCTCAGGGATCCTCCTGTGTCAGCCTCCCTATCACTGGGATTACCAGTGTGCTTCACCATGCCTGGCATTTTATATGCTTTTTGGGGATTGAACTTGGGTCTCTGTGCTTATAGAACAAGTACTTTACTGATGAAACTAATAGCTGTAGTCATTACTGAGTTAATTGCTAAGTAGGATAGCATGGTGGAATAGCCAATCATCCAATCTACTCAGGAGTCTGCAGTAGGAGAATTGCAGTTCAAGGCCAGCCATAGCCATGGTGGGCAATTTAGGGACACTCTGTATTAGAGACACTTTGTAAAACAAAACAAACAAAATAATGGAAGGGACATATAAATATAAATAATGGAAGGGAAAAAAAGGGATTGGCAATATAGCTCAGTAGTAGAGTGCTTGTTTAGTAGGCATGAGGCCTTGAGTTAAATAGTGCCACAAAGACAGATAGACAGACAGCAAGAATTTTGACTTTGTAACCCATAATTGAGAGTTTTAAAAAGGAGATTAAAGAGTTTTCTTATTAGTTTAATATAATTTAAGATGTGTGTACTTGTTTAGGGATAGATGAAAGATACTAGGTATTAATTGGTAGTTCTTGAACTCAACAGTGAACATGTAGATAACAATCAAAATATTTCCTACCCTTCCCTTCTTTTCTTGGCACTACTTTGTAGACATGTATTGGACTTATGTTGCTCTCACTTTGTAGCTGAGGCTACCCTGGATCTCATTATGTAGCCCAGACTACCAAATTTAGAGCAGTCTTTCTTACTCAGTCTCTCAAGTGCTGGGATTATGAGCATGAGCCACCATGCCTGGCATGAATATGTTTTTATTTAATTTTTAAATTATTATTTTTGAATATGTGGTGTCTTTGTTAGGGTTTCTGCTGCTATGATAAAATATCATGACCAAAAGCAAGCCAAGGAGGAAAGAGTTTATGTTGTTTATATTTCCTGTAAGATTGCCACAGTCCTGGAAATTCTGACTTTTCTCGGAAAGAATGACTTGATCAGTAGGTGACTATTTATTTTGTGTTTTTATTTCTATACTCTTTGGGTTTTAACCTTGCCTTAGGTGTGTTAGCCTTCTGTAATTGCGTATAGGACCTCTCCAGTGTAGATTAAACCCTTAAGGTTTTTGTTTCTAATTTCTCAAACAAGACAAATAGAAGACAGAACTAGGCTGGGGGAGTAGAGTAAGAGAAAGAAGAAGCATTGCCAGGTGTAGCATATAGTTACACGCAGTTTTAAGAATTTCTATGGCATACTCAATAGAAATAGAGCAGTGTATTGACCCCCTATTATAGATCCTCAAAAGTCAGTACTTGGGGTACATTTAACTTACATGTCTTTTAAGTTTATCTTCCATTTGCTGATATACTATAAAAATCCCTGACATCATTTACACTCTCTCTCTCTCTCTCTCTCTCTCTCTCTCTCTCTCTCTCTCTCTCATTCTGTAATGTGAATATTTTCATATGTACACAATGCTGTTGCTGTATCTAATACAAAGTTGGTTATCTTTTGCTGCTATTTACTATAGAAAGGATATTAATGAATTTTTTTCTTAAATCTTTGAACATGTAGGGGGTGTTCCTTTGGTCTTGTGCTTTGTTCCTAGAGGCTATGCTATGAGACATTTACATAGTGGACTTAGTTCTATATAGCTTTCTCAAAAGAGGTGTTTCTTAACCACCACAGATAAAGGTATTGTCCTCTTTCCCCACCGTGTTCACTTGTCATGTGTTCAGGGTCTCATCAGTCTACACTGTAAGTATCATGAAAACTGGGATGTGGCTGGTCATGCTTATTGCTCTCTGAATGGGTCTGAAGAAGGCATAGCATGTAGCAATAAATGTCTACAAACTTAACATTAATAATAAATGGTTCCAAAAATTGCTTAATACCTTGTAACTATTATTTTTTGATTTCTCTCCCAAAGCCTTGCTTTTCTCAAGATCTTCAGTGGACAGCTGTGTTAGCAGAAAGTGCTGGGTTGTTGTCCCTTTCAGGACATTTAATCTTTTAAATCCTCAAAATATTTTGTAAAATATAAATGAGTAAAGTCACTTCTGACCCATTTAAGAGGCTGTGTTTCACTGACATTACTCTCACTTGAGATCACTTTTATTTGGGCCTACAGCTAATAAATCTGTTCTGGTTTATGTGAAGCAGGATAGCATGATCTTGTAGCCCACATATTCTTTAGTTGATTATCTGAATAGTTTAAATTAATGCATCATGTATTCCATGCCGTGGTTCTTAAAATTGTTATATTGGCAGTTGTTGGGTATATTGTTTAGCATGAGAAAAATTTAATTCACTAAAGCAGGGTTGACTCTAAATATGGGTTTTAAAAAAAAACAAAAAACCCTGTCACATAGGGGCTGGAGATGTGGTTCAGTAGTGAAGAGTCCTTGCTGCTCTTCCAGAGAACCTTGGTTCGATTCCTAGTACCCATATATATATACCCATAGCTCACAACTGTAGGGAGACTGACACCCTCTTCTGGCAACTGCAGGCACCAGGCATGCACACAGTTCACAGTCATACATGCAGGCAAAGCACCCACACATAAAATTAAAAATGTAGAATTACAAGAGCATAGTGTACAGTGGTCTTAGGTTTGCTGTTCAGCACTGAAAAGGAAGGAAGGAAGGAAGGAAGGAAGGAAAGAAGGAAAGAAGAAAGGGAGGACTGGAGAATTGTAGACCTACAGGAAGGAATTAAGACTAGGGGCTGGTGAGATGGCTCAGTGGCAAAGGCACTTTCTGCTAAGCCTGATGACCTGAGTTTAATCACTGGGACCCATATGGTAGAAGGAAGGACTGATTCCTGTAAGTTGTCCTTTGACTCTTTGACTTCCACACACATGTTGTGATACAAGTGTAGACACACACACCACACCACACACATAAACACACAGACATGTGTGTGTGCATGTGTGCACTAAGTTGGGGGAGAATGGTACATAGAGGAGGATGGTTCACTAAAGTGTTTCCTTATCATCACAGGGTCCTGAGTTAGATTTCCCAGAGCATATGGAAGCAAGATGGGGGTTTTGGGTGTGTACCTTATAATTCTAGTGCTGGGGAGGTGGTTCCCTGGGGTTCCCTAGTTAGCCAACTTAGGAAACTCGGTAAGTTCTAGGCCATAAGAAGCGTTGTCTCCAAAAATGTTGAGCAGATCTCCTGAGGAGAGACATCTGAATTTTATATATGCGTTCAAAGACAAACAGGTTTGAACACACTCAAGAATGGTTCTGAGAATTACTCTGGACTTCTTTTTAAAATCGTATTTTCTAGTGCTAACATTTTCCCACCTTCTCTTTGATATCCTCTTGTCTCACCTCTCCCTTATTCTATCTGCTTGAGAGTCAAAAACAGAAACCCAAAGCCATCTTTTTTAAAAAATAATCATTGCATAATCAACTAAAATCTGGAAATCAGGATTGATACATGTAAGGCCATGTATAATCTGTAGTTCTTATAGTGTCCTACTCATGTTCATGATAGCCTTGAATGTACTGTGTAGCCTAGGCTGAATACTTGGCAATCCTCCTGCCTCAGCCTCTTGAGAATTAAACAACTTTGAAAATCATTGGCAGTTATTTTGTACTAAGTCTCTCCATTTGGATTCTACTGGTTCTTCAAAAGTGACATTTCCCAGTGTGTCAGCTCAGGGGGCAGCTGGTGTTGATTTTGACTATTTGCTTTAACTGTGTCTGCCAAAGTTCTCCATACTCTAAATCTGATTTCTTCCTTCAATCTACCCAGTATCTCAAGGTACTTTGAGACCATTTAGTTTTTTTTAATTCCTTAGCCTTTCACAGTCACTGTTAGCACTGATTGAGAAGCATGAATTGTTACAGTTGTCAGTTCTGATTCCTCCCTGCATTTGTTAATTGGGTTCTGCTGTAAGGAAGGTCTTGCCCCTTTTATTATTTAGTATTTTTTTCCAGCATAAACTCGTGGATTCTTATTTTACTTAATGAGTTATTTGTTATCACTTAAGTATTTTGGTACTTAAAATATCATGTATTTGGCCAGTGGGAACCTGGCTTTGTGAACTTTTGATATGCCCCATCATTTTTTGAATATTTCCTTTTTCTAGGCTAGTTCTCAGCAAACACTTTCTGTAAGTGACCACATAGCAAGTATTTTTGGCTTTGTGGACTGTGTAGTCTTTGTTGCAGCTACTTAATGTTGCCTGTGTGTCAGGAAAGCAGCCACAGATAGTTTGTAAAACAGTGAGTGGTCTTTGTTCCAATAAAAGTTTATGCACAAAATAAATGGACCATAGTTTGCAACACGTTATTATTGTTGTTGTTTCATTGAGCCAAGGTCTTGTTATACAGTTTAAGCTGTTCTCAAAACTCATGGGTCTTCTAATCTCATCCTCCCACCTGATGGGATTGATTGCAAGTGTGGTCCATCATGCCTATCCTTGCAAGACCTTCTTCTGGGGTCCAGTTTGTGTGTACATCCTCCCTCCCTTCCTTCCTCCCTTCCTTCCTTTCTTCCGTCCTTTGATTATTTTTCCCTCTTCATATTAATTAATTAATTAATTAATTTATTTATTTATGAGACAGGGTATCATATATTTTTTTTGTGTCTATTATTATTATTTCACTTTGCATCCCAACCATGGCCCTTACTCCCTGTCGTCCCTTACACAGTCTTCCTTCTCTCCCCTTCTCTTCTGAGAGGGGGGAGACCCTCTGGGTATCCCCCACCCTGGCACATCAAGTCTCTGCAGGGCTAGGTGCATCCTCTCAAGACATCCAGACAAGGCAGCCCAGTTACAGGAATGCATTCCACAGACAGCTTTAAGGATACCTCTCCCCCAACTCCAGTTGTTGAGGGATCCATATGAAGCCTGAGCTGCATATCTGCTACATATGTGTGTGTAGGAGGGGTTGCTTGGTCTAGCCAGTGTATGTTCTTTGGTTGGTGGTTCAGTCTCTGAGAGCACCAAAGGTTCAGGTTAGCTGATGCTGTTAGTGTTCCTGTGAGTTCCTACCTCCTTCAGGGCCCCCAATCCTTCTTCCAACTCTTCCATAAGTGTCCCTGAGCTCCATCCAATGTTTGACTGTGGGTCTCTGCATCTGTTTCAATTAGCTCCTGAGTGGAGCCTCTCAGAGGACAGTTGTGCTGGGCTCCTGTCTACCAGCCTGAGTATAATTAATAGTGTCAGGGATTGGTGCTTGCCTATGGGATGAGTCTCAAGTTGGGCTGGTTATTGATTGGCTATTCCCTCAGTATCCGCTCCATTCCCCGTCTTCCCTGCATTTCTTATAGACAGGATAATTTTGGGTTGAAAGTTTTGTGAGTGGGTTGGTGTCCCTATCGATCCATTGGGGTTCCTGCCTGGCTACAGGAGGTGGCCTCTTCAGGTTCCATATCCCCATTGCTGTGAGTCTCAGCTAAGGTCACCCCTTTGATTCCTGGGGGCCTCCCCTATCTCTGGTACATCCTTGAGATGCCCCTCACTCTCCCACCCTGCCAGCTGAGATTTCCATTCATTCTCATGCATTTGGCCATCTTTCCTGTCTCTCCCCACACTTGATCCTGAACCCTCCCTCCCCCATTCCCTTCCCCATCCTCTCTTCCACCCAGTTCCCTCCTTTTATCTACCTCCTATGACTATTTTATTCCCCCTTCTGAGTGGGATTCAAGCATCCTCACTTGGGCCTTCCTTCTTGTTTAGCTTCTTTGGGTCTGTGGAGTGTAGTATGTGTGTCTTGTACTCTTTGGCTTATATCCACTTGTAAGTGAGTACATACCATGCATGTCCTATGGGTCTGGATTATCTCACTTAGGATGATATTCTCAAGTCCCATTCATTTGCCTGCAAAATTTGTGATTTCTTTATTTTTAATAGCTGAATAGTATTCCATTATGTAGATGTACCACATTTTCTTTATTCTTCAGTTGAGGGACATCTAGATTGTTTCCAGTTTCTGGCAATTACAATAAGCTGTTATGAACATAGTTAAGCAAATGTTCCTGTGGTATAGAGGGGCATCTTTTGGATATATGCCCAGGAGTGGTATAGCTGGGTCTTGAGGCAGAACTATTCCCAGTTTTCTGGGAAAGTGCCAAATTGATTTCCAAAGTACTTAGTTGTACAAGTTTGCACTCCCAACAGCAATGGAGGAGTGTTCCCCTTGCTCCACAGCCTCGCCACCATGTGCTATCACCTGAGTTTTTCCATCTTAGTCATTCTGATTGGTATAAGATGATCTAAGGGTTGTTTTGATTTTCCTGATGACTAAGGACTTTGAACATATCTTTAAGTGCTTCTTGGCAATTCAAGATTCCTGTGTTGATAATTCTATTTAGCTGTGTACCCCATTTTTAATTAGGTTATTTGGGTTGTTGGTATCTAACTTCTTGGGTTCTTTATATATTTTGGATATTAGCCTTCTGTCAGATGTATGGTTGGTGAAGATATTTTTCCAATCTGTAGGCTACCATTTTGTTCTATTAACAGTGTCCTTTGCCATAATTACAGAGTTTTTTAGTTTCATGTGGCTCGATTTATTAATTGTTGATATTAGTGCCTAAGCCATTGGTGTTCTGTTCAGGAAGTTGTCTCCTGTACCAATGCTATTCTCCACTTTCTTTATTAGATTTAGTGTATCCAGTTGTATGTTGAGATCTTTAATCCACTTGGACTTGAGTTTTGTGCAGGGTGATTAATATGGATCTATTTGCATTCTTCTACATGCAGACATCCAGTTAGACTTGCTCTTTTTTTGTTGAAGATGCTTTTTTTGTTCCATTGTATGGTTTGGCTTTTTTGTCAAAATTCAAGTATCCATAGGTGTGTGGGTTTATTCAGGGTCTTTGATTCGATTATTTTGATCCACTTGTCTGTTTCTATACCAATATCATGTAGGTTTTTACTATTGTTTTGTTGTATAGCTTGAAATCAGGGATGGGGGTACCTCCAGAAGTTCTTTTATTGTACAGGATTGTTTTAGCTAACCTGGGTTTTTTTTTTTTTTTTCCATATGAAGTAGAGAATTGTTCTTTCAAGATCCCTAAATAATTATGTTGGAATTTTGATGGGAATTGCATTGAATCTGTAGAGTGCTTTTGATAAGATGCACATTTTTACTATGTTATAATCCTACCTATCTATGAGCATGGGAGATCTTTCTATCTTCTGATATCTTTCTCAATTTCTTTCTTCAGAGATTTGAAGTTCTTTTCATACAGATATTTCACTTGTTTGGTTAGTGTTACACAAGATACTTATTATTTGTGGCTATTGTGAAGGGTGTTGTTTCCCTGACTGTTTGTTTCAGTCTTTCTCAGACTGTTTATTGTTTCTATAAAGGAGGGCTACTGATTTTTCTTTTTTTGTTGATTTTTGTATCCAGTCACTTTGTTGAAGATGTTTATCAGCTGTAGGAGTTCTCTGGTAGAACTTTTGAGGTTACTTTTGTATACTATAATATCATCTGCAAATAGTGATTTCTTCCTAATTTGTATCCCCTTGATCTCCTTATCCTTATATTTGAGCTTTTGATGTTATTCTGAGTTCTTAATGCTTAGTTTATCTTTATGGTTCAGTTTTATTTCTTTCAGTCTGTATGATTTCTGTCAATGAAGTTCACGGATAGTTTTGTTCTTTTACTATTTTTTGTTTGTTTTAGGTTTTTTCTTTC
Organism: Arvicanthis niloticus; assembly: GCF_011762505.2. Classification (NCBI taxonomy): domain Eukaryota; kingdom Metazoa; phylum Chordata; class Mammalia; order Rodentia; family Muridae; genus Arvicanthis; species Arvicanthis niloticus. The sequence goes on along the minus strand of NC_047674.1, from coordinate 18,324,519 downwards.
TTTCTTTCTTTCTTTCTTTCTTTCTTTCTTTCTTTCTTTCTTTCTTTCTTCTTGCTTTCTTTCTTCCTTTCCTCTTTCCATTCTTTCTTTCCTCCTGCCTGCCTATCTATCTATCTATTCCAATTGGAGCTCTCCCTTCTCCCAGTTCTCCCCCCCCCCAACCCCCCATCACACAGCTCCTCCTCCATTCCCACCTCACCTTCTGCATCCTGGCATCTCAAGTCACTTCAGGACTAGGCACATCTTCTCCTACTGAGGCCAGACAAGACAGTTAGGGGAACAGGATCTACAGGTAGGCAACAGAGCCCCCTACTCCAGTTGTTGGAGGACTCACATGAAGAGCAAACTGCATATCTGCAACATATGTGCAGGGTGTGGGGGGGGGGGTGGAGGACTAGGTCCAGGCCATGTATGCTCTTTGGTTGGTGGTTCAGTTTCTGGGATCCCCCCAAGGGTCTAAGGTTAGTTGACTCTGTTGGTCTTCCTGTGGAGTCCCTATTCCCCCTGGGTTCCTCAGTCCTTCTTTCAACTCTTCTACAAGACTTCCTGAGCTCTGTCTAATGTTTGACTGTGGGTATCTGCATCTGTTTCAGTCAGCTGCTGGGTAGAGCCTCTCAGAGGACAGTTATACTAGGTTCCTTTCTGCAAGCATAGCAGAGTATCATTAATAGTGTTAGGGATTGATTAGTTCTTGCCCTTGGGATGGGTCTCAAGTTGGGTCAGCCATTGGTTGGCCATTCCCTTAGTCTCTATCACACTTGCCTACCAAATCTTTTATTTTACACAATATATAAATTAGTTTTAAAATTTACATTTTAAATTTTTAGTTGAGATATCTTATCTTTTTAGTCATTTCTAGTGTCTTCTCATCTCAGTGAGCATGATTATCATAGCTGATTTCATGTCCTTCTCTGATCATTTTAAGTTCTGAGTTCTAGGATTGGAATGTGTTCATATTTTCCCATTAGAATGGATCATGTTTTCTGGGTTCTATGTATGTCAGATATTTTTGGATTGTAGTGTTTTTATTCGTTTGTTTAAAGAGATAGGTTGTTATTATTTTTCCCAGACTGCCTTGAACTTCTGGACTGAAGCTGCTTTTTCCTCAGCCTTGAACTATATAGGCACATGCTGTTGCGGTCAGAGGTGCCTCATGTTGGGCGCCAAAAATGTTGTGGCCCGAGCTGCCCCACTGTGCCCGGCTTGGATTGTACACTAAATACAGTTAATACTGGTCTTGTATAGATCTGAATTCTTTTCAGTTTTCTTGAGAGACTTGATGTTTTTTATTTCATTGGTAGTTAGTGTCCAACCTCCTACCCCTGCTTTTAGTTTGAGACAATCTTCTTCCATAAGAGGTGGCTTAAGTCTTAGTTCACATTTTTCAGACTTTGTGATACTACATTGTTTTTCCTATATGTACGAAGTTAGGGCTCAGCAGAAGTTTTGGTGATGTTCTTGGGGAGTAGGAGATTCCTCTCTTCCGTTGTGGCGTCTTCCAGAGTGCCACTGTAGTGTACAGGTGCATCAGTAGATTGCTGCTGCCAGCTAGTCTATCTCTGTTCTTTAGAACCTGTGGGTAGTATTTCTGCCTCCCAATCCCCAGAGTTTGTCTTTGTAACCTAGCTTAATTTAAAGTCACTTTCAGCTTTGGTGTGTGAACAAGTTCTTTCATCAGGAGACTGGAAAGGTATGCTAGGGCACAGAGTGGCAGCTGGTGAGGAAACCTGAAGGTTTAGAAAGACTGAATGTCTTCACAATAGCATTTATATATTAGTTAAAACATGAGTTGTTAATTGGGTGGTGCTGATGCTTGCCTTTAATCCCAGCACCCAGGAGGCAGAGACAGACAGATCTCTTTGAGTTCAAGGACAATAGTGGTATAAAGAGAGAGTTCCAGGACAGCCAGGGATACACAGAGAAACCCTCTTTAAAAAACCAAAAACCAACCAACCAACCAAAACAAAACATGAGTTGTTGAGGAAGAGGTTAGTGGCTGAGAGATCTCTTAGGCAAATTCTACCATCTTCATGCGTCATCATGCCATCTTCATGTCACATGTTATCTTCATGTCACATCATGTCATCTTCATTCCACACCATTGCAATGTCTTGATTTCAGACAGCTACAATCAAGCTGGAAAGGAAGGAATCTTTTTTAGTAACACTGCTGAATTAGAACAGGGTATTAATAATGGAGGGAAGCAATGAGATGATTACTGTTTGCTGCTGCTGATGGTAATGATGTCATTAGTCTGGGTGCAGTACACAGGTGGAAGATTTAGTTTGAGGAGAATACTAAATTGAATTAGAAACATGTTGTGTTCTGAGTGCTTGCCAGTATTACTCAGCAGGAAGCTGGAAAGTTAGAGTTTTGGATAGCAGGGTTAGAGATGGAGATTTAACCAAGAGAGAAGCAGGACAGTCTTCAGAACAGAGTCTTGTGTGTGTTGGAAACCTAGGGGTAGATTGAAGGAAGAGGACTCATAGGACTCACGAGCGTTAGAGCATCATGAGGCTAATGTGCATTGGAGGCCAAGGGTGAGACTAAGCCACTGGCCCCTGAGCTTTAATTGGGAGCTGTTGGAAAGGCAGCTATGGAGAGAGAGGAGGGTGTGGTAACATTCTAGAGTAGATAGAGGATGAAGATGAACAGATAAGAAATTAGGTCTAAATATGCAGGGGCATTTTTGCCTCTGACATAGGAAAGCAAGGATAGCACAGGTTTGGAGAAGCCCTGGCTGGGGAAGAGAGAGTCTGTGTAGGTAGAATTGGGAATTGAGATACTACAAAGGAGAAATAAGCATCTGATGCTTGTACTTTCAGTTATGGCATAGAAAATCTTACTTTAGACATCAACCAGAAAAGCCAGGCTTCCCATTCCCTATAGTTACCCAGAGTATTTGAGAAGTGATGTCAGAGGTTAACCTAGGAAAGAATGAAAACAGGAAACTGTGATCTGGGACTGTCTTACTCCAGTGGGTATTTGCTGACTTTTAAAGAATCCCCTGAGAAACTGAGCAGTGCATTTGACAGTGTCTTAGAGTTAGAAGACTAGGGATTAGCAGCTTATGTGGGTGGTGGTCTGGTGAGCCACTCCTTTTTGAGAGGGAGACCCTGAAGGGACACAGGGTAGGTGATTTGTACATGTTTAGTGCCCTACCATAGGCTGTTCTTGGTTGAAACAAATTCAAATCCTACTTGGAACATGAATGATAACTTTATTATAGGCATCCAATTCTTATACAAAAGTTCTGTAACTACATTCTGTTTAGAACAGATCAAATAACACGAACAAAATGAAGTAGAAGCAACAGACTTGCTGTATCCACAGGGATTTCCAATATTGCAGTTTTTAGGCGGTCACTTTAGTGTATCTGTGGTTATCTTGTTTGAAGAGATAAAATGCAAAACTCAACATTTTTAGCAGGAAAGTTAACATTTTGAAGAGTGGGACAGGTGAGACTGTTCAGTGGGTAAAGACAATTGCTGGTAACCTGATGAACTGGGTCTGTAGTCAGAGCCCATGTGGTTGAAGGAGAGAACCGACTCCGAATGTCCTCGGACATCCACACAGTGCATGGCACGTTCTTGTCCCTTCCAAAACATAAACAAATAAATGTATTAAAATTAAAAAATGAAGTGAAAATGCTAGTCTTGAAAAAGTAATTGAAATTAGGATGTTAATAATGGGTTTACTAGAAGATTAGATAGAGCTGAAAGGAATATTACTGAAGTGGTGAAAGTCAGAGAAAAGAGGGTAGAAAACTGAAGAGCTTGAGGGAGGTAGAAAGACAAGGAGGAAATCAAGATTATAATAGGGCTGAAATGGGCAGAAGTAATTTTTTGAAAAAGAAATGATGGAAACCTTTCTCCAACTGAGTTATCAAGCAACAGAATCAAGAAATTGTATTGACCCTCAAGTAATATGGAAAGAAACCCATCCCTTTAATATGGTGGTGAATCTGCAGAAAACAAAGAGAAAATGTTTCCAAAGTACAAGGGACAGGAACAGTGTGCTTTCAAAAAATTAAGAGAGTAACAGCTGACTTGTTGATAGACACAGAGTCTATAAGACAAGGGGATGATCTCTTAGGCTCTGAATCTAGCTGATAGTCTAGAACTGTAATGTGCCAAAACCTGCCAAAAATCTATGAGAGCAAAGGCTACATACAGATATCTTACACTGTTCAAAAGGCATGACTACTGGCTGTCACACTGGACAACACAGGTATGCAAATTTCTGTCATTGCAGAAAACCCAGTCCTCTTAAAGATATTTTCAAATACAAGGCAGCTGGGAATGTAGCTCAATGGTACTTGTGTGACATATACAAACCCTGAGCTTTAGTCTTCAGTACAGCAAAAACCAGATATAACATTCTGCCCTCATCTAGACTTGAGATAAAATTGGTAAGTTCCTACATAAAAATAAATTCAGAATACTCAATTATAAGAAAGTTTTAAAATTCAAACTATTTTATATGTCGTGAGGACTTTTTAAATGATATTTTGATTTGCTTTGGTATTAACTGCATAGAATGATATTTTAAATTTTTTTCTGAAAGTTCAAAAGATCGGTATTTTTTTCTTCCAGTATTTGATAGAATCACCAATGAAGCCATTTTTTTCCTTTTTTTTTTTTTAAGTAGAAGATTTTAAATTATCAACACAGTTTCTTTTTTTATATATCTAGATTTATTTCTTCTTGAGTCAGTTTCGGTAATATGTATCTTTCTAGTAATTTCCTACTTCATGTAAGTTTTCTAATTAATACCTAGTTATTTATTATATTTTTAACAATCCTTTTAATTTCCACGAAGTTTGTAGGGATGCCTCTGTTTATTCCTGTTCTGTGGTCACTCTGAGGGAATAGAATGGACCCTCTCCTAAGTAACAGATAGGGTATCTATCTATTCCTAAAACACTTCACAGTCCAAGAGAACTTGAGAGAAGAGATTCTTGGAGTCAGGAGAGTCAGCACCAGCAAGTCTATGCTGACTTGAGTTAAGCTAAAGGATTAACTAAGCTAATGATTTTGCTTTTGCAATAGCTCAGGGTTCTGTTTCTGTGTGCTCCCTGGATTTTAGAAGGTCACCCTTTGTGGACCACACATGGATGTTCCTATAGCTTGTTCAATTGTGGTTCCAAAGGGGATAAAGGGAGGTGGAGTTTAAAATAAATCAGAGGAATGAAGTTCTTTTACAGGTCTCAGTTTTGGAATGGAATAATTTGTCTTCAGCTTTCTTTTTCAGGTTAGGTAATCTTGGCTGGAATATGTTTAGATTTATTACATTTTTTCTGTAAGCTATGTCTGCTCTTGAGCTTCTCTAGTGAATTCTTCATTTCAGTTGTTGTATTTGCTAACTTGGAACTTCCATCTAATTCATTTAAAAATAACTTATCTTTCTCTGTTGGTATTCTGTCATTGTCACTATACTTAAATTATGGTTTCTTTTGGCAGATTTTTAATAGCTGCTCTGATGCCCTATTTGGGTAAATGATAAACCCAGGATCAGAGATGGTTTTTGTTAAATCTGCGATCTTCTCTCAGTCTAGTTTACTTTCTTGATTCTTGTGTGCCTTTGACTTTTGTTGATAGCAGCTTGTTCTCTATTTCCCCTTTCTCCTCTTGAAGTTGGAGGTGGCCATTCTTCTTTCTTTCTTTTTTTTTTCTCTTCTTTTTCTTTTTGCAACTTGGCTGAGTTAATTCTGGAGAGTCTTCTTCTCCTGAAGTGTGAACATGCAGATGTTTGCTCTTCTGTTGTCTCCCCCACGCCCCAAGCTTGGTTTTGTAGTAATTACCTTTTTTTAAATTAATAATTAAATTATTAATTTAATTAATTAATAATTAAGTAATTAATTAAATTTTTTTTTTTTTTTTACTTTTGTCGGTGGTTCCTCTGAGGCTCTGGAGAACATTTCTAAGATCTTGATGATCTGTACTGTGTTTCTCTTTCTGCATTTGTAAGGTTTCCTGCTCCTGCAGTGATGAGCAACACCTTGTGGCATTTTCCTTCTGTCTGTCATGGTTGTACTCATCTTTATAGTTTTGAGTTTTGTGTATGCATAGACTCCAGACCCCAGGAGAAAGCTGCCCCCCCCTTTCTCTCCCTTCTTCTTCTCCCTCTCCCTCCCTCCTTTTCCTTCCTACCCTCCTACTCTCTCCTTTTTGATTTTCTAAAAGAGTCTGACTGTGTTGACTTAGCTGAGCCCAGCCTTCTCTGCCTCAGCCTCCCAAGCGTTGCTGGTGACTGCAGGCATGCACCACCACATTACATCGGTGGTTAGCCTCCAGTCCTTAGATTTTAGAGATCTGCAATCACAATTTTTATTTTATTTTTTAAAAACATTTTTTTAGACCTGGTTTCATGTTGATCAGGCTGGGCTGGAATTTGTTGTGAGGCTGAGGAGGACCTACCTTAAACTGATTGCTCTGCCTCTTCTTCCTGATGTGTGTTTTTAGTCAATATCTAAATGTTTACATTATTTCAGTAGTTTTGTATGACTTTATTGTTGTTTTTATTCTGGGGGAATATTTGCCAAATTTCTTCTTTGACCATCTTGGTTTATTTTCTCTTCTTACGTCTCTTCTCTGCCCACACCCTCCCCCTTGTCTTCTGTCATTTTAAATGTACTTGATGCAAACTGAACTCTGCATATGAAATAGGAAGCCATTGGATCTCTTTGTAAAGTAGCTTAATGCTGCATGTTGATTAACCTGTGTGCTTGTCACTGAAGAGTAATAGAGTTGTTGTTTCTTCGCTTTCAGTGAGCTCTGTTGTACTCTCTCCTTCCCCACCGTTATTACTGCATCAGGTTTTTCCTCCTTTACTTTTTCCAGGTCTCGGTTCCTGTCAGCTCCACAGAGTTTGGCTTGTCGTTAAGCTTCTTCTGCTTTGCACCTTTCTTCCCTTCATTGAACAGCTTTACAAATTCATCTGTCCTTGCTGCTCCTGAAGGATGGGACTAGGCCAAGATAATCGAGAAGGCACAAGAATTCAGGCATTCTCAGGCCCTTCAAGTGTGTCATTGGTACCCTGTAGGGTCTTACATTTTCAGGTTTTGGCCCTGGGTAACCTGGTTTGTCCTTGGCTCTCTTTCACCTCCCGTATTTTCTACCAGTGTGTGTTTGTTGTAATTTGCCTACTGTTCCAATAGGCTGAATTTATTTAATTCAGGGGTTTGAGCCCCTGTTGTGTTTGTGCATTGTGCTAGGTTTAGAGGCTAGAGGGTCTCAAGATATCACTATATGTGCTCATGAGCTGTTTTCAGATTTACTTTCTCAAGTGTCTTTCCCCCCATTCCTTGCCTTGCCTGCTTTTTCATACTATGTGCTATGTTGGCTGTTACTGCCTGTTCCTCCTAGCTGTGGCCCAGCTCTTAGACTGCCATGTTCATGGCGAGGGCTCCTGCTAGGTACTGGGCAGTGAGTCATTGTTTCTCATCTGGAAATTGTCCTGTTCCTTTAGTTTGTCAGGGTGTATCTAGGGTTTCTCCAGGGTTCACGAGCTGTTACATCAATGTGACAAGGAAGGCAAAGATGTCTGTTTAGTCATCTTTTCCTTAGCAACATGTATAGTCAGATTTTTCTTGTTGCTTTCTAAGGCTTTGGTACTCATAGGTGAGTTTTTGACTCTAGTTGTCTGGCTTATTCTTGACAATTTTGTTGCCTAAATTCTGTGTTCTCTTCCTGCTCTTTGCTGACTTTTAAAAAATGTGGCTCCCCTGAATGACCCTGCTCCACTTGCTGTTTTGCTGTTTGTTCACTGAGACTCATTTAGCTGGTTATGTAAGAAATGGGGCTTCTCAGGCCCACATTATAGGCGCTGTGGGAGTCACTGGGGTGCAATGATGAACTCAACAAAATGTTTTTGTTTTTCTGATTTAGAAATGACAGGAATCCAGTTTCTGCAGCAAGGAAAAGTACAGATGCTGTTGATACTTGAATTGAGTCTCTGTATTTCATGAGCTTTAACTGGTAGTACCTCTGTTTAATTTTGAATTTCTTACTGCATCACGATTGATATATAGGAACCTGTCTTAGTGTTCTATCACTGTATGGAGACACCATGACCATGACAACTCATGTAATAGAAAGCATTTAAATGGGGGCTTGCTTATAATTTCAGAGGCTTAAGTTGGTAAAATCATGGTAGGGAGCATGGTGACCTACAGGCAGGTACTGGAGCTACATCTTGATCAGTAGGCAGAGAGAGAGAGAGAGAGAGAGAGAGAGAGAGAGAGAGAGAGAGAGAGAGAGAGAGAGAGAGTCTGAGAGAGAGACTGGGCCTGGTATGGACTTTTGAAATCTTTTGTCCAATCTCCAGTTGGACACTTTTTCCAGTGAGCCCACACTTCTTCATCCTTCTAATTCTATCAAAGAGTTCCACTCCCTGGTGACCAAGCATTCAAATATATGAACCTGTGTGGGGCATTCACATTCAAACCATACTGGAGCCCACACTGAGTAACAGCTTGCTGCAGCCTCTCACTCCACTCCAGGCTGCTGTTGTGCTCAGACTCACTATTGGGAACAAGTTCTGATCATGAATTTTTCTTTGGAAACTTTCCTTTTTTTTTTTTTTTTTTTTTTTATTACTTGACTCTATTAGCTCTTTTCCTATATCTTTTTTTCTTTTTTTGTCTTTTATTATTTATTTATTTACACTCCAGATTTTATTCCCCTGTCTGGGTCCACCCTCCAACTGTTCCACATCCCATACCTCCTTCCCAGCCCTTTGTCTCCACGAAGATGTCTCCACTCCCATGCCCCCAGCCTCCACCCAACCAGACCTCTAAACTCCATGGGACCTTCAGTCTCTTGAGGGTTAGGTGCATCTTCTCTGACTGAACACAGACGCGGCAGCCCTCTGCTGTATATGTGTTGGGGGCCTCATATCAGCTGGTGTATGCTGCCTGATCAGTGGTTCAGTATTTGAGAGATCTCAGGAGTTCAAGTTAATTGAGACTGCTGGTCCTCCTGCAGGGTCATCCTCCTCCTCAGCTTCTTCTAGCCTTTCTTTAATTCAACCACAGGGGTCAGCAACTTCTGCCCATTGGTTGGTTATAAATATCTGCATCTGACTCTTTCAGCTGCTTGTTGGGTCTTTCAGAGGGCAGTCATGATAGGTCCCTTTTTGTGAGCACTCCATAGCCTCAGGAATAGTGTCAGGCCTTGGGACCTCCCCCTGAGCTGGATATGTTTCTTTTGTTGTTGTTTATTTGTTGTTATTATATTTTCTACTTCTTCTCTTTTTGCATTTGTTATGCTGCCCTAACTGATTTATCAGGAGTGCTTGATCAGACCTTGCCCAGGGCCAAATGGCCTATATTGATGTTTGATTATTCTTTATTTTACTACCTTCTCTGCTGCAGTGGATTGACCCTTGCCATCCATTCTTGAGCATGTTGGCTTGCATCTTTATCTAATAGCTAGGTGAGGCCTCACTATATATTATGTTTCACTTTTTCTAGTATTTGTTGAATTATTCCACACAAACATGTAGTACCTCAAACAGAAGTTTGTTTTTTTTTTTTTTTTTTTCCCTTCCCCCTAACATTAGGCCAGTCATAACTCCCAGCCCCATCACTAGGAACCTACCCAGTTTCCATGGTTGTTTTAGGCTCTCCTGGTTACCAGGTGAGTCAGCCAAGCTGTAGAGGACCATGTCAGAGGCCTTTGTTGTCAGTGTCCGCTTATATAGCTCCACTCCTAGCCCTTCCTGTTGTTCTGACTCATCTGTTTCTCCAGAAGGTGCAGGTGCAGGTCTCCATTCCATTCAGTTCTGACTTCTGTGCCAAGAAGATTCTTCTTAAAACAACTTTGGTCTATTGTTCTTTCTGCTCATTCATGCTTCAGAAACTCCCTAGTGCTTTTGAAAAACCCGGCTTGTTTTCTAGACCTTCCAACTTGTTTTAATTTCCTTGCCACTGCCTTCCTCCATATAGGCAGGACTCTAGCCAAATGGAATTAATGTTGCAAGAATCTGCCTGTGCTTTTTTGTTTGCATCCTGATTTTTGTTTCCTTTTGCCAGAAGTATGCTTTCCTCACTTCTTAATGTCTTAGTTCTTTCTTAAAAACTTTCCCAAGGTTCTCTTAGATTTCCTGACCTGGACAAACTCTTTCCTTCCCATATATAGCTATACTTTGAAAACCACGATGCTGTCACTTCCTGATGTATATTACTATGACCATATGACTTTTTAAATCTAATGTCCCTTTCTCTTTCATTTTGCTAGCTATTGTGCATTGCACATATTTGTTAAAATAATGAGAGAATGAATGCATATCTGCATTAACCCTCAAGCAGCCCACATTCCCCTCTTCTTTTCCTATCCCTTTTCTATTTCAGTGAAGATATCTCTGTATTTGGATTAACTTTATCTTACAGTCGCTTTGTGTATCACCAAGTGGCCTGTTAACCTTTATCTTTGTTGTTCTCTTTTTTGAGTTAATAACAGTTTCAGTTTAAAGAAAACTTTGATCATTTGGTAAGGCTTGTATGAGGGAAATTTGAGGAATAGAAGATACAGTTCAAAATGATATCTTGATCCATTTTGTTGAGAAATGATTGCCTAGTAGGATTTGGTAGTTTGTAAGTATAGATTTAACTCCATGTTGGTGGCCAGTGGAATGAGAAGTACAAGTTGTGGTGCTGTGTTTACTGTCCAAGTGGTGGCCAGGGCCCAGCAGTAGGGTCACATATTGTTGGACTTTCAAACCCACTCCATTATAGCTGTTAGAGTCTTCCACACTATACAGAATTGCCTACTTTCTTATTTTCTACTTCATTGCCCCATTAGTGGAAACTTTTAGTTGAAGTTCTCCAAAGGAACAATGTAGTGTATGTATCTGTGAGTGTGTAGGCCTTGGAAAGAAATGGAGCACAGATTGTATAACTACCCAGGAGAATACCATATCGAATTTGCCATGTCTCAGTACTAAATTTCTAAGGGCACAAAGGAAATCACAGGTAACTGCTCTCTAGTCATCAGTTTCTTCTTTATTTTAGCTCGTGACAACTGAGCTGTTCAAGGCAGGAAGAACTCTGAGCTGAATAGTAGTGGGTCCCTGAATCTGGAGAGAAGAGGCCACCTTGGAACCAGCAATGAACCATCCTGACTACAAACTGAACCTTCGGTCTCCAGGGATCCCCAAAGGTATAGAAAAGAAAACGAAACGTGCCTTGGCAACTGGAGACTTGAAATAAAAATTGGCTGGGTGTGGAGGTGGAGGGAGTTCTTTGGGCTGAGGGAGACTAATTATTTTAATGAACTGTTAAATATTCTCCCATGTTATTTATTCTAGAATTAGGTAGGCTCTTGTGGTTTTAGTTGGATTGTTGTACAGCCATTTTATTTCCTCTAGAAATGTGACAGTCTTTTAGTAATTCCTATTTTTAAAGGTTTGTATCTGCGAATGGCAAAGTATCTCAGACCCATTGTTCAGCTTTTCCTCTGTGCATACTGCAGCGGTCACTTAGGCCTCACCTGCTTCATTTATGCTGTCTTACATGTTCTTTCCTTTTTGTGGCTGTTTGAAATCATCACTGGAAAGGTTCATTCATTCTCTTGCTGGCCTTTGGAGGTAACAAGAGCAACAACAAAAGGCAATGACATCATAACACTTCCAGTTAAAAAAATAGAGATGTGTAACTGAGGGAGGGTTGATTGCTGCCTCATGTTTCTAGGTGTGTCCTCTGTGGTTGGCCCGAATGCTGTTGGTGCTTCGCCAGGTGACAAAAAGTCAAAGAACAAGTCCATGCGAGGGAAGAAAAAGAGCATATTTGAAACCTACATGTCCAAGGAGGATGTTTCAGAAGGCTTGAAGAGAGGAACGCTTATCCAGGTGCTTAAAGCTTACAGGCTATTTAACCCCTGAATATATGGAATGGCAGCAGTCTTGTTTATTAAACTTTTCCCTGTTCTGTGCTGTGTGCTCTGACATGGTACCAGGTTTGTGCTTCTTAGATCTATAGCATGTGTAGGTGCTAAGTACCACTTGACTCTCCTAGGCACACCTTTGAGAGATGAGAGGAGAGAGCCTTTGTAGCCCATGTCAGTGTTGCCTAGGAATGTTCTATTGGGAGAGATCTATATGAGCCAGGCTGGAGATTGGTGCAGTTGAGCACATAAGCATAAGGAAATGAGCTTTCCAAGTGAAGTAGCCAGTATGAGCTGTTACGACAGACTAGACAGTGGGGTTAGACTATGTCAGTCATTGAATTGTTCATGTGCCTGAAACACATGAATACTGAATGACTGGGAAAAATGGGTAAAGTTGTAGAGGAAACAGTAAACAGTATTTATTGAATGCTTTGTAATTTGCATAATCTGTTCCCAGGCTATTCATTGGTGTGGCTGAACAGATGTTCTTTGAGCATCTATCTTGAGCCAGGAGTGCTTCATGTTAGGATAGTGCTGCGGGGTGAACTTGTGAAATGTTAGAGGATAAGGCAGCTTCGGTTTGCTCTGGTGTGACATCCAAGGCAGCTATTAGGTAACAAGGCAAGAGGAGGAAGCAGGAACATGCCTTCTTTGAATTAAGAGTGTTTCATAATTCTTGGATAGAAATACTACCATGTTATACCTGACTCAATTAAAATTATTGAGTGAGGGCTGGGGCTTTCAGTGAAGTGCTCAACACACAAGCATGGGAACCCAAATTGGATCACTAGCACTCACAGAAAGGCTGGGCAAAATGGCGTGAGGAAGCAGAGAGAGATTTCCTGGAGCTTGCTAGGTACCTGCCTGGCTCTGAGTTTACTGAAAGACTCTGTCTTGAAAAGCCAGGTGGAGAGTTACTGAGGAAAACAATCTGTGTTGACTGCTGGCCTCTTTACACCCATGTCTATACATGTCTACACACATGTATAAACACAAGTATATTAATATATACAATGCTGACTGAGTCCCATCTTCTCTCATTCTGAAAACTCAGACTTAGTTGTGTTTTGGGTGAAAGATTCATCCAAACAACAGATATCAGCTTCTCTGGTTATATCATCTTTCTATAATTACCTGTGTCCATAGTATATGTAATTGATGTAGACTCTGTAGCACATCACTCATTTTTCACAAATCAGTTGGTCCTTTTGATTTAGGAATACCATTGGTTTTATTTTTCCTGGATGTCTCTGACAACTCTCTCTTAAGAGAATAGAAACCGTATTTGCTTGCTTCTCATGGTTGGCATCCGTATACTTCACTTTACCTGCAAGCCCTCCTTGTTCCTGTGTGAGGTTTTGATGTGCCTTTCTCACTATTGTCTCCTGCCACCCCTTTCCAGGAATGTCTGGTGTTCTGATTATCTTGGACTTCCAGATTTTTTTCTCTAAAACCTGTGCTTGCTTGGTGTGGTAGCTTGTGCTGACAGTCCCAGTACTTGGGAGGCAGAAGCAGGTAGATTTTGGTGATTTTTGAGGCTAGCCTGATTTATATAGTAAGTTTTATAGTGAGACCTTGTCTCACAAGACCAAAATCAAAACCACTACCACCAGCAGCAACAGCAGCAGCAGCAGCAACAACAACAACAACAACAACAACAACAACAACAACCCAAAATGAAACTAAGTGTAGGACTCTGTTAGACTTTGCTCTTGCTGTCCTGGAGCTTGAGTTGTTTCTTCCCATCAAAGCGTGGCAATCATGCTTGCCCTGCCAGTGGCTGAGCAATCTGTACTTAGATGTCACCCTCACATTTTCTAAGCTCAGTTGGTTGTTACTGCCTTCGAGAAGTCAGCTTTGTTGTCTACGCGTTAAACTCTTACCTTTGTTTGGCTTTTATGTCCCCAAATAGATTTTTCATTTCCTTACTGCACTGCTATGCATACTGTATATGGTAGTCCAGCTCGGGGCGTGGCCAGTGCTTACTAAGCTTATGCTGAATAAGTTTTTTTTTTGCTGGCTGAGTAAAGATCTAGATACTGCCTTTTGAAGAAGAGTTTTGAGAGAAAACCAGCTTTGTTATAGAAGTACACCTTAACGAGAGGTTGGAGTGGTATCCTGCAATAGTATTAGTTTCTACTTCCTTTTAATTTTTGCATTTGAAGTGACTTTTTGCTGGCATTAACAAAAAACAAAAGATCTGATCAATATAACAGCTCACATTCCCAGAAGTTTGTAAGTGATTCCTCCTGGCCTATGACATCATAAGCCTCCATAGCCAGAGGCTCTCTCCCCCTCTACCCCCCACATGTGAGAACAGTTGTTCTCTGCAGATGGGGTGAGGAATGGGTTCCAGATATGAGGTCACCATGAGAATATACAACATTGTAAATAAGATTTTCATAGGCAGAGAAACAGAGTACATCTGCTTTTGGATAAAAACTTTCTGTGTGTAGCTGTCTGGGTAAGGTAAAAAGCTAGACAAAAAGTGATATTTTAATGCCACTGAAGAAAATTAAACATATCAAATATACTTAGAAACATCTGTCAACTTTTGTGTTCAGATATAAGTATGCCATAACCCCCCTTCCTCATCAAGAGAAAAGTCTTGTATTGAGAGATATTAGGGATCTTAACTGTTAGTGGAGTAATACAGTGTTAGTCAATGTCTTGATGAAAGTTTGAGATTTCATTGTTTTATAGGAAAGAGGAGACCACAGTGACCAAAGAAACCTCTTTTCTGTATTTGTAAATGAATAGCAATAAAATATAATTCAGTACATGTAGTTTTCTTTATAACCAAGTTCTCACATCAGTGTGTCATTACTTTGTACGTAGGAGCACTATTGGTTGGTTGTTATGGGGTGTTCTGTGAGAGATGAGAGGCTGGAGGGAGGTCCAGTTTAAGGGGATAACTAAGTGATATGTGGGCAGAGAGATGGTAGAATTGGCTCTTTCAAAATCCAGATTATGCATTGACTACTAGAAGTCCAAAATGAACCCTCAGAGCTGCTGGAGGCATAGAGCTGCTGGAGGCATGGTGTCAGAATTCCTGCTGGAATAGAATATTGGTGAGATGCTGTTTTTCCCTCTGAAAAAGCCTGTTCTAGGACAAAGGGCATGATGGTCTCATCCTTTCTAGGAATTTTTCTCTTTGTTAAAATTGAGGTCAGGGGCTAGAGATTTGGCTCAGTGGTTAGGAGCACTGGGTACTCTTCCAGAGAGGACCCAGGTTCAATTCCTAGCAACCATATTGCAGTTCACAATAGTCTGTAACTCCAGTCCCAGAGTATCTGCTCTCTTTTGGCTTCTGAAAGTGCTGCATGCACGTGACGCACAGAAACACAGGCAGAACACCCATATACATAAAGGAAAAAAAGATTGAGGTCAGCTTGGGTGAATATTAAGAACAGAACAGTAGAGGTGACATTATGATTGAATGCCTAAAAAGAGAGGTAGCATTCAGAGTTACAATATCAGGGACAAAGGGATAACATTAACTCTGCAGATATTAGGTAACTAATGAATTGAAACATTTCTTGACAGCCTAGTGAATGTCAAGCATTTGGGAATGAGCACTAGAAAAGTCACTGGGGTGGTAGGCAAAAATAACTGTAATAATGAAAGAAATTGTAGACTGGATCATTGCTCAGAGAGAAAGAGGATAGAGAATAGATAGAAGAAACCACTGCACATACTGTGGTTAGGGAAGTCTCTGTGAGATCATCCTGTAGATGAGATCTGAAGGGCAAAAGCGAGAAGCCATTTTCAGTTTTGGAAAAGATTATAGGTAAAGAGCAAGCAGAAGAACAGCAAGGAGAAGACTTGATGTTTTTGAGGATTAAAAGGAAGCAGCCTTTGAGACATAATGGAGCAAAAGTTAGGCAATAGCCAAGTCCTTTAGGGACTTAGACCATATTAGAAACTTGGATTTTGCCAAGGACCAGCCTTGGCTTAGAGAGGGGTTTCTGAGAGAAGAGGTGTTTGAGAGTGGCAGAAAAAAATGACTCAAAGTCAATCTTGGGGTATAAGCTGGCAACCTGTGTTATTTACAAATCAATCGAGTCATTTACTCCTGTTGTCCTTTTTTTTTTTTTTTTTTTTTTTGAACATTGTAGAGGAATTCAGAGATCTGCCTGTCTTTGTAGGCACAAACAATAAACTTAGCTGGGTGGGATCTCATCCTGAGATTACCATTCAGACCATTCCTGTACCTAAATTTGTTCTGTTCCTGACTGACCTTGAAATCAGGAATTTGCCTGCCTTTGTAACTGCCAGCCTTTGTATCTTACTTGGTTATAGTGACAAGCTTGGTTATAGTGCAGCTGCCTCTGTTTTTGTTTTTTTTTTCTTCAGTTCTGTGAATCCCCTTATATTATTCATAGTGTTCTTATATTTTTGCATAGCTGAAAAATTATAGTTTTGAACTCATGTTTTCAGAGTTCTTTCCCATAGCCTTAAGGGCTGTTTTAAAGTTCACAGCATTTACCATTTTTGCTAAGGACACCCTTGCCTCCTGGACTATCTCTGATTATCATGGAGTCATTAACCTTGGCAGAGAGGACATTCCCTGGAAGGAGGAACATAAAGTAAAATATACACATAAGCCTTACATCTAGCAACTGTCAATACTCACAGAGACCTAGGTCCTGCTGACTCTGTTCCAGGGATGGGAAACCATGTCACTGTCCCTTTTACATGGCCATGCAGGACTTGGCAGATATCACAGAACAATGGCAAGTCACCAATAGATAGCACACAGTCCATTTCACATTTTAAAAATGTCTCTTTGGCTGTGATAAAATGAGTAGACTTGAATGGAACCTGGAAGCCCACTTAGAAAGCCACCAAAGTCCACTAGATAAGAAAATACTGTGACACGAGAAGAGAGCAAAGGGGTGCAGTGAAGACGGAAGTGCATGCATGTGGAGCCTGAGTGGACACCTTGCTAGTGCATGCATGTGGAGCCTGAGTGGACACCTTGCTAGTGTGTGCATGTGGAGCCTGAGTGGACACCATGCTAGTGTGTGCATGTGGAGCTTGAGTGGGCAACATGCTAGTGCATGCATGTGGAGCCTGAGGGGACACCATGCTAGTGCATGCATGTGGAGCCTGAGTGGGCACCATGCTAGTGTGTGCATGTGGAGCCTGAGTGGACACCTTGCTAGTGCATGCATGTGGAGCCTGAGTAGACACTATGCTAGTGCGTGCATGTGGAGCTTGAGTGGGCACCATGCTAGTGCGTGCATGTGGACAGGAGGCAAAGGGAGCAACTGGGGCTAATCCCATTGTATCTGATTTGATCAGGTGAAGACCTGATCTTGCTGTTAGTTAAGGTAATAAAGACAGAACTGAAGATGTGTGGATTTGGGAGGGTGTAAATATGTGAAGGGTCCTGGTGATGACTATAACACAGAAGCATTGGAGCCTGGATTCTGGAACCAGACTTTCCAGATTCATCTTCTCAGTGCCTTAGTCACCTTATCTATATATAACAAAAGAAGAAAACAATAGTAGCTAAGTTAAATTAGCTAATTTAATTTAAATTAGTTCATTAGCTCTTAAAAGTGCATGGCCCATATTCTACACATATGGGTAGTGTTTGAGATTGTTTTTAATTACTGTCTGGCACATCTGTAATTCAACTGAGGTGGTTGCTACCCTGTGGAGATAGCTGTCTGCAGTTGTACATCTTAAGTTTATTTTTCAAGAAAATCTAGAAACATATTTTTATGTGTGAAATTCCTTAGTTTTAAGTCTTTTCAAACATACTGTAAGCCAGCTAAAATGTATTTTGTTTGCCAAGTTAGACTAATTAGACCATTTGTGTGTTATTTTTCTGCAGTGCCATTCTGGTCCTTGGGTATAGGCAAGGAGAAAACAGATAGTTGGGGGTCAGTTGAGAGGTAGGCCTTATTGATTGTATGTAGGAGAAATTGGGGACCTAGGGCTCAAAGTTTTTGAAACTAAGAGATAATGGCAGGCAAAAACTACTAGTTGGCCAAGGAAGGGAGTGACCATAGTTGAAGGACAGTCATTGGTAAATTTCTTGGCTGTGACATGGAGGTCTTAGTGACACTGAAGTATTATTGGAATTCCCATGGTATGTGGGGTGGAAGTATAGCAAACTCCAATTAGAAAGAATGATGCAGGACTTTTTGTGTTTGGAAGTGATGTGAAGGCAGGGTATAGGCAGTGGACAATGTAGCTGGGATGAGTGGAGACAAAGGTAGCTTGAGTGATTTGGTTATTGATGTAGATTCAAAGTCCCTAAATATGTATAGGAATCGAATTAGAAGGGAAGACAGTGACACTTGAGTCAAAACATTAGTGAATTAATCCTATAATCAGTAAGTTAGAAGGCACCTGTACCAAGTCTAGCAAGAACTAGGACATGAACTTCAAAAGGGTGTTTGAGAAAGAATATAGGAACAAACTAATTTTAAATCCATTATTGGGAAATAGTCTTCACCATCCTTGAGATGTTTTCTTTGATAGCACCCAAAAGAAGCAGTGACATCAGGGCAGGGCTAGGTTCTGATCTGATAAGAAGTCACAGAAGAATTCAGAATGGGACGGGAAAGTACAGGATCCTCATTGGTTAAACTTCAGGCCTGGAAAAATTTGAAAAAGAGGAACTACAGGGGATTGGGTAAAAGAAAGAAACTCAGTCCTTGGCTTCCTCTGGGTAAGACTGATTTTCTGTTGGGGGAGTCTTTGAGGCTCCCTGAAACAGGCTGTACTGTTGCCTTCTTCTGTCAGGCTGTAGGGACAGCTCTACTCTGCCGAGGACTCAGGTGGAGTTGCTTGTTTCTGCATGTGATCTGTTCTCTCTGGGGTCTGTTCCTTACATCCAGTTCTTAAGTCAAATTTCCATATGCTAATTTGAAGCAAGGCTTCTGTCCCACCCTCTGTACTTTTATCTGTTGGGAGGTTTGGGAGAGAGAATCAAGAATCAAGAACTTTCTGGTTCTTTTTATATATTTTAAGTTGAGCCTAGATGCAGACCTGAACAATGTCCTGTCTTTTCTGGGGGTTCAGCTTTGGTTTCTCTCAATATTCTTCAATTAAAGGCACACTCAAACCAAGAGGCTAACCCTTTGCTGAACTAAAAGGGAGACGGTAGAAGAATAGGAATTAAAAAAAAAAAAAATCAAAAAGCTTAGAAAAGGATGTCTGGAATCCGAAAATGAAAGGCTTAGAAATACTGTTTAAATTTACTGAAGCATTTCCCCTCAAGACTGTCTGTTATTCCCTGTTGTAGCATCCTCATCATACATAGTGCCTGTCAAGCTAGTGGTCAGGAAGTATTTGTTGAATGTATGAGTATTTAGAAAAAAAATTATAAGTGTTTCCCCTTTCCTTTAGGAAGAAACAGTTGCTTTAGAAAGTGAATTTGCTTCAAGCACTCTTAACCAAGAAAGCCTGGGCAGCTTTGTCAGCTATATATCTCCTGACCCCTTTCTGTAACCCAGCAGAGTTGTGGCAGGATGGGGACAAGCAAGTGCTGGGTGCCTCTCCTGCTGCACCTCTACTACCCCGTCCCCGTCCCCTTTCCTATACCTTTGCTCTTCCCTTAGGACTGTGCTAGCTGAAAGTGTGCTATAGCTGTAATCTCTAGCATTCCACACATTTTCTTTATCAAGGACTAAACTTAGTTATTATTCAGTACCCTATGTGGTCTGTTTGCAGGTTTGACCATAATCAATATCAAATATCAATACAAATAGCTAAGGGACTGAGCGATCACTTGTGATAATCTAATTGGTATATTAAGATGTGTATCATGGCATGGAAATTCGTAATTTAAACACCTGTGAAAGAAATTATTTTTCATTTAAGTTTATGCCTTCACCTAGCTTGTGAATTCTGTGTCTTTGAGTCATTTCTTTTATTGGGAAATGTTCTTTAAACACTTTCTCAAGTTATCCTTTGAGTTGTGTTGGTAGGAAAACAGCTTCTTTCCTGTACATGTTCCAGTGGCCTGTGAGTGCAGCTGGACTCTGAGGGAGGTTATGGCTGCCTGAAACACAGCACTGAAAGGCCGTTGAGGACGGTCCCCACCTGCACTGCTGTACATAAATAAAAGTGGACCCTGACTTGGTGCTGGAGTCATATGAAGTTGAAGGCAGACTGGGTGGCCTAGCTGTGGGAGTCAGCATTGACATTTGCATTAAGAGCTGTTAGGAACCATTTTGAATTATTAACTCATTCGGCTCTGCAGAGGAGCCAGAGTAAAACATGTGCATCCAGTTCCTTGGGGCTAAGTATCCAGTTAGAAACCAGCTTGAAAAATGGTCCCAGAAACATGATATTGTGCAGAGGTCATGGACTGAGAGAGCAAAATAGGCTGCTAATATGGAGGCATACTCTTCAGACAGCCTTCAACGTGAAGATGAGTCGTTGTCATGTCCTGCCCTACGCCAAGTGCTGGTACTTCCTGCCTGTGCCCATCAGAGCAGGGCAGCAGTCTCAGTTGTCAGTGTTGGAACCTGGTGTTTCCTGCACCAGCCTTAACCAGTTCTCATACATCCAACTTGTTTTCTGAATCAAATTGTTTAAGAACTTTTTTTTTTCATCAGAGAATAACATACATAGGAAAAATTATAAATATTCAGCTGGTAGATTTTTCATAGATTTTTGTTTTGTTTTAAAGGGTGTATTGAGAATCAATCCAAAGAAGTTTCATGAAGCCTTCATTCCTTCTCCGGTAAGTTTATTAACTTTATAATAAACTTAATGTCATATTGAATATTTTAGATGTGCTCTGAACTTGAAATCATATACTTTGACTAAAAAGCAGAATAGTAAAACAAAATTGAGAATAGGCAAAGATTTGTTTCAAATTTAAATAAATAAAATTTGTTCACTACCCCTTCTGCCCGTCTTAAAATCGAATGCTAAGTGAGAGGGATGACATTTGTTCTGCGGCTGCAGAAAGCAGCTGGACCTGCGCACACTACCCGCCAGCCCGTGTCACTGGATGCTCTGGGTTTATAGCTTAAAAGGATTTATAGGTTTTTCCACTGATTTAAGTTAATCTTTCCTAAACAAATATGCTATCTACTTTCGTTCTACTGCATGAGCTAATTTGAACATTTGTCCAAAAATAATGTGTAATGCTTTTCTGTTGATTTCTCACTTCACTTTCATGCAGGTGATCGGCCTTTGGACAAGGCACTTTAGTTTTTGTTTTTAGTCTCTTTCTTGTATTCATGACTTGTCTTAAGAGTTTCTCTCTGGTTAAAGTAGTCCTGCACTGATAAGTAGTTAGCAACAGGTCTGTGCTGAAGGTTGTACCTGAAGCTGAAGCTGGGAGAGTAATATTCTTGAGTTCCTGGCCTAACTTTTCCAGGATGTTGTAATAGATAGCTACTTTTTTTTATAGTGGAAGAGACGTTAGGAGTGAACTTATGCTTAGAGAAGTATACACAGTTATGATATAAAAAAATCAAGAGCTCACATTTACTTCCAAGTTCAAGGCTTGCTGTTACATTAGGGAAAAGCCATCTGATGTTTTCTCACTGTTTTCTCTAAATCATAGTCTCTTCCTTGAACAAAACATATTTATATTCTGACTTGTAAAGTAACAATGTTGAGGTGGTATTTTACCTCCCAAACAGTTCTGTTATGCAATAGAGTATATAGAGTTTGTTTATATGTGTGTTAGATTCTAGAGTTTGCTCATACAATGAAGGTCACATGCAAGAAGGTGGCATGTGTCATCTTAGAATCAAGATTAGCTATCTCAGTAGGCTCTATAACCAACGTTTCTTACAATAGAAAGGTTGGATTTTTGGTAGCATTTCAGCTGGAAGAGTTTAATTAAGTCAAGAGTTCTTCTGTATGAAAAATAGTGATTTTTAAGCATGAAAACCTCACTTAATGGAGTAAGAAATTTATTCCCTGAGGTATCTATGAACTGACGAGAGTTCAGACTCTCCTCTACTCTGTCTGTGGATGTTTGCCTCGCTGGTTGGAAGGATAAGGGGGACTGTAGCAGTTTGAACACTTTACTATCGCTTTTATTTTTCCTAAGTGTCCAGTCTTGAGTTCCCTGAAGTTAAATCCCTGTTAGGTTAGCACTTAACAAATGTGAAACCTAGAACTAAGGGACAGTTTCAGATAGATAAAAGGTTATGAATCAGAGGCTGGAGAGATGGCTCAGGAGTCAGGAGCTTGAGCTGCTCTTGCAGAGGATACAAGTTTGGATCCCAGCAGCACACCAGGGCCTCACAGCACTGTAACTCCAGCTGCAAGGAATCTGATTCCCTCTTCTGCTTTGGTGAATACCTACATGCATGTGTGTGCCCCTTTGCATACACATAAATAAAAATAGTATTAAAAATATATTTTATGACAAATATACCTCTTTGTACCCATGTTTGTTTACATATAGAATTCATATTTCGTGGAGCTTTGGGCTGACTGTTAACCTGTGTTCTACCCTCTTTCTTTCTCAAGCTTGATTCTTGTCTTCTCTTGGTTCCTTTACATCTAACCAGGGCTCGAGCATATGCATATATGGCTATCTTACCTCATAGGTCCAAGTTCTATATCCATGTTTCTTAGCAATACCATCCCTTAACTTACACGAAGTATGGAGTGTCACCAAGGTGCTTGGGTCAATTTCAGGGAAACACATTCCTTTGCTTCTTAGAATTCCTTGTCAGATGAGGAGGGGTGCAGAGTCTAGTTAGGACCTGCAAATTAAATTCATATTCTTTGCTTTACAAATATTGTGTTTATATGCCTCAGTCTGGTTTGTTAATAATAGGAAGCAAAAGCAAAACATATCTATGTTTCCTAGGTTTATATTTGGTTTTTTTCTTTGAAACTGTTTTCCTGTCATGTTCTATTTAGAAAGTTTCAGATGGATATAGTATTAGGATTGTTTTTTTATACTATATATGTATGTTCTTTTATTTAGAACCTAATGGAATAGTCACATTCTCCCAGAAACTACTAAATTCACCTCTGGAAGGACTGGCAGGAAAAGCTGCTTATCAAGGTCCAATTGTAGGAAATATAGTTTAATTTTGGGCATTAGAATAGCACTCATTCTTGTTTTGGAGCTCTTTTGGTCAGTTTCAGTTCTCAGAGGCATTGTAGAAAGGAACTGATAGAATTCAGTAGCATGGATTTCTGGCTAAGTATAGTTCATGTCCACGTCAAGACCAAACTTCTGTGAATTGCAAAATGCCTACAGGTAGACTAGGAAGTGGGATGTTGGGGCTTGAATGCTTACCTGTAAGACAGGAAAGCATATGAAAAGAAGCTTTGGTCTGACCATAGTAAATAGAAAGATTTTCTCATGTCTAATTTGAAGAGTTGATAAAATATCCTCTATTTGTCAAAACTTTAAAATTCTAAGGCTTTTGGAGAGAGAAAAAAAGGAAATTTGATTAGATTAGGTTTATTCTAACTCTAAAAATGTTTACTGAGTGTTATTTGCCATGTGAAAATATCCACCTAGGCCAGTGGGCTAAGTCCTCATCATCAGGTATAAAAGAATATTTTGTGTTGAAGGAATTTGATTTGGAGTTATTATAATTTCTATTGGTAGTAAGTAGACTTTTTTCTTTTCTTATGGCAGATTCCAAATGTATGAGATGCGTTACATATGTCTACCTGCTAATATCTTGGAATTCTTGGCAAAAAGTAAAATACAAAGTGAAAATTAAAACAAATAACTTTTAAGTAAAGTAAGATAAATGATAATATTACATTTTTTAAATCTTATTTAAGTTGAGCTAAAGAAAAGGAATAGACATCTTGTTGTTGTTGTTTCTGCCCTGGATTATATTGGTCTAAGAAGCTCTGTAATTTGTGTCTTGTCAAGGGAGGCACTCTTTATCCAGCTGTGGAATTTATTTCTGGTCCAAAAGGACCTATTATCTCACCAATGGAGGACACTATGACTGTTAGGGCATTCTTAATCGTCTTCCTTTATTGTCTTTTTTTTTTTTTAGTTAGATATTTCCACACTCCTCTTATTTTTCTATGAATGTTCATCATTCACTTCCTGTCTCCTTCCTCATCCCCCAGCCATTTTTAGATAGTTCTTCTGCTCTTCTTTCTAATGGATAAGGTGAGTCTTCTAGCATCCAAGTGAAGAGCTGAGTTGTGTAGCCTTAAAATCAAGTTACGAGGCATAGTATTGGACAGTTCCTAAGCTTAGGATCTTTTGTTTTGTTTTTTAAGACAAGATTTCTCTGCAAAGCCCTGGTTGTCCTGGAACTCACTTTGTAGACCAGTCTGGCCTCTCAGAACTTAAGAGATGTGCCTGGCTTTGCCTCCAGAGTGCAGGGATTAAAGGTGCCACCATCACCTGGCTTATGTTTAGTATCTTTAAAATGACAGACTTGGCTGTAGATATAGGTTTATGCGTGAATTGAAGAATTGAGTAGTGATACAATAGCTGGGGTTGTCTTAGATTCTACTCACTCTCTTTTCTTAGTTCTTTAAGACAGTAATGTTAAAGTCTAGTCATCTAATCTTTTAATTTCTGAGCGGCCAAGCGATGAGTACAGCTGCTTGTTGAGGAGACATTGCATTGCTGATGTTTGGAGACATGAGAATGGGTTAGGATGACCTCTGAGCAGCTTTCTTCATTGGAGGGTAGTTCATAAGATCATGGTGCTTTAAATACATTGCAGAGGCAATAGTTGGTGGTGATGGGTCACACTTGTGAAGCTCATCACAGGTCAAACTGCCTTAATTCTTTGTGGGTAACATGGTAGCTGTTCCTTAGGGACGAGGGTGGGGTCAGATTTGGCAGAGTATACGCCACAGCTGCCAGTCATCACTAGATTGGAAATTGAATAGAAAATCTGTTTTACAATATCTCAAATTTGTTTGTAACTGGGAAATATAAAACATGCTAAGTGGTTAAAATCTCCCTTCTTTTTTCTTTTTTTTTTCTTTCTTTCTTTTTTTTTTTTTTTTTTTTTTTTTTTTTTTTTTTTGAGGTGGGGTTGACGATTTTGGAATGCCAGTTTTAACTAACTAGAGTTTTATAATACTCAAGTTATTTGAATGTTAAATATTAACAGTATAGAGAGTCTGTATTACAAAAACAATGACTTTCCAGACACTTTTACTATCAGCTCCTGTAAGGAAAGCCAACATTTAACTTCTCTTTTATTCTCTGAAAAGGAATACGCTGACTTGGAAGACTAAAGAAGAGCACATGTTTGTTGATGAGACATTTTTCTCTTGGCCTCTGATCCTCAAAAGCTTGTTTTTGCTTAGCTATTTCTTGCATTTACGTGATTTTATCAAGAACACTCTGGTACCCATTAGATTTTGAAGTAGATGTCTGGTGAGTTTGCTGGGCACCACACCACTTACAATGGGGCCTTTATGGCTGTGAGCCTGAGGATGCCTAAGGTGTCAATGCTTTATGTTCATGGTTTAGAGCTTACCATGCTCTGAAGTCAGGAGATAGGTTTGAAGATGCTTTATGAATCTTAGCTTATTTTCATTTAAAATTTCATATAGGAGTACTATATTTAAATTATTTCCTTTCCCTCTCATCTTCCTGAGTCTCCTCACTATTCCTTAAATGTATAACCTTATATGTTTATATGTATATATGTGTATGTATATACTCATATGTTTGTACATATAAATGTGTAAATATAACCTGCCGAGTCAATTTGATGTTGTGTATGTGTTTAGATTGTTGGGTAACCAATTAAGATGTTCATCAGAGGGGAAGGCTGATTTTCTCTCTCCCGCCAGTCATTAAGTTGTCCTGTATCTGAAGTATGTGATATCTTCAGCAGTAGGACTGACGTTCAATTTCTGGGAGGCAGTTTAGGGCAACAGCAACAGCATATGTTATTTTAAGAGTCTTTTGGACTCTTTTGACCAACAACTTCCTGTTTTCTGGCACTGAGGTTTTAAATGTGATTTCTTATGGAATCATATTTTTTTATGTTTACCTAAAATTACATATAAGTGTAAATGTTTACATATGTATCTGTTAAATTAATCTTAAGTTCTTGTTCCTTTCATATCTCTCTGCTTTCTTTGAAGGTTTTCTTTTTCTACTCTAAAGCTAAAAAGGATAACATAAGAGTATCATCTTTTTCATTTTAGTAACCAGTCTACAGTCTTAGTTTTTTCTTTATATGCTTTTTTCTTTTTCTTTTTCTTTTTTTTTTGTCTGCCTTTAGTAGATCTCTTTAAGTATTTGGTGATTTTAGCCTCTGCTAGTTTGTTCTTAGGTTTGAATTTATACACACACATACACACACACACACACACACATTATCAGAAGAGACTTAGTTCCCTTTAGATTTGTTTTAGGCTATGGAGTAGTGTTCTTGTTAAGTTAGCAGACAGATTTAGAGTATAAACACTTAAGGAAATAAATTTTGGCTCTAGACCTTGGTAACGTGACTGTTCCTTTATTTCTCCTTCCAACTTAGGATGGTGATCGGGACATTTTTATTGATGGAGTTATTGCTCGTAATAGAGCCTTAAATGGGGACCTTGTGGTTGTAAAACTGCTCCCTGAGGACCAGTGGAAGGTGAGTTCAAATTTCCTTTTCTAATTATTTTCTTCATAGCGTATTGTGCATTTCATGATGTACTTAGGCATCGTGTGTGTGTGTGTGTGTGTGTGTGTATGTATGTATGTGTTGTGGGTTATGGGGCCCTTGGATCCCAAGATAAAACTGAGTTATGCCTCTGAATAAGGCTATTGAATGGGAATTTGAAACCTGCCCCTCTCTCTCCTTCTCTCTCT
The DNA here is from genome assembly GCF_011762505.2 of Arvicanthis niloticus. Classification (NCBI taxonomy): domain Eukaryota; kingdom Metazoa; phylum Chordata; class Mammalia; order Rodentia; family Muridae; genus Arvicanthis; species Arvicanthis niloticus. The sequence continues at coordinate 18,297,873 of NC_047674.1, read as the reverse complement.
CTTTCTTTCTCGCTCTTTCTCTTCAGTCCATCTACCTTATTAGATCCTTGTACTGATTTCTGATATTCTTTTAGATAAGAAAAGTGCTTGTAGAGTCTTATCAAATGTGAAATAATTTATTAATTTCCTACCTCCTGTACTTCGAGAGCTGGAACAATAAACCCACAGAAGTGGTGGTATTTTCATCCATTTCTGCTTGGTTTACTGAGACACACAGCAGTATGTATATTTAGTGCTGAGATTTAAGGCATATGCGGCCGAGCCTGGATGAGGTCTGACTTTGTGAATGGCCATGCTGCTACAGCTAGTTAAGCAGCAAGGGCTTTGGCAAAACAGGTAGCAGCCCTGCAGCCGGTGCCGTTCAGGCTTTGTGGACAAAACTTACTGTTTTTCTTTTACAGTTAGTATGTAAAAATGGAAGAAATCAAACCAGAAACTGTCCTGGCTGTTGTTTGAACATTGATTGCAGTGGGGACATGTTGCATGTTACAGGGGGCCAGTGTGGAGGCTGAGACTTGGCTTTGAGAGTGGAGGTGGAGAGAAGTTGGCATGTGAAGACAGGAGTGAAGGCGGCTGTGAGAACAGACAGGGGAGCTGCAAACAGCTGCTAAGTTTTGTATTTAAGCAAAATAACTTTGATGTTATTAGCTGAAACAGAGGACAGTGAGGAAAAGCATGTATTGCTATAAACGTCCCTAGTTTTGCCTGGTCTTATTAATATTTTCTTTTTTGGATATATTATTGAAAAGAACTTCAATATCCTAGATGGTCTCACTTACTGGTAAGCCCTGCTAAATGTTTAAAGAAGAAATAGTCCTTGTCTTATACAAGGAGCTACCCTTTCCCTTCATTCTATAAGACCACCATTGTGAAACACCAGAGTAAGAAACAACATAAAAAAGATCTAAAGATGAATACCTCTCACAAACACAGGTAAACAAATATGTGACAATATTAGCAAAGAGACTCTAGGAACATGTACTAAGAATAGAGCATGAGTATGTGGCACTAGTCATAGAAACACAAAGCTGGCTTAATGTTGTAAAGCCCGTCATTTAACAAACTAAGTCTTATGCCATATTTCAACCATGGATCAGTCAGTATACATAGGAAATGCATTTGATAAAATTCCATAACTGTTCAACATATGACTAATACATGATTCAGCCAATCTGTTCTTGGTTGTTTACCTTAGTGAAATGAAATTATTGGCACATTAAGTCTTATAAATGAAGTCTTATTCACAAATGTTGTTTTAACTCCAAGATGGAGACAAGTAGGCATCATTATGTGAGTGAGTAATGTGATCATGGTATGTCCATTCAATGGAATACAATTCAGTAGTAAAACCAGAAAATGACTGACATATACCACAAAATAAATAGATCTCAAAATAATCATGATGAGTGAAAGAATACAGGGGAGAGAGTGTACCCTGTGATTTGATTTGTACAAAAATCTAGAAGTGCAGACCAATTGTGACAAAAGAAAGACTAGTGGTGGCTTAGGGTGGGAGTAGGTGAAATGCTTATGTTCATTCATTTCTGTGGAATTGTTAACTGCATGTGCATTTCAGAACTCGTCACTTTGTACTTCTACTATATGTAGTTTATTATGTGTTAGCTTTACCTCAATAATGTTGTGGAAAGTACTGAAAATAAAGTTCTTTGCAAAAAATGTTTGGAGTTCTAGGAAGAGATAGAAAGTAGACATGTATTTTTGGAAGTCATGGGCATATACATGTGTTTATAGCAACATTGGCAGGAGGATTCTCTTGAGTCACAGCTAAAGCAGGGGAGAAACTTGAATCCTAAGTTTTTGTGTGAGCCACCATTTAGAGGTTAGGCGAGGATAGCATAGAGAGGCCCACATCCTGTCACGTGGGACAAAACAGTGATGACCAGATTATGCCTGATGTAACTAAGGGACAAGTGAAATCCAAGGATATAGAGAACACAGGTACAGTGAGATGGAGTCAACAAACTCATGCTCTTGTAGTCCATTCTCTGTGCAGAGAAGAGAGTGTAATTTTGTCATCTGTGGTTTTTGAGACAGAGTTTTTGGGTAGTCCAGGTTGACTTAAAAGTTGCTGTCCTTCTTCAACCTTCTGAGTCCTAGGATTATAGACATGTGCTTTTGAATATACTTTGCTGCTACTAATCTCTCTTGGCTGGCTGGCAGGATGGAGCTTAGTGGAGAATCAGCAAGAAAGAGCAGAGTGTCAGTAGTTTTTGTCCTCAGGGATATAAGGAGCAGCTGAGCCTAGAGGGCAGAAGGAGAGACATTTGATGCAAGGACCTACCTGGTGTAAGGGGAAATATTCTTTGTATTGCTCCACTGTAGGGCTGCCATGTTTAGAATGAGTCAGCAGCAAACTCTGGAAACACAGACGAAGGCTGATCATGTTCTCAACTGCTCCTCTCTGAAGTTTTCAGCAGTCCATATTGTGGAGGAAAGTTTTCCAGGGACTAGACTGAGCTGTGGCATCTTGCAGGTCAGAAGAGTAAGAGTTCTGAACCTTGAGCGCTGAGCACTAGCTTCAGCTGCTGAGTTGTCTGTGCAGCATCGACGAACCTCTGACATACAAGGGCCACAGGCCTCTGGAGCCCCATGGCTGACAGAGGAGATGACACTCAGCAGAGAAGCTTGTGAGCTGACAACAGTTATTTCTTGTCTTTGAGAAAGATAGAGGTAGGGATGTCAGGCTTAGGCCTGGGCCTGTCTTTAGCCTACAAATTATTTATCTGGGGATTTTGATAAATAACAATTCTAATTCAGTAAGGCCTAGGTGATGCCACAAATTGTGTATTTCTAGTAAGTTCCCAAGCCATGTTGATTCTCTTGTTTTGGGAGTCACACCTTGAGTAAAAGACTTAGTCTATGGAGCAGGAAGGAAAGTAAAAGAAGCAGATTGGTGTTATTGGTCCTTGGATCTGAGCTCTTTTTGATGGGGAAAGATAGTTGAGTGTGTAGTATGGATATTAACAGTTGTGGCTGGGCCATTGAGTCTCAGGCTAGATCTTTGTGCCCTCTGTCTATTGGTAGCATACTAATGAACAGAGACTGACATGGACAGTCATAGGCTTGACTGGCAAGGAGCATCCCCTTCTTGTAATTGCTGCCAAGGGCTGGTGTAGGGCCATAGGGGCTACACTCTTGAGTGGCAGTTTTGATGTACATGTGCTTTTTTAACTTTAAGAAGTTTGAGATTTGGAGGCTGCTCTGGTTGCTTATTCCATCCATGTCTGTGGAGTTCCCAAGTGTCTTCACAGGGGCTGCTGACACCGGCTTTGGTTCTTTTCAGATCAGCTCCATTAGGCATATCTCCTAGGCCTCATTAGTCCATGTATTTCACAGCTTCTCAGTTTGAAGGGCTTGGAAGTCTATTTGCTGTGACCTAGCTGTGACAGTTGTTGTTGACAGAATCAACCTAGAGAGAGGAGAATATTTGGACTGCCACTAGAAAATCCTGACATGTATAATATGGGCACATCAAAACATGCTGGCCAGCTGTAGTACTGGTTTGTTAGTATAAAAACATGTTGTTATTAAAAGGAATCTCTAGTTAGTAGTGTAAGTGAATGTGAATTAATTGGCTTATTTGTCTTTACTTCTTTATGCTTGCTGTGTTCACTCTCTTGGGTGTGTAAACTGCAGTGCCTTTAGGGTTTTAGAGAAAAACAACAGTTCTTTTAGTTATAGTAGTAAATAGTCAATTTATTTCACAGCATGCTTTTTGGCAAAATAGATAGCTATAAAAGTATCAAGCTGTGAGGCAATAATAAAAATAATTTACTCTTACATAACAATTTTAATTTCAGAATTCTTTCACATTTTTAGCGTTTGCATATAAGAGACATCTACTGAAGGATATTTGAGGGACAAATAAATGATAGTTTCTTTAGTTTGCCAGTTGAGGAACTAAGATACTGTGAGGGTGTGTGGTTTGAACAGAGTTTTGAACAAAGGTAGGGGTAGAATCAGGGTCTCTTGACCTGGGGCCCTTTTTCCTCAGGTGTTCTAATGGGTACTGATGGTGGGAGTCATGTCCAAGCACTGGTCCTGTTTCTTCTTGGAGCTACATTGGATAACCAGCGGCTTCTCCCATTTATCCTGCCCTGGGCTAGATCCTGGAGATATAAACAGAATAGGTACCAGGTTTGCCCTTAGGGAGCTCGTAGGCTGGTTAGAAGGGGATGGAAAGAATTATTGTAAGGTTTACAACATGGAAAGAAATACATCATTATTTGAGCAGCAAACTCTGAGACAGTTGGGAAAGGTGGCATAAAGGTTACATTAGAATTCAGGGTTGAGGGATGAGAGCTTTTGTTTTGTTTTATTCCAGATTGAGAATGATTTGTCAGGAGAGGGTTATGGAAACATCAGGTTGCAGAGAAGAACATGTGGGTTGAAGTATTGGCTAAATGAAGTTCCTCTACTGACTCTTCCAGACATGTTGAAGAAGAGTGGGGTCTCAAGACCCTACCCTCTGTGGGAACCAGTGTCCCTGGCAGCTCATATAGTCCCCTGAGATATTGCTTCAATTAGAAATATTTGCTAGAACTGGGGAGATGACTTAATTGGTAATGTGCTTGCTACACAAGCATGAAGACCTGAATTTGGATCCTCAGCATCCATCAAAAATCAAATCAAATCAAATCAAAACAAAACAGGTATACCTGTCTACCTTGGTAACCCCAGTGCTTTGGGGTGGTGGGGTGATGGCAGCAGAGACAGAGGTGTCAGGGGCTTGTTGTCCAGCCTGTCTAGCTGAATGTCGAGCTTCAGCTTCAGCTACAGGACCTACTTCAAAAGTAAGGTAGAGGGGTGTGTGTGCTAGTACATGTCCTTAACCTAGCACTTGGGAAGCAGAGGTAGGCTGTTCTTTTGTCTTTGAGGCCAGCCTGTTCTGCAGAGTGAGTTGCTGGGCAGCTAAAGCTACATAGAGAGACACTGTCTCCAAACAACAACAACCACAACCACAACCACAGTCACAACCACAACCACAACAACAACATGATGAGGCAGAAAGGGCTAGGGGAAGACATCTGACATTGATCTTTGTCTTCCACATCAGTGCCCACCAGCAGATCCACCAGCTCACACTTGTATAACACACACACACACACACACACGCACACGCACACGCACACGCACACGCACACGCACATGCATGCACTCATACATGCACATAAAAATATTTGTTTGCTGGCTTTCTGATTTTTTTCCTTTGGTTTTTCTGTTTTGTTTTTTTTTTTCTCATCCTTTTCTCAATTTAAAATATTCATTCTTCATAAGTATTATTTATTCAGTCTTACTCTTCATCTTTTGTGAATATGTGATGCAGGGTGTGTGTGTGTGTGTGTGTGTGTGTGTGTGTGTGTGTGTATATCTGTGTCTGTGATGGAGTACATGTGGAGGTCAGTAGACGAGCTCAGGTTTTGGTTGTTGCCTTTCTGCCTTGTTTGAGTCAGGGTCTCTTCACCACTTGGGGAGCCTGGTTGGCAGCTGGTGAGCTTCTGGAGGTTCTCTTGACTCTGACTCCTGACTCCCATCCTTTTGTAGACTTTCCATGGAGTTATAGATGCTTGTGTTACTGAGACCAACTTTTAAAATCTTATTTACTTTAGTATTAATTTTTGGGAATCTGAATTCAGGTTGTCAGGTTTGCACAGTAAATACTTTTACCCACTAGGCCCTGGCTTTCTGTCCATCTCTTAAACAATTAAAAAAAATCCTGTTATTTTCCATCTCTTAATACTCCAGTATAGTATACTACAAAGAAACATATATAAGCCTGATGACTGTGAACTTTTAAAGTATGCTCTAGTAGTAGTTAGTGTATTTTGCATCTCATTCTTTAGTATCTCTACCTCAGTTTTATGAATGCGAAAAATGGGGCTTACATAGCTTAATATAATTAATATTAATATAACTAAGGAGTAAGTTGGGTTCAGATTTATGTCTCCTGATTTTATTATCTCATTGATATTTGTTAATCCAGGAATAATCAATGAAGGAATAATTTGATCTGTAGATGGGTATGTCTGTACCATAGAATTTGCTTGGATATAGAAAAAAATCCATATGTTTTAGCATTAGATGACATCTTAAGTTGCCACCATGAGTAATGAAGTTGACTTTATCAGTTGGGATGTTTGAAACCTAGTGTCAGTCTCAGAAAATAATTTAGGGAAAATTACTTAGAGCTCTGGTAGCTGTGTGTGAGGACTGGGAGGTGGGACTGCCTCCCAGGGTTTTGTAGAGGCAGGTGTTGGTAATGGGCTTCAGAGCCTTACCAGGTGCCTGACAGCATATATTGTGCACTGATCAGAGCATATAAACGGGGTGATGGACCTAGATGCCATTCTGGCTCAGTGGCAGCAGATAGCCAGCAACACAGTACAGATTTTCAAGAAGCAAATAGGCAGTTGCAGAGATGTTGCATTCCAGAGATGAGGCACTTGAGCCTCAGTGCCAGTCACCTGACTTGGAGCGCAGGGAGGCACACACAGGGAGCAGGGTCCAGAGCAGAAGCAGAATTCTGAGAGGCAGAATTCTGGGATTTTTTGGTTATAGCAAAGGATGCTTGGGGCACAGGATTTAGCTCTGGTGTCTTGATTCTGAATGGTGGGTTGAAAAGGAAGCCCTTCCATGAGCTTGACTGGGAACTGAGGTGAGCAGTTTAGGTGATGGAGCCATAGTAATCAGCTCCGAGAAAATGAGAGTAAAGGAGGCTGACAAGACCGTGTTAAATTAGACTCAGTCAGATAACACAGTGGGAAACGGAGCTTGACTGAGAGAGCAAGCTCAAGTGAAGGTTTTGCTCACTGGGACTTAGCCTTTGTATTCTTTTGACTGAATATTGAAAGTGTGATAAGGCAGGCCAGGGTCTACCTGATATATGTATACCTCCTGGAAACCTCATGCTAGGGGCTGATTCACTTAGTTACCACGAATCATCTCATTGTTGGTCCCTTACACTGGTGTGAGAGGACAAGTGGGAGGAAACCAGGTAGCTATTGTGCTGGTTAAGTCTGGATCCATCTCAAAACACTAGTGGGTCACTCAGCTTATGGTGAAACAGTATAACCACGGACAGTCGCTGGACATTCTGGTGCACGCTTCCTAAGCAAGCTGACTTTTGTGCAGGGTAGTGGTGTTTAAGCTGCTAGAGCTCAGTTGAATGTTTTTAAGAGAAAATTGGTTTAGAAAGAAATAGCTTGAGTTTGAAAGAATAAAGGAAGTACTGATAAGAGTGCTGCTCGTGTTCTAAATTAAACAAATACGAAAATCAAAGTGTACATTTAATCCCTAATTTTCAGTGGCTGTTCCAAACCTTTTCAGGCTCACAAGACTTTGGACCAGTACAGTAAATTGTTTCCTTTGACAATCAACGTTTACTTCAAGTAATTGTTTGAAAGTTTTGTCTTTCAAGTTCTTTTTAAAATATGCACCCATCATGCTGGATTATATTTAATCCAGTCTCTTACATAACCACTATCGTTTTGGATTGTTGTCAATTCCAATGAATTAGAACTTAGAACTGTTTGCTTCTTGGCCTGTGTGGTGGTCCCAGAAAGGACTTGGAAGGTGCTTGATGATGGAGGGAAGGTTTAGGAACCTCCACCTGGAGTGGTACAGAGGGTAGCTGTATCTACTCCCATGATCAGGTTTTCCTCAGATTCTTATGTACACAAACCTATTTTTAATAGTCATCTTTTCTTCTTCAATGTTGCCAACTCTGGGCTCAAATACTTCAGGTCCTTGCCTGTTTCAAACATGTCTTCAGATCTCTGTAATTCAGGCTGAAATATCTGAAATAAAGAATGTATCATTTAAGGATAGAGTAGCTTATTTGTGCTGGAAAACTCCCAATTAATATTTTAGGATTCTATGTTAAAAATGAATTTCATTCCTCCTTAATTCCATGGAGATGGTTTGTTGAAATCCATATTCTTTGTAGTGAATGAGTTAATGTAGACAAGATACTGCAAAAATGACAAATGAGTGCTCCAAAAGTGTCAGAAAGTTATACTGTTATTTCTAGAAATGAAAACTATGAAGCTATACTTTAGCCAAGATCACATAGTTCAGATGAATTATTTGTAGCTCTTTACTTTGCTACTGATAACAATTGTACATAGGAGATATAAAATATTGGTGTCTTAGAATATCTGACTGCTAAATAGTCTACATGGTAAGTCTAAGTAGACTACCTTATAGTGTGGGATAGTGTGATTTATATTCCAGCAAGATCCTCCAGTAGTTTTGCTTTGTACTGTCTTTACTCCAGAGCTTAGACTAGATAGAACTGTGGCCGTATATTCTTCTTGCCATGTATTCCTATGGCAGAAGGAAACCAGCATTTAAAATACCTGGTCTAGAAATGGTGGAGTCATTTCTACTTGTTGGTTAGAATGGCTCTACCCAACCAGAAGAGGAACAAGAGGTGCAGTCCTCCCAAGAGTGTGTAGGCAGGGACAGCCGACTCTCTGTGCCAAATGGTGTTTGTGGCTGTCACACTGGATGAATTATACTCATTATATGTTGCACGCTGGGTAGCCATTTGAGAACTAGACGCCAGTGCTCATGGGGTGAGCTTCAGTACCAAGTACTGCAGCTTCATTGCAGTTAATGAAAACAGAGTCCAGATGGTCTCAAGGTCACCCTTGGTTAGGTAATCATGCTTTAAAGTGCACCCTGTGATACAAAGTAATTCTGTTGTTTTTCAAATTAAGTTGCTGGTACAACAGTATAGTTTTAATAAATGGCAGGCTAAAAATGTTATATTTTAAAGAAATATACTGGGATTTATCTGTAATACTAACAAAGCATAAGAGTACCTCTGAGGGTATAGTACTGCTATCTCCTACTGCTGTTGTTCAGATTCTCGTTTTTAATTTTAAAAAGTCAATAGGTCTACCTTATCCAGTAATAATATAGGATACACACACACAGAGACACACACACACACGCTACTGTCTTAAGAACTTAGGTAATATATACCAGGCAAAAATATTTTGTACAATGTGTTATTGAGAAAATAATAGTAGAATTGGAGAGCCACATATATTTTAATGCTCTGAAACTTAAAATGCAAGAGACAAGGTGAGGCCGGTAAATAAAATATAAGGAGTGGTGTCATGACCTAAAGGAAAGGGGAAACATGGTGGGAGAGTGATGGGAACATTTGTTCGGAGAGCCCTAAGGAGGGATGGTAAGCCACAATGGCACTGAAGAATTTGTGGAGTTGAGTTTAGGCTTGAGTAAACCTGGTGATTGGATATAGTAAATGAAGTAGAAGGCAGAAACTAGGGTGAGTCTTTTTTTTTTATTGGATATTTTATTTACATTTCAGATGTAATCCCCTTTCCCCATTCCCCCCCCCCCCAGGAACCCCCAATCACATTCTCCAACCTCCTGCTTCTATGAGGATGCGCCCCCACCCAACCTCCCACTCTTACCTCCCCACCCACGATTTCCCCCACACTGGGGCATCCAGCCTTCACTGGACCAAGGACTTCCTCACCCATCTATGCCTGACACTGTCATTCTCCCCTACATAAACAGCTGGAGCCATGGGTTCCTCCCTATGTGCTACCAGGCTGGTGGTTTAGACTCTGAGAGCTCTGATTGGTTGGTGTTGTTGCTCTCCCATGGGGCCTCAAACTCTTTCAGCTCCTTCAGTCTTCTCTCTCACTCCTCCATTGGGAACCCCATGATCAGTTCAATGGTTAGCTGTGAGCACCCACCTCTGTATATTCCAGGCTTTGGTAGACCTCTAAGGAGGCAGCTATATGAGGCTTCTGTCAGCATGCACTTCCTGGCATCCACATCAGCCTCTACCTTTGGTGACTGCACAAGGGATGGATATTCAGGTGGAGCAGTCTCCAGATGGCCCCCCTTCGGTTTCTGTCCTACACTTTGTCTCCATATTTGTTCCCTTGAGTATTTTGTTACTTCTTCTAAGAAGGGGCAAAGCATCCACACTTTGGTCTTCCTTGTTCATGAGCTTCATGTGGTCTGTGAGTTGCATCTTGGATATCGTGAGCTTTTGGGCTAATATCCAATTATCAGTGAGTGCATACCATGTGTATTCTTTTGTGATTGGGTTACCTCACTCAAGATGATATTTTCTAGTTCCATCCATTTGCCTAAGAATGTCTGGAATTCATTGTTTTTAATAGCTGAGTGATATTCCATTGTATAAATGTACCACATTTTCTGTATCCATTCCTCTGTTGAAGGACATCTGGGTTCTTTCCAGCTTCTGGCTATTATAAATAAGGCTGCTATGAACATAGTGGAGCATATGTCCTTGTTATATGTTGGAGCATCTTCTGGGTATATGCCCAGGAGTGGTATAGTTGGGTCCTCAGGTATTGCTATGTCCAATTTTCTGAGGAACCACCAGACTGATTTCCAGAGTGGTTGTACCAGCTTGCAATCCCACACCAACAGTGGAGGAGTGTTCCTCTTTCTCCACATCCTCGCCAGCATCTGCTATCACCTGAGTTTTTGATCTTGGTCATTCTGACTGGTGTGAGGTGGAATCTCAGGGTTGTTTTGATTTGCATTTCCTTGATGACTAAGGATATTGAACATTTCTTGAGGTGCTTCTTGGCCATTCGAGTTTCCTCAGTTGAGAATTCTTTGTTTAGCTCTGTACCCCATTTTTTAATAGGGTTATTTTGTTGTCTGGAGTCTAATTTCTTGAGTTCTTTGTATATATATTGGATATTAGCCCTCTATCGGATGTAGTATTGGTAAAGATCTTTTCCCAATCTGTTGGTTGCCATTTTGTCCTATTGACAGTGTCCTTTGCCTTACAGAAGCTTTGTAATTTTATGAATTTTTTGTCTTTTTTTTTTTTTTTTTTTTTTGGTTTTTCAAGACAGGGTTTCTCTGTGTAGCCCTGGCTGTCCTGGAACTCACTCTGTAGATCAGGCTGGCCTTGAACTCAGAAATCCTCCTGCCTCTGCCTCCCAAGTGCTGGGATTAAAGGGTGCACCACTGCTCGGCCTCCATTTATCAATTCTTGATCTTAGAGCATAAGCCATTGGTGTTCTGTTCAGGAACTTTTCCTCTATGCCTAGGTATTTGAGAGTCTTCCCCACCTTCTCTTGTATTAGTTTTAGTGTATCTGGTTTTATGTGAAGGTGTTTTATCCACTTGGACTTGAGCTTTGTACTAGGAGATAAGAATGGATCAATTTGCATTCTTCTCCATGCCGAGCTCCAGTTGATCCAGCACCAGTTGTTGAAAATGCTGTTCTTTTTCCACTGGACAGTTTTAGCTCCTTTGTCAAAGATCAAGTGACTATAGGTGTGTGGGTTCATTTCTGGATCTTCAATTCTATTCCGTTGATCTTCCTGCCTGTCTTCGTACCAATATCATGCAGTTTTTATCTGCACTATTGGTCCATAGTACAGTTTGAGGTCAGGGATGGTGATTCCCCCAGAAGTTCTTTTATTGTTGAGAATAGTTCTCACTATCCTGGGTTTTTTGTTATTCCAAATGAATTCGCAAATTCAGGGCTGGCATTGTGTTCTCTTAGGGTCTGTATGATATTAGTCCAGGGTCTTCTGGCTTTTATAGTCTCTGGTGAGAAGTTTGGTGTAATTCTTATAGGTCTGCCTTTATATGTTACTTTATCTTTTTCTCTTACTGCTTTTAGTATTTTTCTTTGTTTTGTGCATTTGATGTTTTGATTATTATGTGATGGGAGGAATTTCTTTTTTGGTCTAGTCTATTTGGTGTTCTGTAGGCTTCTTGTATGTTCATGGACATTTCTTTCCTTAGGTTAGGGAAGTTTTCCTCTATAATTTTGTTGAAGATGTTTACTGGCCCTTTAAGTTGGGAATCTTCACTCTCATCTATACCTATGTCAATGTTTTTCATGGTATCTTCTGCATATGAGATTCTCTCTTTCATGTCTTGTATTCTGTTGGTGATGCTTGTGTCTAATGACTCCCGATCTCTTTCCTAGGTTTTCTATCTCCAGGGTAGTCTTTCTTTGAGATTTCTTTATTGTTTTTACTTCCATTTTTAGATCCTGGGTGGTTCTGTTTAATTCCTTCACCTGTTTGGTTGTGTTTTCTTGAAGTTCTTTAGGAGATTTTTGTGTTTCCTCTTTAAGGGCTTCTACCTGTTTATCTGTGTTCTCCTGTACTTCTTTAAGGGAGTTATTTATGTCCTTCTTAAAGTCCTCTATCATCCTCATGAGAAGTGATTTTAAATCTGAACCCTGCTTTTCTGGTGTGATGGGATGTCCAGGGCTTGCTATGGTGGGAGAACTGGGTTCTGATGATGCCAAGTAACTTTGGTTTCTGTTGCTTATGTTCTTGAGCTTGTCTTTTGCCATCTGGTTAACTTTAGTGCTATCTGCACTCACTGTCTCTGACTGGAGCCTGTCTTTCTAGTTGTCTTGCTTGTGTCAGAACTGCTCAGAGTCCAGATGTCTCTGTGATCCTGTGATCCTGAGCTCCTGGGTGGATGAACTGCTGGGACTCAGGCAGAGTCCTTTGGGATCCTGAAATCCTGCTGTTCTGAGTTCACTGGTTCCTCTAGGATGGCTCAGGATATGGTGTTTTAATGAGAGCAGACCAGCTAGGTATCTGCCCCAGCCAAAAGGACCAAATGATGGGTGGAAGGGGAGTGGTATTCTGGAGGGGCGGGGTTTGGGTGGCTGATGGGTCCTGAGCACCCCAGCCTCCCAGTTCTAGTTCTGGGGTGTAGGGTATTGGGAGAGGGTTGTTACTTCCTGCTCTGAGTGCAGTACTTTCTCTAGAATATGTCAGGATATGGTATCTTCACGGGAGCAGACCAGCTAGGTGTCTGCCCCAGCGGGAAGGCTAGGATGAGTCTTATACTTTGTGCTTAGTTGAGTGAGGGGATAGCAGCATTATTTGCTGTGGTGGGATATAGAAAAGGGAGCAGGCTCAGAGAGAGGCTGAGGCAGGAAGAGTTCATTTTGCCTTGAGTTTGACATGTGCAGGAACATGTACATTTCTCAAGCTAGAAGGGAGCGTTCTCTTAGGATTTAGAGCTAAGGAATGAGACCATGACTAGAAGTAGATGTTTGGTAGACCTCAGTGGCTTCATTAAATGGCGATTTTATAAAGAGATAAAAGAAATCTGGAACCTGAGGAGTACTGAAGCAAAGTATATCTGCAGGGAAGAGCATCCAGTGAAGAAGAGTGAAAGCTGGGGCAGAAAGACACATCGAGTACACAGGGGGAGAATGTGGTCCTGAGAATGAGGACAGGGGACATCTGAAGGAGGAATCTTCCTGGGAAGTTAGTTTTGGTTAATATGGACCATCTATGACATTGATTGTTGGAGCAGTTTTGGTGGAGTAAGAAGAAGGCAGGAACCAAAGCACCTTTAGTCAAGGAGCACATATGAAGCCCCAGAGAGACCAGTGATCTCACAGTAAGGGACAGGTAACTGATGCACACTGTTGTTTTGACATGGTAGAAAGTTAAATAGAGTGTTTTAAGTTGGGATTTTTGCTCAAGTAGCCTATGTGGAAAATGTACAATTTTGATTTCATTATTTATATTTTAATTAGGAAAATCTCAACTGAGATCCAAAGCTAGAGTTTGAGAACAGAGCAATGGGAATAGACAGACACAGTGCTAGAAGCTGGATGAGGCTGGAGAGCGGAGGACTTGGTCCACAGGACTGAAGGCAGACATAGGGGCAAGCCAGAGAAAGCCAGAAAAGGTTTCAGAAATAAATGCACCCAGGGCAGTTGGCCAGGATAAGGGAGATATCCCAATGAACAATTTTTGGGGAGCATAGGAACTTTGTACAGGGTGACTTCTGGAAAAGGCTAGATAGCAAACATTTTAGAGTATGGGCCTTCCAGATCATACATCGCTTTTTTGCTGTTTTTATTTCCTACAAAGAGTAAAAGACCATACGTAAATGAACATGCATAGCTGTGCTCCAACACAGCTTATAGAAATTACAGGATTTGGGCTATAAGCTGTAGTTTCCAGCTTGGTTGTAGAGGTTGTAATTATACCTCATGAAGGAGCTTGCTTCTGCCCAATAAAGAACCTGGTGAGCGTGGATATAGGTATCTCTTTCTCATAATTTCTAAAAAACTTGTAGACTATGCTAGAAAATGACTCCTTTGAATCTGTTCTAAAATCTACTAATTCAAATTTGAGTTTTCTTGAGTCTTTAGATTTTAAGTCAGAAAATGTTAAGAAGTCTCTATCTTTGTGGGTTCTTAGGAATTAGTTGTCTGGGTTCTGTATTCTGTCTCTCTTTTTTGGTATTTTCTCTTTAATAAGAACACTTAGTTTAAAGTCTGTCAAGAATTCTGGAGTCTGAGGATATATTACTAGCTTGGTTGGTAAAGTTCTTGTCCAGAGTGCACAGGCACTGTGCTTGATTCCCTAGCCTCACATCATGTGGACTATGGTAGCATAGGCTTATAATTCACGAACTCAGGATGAAAGTGTAGGAGACAGAGTCATTCCTGACTGTAGAGGGAGTTCAGTGCTAGCCTGAGCTACAAGAGATACTCTCAAATAACAACAACAACACAAACAAACAAACCTGGATGTATTCACCACAGCTTTAGGTCCATTAAAACTTTTTGTTTTATGTATGTGTGTGTATATATTTGTGTGTATGTATGTATTTGTATGTGTGTGTGTACATGTGAGTACAGAGTGCATGTGCCATGTTCTTTCCTTCCATCATCTGAGTCTCAGGGATTGAAATCAGGTCTTTAGTCTTGGTTGTAATCTTTACCATCTGAACCATATTGATGGTCTTTCTGATCAGGCTAGAAATGAATCAGATGATGTTTTAAGTGATTTATTTTGGAATAGAGGCCACATTGTCCACCTTAACTCTCTGACATGGCTCTCTGTTCAGTATGGCTCAATCCAGCTTCTCATTCTGTTTCTCCTCTGCTGTCCTTGGGCTCTGTTCTCATGCTTAAGGCCTTTGTCATTATTTAGCAGTGGTAACTTAAATTACTCTTTGCAGTGATCAGAAAAAGGACAAGTATCTCTCTACTCATTTTCTTTTTATCTTCATTTGAGTCAGGGTCTCATATAGCTCAGGCTGGCCTTGAACTCACTATGTAGCTGAGGCTAGCCTTGAACTTCTGATTTTTACACCTCTACCTCCCAAGTGCTTCGATCACTGTGTACCACCATGCATGTCTCTCCTCTTTGAAAGCCAAATGGGGATTGATTTTGTCTCTAGACAAAGTGTCAGGGTACGGGATGTCCTGGCATTTAGTAGTCACCAACTAAAGGTTGGTGCTTGAGGCAAGGGACAAAATTCAAGGCTACAAATATGAAGTGAATACAGAGTTAGAAATAAAAGAGATGCCTTATAGATTGGTGCAGAGAAAGGAGAACAACCCACATCAGTGGTTTGGAATGTATATTGTTAGCAGGGGGATGTAGTGGCCATTATGCTACTTTGCCATTGGACTTACATTGAGAGTGAACCAGTTATTGTGGGTGATCTTAGAAATCTAGTCAGGAATACCAGCACAGAACACTGAAATGGATGTGAGGATGGGAGCAAGGATGGTATGTGCATAGTGCTATTCCTGATGTAAAGTAGAGGCGTGAGTTTGTGTCTCAGTGTGATAGGGCTGATTCTCCCAAAGAACTCAGCTGGAGAGGGTAGTCTAGAGGAGCATTGCAGAGAAAAGTGAGGTGACAGAGACATGGGTATGATGGGAGTGTCAACGAGATTACCAGCTCGTTGGAGAGGGCCAAGGAATGCTTTTGGGAAAGAAATTTTGGGAAGGAATAATGACTGGAGAGAAAATGAAGCATGGAGTGTGTAAAGGACCAGAAGACTTGATCTAAAAAGAACTCAAGCTGCTTTGGATTCAGGAGTTTTCGTCAGCTGGGCGATTTACACGGGGCAGACTAGTAGCTGGAGACGCTTTCTCCCAAGGCACTGGCACAGGCAGATTGTACACTTGAAAACCTAGTGTTTCAGTCTATTTTGTGCTGCTGTAACAAAATATTTGAAATATTTCTAAAGAAAAGAAACTTGTTCTTATACACTTTGCCACTTGCTGTAGGCACTGACCTTTACTTGAATATTAAAGTCAGAAAGAAGGACAAGGCGAGAGGGTGCTGTCCTGTAAGAGGAGGAGGGCCCCATGACCTGATGATCTGTAGAGCCTTACCTCGTAATGCACCCCGTCATCATCTATGAGTGTTGAAGAAGGCGTGCTCGAACTGCCACAGCCACAGATGGTTCCAGGAAAGAAAGAACCCTTCACCTAACAGTGTCCAACCATTCTGTGTCCCTGAACATGTGACACAGCTGGGAGGGGAATCTCTGTAACCGTCTATGTGGGTATTTTCAGCTGGTAAGTGCTGTTGTTTTAAGCCTTTGGTGTAAGATCTGGTTATCTTTGGAAAACGAGGGGTTGAGCATTGGCAGCTGGGACATATTGACTCTTAGGGGTTGAACATTGGCAGCTGGGACATCGTGACTCTTTCTGCCACTTCTCTGTGACATACACTTGGTATTGGGTGTGCTATTCCCTTTGGATTAATCTGAAGGCTGACAACTCTGAGTGTGGTCCATGTGCCAGCAGCCCCATACACTCTTAAGCTCTGTTCCCAAGATCCGGTGGATTAGAATCTGGTTCACAAGAGCCCTGTGCGATCCGTGTGAGCATTAGTATTTAGAAAGTACTGATGTAGATGAATTAGTAGAACAGAATGATAATGTCCTTCTGTGTTTTATGTCCTTAAAATATCTCCAAGGCTCATTTGTGTTGTAGCACATCAGCATTTTGACTGCTTGGGGGTTGTGTTACATTGGATGGCTGTTAGATTCATGTAGTATTATAATACTTCTGTACCTTCTAAACCAAGAACTGAAGAAGGAAGCACATAGACACTGTTCTAACTGAAGGGCAGCCGTCTGTGGGTGAAGGGATGTGAAATCTCCCTGTGTAGGCTGCAGGTGCTCGCTGTATTCTCTACCTTCCTCACCCTCCCTAGTCAGCTGTAGCAAATGGAGAGAGAGAGAGAGAGAGAGAGAGAGAGAGAGAGAGAGAGAGAGAGAGGCTATTCATATAGTTGTAGGCAGAAAAATATGTTTATTGACAAAAAGGTTGATCTGTTTTGAATTGTTTTTATTCTAAGAAGAATTCTATAACCTTTTCCTTCCCATTTTCAGAGACCTTTTAAGTTCAAGTAGTTACATCATTTCTCTTAATAGACTTCAGTTTCACTCATTTTTTCCTGAAGAATTATCTGTTACTGTGTGTCTGAAATAATGCATTTTTTTCTATTTTCTTCCCAATAATTGAGACCATGTTTTAGTTCTTTTCAATATATTTTGAAATCTTACTGAAAGTCAACAACAACAAAAAAATTATCACTTTTGCATAGTGGGGAACAAAATACCTGAGAAAAACATGAAGAAGGGAAGATTGCTTTGCACACAGTTTGGTGCATGGTTTCAGAGAATTCAGATCTGGTTTCAGAGGGTTTGGTGCATGGTTGCTTGGCCCCATGAACATGATATCAGGTCAACGTGAGTGTATGGAGGCGGCCTGTGACTTCCAGACAGACAGGAAGCAGAGGACAAGTGAGGGATTTAGGATTAAATACAACTGTCGAAGTTCTTATTTTGAGGACTTGGATCCATTAGGAGTCGATATTTGTGCACGGTGAAAGAGAAGGACCTAGGTTCATTCTTCTTCACATCGACCGACCTTGTGATTGACTAGAACCACTTGTTGAAGATGCTGTCTTTTCTCTAATGAGTAGTTTTGACATCTCTGTCAGTTGCCAGATGGCTACAGTAGTGTGGTCTTGTTTTATCGATCTGTGTGTCTGGTTTTGTAACAGCACTATAGTGTCTTCCCATTACCATGGCTGTGCCGTATGACTTGAAGTCAGGTAGTGGTTTCTTCAGCAGCATTCCTTTGACTAGAATTACCTTAGCTATTTGTGCTTCCATATGAATTTTAAGATTTCATTTTGAAGTTTTCATTTAGAGATCTTTCACATTTTTGTTAGGATTATTCCAAGATATTTGTGTGTGTGTGTGTGTGTGTGTGTGTGTGTGTGTGTGTTTTGAGGCTATTGTGAATGTGGTTGTTGCCCTCATTCTTTCTCATTAAGCTTGTCCTTAGTATATAAGAAGGCTATGGCTTTTGTGTGTTACTTTATATATCTTGATGCTTTGATGAAAGTGTTTATCAATTCTAGGATTTTTTTTATGGATTCCTCAGGCTTTCTTATGTAGAATTTTATCACCTACAAATATACTCCTATTTGTATCTCTTTTTTGTTTCACTTATTGCTATAGATAAGATATCTAATGCCATATTGAATAAGAGTGGCGATAGTTGATACCCTTGTCTTGTCGCTGATTTTAGGCTAAATGCTTTGGACTTTGCCCTATTTAATATGATGTTGCGCTAGGTTTATCATATATAATGTTTTT
This sequence comes from Arvicanthis niloticus, assembly GCF_011762505.2. Classification (NCBI taxonomy): domain Eukaryota; kingdom Metazoa; phylum Chordata; class Mammalia; order Rodentia; family Muridae; genus Arvicanthis; species Arvicanthis niloticus. The sequence goes on along the minus strand of NC_047674.1, from coordinate 18,279,402 downwards.
TTATGGTTAGATACAGTCTTTTTATTTTGAATTTCTTTCCAGTTTTCTATTTTGTGTGTGTGTATGTGTGTGTGTCTATATATGTGTTTGAGAGGGAGGGAGGGAAGGGAGGGAGAGGGTGGGGAGGTGTGCTCATACACCAGCCTTGATAGATCTTTCACAATATTCAATGAGGCAGGGTCTTTCAAAACAGAGCTTGCTGATATTGCTTATTTTGATATCACTATACCTGATTTCAGGTTATAGTACAAAGCCAAGGTAATCAAATCAAATCAAATCAAAACAAAACAAAACAAAACAAAACACAACACATAGTGCCAGCACAAAACCAGGCACATTGGATCAATTGAATTGAGAGCCCAGATACAAGGTCACACAATTATAAATACCCTCTGTCTCCACTTTCAGAGGCTGGAGTTGCAGGCAGGTCACATTCCCATCCAACATTTGTGTGGGTTCTGGGGAACTAAACTCCAGTTTTCTTCTTGTGTGGCAAATGCTAAACCATTGTGGCATCTCCCAGCTCTCTTGAAGACGTTAAACATAAAAGTATATTGGATTTTGTAAGTCCTTTCTATTTATTAAGGTGACCATGTGCTTTCTGTCCTTGAGATGGTTTATGTAGTTTATAACATTTGTTGATTTATGTATATTGAACTGTTAATGCATCTGGAAACAACTTGATCACAGTGAATAATCTGTTTTGATATTTTCTTGAATTTGTTTGGCAAGTGTTTTGTTGGGAATTTTCACATATGTGTTATTTTCTTGTTGCATCTCTGGGTGTAGTACAGCTTCATAAAAGTTTGGTAATATTCTTTTCTAGTGTATGAATAGTTTGAGGAACATTGGTGTTAGTCTTTCTTTGGAGGTCTGTCTAAATCCACCAGTGACTATCTGGGCCTGGATTTTCTCTTTTAGTTGGGAGATTTTTCATTATTGCATCAGTCTCATTGCTTTTCTATTTCAATTGATTATCTTATCATGGTTTTGTTTTTGTGGTCTTAGTGTATCTAGAAATTAGTTCTTTTAGACTTTCTGATTTATTAGAATGTATGTTTTTAAGTAAGACCTAATCATTTTCTGAAGTTTGTCTCTTATAATGGCTCCCCTTTTCATTTCTAATTTTTTCTATTTGGATATTCTCTTTCTTTTGCTTTGCTTGGCTGAGAGTTTGTCTAGTTTATCTTTTCAAAAAACCGCCTTTGTCGTGGTTGTATTATTTTGTTTCTATTTCATTAATCTCTCCTCTGATATTAATGATTTCTTTATGTCTACTGATTTGTTTGACGGTATCTTCTTCTTCTCTAGATACATCATTAAGTTTTTTTTTTTTGTTTTTTTGTTTTTTTGTTTTTTTTTTTTTTTTGAGATTGTGACTCACAAGTATCTGTAACTCTAATTCTATGGGATCTCTCACTTTTTTCTGTCCTTCATGGGTACCAGGCATGCACATGGTACAAGACATACATGCAGCCAAGCACTCATACACATAAAATAAGTAAAACTTAAAAACATTAAAAAGGACTTGCCTAAAGTTCTAATATATGATCTATTTTAGACAAAGTTCTATGGGCTGCTGAAAAAAATGGGAATTAAGTAGTGTTAGGATGGATTGTTCTGTAGATATCTGAGTTTGTTTGACCTATGTTGTCACCTATGATATAAGACTTATAGTCTGTCATCTTACCTGAAGTTCTTCCTTGATAACATTCCTTTTCTTAGTTTTAGTATGTTGTTATTGATTTCTCTTTTTTACACTCCCAGCTTCTGCCCTGAATCTTGCTTTCTTTTTCATTCATATATATATATATGTATGTATGTATGTTTTTCTGTTTAGGATTTCATATACTTTTATTTACATGATGTAGCTTAAAATAGCCTTTATTTATTTATTTATTTATTTATTCATTTTACATCCCAATTATAGCCTCCTCTACCACCAGTCCCACCCTTTCAAATAGCTTTTTTAAAAATTTAAATGAATTCCACCATCATTTGTTTATTCAACTTTGATTGACTGAATAGTGGCTATACTTGGCACTGGCTGTCCTAGGGATGTAACTGCCATCTTCAGCTGCTCTAGATCAGTGTACAGACCAGCATGTTAACAGATGTGAATAGAGGGCCCACAGTGCCATGGGATGTTTTGCTCAACAGTGTTGAGCATTGAGATGACAGAAATGCAGGTGCTTAATAAGGGGAGAGGCCAGTTCTGCCTAAAAGCTTGTTCAAGTTTCTTCTTTTTCTTCTTCTTCTTTTTTTTAAACTTTATTTTTTTTTTACAGTCTAGTCATTGCCCCGCTCCCAGGCCCCCCCCCCCCCCCAGTTTCTCATCCCATTCCTCCTCCCCACTGTCTTCAAGAGGACACCCCCTGCTCAAGGGGCTGGAGAGATGGCTCAGTGGTTAAGAGCACCAGCTGTTCTTCTAGAGCTCCTGAGTTCAATTCCCAGCAACTACATGGTGGCTCACAACCATCTGTAATGGGATCTGATGCTCTCTTCTGGTGCGTTTGAAGACAAGGATAGTGTACTCACATACATAAAATAAATAAATCAAGTTTCTTATAATGGATGATATTTGACTTGCAGGTTGAGAGTTTGCCAGTTGAACATTTAGGAGAGAAGAAAATATTCCAGGCAAAATGACTATGTGTTTAAAGAAGTAGAAACATTTGTTCCTTTAAGTCTAAACTGGTCATGGTAGGGACCGGGTATCTCTGTGTTTATAGTAATAATGTCCTGTTAGACCACAGTCTTGTCAAATCTCACTGAGATTACATTCTAGATTCTTTACTTTCCCGCTCTGAGCTTTGAAGTGGAGAAAGCATTCACCTGTAAATGGGGTGTGTTTGTCGGTGGAAATTAGAATCATCTAGCTCGTCCTTGGGAAGTCATGGATGCTTCTGAAAGTGTGAGTTTCATTTGTTCCTTTTACTTCTCTTGTAGCCAGCCACCTAATGCCTGGCATATTAGTAGGCAGGGAATAAAGATTTGTTGAACAATCTCAGTATTTGACAACATTAGAAAAACATCTGGTTCATTTCTTTCGATGTAACATTTTGTGACTAGAAAGAAAGAGCATATGGTGAATTCACTGGGTTTTGTGATTGTATGAAGCAAAAATTTGTTTTCTTAAATACTAAGTGACATTGATGGGGAAAGCAGCAATAGTTCAGGCAGGTTTTCTAGGTTTGTATGTGGGAGCTAGATAGAATTTTTCTCTTTGAATATAAAATATAAATTATTCTATTTTCTTTCTTTCTTTACCTATCTTTCTCCCTCCTTCCTTCTCTCCCTCCCTCCCTCCCTCCCCTTCTTTTCTTCCTCAAACTTGCCATGTAGCCAAGGATAACCTTGTCTCTCCCTGGAGTGCTGGGATTACAGGTATGTACTCTCATGCCTGGTTTTTAAACAGTGATAATGATTAAACTTAGGGTTTATTATAAAGTATGTTGCAAAAGATACAGAAGCAGCCAGATGATAGAGTGCTAGGGAACAGAACTGAAAGTCATGCCATTTGTTAGGTGTGAGCGCACCTATGCCTTTGTCTCCCTAAGATCCATCTTAGTTTTATGTGACACTTTTGGAGGCAATATTGAGCAAGGACTTCAGCTCAGTGCACACAGAAGCCCATATATTATGCCACTGGGCTTTTGGAAAAGAAAAAAAAAAAGGTAGTTAAGTGTTGGAAGGCAGGATCTGTAAGCTCTGATTTGTCTCCTACATTAATTGACAGCAGAGGAATTTTTGAGAGGGAAGATAAATAGTCTTTTTGATTTGATGGTGAAAAGGTGGAGTATTAGGGGGAGTGTGTGTGTATATGTGCAAGTATTGTGTAGGCTTTCTTACAAGTCTCCCTCCCCCTTTTGATTGAAGGAGTTATGTTTTGCTAACATATGATGTCAAAAGGCTGTTGACTAGATAAGCTGACTTCTATACCTGTCCATTTTAGAAAAGTCTATTTCAAGTTGTTCTTAAGTGGATTATTTAATTTTCCCTCTAGAAAATAGTTTCAACACTTTATTATCTAAGGAATTTATGGCAAGGTATGCTCAGTCCTTCACTGATTTTAAAAGAATGAAATTGATAAGGAATAACTTTATTTTTTTGTCTTAATTTTTTTTTGTTCCTGTTTAACTTGCTTCTTGCCATTTGATAGGAAGGAAATTATTTAAGGGCAGTTTTTATAAGATGGAGGGGATGTTCTCTTCACAGCTTTGTCATAGGGTACTCAGTTCACAAAGGGCTTTTATAGCGAGGGAATGGGGGAAGTGGAATCTTCTTCATGGACTTGGCTTCTTAGGCAAAATTCCTGTAGTTCTTATAGACATAGTACTTTTTGGTAAGTTAAATCTCTTAGCATGGTCTGCAGAGATGGCTCAGCAATTAACAGTCCTGGCTGCTTTTACAGAGGTCTTGGGCTCAGGTCCTAGCATCCATATGGTGGCTAGTGACCATGTGAAGCTCCAGTTCCTAGGGATCTGACACCTTCTTCTGGTTTCTCTGTACTGCATGCATGTGGTGCATAAAATAAAAAGTCAAACCTTAGCAATTTTACATTTTGTGTTAAGTCATTGCACAGACCTAAAAGTAAGGAGCTGTGTTAACACATTCTGACGTTATCTCAGCATTCCAGATGTTCTGGCTTCTGAAAAGTAAAAGAAAGACTATTGACTTAGCTAACATAATAATGTGGGTGCATCTTCTCTTTATAATTTAGAATGCTGGGTGAAGAGAGGGGACATGACCTTACATAGACTAGGTCAGATTGGAGTGGTCATTGTTATACCTTCCTGTCATTTTGTCCAGATGCTTTTTACTGATAAACCTTGTTGAGAATCCATCAATACAGAAATCAATCTTTTCTTCTATCTTCTTGTTCATTAGGCTACCATCTTTTAATCTTTAATGCTGGGATACAGTTTATACACATGTGACTTTATCCATATTCAGGGAGAATTCTTTAGGAATTAGGAGGAACCTGGAGCAGTGAAGTGTGTGTAGGTAGTTTTGTACAACATAGAAAACTAGTATTTTGGTGATCCTTTTTCATCTTGTATATGGTTACATCAGTGTATTTGCTTTGCAAGATTTCATCATACTGGGCATTTATGGCTTGTGTACTTTTCTATATGCAAATAAAACTGAACTATATTGACTAAAGGTATTTAAATCAGGAGGAAAATTTAATGGCATTCCTCTGTACTACTTTTAATTAGTGCACAAATATAATTATGTTTTTTATAATTTATTCTTCTTTTATGTATGTTGATGTTTTGCCTGCATGTCTGTGTGAGAGGGTCAGATCCCTTGGAACAGGAGTTCCAGACAGTTGTAAGCTGTTGTGTGGGTGCCGGGAATTGAACCTGAGTCCTCTGAAAGAGTAGCCATCACTCTTAACCACTGAGTCATCTCTCCAGCTCTTTTAATTTAATTGTGTTTTAATGGCAGTTATTAAGATAAGCATGGTGGATTTGGCTACAGATTTTTGATATTGCTTTCCAATAGCAAACTCACATTTTACCCTTGTTCTTTTACTAACCTGTTACTTATATTTCTCGCCCTTAGTGGTTTCACTATGTAATTCAGATAGTATTAAACAGAGAGATGGTGATTTGCCTTGGTAACTTCTCTGAAAGGGGGATGAATTAGGACATCAAACTAAGTATTGAGCCACAAAGATCAAAGTACCCGTGTTGTTAAGGTTTTAGTTCTGTGTATATTTTCTTGTATGGACTTGCATGGCAGAAGAGGATGGAGTGTATGTATGTATGCTGTGCTGTGTGTGTTCTACTCTAAGACTGGGGGGAGATTACTGAGAGTAGCTTACCCTCGATTGTTCTGATTAGAACTAGTGAGCTGAATTTGAAAAGTGTGGATGGTCTGGGGTAAAGTTCACATAGCCACAATTGTCTACTTTGCCTGACTTTATGCTCTCCAGTAGGACGCTCTTGTCATAGGTTTGAATGGTTCCCTGTGTTGCAAGTTTTCCAAAGCCCAAGATGATTTACTCTTTGAGTCAATATGAATTTCTATTATACTCCTTCTTCAGAGTGTTGAAGCAGGAACTGAAATCTATCTGCACATGGGTTGATGGGTTAAGTTAGACATTGATGACTTATCATGCTTGGGGTAAGTTCTCCGTTCACTGAAATGCTGACTTAGTGGTTTAGCAGAACATTTGTAAAAATAAATGCAACTATTAGGGCATGTGAACATATTTTATCCATAAAGTGTGTCTGTATTAAACGATTATTATTTGTGTGTGTGTGTGTGTGTGTGTGTGTGTGTGTGTGTGTCACAGCTCACATGTGCAGGTCAGAGAAAAGCTGTGTGGGAGTTGGTTCTTTCCACTATGTGGGTCCCAGGTCATCAGGCTTGACGGGATGGGATGTGTGTTTACCCACAGAGCCATCCTGCTGCCTGTAGTTTATACCTATTGAAAAGGGTAATTGTATAATTTAATGACTTTTCTTTTTCATTCTTTGGTCTTTGATTCTGAGTTCATAGTTTTGTATTTTTGAAAGCTAGAGATATTAGAACAGTGCTTTTAGGTAAAACATCTGTCAGTATTTCCATTATAAAGTGTAATTTTAAAGAGTTTAGAAGTCAGCTGTAAAAATTTGTTCTTGGCTGATACTTAGTATACAAAAATCTCTGCCCAGGGGAATTTCCAGAATTTTTGCAGCAGCATAAACTAAGGTTACATGGTAGACACAGCCTACACTGGGCACATTTTTGTTTCTATCAATGTAGGGAAGATGACAACTTTTAAAAATGATTCATACAAAACAATATGAATTTTTTTCTTGAGTTGTATTCTTAGAAAATTGTTGGTTTTTAAAAAAGTTATTTCACCATCTAAAAGGTAACCATTGCTTAAATATAAAAAAAAAAAAATGAGGCTAATGTGTTGGCACACACTTTTAATTCCAGCACTCACAGAGAGGCAGAGGCGGAGAGGCAGAGAGAGACAGAGAGAGGCAGAGAGAGGCAGAGAGAGACAGAGAGAGGCAGAGAGAGGCAGAGAGAGAGGCAGAGAGAGAGGCAGAGAGAGGCAGAGAGAGGCAGAGAGAGAAAGGCAGAGAGAGAGAGGCAGAGAGAGAGAGGCAGAGAGAGGCAGAGAGAGAGAGAGAGGCAGAGAGAGGCAGAGAGAGAGAGGCAGAGAGAGGCAGAGAGAGAGAGAGGCAGAGAGAGAGGTAGAGAGAGAGGCAGAGAGAGGCAGAGAGAGAGAGAGGCAGAGAGAGGCAGAGAGAGAGAGAGGTAGAGAGAGAGGCAGAGAGGCAGAGGCAGAGGTAGGATCTCAGAGTTCAAGGCCAGCCTGGTCTACATAATGCCCTGTTTCAAATGACCTAACCTAACCCAACCCAACCCAACTCAGTCCAATCCAAAGCAGCCAACCCAACCAAACCAACCCAAATCCCAGTTGTACCACTACCCCTACCTGAAGCCCAAATTGGAGGAGCTTGCAGAACTCCTTTGTGATCAGGTTCCAGCAGCTCCTCTTAGGGTCAGTGCTACAGGGCTACACAGTGACTTTGTGGCTTCAGATTCTTTTAAAAAAGAATCTGGTCTACTTTGTTGAAAAGTAGCTTTCCTTTTGGTATGTGACTTAGCTGTTTGCAGAGGAATTCAGAATACTGAAGGGGAAAAAAAAGAGGCATTTTTATGCATGGCTGGAGACTTAGCCAGTAAATCTGGAGAGCTTCTAGTTAATATAATTTTCTTACTAAATCTCTTGGCAGATGTTAACTTGAAGCCATCAACTACAGTGTAGATAAGCTCTTTCCTTATATGTTGTAACAATTATATAGTTTTGATACATTTTATAGCTCATGACCAAGCCTTTGTTCTTTTCTAGAATTTCTTCATAGTTAAGTCCCATAAGTAGATTTCCTCCAGAGTAATTTCATATGAAACACCTAGACTAGCCTTTCAGTTTACAGTAGCTGCCTCTTGTGTTATTGAATTGTAGAAGTACATGTGTGTAAAGCCTTTAGGGAACATTTGAAATTTTGTTAGTTTAAAATGAAACATGACTTTATGTGAAATATGAATTGGAAATAATACTGGATTTTATGCATTCATTTAGAAATATAGTATTCATAGTAGAAAAACAAATACTTTAAAAGCCTCCCTCATACTCCAAAGAAGTGATACTGTATTACTCCTAGGGCCAAAGGAAGTAAGAACAACAACCAGTCCTTCCTTCCTAAACCCAAGCACCTCATTAAACAGATGTATTTTGAGAATCAGGTCAGAGTTTTTAGGAACTTACTTTAAATTCTTAGTATCATTTTGACCAATGGCTGGTGCCCAATGCTCTAGTGGACAAACACCCCTGCTTGGCCTTAGAGACTGTCATGTGGTGTTCTCTCTGGAATCATCTTTGCTGAGATGATTCCACTTTTGCTTGACTGGTTTGGGGTGGCTTATTCTAAGGGAGATGGCTACTCATGTTGTCATGACTCATGTGACACTAAGGGCTGAAATTCTAAGTGTGGACGTGATAGTGAGCATTAAGCAAAGGTTTGATTCCCAGGTCCTAAGAAGTACATGTGATTCTGTGCAGAGATGCTCTTTGGTGAAGAGCAGATCATGTTGCTTCTCAGAGGTGATTGGTTGTTCTCATTACTTGGTGAGGAGTAATTTCTTTACATTTATTTTGTTTAAATTGCAACAGATCTGGTATGTAGTGCTTTCACTGGGCTTACTCATTTTTTTAAGCCTGTTTGTTTTGAAGAAATGCAGGCTCTCTGAAGCCCCCTTAGTGAACAAGAACCAATAAATGCACAACACATACACTCACACACCTGCTTCTCCACCATGCATTAAAATGTGTGTCCATGCAGAAATCTCCAATTCCAGTGTAATATCCCCGAGTTTGTTCTAGTTTCCCCTTCCCCACACTTACATTTCCTTCATCTGACACCAGAAATCTAGCCTTTATTTTCTAAGTCATTGTTCTGTGAAGAATGGTGTGGAGATTTTGCTGTGTGAGCCATCTCCCTATTTCTGCTCCTCTGGTAGTTATTTCTGGTTTGTTAGTAGAGATTGACCATATAAACTATGCCAAGCCCTTGTTTCGGTGCCTGATGCTCTCTTGCCCACAAACGTCTTCACTAAACATATCTGATTTTCAGAGATGGTTTGCAGGATGAATTTACTTTTCAGTGAGTTCCAGGATATTGAAGTATCTATGAAATGTGGCATGCATCTACTACAGGGTGGTATGATGTAGGGATTTGAGATTAGGTACTAGCTAAGCCTCTACATAAATAAAAAATTTAAATATAAATGATCCTTATTTTAAAACTTTTTTTCCCATGAAACACACAGGAAGAGGGAGGGAAATGATCCTTATTTTAGTTGACAAGTTATTGAAACACTTAGGTTATTTTCTTTTCTGAATAGTATTATATTTCTGCTTTGATTCTGTGTCAGAAATTGGTGTGATTCTAAAAGGAGTAGTATTTGATTCAAGCAAGTATTAGCTGCTCTGTCAGTATACTTCTAGGAATACAAACACAGAATTTTCGCTAAAAAGAATCCTAGTTTGATCATTTCTAAGGAGACTCGAATCTTTACTCTTTACTAGGAGACACACGTTCATATTCCACTGATGTAGGAGAGTGTCAGTCTAGTCCCTATCTATGAGTATGCAGGTCATATAACTGAATGGGTTAGCTACAAAAAACTTGGTAAAAGTGGGATTGAAGCATCCTCACTTGGGCCTTCCTTCTTGTTAAACTTCGTATGGTCTGTGCGTGGTATCATGGGTATTCTATACTTTTTGGCTAATATCCACTTATCAGTGAGTATATATCATTCATGTCCTTTTGGGTTTGGGCTACCTCACTCAGAGTGATATTTTCTAGTTCCATTAATTTGCCTGCAAAATTCATAATGTTCTTGTTTTTAATAGCTGAATAGTATTTCATTGTGAAAATGAACCACATTTTTTATATCCATTCTTCAGTTGAGGGACATCTGGGTTGTTTTCAGTTTCTGGCTATTATGAATAAGGCTGCTATGAACATAGTGGAGCATGTGTCCTTGTGGAATGGTGGAGCATCTTTTTGGTATATGCCTAGGAGTGGTATAGGTGGGTCTTCAGGTAGAACTGTTCCCAGTATTCTGAGAAACCACCACATTGATTTCCAGAGTGGTTGTACCAGTTTGCACTCCCACCAGCAATGAAGGAGTGTTCCCTTTGCTTCACATCCTACATAGCATGTGCTGTCACTTGAGTTTTCCATCTTAGCCATTCTGATTGGTGTAAGGTGGGATCTAAGGGTTGTTTTGATTTGCATTTCCCTGCTGACTAAGGATGTTGAACATTTCTTTAAGTGCTTCTCAGCTTTTCAGGATTCCTCTGTTGAGACTTCTCAGTTTAGCTCTGTACCCCATTTTTAAATTGGGTTATTTGGTTTTTTGGAGTCTAACTTCTTGAGTTCTTTATCTATTTTGGCTATTAAACTTCTATCAGATGTAGAATTAGTGAAGAGCTTTTCCCAATCTGTAGGCTGCCATTTTGTCCTATTGACCATGTCCTTTGCATGTCCCGAAGCATTTCAGTTTCATGAGGTCTCATTTGTCAATTGCTGCTCTTAGTGCCTGAGCCATTGGTGTTCTGTTCAGAAAGTTGTCTGCTGTACCAATGAGTTCAAGGCTATGCCCCACTTTCTGATCTATTAGATTTAATGTGTTTTGTTTTACATTGAGGTCTTTGATACACTTGGACTTGAGTTTTGTGCAAGGTTATAAATATGGATCTATTTGATTTCTTCTACATGCAGACATCCAGTTAGATTTGTACTTTCTTTTTCCCATTGTGTGGTTTTGTCTTCTTTGTCAAAAATCAAGTGTCTATAGGTGTGTGGGTTTATTTCTGGGTCTCCAATTCTATTCCATTGACCTACCTGTCTGTTTGTATCAATACCATGGGTTTTTTAAAATTTTGTAATTATATTTATGTACAGAAAACCCAAGTGTACATTTTAAACCCAGTTTAGTGGCGAGTTCTTTAGCCTTTGCCTTTTTCAGCTTGGCAATGCGAGCCACAGACTTAGGACCCAGGACGTTGCGAGCACCCTTGTCTTCAGAGTTAACCTGTGTGAAGGCAACAGTGGTGCATGTCTTCCTGTGGACTAGGCGCCCCAGCCTGGCCTTTCCCTTGATGATGCAGTAAGGCATCCCCATCTTTCGACACAGGGCAGGCAGGACAACCACCAGCTCAATGGGGTCTACATCATAGGCAATCACCACCAGCTGAGCCTTCTTGTTCTCCACCAAGGTGGTGACTGTATTGACTCCTGCTCGGAGGACAGGTGGTCTCTTAGTTGGGACGTCCCCTTTGCCAGCAGCTTTCTTCTCAGCACGGGCCAGTAGCCTTTGCTTCTTCTCTTGCTTTGTCTCTGGCCTGTGCTTGTGGGCAAGTTTAAGCAGCTGAGTAGCTGTTTGCCTGTCCAGGGCCTGGGTGAACTGGTTAATGGCAGGAGGTACTTTGAGCCGCTTATAGAGGATGGCTCTCTGCTGATACAGCCTGATGTATCGCGGCCACTTAAGGAAGCGTGTTAGATCTCTTTTGGGCTGGATGTCCTGCCCAATGCTGAAGTTCTTGAGCCTTTTCTCGAACAATGGATTGACCACCTTTTTGGCCTCCTGTTTCTTGACGACGGCCGGGGCCGGGGCCGGGGCCACCTTCTTCCCCTTGGCCTTCTTTCCTTTGGGCATCTTGCTCGGCTGGAGGAGAGAGCTACCATGGGGTTTTTAATGACTATTACTCTGTAGTACAGGTTGAGGTCAGGGATGTGATTCCCCTAGAAGAAGTTCTTTCATTGTTGAGAATTGTTTTTGCTATTCTGTTTTTTTTTTTTTTTTTTTTTCCCATATGAAGTTGAGAATTGCTTGTTGCATGTCTGTGAAGAATTGTGTTGGAAATTTGATGGGGATTGCATTGAATCTGTAGATTGCTTTTGGTAAGATGGCCATTTTCACTCCTCCTCCTCTTCCTCTTTCTCCTCTTCTCCTTCTCCTTTCCTCCTCCTTCTCTTCTTCTTCCTCCTCCTCCTCTTCTTCCTCTTCTTCCTCCTCCTCTTCCTCTTCCTCCTCCTTCTTTTACTTTCAGTGAGCCCTATGTCTTTAATTTTTTTGCCTCTTTTATTTCATTTATATGTATTACTGCATTTACTTCAACCAACTTTAACTTCATAGTTTATGTGATGTTGTTGTTCTATTTTCATTCTTGTGGTTGGTTACTTTTGTGGTTTGTTTGGGTGTTGTTGCTGAAACAGCAGGTCTCTCCTTGCTACAGTATGGTATCAAGGTCAATCTTTTAACAGAGAGGTGTTCACTGAGAACTCCTTAATAAAGACAAAGGAGGTAGCTATTTTTACAGATATACATATTATAACCTAGAAATAGAAGAAGCCTGAAATATGTAATGACTTCTCCAAAAGTTCACAACTCTTCAGTAGCTGAGTCCAAAAGTATAGAAATGATTGAAATGCCAGAATTAAAATCTATTGGTTGAAAAGTTGGTTGGAGAGATGGCTCAACATGGTTAGTCTTGCAGAAGTTGTGCAGAAGTAGTCTTGCAGAGCACCTACATGGCTCACAATTGTCTGCAGCTCCAGTGCCAGACAGTCTTATGTCCTCTTCTGGGCTCTGCTAATACCAGGTATGCACATGGTACACAGACACACACATGGGTAAAAGACTCATGAACATAAAATAATAAAAATTGTAGAAAGTGGAAAAAGCATCAGTGACTTTAGAGATGATTCAAATAAACACAGGAATGGGGTAAATAAATAAATTTAAGACCTTGATAAGAAATCCAACAGCTTGGATGAAAAGTTAACAAAAAAGAGATCAAAATCTTGGACAAAATAACAATAACCCTATAATCTTAGAAATCAAAGGCCAGTAGATCAAAACTTAAAACTCAGTGGAAAGCATCCAATAGAATAGACTAGGTACAAGGAGAACTACAAATTTCTTATAGAAGAAAGGAAACCGAGTGTCTTCATCAGTGTTCTGTTGCTGTGAAGAGACACTATGACCATGGCAACTCTTATAAAGGAAGACATTTAATTGGGGCTTGCTTACATTTTCAGAGGTTTAGTCCATTATCTGCACGACAGAAAACTTGGTGGCACACAGGCAGACATGGTGCTGGAGAAGGAGCTGAGCTATATGTGTCTGAAGGCAACAGGGAGAGAGAGAGAGCTATTGGATCTGACTTGGGCTTCTGAAACTCCAAAGTCTACCCCCAGTGGCACACTTCCTCCAACAAGGCCACACCTATTTCTAATCTTGCTCAAGTATTGTCACTTCCTAATGACCAAACATTCAAATACTTGAGCCTATGGGGCCATTCTTATTCAAAGTACCACACTGAGTCACAGAGTAATGACCTAAATATTTTAATGAAATTAAAGCAGAAAATACCTTAAATTTAGCAAAGCAAAGGATATCCAAGAATACAAGGCATCTAGGATCCCTAAAAGACATGCCTGGAAGAAACTTTCCATGTTATATTAAAGTATAGAGTATATAATGGAGCCTGTGAAATTGCTCAGTGTGTACAGATGCTTGTTGTCAAGCCTGATGAGCTGAGGTTGATCGTCAGAACCCATATGGTGGAGGAGGGAGAGAACAAAATCTTCAAAATTGTCCTTTAACCACCATGTTTTTCCCATGGGACATGTGTATCCACTCACTGCACACAAATAAGTAATGAATGAGCATAACAGTTAAGTAATAAAGTACAGGATAAACAGTACTGAAAGCTACAAGAAAGAAATGTCAGATAAATTACAAAGGTAAATCTAGTAAGATAACAGAAGACTTATCAGCAGATATACTAAAGACTTGAAGAACATAGACTTACTAATTCAAACTCTGAAACAAAACTACCAATCAAGATTACTGTAATGAACAGTTATCCTTTAAAATCAAAGGGTAAATAAAGACTTCCTGTGATAAGCATTAAACTAAAACAATTCATGCTCACTAAGTCTGCATGTCTGAAAATGTTTAAAGGAGTATCACATGGAAGAGGAAGAAAGCCCAAAGTCTGAGAGCCTGGGAAACAGTACATCTTACCAGGAGAATGAACAGTGGAAAGTAGGAAAGAATCAAACTTCTGCAACTCATGAAACCAGTTAGCCTCTAAGGTAAGGAAGGGAGAAATTGGTATGTATAATAAACCTAAATATAAATGGTCATAACTCTTCAACTAAAAGATGCAGATTGTATGAATGGATTTAAAACAAACAAAATTTAGGTGTTTGTTGTCTACAAGAAACTCACCCTGTATCAAAGGCACACAGAGATCCAAAGTGGAAAGGTAGAAAATGGCATTCTAAACAAATGGAATCCAAAATAAATCACGAATAGTATACTTATTTCTGACATAGCAGACATCAAGCCAAAGTTAGAAGATCTTGCCTATTTTTAAAGGAAACAATCCATTAAGAAGATGTAACAATTAAAAATATTTATACTCCGAATGTTGGTGTACCCAGTTTCATAAAGCAAACAGTATGAGACATAAATGGACAAGTGGGTCCAGATGCAATAACAACAACAGTTTTTGTGCTCTATTCCTATTAATATATCAGTTATCTAGATAAATAAAAAAATTAGTTAACCTACACCATAGGTCCAATTGATTATCTGTAGAACATTCTTTCAATTGCTGTGGAATAAATATTATTTCAGAAGTCCATGATACTTTGTCCATAGTAGACCATCTTTTAAGGCTTAAAGCAAGTCTTAACAAAGAAAAATAAATGAAAACAATTTATTTTACCATGTCATAGTGAATAAACTAGAAGTCAATAGCAAGAGAAACCACAGAATCTACAAATGCATGAAGATTGAACAGTATATTTTCAAATGACCAGTGAATCACTTAAATAAGGGAAGAATTTTGAAGATTTCTAGAATCAAACAAAAAGGAAAACCACAACTTTGTTATAACCTTTTGGATACAGCCAAGTCATTTCTAAGAGGGAAGTTTATAGCCATCTGTGCTTACATTAAAAATCAGAGAAAACTCAAATGCATTGCTTAATGATAAACCTTAAGGTCTTAGAAAAATATGCACAAGTCAAACCCCACATTAGTATATGGAAAGAAATAAGGATCAGAGATGATAGTAATGAAGTGGGAAGTAAAAGAAAATATAAAAGATCAACAGAACAAAGAGGTGGTTCTTTGAAGAGAGAAACAGGGCTGACAGACCATTAGCTAAAGTAACGAGAGAGAGAGAGAGAGAGAGAGAGAGAGAGAGAGAGAGAGAGAGAGAGAGAGCGCGAGCAAATTAATGAAGTTGGAGCTGAAAAGGGGACCATTAAAATGGTATCATAGAAATTCAGAATATTATTAGATAATATTTTGGAAACTTAGCAGTCCAATGAGCTGGAAAATCTAGAAGGAATGGGCAGATTCTTAGACCCGACCTACCAAATTGAATCTAGAGCATTACGGACTCATCTTCAGTGAGCAGTGGACCGAAGCAGTTACGAAGACTCTTTAAAGAAAAGCCCGAAACCAGATGGACTCACTGCTAGACTGTACAAGACCTTTAGGGATGAACACCGAAGCTCCTCCAGCTATTCCATAAAGTAGCTGCAGGCTGGTATCTTGATGATCATAAATAGAAAAATTCTCATTGCAATACTTGCCAAAAGATCTTACATCACAATCATGGTTTTATTGAAGAAATGTAAATATGGTTTAACATATAGAAATCAATGAATGTAATGCAGCACATGAGAAGATGAATCAAAGACGTAAATTCCATGAATACCTCATCAAATACAGGAGAAAGCCTTTGACAAAGCTTAAAACCTCTATCATGACAAAATTGTTGTAGAAACTGTGCATTAAAGGATCATATCTCAATATAAGAAAGCTTGTATGTGATAAACTTATTCCCAATATTGCATTCAGTGATAGAACCTGGAAGCATTTCTTTTAAAACAAGGAACAAGAAGGGGATTTCTACTTCTTCCTCTGTTATTTAATACAGTACTTGAATTCTTAGAGCAGTGAAGAAAGAGAAAGAGACAAAAGAGATGCAAATAGAAGAGGAATGTTTACTGTCAGTGTATAAGCCAGTGCTTCTCAACCTTCCCAGTGCTGCAACCCTTCAACACAGTTCCTCATGTTATGGTGACCCCAACCGTAAGACTATCTTCATTCCTACTTCATAACTGTAGTTTCACTACTGTTATGAATCATATTGTAAATATCTGTGTTTCTCCGATATTATGATATAATGTAACAATATGATGTAACCATATTGTTAAGGTTTAGGTGACCCCTGTGAAAGGATCATTGACCCCAACAGGATTAGGACCCACAGGTTGAGAACCTCGGGTCTAAACACTCTGCCAAGGAAATTCTTAGATCTGATAAGCCCTTTCAGAAAAGTACCAGAATACAAAATCAACATACAAAAATTAGTTTTCTATGTATCAACAATGAATATGCTGAGAAGAAAATCAGAAAACATTTCTACAGTATCCTCAAAACAAAAACCCTAACTAGAAGTAAACTTTTTTTTGTTGTTGTTGTTATTGGCCAGAATGTTTGTTCTTTTTTTCTTTTTTTTTTTTTAAGATATTTTATTTACACTTCAGATGCCATCCCCTTTCCCCATTCCCCCCCTTAGAAAACCCCTATCCCATGCCCCCTTTTCCTTTTTGCATTTATACATTTTTTTAAAATAATGTTAATCATAAGCTTTATAAGTTTGGAATTGTTCAATCAGAGGTGTAATCCACTGACCAACCTAGATATAACAACTATCTTTGACTGGTGGAGATACATGAATATCTGCCTCCCTGTCTCTCCCCTCTTTCTCTCTTTCATCACCTAGCTTCTTCTCTCCTCCTTCTTCTCCTCTTCTTACTCCTTTTCTTCCTCTCAGTACTCCTCCTACCTTAGCTCCTCCCACACGTCACCCTTCCTGTTAAAATGAAACTTTTCTCTCAAAATACAATTAGAGCATAATTATGCCAATTTGTACCAGTGAGGTACAAGATAGTCCTAATACCCAGTCCATCCTTTTGTTGACTAACCAGCACCTCTGTCATCTATCCTAACTAAAACATTTAGTTCTGAACCTGGCTTTAGGATGAATGTCAGCTGACGACCATCCACTCAAAAAAAAAAAAACAAAACAAAACAAAACAAAACAAACTATCTTGATACTAAAATTTGTTTTGAGAATTGTATATTGCAGAACTAGAAGTAAACTTAACCAAAGAGGTGAAAGACCTCTAAAATGAAATTTTTTTAAATACCAAGGAAAGAAATTGGAAACAGTAGAAAATGGTAAGACCTCCCTCATGGAGTAGCAGAATTGATATTGTAGAAGTAATCATATTACCTAAAGTGAATCATAGATTTAATGTCATCCATACCAATATTACAATGGCAGGAATAATAGAAGAATTCGGAAATTCTTACAGAAGCACAAAACACCCTGTATAGCCAAACAGTTACTAGGGAAAGCAGCTATGCTAGAAGAATCACAAAGTGTGACTTGAAGTCATTCCGCAGGTCACAGTAAACAACTAGCATGGGATATATGCAAACATGCCGACAGGCCATGGAACTGAAAACGCTCTTATTCTTTTAAACATTTAAAAAATGGAGAATTTCACATATAAGTATACTATATCATCTGTATAATGACTTTCCTTCTGATCCTTCTGTGTTCCCCCATCCCTCTCAAATTCGCAAACTTTTTTCTGTAATTGTCACCACACACACACACTTACTTGCCTGTATGTAAATGTATTTAGAGCTATCAACTTAAGACTGAATAACTTATAAAAGGGTTCGTCCCTGCAAAAAAAAAAAAAAGATTCTTCCTCCTTCATCAGCTATGATTGCCTGTAGTTCTTCATATCAGGGTAAGGCCTTGTGCAGGTAACCATATTGTTAAGGTTTAAGGGTGCAGCATCCCTGTTATGTCTAGAAGATACCATCTTGAAGAAGGTGACCCAGTCTTCTGTATTTATTTATTTACTTATTATTATTATTAATTATTCCATTCATTTACATCTTATGATATCCCACTTCCTGGTTACCCTCTGCTACCCCCCCCCATCCTACATCTGCTCTCCCCCCCTCCATTTGGCCTGTATGAGAGTGCTCCCCCACCTACACTCTCCTACCCCACTGCTCCAGCGTCCCCCGAGCCTTCTGTCTTTTACAGTTTTTTAAAAAAATAGTTTTTAAAGGGAGAGAGAATAAGAGGGGGGTGGAGGGAGGGAAGGAAAGAAAATATCTGTGTCTCAGTTTGTGCATGTAAGTGTAGTGCCTGTGGAGGCCAGAAGAGGGCTTTGGATCCCCTGAACTGGAGATGTGTCTCAGCTAGGGTTTCTATTACTGTGATAAAACACTATAACCAAAAGCAATTTTAGAAGAAAAGGGTTTATTTCATTTTACAGCTTGTAGTCCATCATCCAGGAAGTCAGGGCAGGAACTCAAGACAGGAACCTAGAGGCAGGAGCTGATGCAGAGGCCATGGAGAAGTGCTGCTTACTGACTTGTTCCCCCTGGCTTGCTCATATACCCCAGGTTCACTTGCCCGGGGACCACACCACTCACAGTGGAATGGTCCCTAGCACATCAATCATCAATCAAGAAAATGGCCCATATGATTTCCTACAGGTCAAACTTATGGAGGCATTCTCTCAGCTATGATTTCCTCCTCTCAGATGACCCTAGCTTGTGTCAAGTTGACAAAACCCAACCAGGCAAGGTAAAGCAGGCAAGGTTAGGTTGTAAGCCTGTGTGCATGCTAGGAACCAAATTTGAGTCCTCTGTAAGAGCAGTATCTGCTCTGAACAGCTGAGCTACCTGTCTTTTTAGCCCTCTAAGTCTTCTCAGTCCCTCTTTCCTGATGTTCCCTGAGCCTTAGGTATAGGGATTGTGTTGTAGGTGTTCCAGTTGGACTGGGCACCCCATAGTCAATTACTCTATACATTTGGACCTTTTGTGTATCTCAATATTAGCTTTTGTCTGCTGCAAAAAAGAAGCTTTTAAGATGAGTAGTGAGAGCTACATTGACCCGTCAGTGTAAGCATAAGTATGTAGAATACAGTTGGAAGCTAAGTAGAGTTAAAGAAATGAAGTAGTAAGTTCTTCTCTAGTTGGCTAGGTTTATAGAACCAGATATGAGTTTCCTTTTGAATTGCTTAAGTCCAGTTAGACAGTTGTTAGTTACTCCCAAGACATTAGTGCCACTCCTGCACTACCGGGGCTCTTTTCTGGGCTGGCTGTTGTGGTTACAAGCTAGGAACACTGGCTAGGAACACTGACAACTGCACTCCACTACAGCTCCTTCTGAAGAGGAAACTTAAGGGTTCTTTGGAAAGTCAGTTGTATTGGATGGTGTTCGTTGTCTTTGTGGCATGCTCAGTAAATGATAAGTGCTAAAGAGGCAGAAAATTGTCAGGGAATGTGTTTGGGGGATGAGAGTTGATATTCTTTATAACGTTGGCTTAAGAAGATAATTGAGCAGTAACAACCACAGGAAGTGAGGGGCTTGTTATGAAGATCTCATGGGGCATTTGGTGCATACCTAGTTCATCAAGGAATAACGCAGAGGCTGAGGAAGACTACTGGGTGAGGATGAAGGGATGATTGGGGTGGTGTGCAGGTGATGTATCAGACAGGGCCTCTGCATCATTGTTAGCATCTGTCTCTGATTACAGTGGAAAAACTTACAAGGGTTATGGAGGGGAGTCAATGCAATGTGTCTTGTGTTTACTAGGCTTATTCTGACCCCTGAGTTGGGAGTAGATTGAAAATGGGCAGGGAGACTTTTATGAATTTGTTGCCCATGTTCAAGAGAACTAATGGAGATTAAGATTGACAGCATTGAACTTGGAATTGACATGGTTACCTGATAGATGGGTATGTATGTATATATGTATGTGTATATGTATTTGTGTATGTATATTGAGAAGTACGTATAGAGGGTGATGGGTGGTGGGTAGAAACTGAGAACAAATGGGTGATTAATGATAACAGTTTGAAGCCTGAGCAAGTAGAAGAATGAAGATAGTTTATTATGTTTCTAATAACTAGATAAAAGTTCTTGTGATGATCCACCTTATACCATGTATGTCTTCAGGAGCGTCAATAAAAATGTCTTTAGATGATAGTGTCCATAGTTGTATTTTATACTGATAGAGGCTTGTTGCTAAGTCTTCTCTAGAACTCCCTGTGGAAATATCAATTGCTTTTCTTGGCTCCAAGTTATTTCCTGAATAGTGTATTAAACTACATCCCAAATATGCCATTAAGGGATTTGGAAGTTTGTTAAAACATGTGTGGCAACTGAGTACTGTCACTTAAGCCCAGTCAGAGTAGCCAAGAAAGGAAGAGAAGCTCCTAGCTGGACTTGTTGACATGCATTAGAGCCAAGCAGAGCTCAGGTGCAGGGCAAGAGGGGATTTTGTCTCCTGGGTGCAGAGCCTCCCGTTGACACTGTCCCAGCAACCCTGGTTTCTGCACATGTGTGGACAGAGGTGTGCTGTGTGAGTATCTTAGAAAAGCTCTATTCTGCCAAGTTGATAGCAGCCCCATGCTCAAAGGGGACATTATAGTGACCTCCTCCTCCTTGTCTCCTCTCTCTTCCTCCTGTTCTCTCCTCTTTTTTTTTTCCCTTCTGGAATTGAATTTTCCATGAAATAGACTTGCTCTTTTTATAAAATTAATTTTTTTCAAAAGATGGCCCTTGTATCCATAGAAGTTTTTTTTTTTTTTTTTTTCTGTTTCAATAAAAAGAGAGCTATGAAGTGTTTTTGTGTGGAGTTTGGGTAAGCCAGCATAATGGAAATGTTACCTGGTATTCTTACTTAGGATTCCATTTGAATTTTTTGGTTACAGGGAATTTTTCTGTTTGCTCCTCAGTCTTGAAATACAGCCTATTAATTTTAAAAGGAAGGGAAGAAAAACCTAACATACATCAGTTTTGAAGTGACCAGTTCCTCTTCTTAATTCTGGTGAGTTTCATGTGCTATTTGCAGTTGGTCTAATTTACTTTCTCAGTGGAGATAATTGCTCTCATTTGTGAGTGATAGAAAGGTACAACACACTGCTGGAAACAACCAGGAAATGTCCCTGTAAGTCGCTACCAGATGTAGGCATCCCCTTCTCTATCTGGGCTTTTGTGAGTTTTTGTGCTAAGACTTGTTTTCAAATTGGGAAACAGTAAATTTTCTATTTATACTGAGACTGTATTGGAAACTGGAGTTACAATTTAAACACAAAGGCCTAGATTTCTTTTAGATAAAAATGCATTTATTTTTAATGTCTTCCAATTTTATTTTCTCACATCTATATATGTATTTGCATCACACTGTGGATTTCCTTTTTCATTTTGATAAATGATAAAAGAGTACCTTGACTATTTTCCTGATGTGTCATGAGGACATTGCAGGAAGGTGTAGTATTATGTCAGCATGCATTTTAATTTTATGACTCTTACAATATGGTAGTTCTTTCATTCTTGCACTTTTTGATAATTTTTTAAACAGCTAATTCAAGTTTTACTCTACTCAGAAGAAACAAATATTTACTGAGTGTGTTTTATGTGCAAACATTATGGAAAATCATGCAAGACACAATAATGACTATGTCTTAATTTGCTATCTGTGGGAGAGTGAAATGTGAACATGCCTGGGGATGTAGCCTGCTCAAGGACGCTTGCAGTGAAGGAATAGCAGAGGCTAGCAGTGGCCAGAGGAAGGCCAAAGAACACTTCTTAGAGAGGGAGGTTAGCAGAGGAATGTTTGGCAAAGAACTGGGTTTTGAATTTTAATTACTTGCACACAAACAAATTGAAGAGATGGTTCTTGCTCTGTGAGATGTTTCTCACAGTCAGCATTGAGTAACAACAGCTAGGTATATGAAGTTCATTCTAAGCCTGTCTTTTATCTAGGGAGGAGATGTTTCTAGGGAGTCTGGGACCAAAAATGGTGGCTGAATTTAGAACCCTAACCCTAAGTTCATATCTCAGTGCTTGACACTTAGAAGCTATGGGGTTGACATATCTGAACCTTATTCTCTTTCATGAGATGGTATGACCTTGATTGCTCTTTCCTGTACCACTGAAGACCATTGTGTGGATCAGATCAGCTATCATGTGCAAAAGCACAGGAAGATTTGTCCTTATGTGAGTTCACTATGATTCCCATTTTCACAACTTTATATATTTACTCTCGCCTCTTATTGGACTCTCTTTTAGAGTCTTCCCACAGCACTATTTTCTACTGACACTTAGACTGAAGCACTACGGCTAACTGCCAGACTGTAGTAGTCAAAAGTCTGGGTCCCAGTGCTCCAGTTTCTGGATCTCCATTTCCAGCTGCCCCTGAATGCTCCTTCAGATCTTGGACTTTCCAGGCCTTAAGACAAAGCACATCTCCCTTTACTGAACTGTTCCTAGATTTCAGTTTTTGTTCCAGGCATCTCAGAGCTACCTCAGTTCCCACAACTTTATGATAACTTAATAGTTTTATCCCCACTTTAAAGATAGCAGACCAAGACTCAAAGAGTGTAATTTTCAGAGTTAGCTCTCCTGGGAAGTAGCAGAGCTTCAGTTGGCTGTGGATCGTGCACAGTTCTTCCCTGCTGTACAGAGTAGACTCAGCAAAAGATGTCAGAGCTCCTTACATTGGCATCTCCATACTTCCTCACTCTGACTGTGTGTCTCACCATTGCTCTCCATTCCTAAGGGACAACTTAGGTTTTCTCTTGCTCATTTCTTTTGCAAGTGTATCTCTCTCAGTTTGGACTTCTTTCATTCATATATTTATCCCAAGGCAGGGGAAGCAGTGTAGTGGACTAAACTAGGGCTTAGGAATCAGTGGAACTGTGTTTTCTTTATCTCACAGCCCAAATCTAGCTAAGAAAGGGCTGGACCAGTTTTCCTTCCTACCCACAGTGTATCACTGTGCATTCTGTGAACATTGATACTTTCAGTAGTTTTAGCTTTTTTTTCTCCAGCTGTAGATCTGCAGAGATGTTTAACTTGTGTTTCTCTGATATCTAGTGGGGCTGGGTATCCTATATATTTATTGACTTGTGAACATTTCTTTATTTATTGGATATTTTATGTATGTATGTATGTATGTATGTATGTATGTATTTCGTATATATTTCATAACATTTCAAATGTTATCCCTTTTCCAGGTTTACCCTCCACAACCCCCTATCTCATTCTCCCTCCCCCTGCTTCTATGAGGGTAGTCCCCCACCTACCTACCACTCCCACCTCATCCCCTGGCATTCCCCTACACTGGAGCATTGAGCCTTTACAGGACCAAGGGCCTCTTCTCCCATTGATGCCCAACAAGGCCATCCTCTGCTACATATGCAGCTGGTGCCATGGGTCCCTCCATATGTACTCTTTGGTTGGTGGTTTAGTCCCTGGGAGCCCTGTGGGGGTCTGGTTGGTTGATATTGTTGTTCTTCCTATAGACATTTCTATTCTTGTCCAGAAATCCTATCCTCTTCCCTGCTGTTCTAGTACATTTCTGCCTTTCATGGATATGTAGGAAGTCTTTATATATTCTAGATGTAAACACTTCTATGCTTATTTTTTTTAATTTTCTTTTATGATATCTGAGGATAAAGGGAAGTTTAATCTTCTTGTGTGTGTGTGTGTGTGTGTGTGTGTGTGTGTGGTATATATGTTTGTATTTGTGCATGTGTGTGTGTATTTGCATGCCTATTTACATGCCTGTAGAGTTTAATGTGGGTGTGTTCTTTGATTGCTGTTCACCTCATTTTTTGCATGTGTATTTCGTATTTCTACACATATGTGTGTGCACATGTATATATGTAAAAACATTCTGCTGTTCTTTAAAATGTTATTATTCCTTCAGCTTCCTTTATCAGATATGATTCATATTTAGTTTGGGGAAATACTTTGTAAGTGATGGTGTACACTTAGTCTTATAAGGAGTGGAGAAGAGCTTGTGGTTCTTTTGCTTGTAGCATTTGGTAGAACCAGATATTGCTAGTTGGGCCTTTCTACTTTAAAACTCTTTCCCAACCATCTTAAGACTTTTTGCTTTTTTAGGAATCATTAATGATCATCCCCCAAATCCAAGTGAAAGTAGTCAAATAGTGATCCTTTTATTTCTTCTGAATTTAACTGAATCCGTTCTTCAATGAAGAACTTTACCTCATTGAGTTGTTTGGATACTCTGGTGTGTAGGTTGTATAAGAAAGCTAGGTTAAATGCTTACAGTTGACTAAGGCTCCCCAGAGAACCCTTTCATGATCATTCTTGAGTCCTTTAGACAAGATGCTCATATAGTTTCGTAGTTTCTTTGTTATTCCAGTAAGACAAGATGTTCAAGGTTTACCTTGTCTATGTCCTAAATTAGCCATGTCTCCAAGGAGTCCTGCATCTTGACACTAACCACAATGTAATATGGAAGGATTCAAAAGTGCACAGTTTTTACATCTTGAGAGCTCATGGTAATCTGTCCCCCACCATGCCTTTTGCTTTATTCTCTCTTTTTTAGTTGATTGTTGTTGTGTGTGCAGGTATGTGTATTTAACTGTGTGCTCATTCATGCTACAATATGTATGTGGAGATGAGAGAACAGCTTTGAAGAGCCAGTTCATGGGATATAAGACTTAACTTGACTCATCTCACTGTCCCTTGATTTGTTCATATGTGTCTTAGATTAACAAACAAGAATAAAGAAATTTTAAAATACATATTTATATTGTAGTTGCCCAATTTTAAGTGACTTGGTTTATTCATGAAATCCCATTATAGCATTATAGCATTGTTTTTGCTTCTGTAGTTCAAAAGTGAATGCAATACCTAAAAAAGTAATATATTCTCTCTCTCTCTCTCTCTCTCTCTCTCTCTCTCTCTCTCTCTGTGTGTGTGTATGCGTGTGCGTGTGCGTGTGTGTGTGTGTGTGTCTGTCTGTCTGTATGTGTGAGTAGTGGGGTCTTAGGTTGGTCAGATTTTTTTTCCATGCTACTTTTCATCTCTGAGACCAAATCTCATTGCTTCAGCTAGACTGGCTGGCCAGATTGCTTCAGGGATTTTCTTGTTCTGTTTCTCTCTCTATTCCACTGTCAGTCCTTGAGTTGCAAATATGTGCCATTCTATCTAGCTTTTTATGAGTTTTGGGTATTTAAATACAGGTGTTTTGGGGTATTTAAATACAGGTGTTTGTGTAACAGTCATTTATCTGACTAAACTATCTTCCTAGCCACACATATTCATTCTTGAGTTTAGTGATATAAAACAGTGTTTAACTGGCTTAGTTTTGCAATGTGCTATATAGTAGGATTGGGCTAAAAGTAGTCGAGTGCTTGCATAGTATGTGTCTAGGGTCAATTCCCAGAACTATAAATAAATGAAAAAATGTACCATGTAGCTAATTTTATTGTATTCTAGTTATTGCTTTCAGTGAATCTCTTCTTCCCAGTAGTGATTTCTTGATCTTTGTACACAAAAAACAATTCTTTAAAATTTTTTTTCATATGATGTCTTTTGGTCACATTCTTTCCTTATGTCTCAACTCCTCCTATAGCCTACTTCTCCCTACTTACATGCACGCTCGCACGCGCACGCACACACACACCCCCACACCCCCCCACACTCACACACACACACACAGAAAACCCATAAAACAAAACCAAAACACAACAAAAGCCACCCCTTCACAAACAAACTGGTAGTCCAAATTTGTGTTGGCCAACTACTTCTGAGCATGAAACCTGCACCCTAGAGTATAGCTGATAAACAGACTCATTGTCACTCCATTGAATAAAACTTATTCTCCCCCTTCTAGAAACTATAAATTATATATCTTCTTGGCCAGGGGTGGGACTTTGTTTCTACTTGCCCCTGTCTTGCTGAGAATTTGTCTGGCTTGAACTTAATACGGGTCTTGTGCATGCTGTCACAGTCTCTGTGTGTTCTGATGTGCATCAGCCTTGTTGTGTCTAGAAATGCTATTTCCTTGAAGTTGTTTATCCCCTCTAGCTCTTAGAATATTTCCAATTCCTCTTATGCATAGAACCCTGAGCCTTGAGGGAAGGGATATTGATAAAGATATCCCATTTAGATAGGACCCTCTGAAGCCTTTTACTCTCTGCACATTTTACATTACGGGTTTCTATATACTCATAACATAGATAGATAGATAGATAGATAGATAGATAGATAGATAGATATTAATTACTATCTACTGCTAGAAAAAGTGTCTTTGATGTAGGTTCAGTGATACATTGATCTCTGAGTATAGCAATATATCATTAGAAGTCATCATCATCATACTATTATTATGTTCAGCAGAATAATAGTAGTAGGTTTTCCCTAGGACCCAGGTCCTGTCTAGGTTCTTGGCCTCATTAACAGGGCTATGGGTCCTGTTTCATGGAGTGGGCTTTAAATCCAACCAAAAGCTGATCAGTTACTTCCATAATATCTGTGCCAATATTGTGCCAGCAAAGTACAGTTCTTAATAAGTAGTTGGGCAGAATCATGCCAATTTAAGAATCCTTATATATGCTTACATTCAGGGAAAGATGTGAGGTGGGTCAGTCTTTATTTTGTGTTAAATCAGAACTCTGTTTCTGTATGTGATATTTTCTCAGTAGTCTGTGGGAATGAACTCATTTTTGAAAGCAGTAGTGGTAGAAATCAACGCATAGTAGAAATTAAAGGCATAAGCTCTTTGCCTACGGTTTTTTTAGAAAGCTGGGTAAGTTGGCATATACCTATGGTTCCCTATTTTCATCTCAAAAACAGATAAGCAAATAATCCTCAAACACCCCATCCCACTGGAAAAAACAAACACAAGAGGTTTTGGGAAGAGGGACAGGAAGAGGGAACCAGGGGGAAGGAGAGGGCGATCATGGAGACTGTTTGAGTGTGACCTCTTACCCTGTCAGTATTTTGTTGTCCTCTGTGATAGGACAATAGAACAATGTCTGGTTGTAGACACCCTGCCTGGGACTTAGGCTGCTTCACCTGCTTGTTTGGGATGCTCTGACAAACCTATTGTTAAGCTCATTGTTTGAGGGTGATTTTGGACAGATGCTCCTAAACAGTATTACACTTCTACATTTATTTAGATTAGTTGAATGGGTTTTCTGTCAGTCTTTTTCTTCAGCAGCTTACTACTTCTCCTTTCTTTTTCTTTCTCATCTTCTCCTCTCCTTTCCTTGTCTCTGCTCCTCTTCCCTTTTCTCCCTCTCTCATTGGTCTTTCTCCTAGTTCTCTCCTCTCCTCCCCTCTTTCTCTCACTTCCTTCCTCCTTTCTCTCTAAAGCAGAGGTTGTCAGCGTTCCCAGTGCTGTGGCCCTTTAGTATATTTCCTCATGGTGTGCTGACCCCCAGCCATAACATTATTATTATTATTATTTATTTTTTTTATTTTTTGGCTTTTCAAGACAGGATTTCTCTGTGTAGCCCTGGCTGTCCTGGAACTCACTCTGTAGACCAGGCTGCCCTCGAACTCAGAAATCCGCCTGCCTCTGCCTCCCAAGTGCTGGGATTAAAGGTGTGCGCCACCACTGCCCAGCTCATTATTTTTGTTCCTACTTCATAACTGCAATTTTACTACTGTTATTAATTGTAACATAAGTATTTTTGGAGATAGAGATTTGCCAAAGGGACCCCAAACTATAGGTTGAGAATCACTGCTCTAGAGTCTTATGTAGCCCAGACTAGCATTAAACTCCTGATTCTTCTGCCTCAGCCCCAAGTACTGGTATTACAGATATGTGCCACCATACTCAATTTTTAAAATGATCTACTTTGGGACATGTATGCATTTATGTATTGACATACAGGATTTATTTATGTTATAGGTATATAGGATTTTTTGTAAGGTGAAGGGGAGAGGGAAGAGCTGTTTTTTTAATGGAATGTCAGTGTAATGTAGTTTCATTTACATATGCTATTGCAGAAAAGGATCTGGGGAAATCTGTTTTTTTTGGGTTACTGTTAACTTTTGGGAAGTTAATACAGACTGTCTTAAAATTCATTTTCTATATTGAACTCAAGTTGGAAGAGGCGAGTCCGGTCTCAAAATGGAGGGCCATGATCCGAAGGAACCAGAGCAGCTGAGGAAGCTGTTTATTGGTGGTCTGAGCTTTGAAACCACAGATGATAGCTTAAAAGAACATTTTGAGAAATGGGGCACACTTACAGACTGTGTGGTAATAAGAGATCCCCAAACAAAACGTTCCAGAGGCTTTGGTTTTGTGACCTACTCTTGTGTTGAAGAGGTGGATGCTGCAATGTGTGCTGGGCCACACAAGGTTGATGGGCATGTGGTGGAACCAAAGAGAGCTGTTTCTAGAGA
The DNA here is from genome assembly GCF_011762505.2 of Arvicanthis niloticus. Lineage (NCBI taxonomy): Eukaryota > Metazoa > Chordata > Mammalia > Rodentia > Muridae > Arvicanthis > Arvicanthis niloticus. The sequence continues at coordinate 18,251,006 of NC_047674.1, read as the reverse complement.
GGCTTCTGTAAAGCCTGGTGCCCATTTAACAGTGAAGAAAATTTTGTTGGTGGTATTAAAGAGGATATGGAAGAATATAATCTGAGAGACTACTTTGAAAAATATGGCAAGATTGAAACCATAGAAGTTATGGAAGACAGGCAGAGTGGGAAAAAGAGAGGGTTTGCTTTTGTAACTTTTGATGATCATGACACAGTTGATGAAATTGTTGTTCAGAAATACCACACTATTAATGGGCATAATTGTGAAGTGAAAAAGGCCCTTTCTAAACAAGAGATGCAGTCTGCTGGATCACAGAGAGGTCGTGGAGGTGGATCTGGCAACTTCATGGGTCATGGAGGAAACCTTGGTCATGGAGGAAACTTTGGTGGAAGAGGAGGCTATGGTGGTAGAGGTGGTGGCAGCAGAGGTAGTTATGGAGGTGATGATGGTGGATATAATGGATTTGGAGGTGATGGTGGCAACTATGGTGGTGGTCCTGGTTACAGTAGTAGAGGAGGTTATGGAGGTGGTGGACCGGGATATGGAAACCAAGGTGGTGGATATGGTGGTAGTGCAGGAGGATATGATGGTTACAGTGAAGGAGGATATTTTGGTGGAGGTAACTATGGTGGTGGGAACTATTGACTTTGGAAATTATAGTGGACAGCAGCAATCAAATTATGGAACCATGAAGGGGGGCAGTTTTGGTGGAAGAAGCTCAGACAGTTCCTATGGTGGTGGCTATGGATCTGGAGATAGAAGTGGTGGGTATGGTAGCAGAAGGTTTTCAAACAAAACAGAAACGGCTACAGTTCTTAGCAGGAGAGAGAGCAAGGAGTTGTCAGGAAAGCTGCAGGTTACTTTGAGACAGTCATCCCAAATGCAGTAGAGGAACTGTAAGAATCTGGCACAGAAGGAACAATGATCCGTAGTCAGAAAAGTTACTGCAGCTTAAACAGGAAACCCTTCCTGTTCAGGACTGTCAGAGCCACAGTTTGCAAAAAGTGCAGCTATTGATTAAGGCAATTTAGTGTCAATTAGATGTACATTCCTGAGGTCTTTTATCTGTTGTAGCTTTGTCTTTTTCTTTTCATTACATCAGGTATGTTGCCCTGTAAATTGTGGTAGTGGTACCAGGAATAAAAAATTAAGGAATTTTTAACTTTTCAACAAAAACAACAAAAAAGATTCATTTTCTAGTGGCCTCAAATTTAATCCCCATGCCTTAGTCTCCTGAATACTTGGTGTATATAAGTGTGATCTGCCACTCTAAATTTATTTTTTATTTTTAAATAATTGTTAAAAAGGCTTGATTTTGCTTGGAAAAACTAACCATTAGATATGAGGTTTTCTGTTGTTATAATTTCATAAAGCCATTTTTTCAAATTTATATATATATGTTCTTACAGTTATTATGACTGTGATTTTCTTTATATTACTTCACTCTGATTTCCTAAGTGAACATTATAACATTAGTCATCTTTGGATAGTTATAGCAATTGAAAACCATAGCATTTTAGTATTATGGAAAGAATCTATTAACTTTTCTGCCCTGTGTATGATGAATCTTTCATTAAGCACAGTCTTTATGTGATTTACTTAGACTATTAATCTGCTCTCTGAAAGTAGATGTATATTTTGAAATCTGGTTAAACTCAGTAGGTCCTTCACAAATATAAGCACAATAAGAACTTGCTCAGAGCTCTTTTCAAAACAATACTGTGCTGCTAGTAACCTGGCTCATTCTCATATTCTTTAGCATCTTAACCAATTTGATTTCAGGCCAACATAAAGAATTAGGCTTTATATAGTGTCAAAATATTTATTTGTTTGTTTGGTGTGTGTGTGTGCATGCATGTGTGCATTTGTGTGTTTGTGTGTATGCATGTTTGTCTGTGTGTGTACCTGCCTGATGAACATAGATGCCTCTGGAGGTTAGAAAGGGCATGAAATCCCCCAGAATAACAGGCTGGGTTACAGCCTCATGTGCGTGCTGGGAACCAAACTCTGGTCCTCCATGAGAGCAACTCCTGCTCTAAACTGCCAAGTTGTCTCTCCATCCCCAAGGCCTTATATCTTTATGAGAACATTTTAATAAACTCTTACATTTTATTTTGTCTTTTCCTCAACATCTTATGTTCTTGGGGCAGCACTTACCTTTATCTTAGTTCCTCCTGCTTTCCTGTGTGTTCTTTGGATTGTATGCTGGAGTTCCTGGGTGTTGTAGCCACATTTGCTTTTTCCTTATTGGTATTTGAATGTCAAATGTTATTAGCTTTGCTCTTTGTTCCCAATATCTTCTTTCCTGCTAGACGAGTCTGTGGGTGAAGGCTTCTAATGTGTTTTTATTTGATTCATTGAGTTGTTAATTTCCAACATTTCTGTTTGCTTTTGTTGTTGTCTGTTTCCTTTGCTGACATTTTCTTCCATGTTGACCTTTTCATCCATATTGCTGACAATCTCATCCATTTTGTTAATTTTCCACTCAAGTTTGCTGACTCCCATTTCCAGTCCTGGACTGAGTTTATCTGTATTTATCTTTGAGCTGACTGATAGTTTTCACCAGCAAACTTTTGAAATTGTCATATAGCACTTTACCCATTTCAGTGCTTGAAGACCTGTGGTCTTTTGGACAAGCCATGTTACCCTGCTTTTTCATGTTCCTTGTGTTCCCGTGTTGTGCTTTGTGCATCTGCTGTTTTGAATACCTCTTTGAATTTTCTTAGGGATTTTTTTTTTTTTTTTTCCCGAGAAACCTCCTTTTTAGGGATCAACTGCTTGTAGCCATCCAGAGAAGAGAAAATTTGCTTTTGGATGATGCTTCTATTTCCTACTTGCCTACACCCCTCCCCCTCCATTTTGTTTGGCTTGGCTAGTTGCTGTTTGGGCATTGCTCATGTTTTTTTCTGTACTTCTCAGTGTTGTATCACTATGTTTTTTGTTGTTGTTTTTTTCTGTTTTTTTTTTTTTTTTTTTTTTGTTTTTTTTTTTTTTTTTTAAATTTCTGAAGCTCCTTCTTCCCTCTCTTTGGAACAGAGTCTATCTTTCCTTATTCTAACTTTTCTTTATTTGGCCTCAAGGAAGCAACATGGAGTCTATCATCTTATCTAGAAGTCATTATTAGGGGTATAATAATAATTATACTGACGTTGCTGGCTTGCTTATCTACCTAGGGTAGTCTGTGCATCAGGAGAATAAAGGTCTATTATTTTCCAGTCATATGTTATGACTCTCTAGTATTGTCAGCTGCCTTCAGTGCTTTAGAAATTTTTCTTCTCCATTATTCAGGCAGTTAAAACAGAAAGCAATGACAAAGAAACAGAAGCTACTTCTGAAGCTGACATCCCCGAGGAGTGCTGTGGACACCAGCCCCTACAGCAGTCCCCCAAAGACTGGAGTGGTCCTGATGTCATCATAGAGGCTCAGTTTGATGACAGCGACTCAGAAGATAGACATGGCAACACCAGTGGACTGGTTGATGGTGTTAAGAAATTGTCAATCTATACTCCTGACAAAGGTGAGTCTTGGGCATCTGTTTGACATTTTCTTACAGCACATGATTTGGCTTTTTTTTTTTTTTTTTTTTTAAGTTGGAACCTCTCTCTGCAACAGAGTAAGAAACTCATAGAATGCTTAGTATATTTTCAGAGTCTGTGGAGGCTTTTAGGAAGTGGGACATCTGGTAAACTGGTTATAAGAGAGGGAAGGAAGAACCACCCAGGGTTTTGGGTAGTGGTTGGCACTTCCATGTTTGATCAGAGTTATATCAAAGTTTGTGATAGGCTTTGAGTTGCAATTGGTAATTGGCTGCAGTTTGTTCCATTTCACCTTGTGGTTGATAAGAGCAGAATTATCCCCCTTCCTTTTCTTTCCTTTTTTCCATTCCTTCCTCTATGCCTCTCTTCTTTTTTTACTTGAACTATACCTCCAGCCAGAATTAAGCAAGTCTCAAAATCCTTATTTTTATTGTTACTCTGATAGGCATTGTGCCTGTATAACACATTTAGGAATACAAGGCTTAGACCCAGTCCTTCTTTAACTTTTTTAACTGATTAGATGGTTAGCCTGTGAGTTAAGTGCCTATAGCAAATTCATGGCTCTGAGTTTATTGTTAGGGTGTTTTCTATATTTTATTTAGAAATAGCTGAGAGGAGTTAACAGACAACAGTCCAGATTACCTTACATGGATAGTTGGTTTTCAAAATGTCAGAAGTCCACAGAATTGACGTTACAAACATTTCTGTATTAATGTTCATTTTGATTAGAGACCTGTCTGCTCCTGACAGCTTCCTGTCTTGGATTCTAAGAAGAAATTGAGCATCTTTGGAGTTACTCCAGTTGTGGTGAGACAGCCACTAGGCAAGAATTGCCTCTTTTCATCTACAGACAAATTACTGTCCAGAAAAGGACACACTTGTGAAATAGATTACATCTGCCAAGATAGAGTAATCAGCCCTTAATAATTCTGCATCACTAGGTCTGTCAAATGATCCTGGGCCAGAAGGCTGAAGATTGGATGCTCCAACGTTTTGTAGTATAGGGACTGTCCAGGTGTTCAGTGGTCTCTATAAATTGGCTAAGTTTTAGAAGCTATGCTTTGTGCTTCCCATAATTTCAGTTAACTCAGTCATTCTGGATTTCTGACAGGGTTGAAAACTTATAATCTCATAGCCAATCCTGGCTATTTACTTTGAGAGAAAAGATTTGAGAGGGTGGTTTTCAGCTGACATTCATTCTAAAGCCAAGAAAAAAGCCAGGTTCAGAACTAAGTCTTTTAGTTAGAGAGATGACAAAGGTTCTGGTTAGTCAACAAAATGACGGACTGGGTATTAGATCTATCTTGTGTCTTACTGACACAAATTGCTATAGTTATGCTCTAATTGTATTTTGAGAGAAAAGTTTTATTTTAACAGGAAGGGTGATATGTAGGAGGAGCTAAGGTGGGAGGAGTAAGGAGAGGAAGAGGAGGAATAAGGAGAAGGAGAGGAGAGGCTAGGATATGAGAGAGAGGAGGGAGGAACATGGAGGCGGATGTTCGAGTGTGTCCGCCAGTCAAAGATAGTTGATATATCTAGGTTGGGTATTGGGTTACACTTCTGACTGATATTGAACATTACCAAACTTATGAAGCCCTTGATTATCATTTAAAAAAATTGTATAAAAGCAAAAAGGAGAAGAGGTCATGGGATAATAGGGGTTTTCTAGGGAGGGGAAATGGGGAAAGAGGATGGCATCTGAAATGTAAATAAAATATCCAATAAAAAATAAATTTAAAAAAATCCTTATTTTTTTTAAAAAAAACCTTTATTTTACTCTGTTTTGCTTTGTTCAGCATATAATTTCAAAATGTATTTGTTATTTGTGGTAGGCATGGTCACTTTGAATTTTGAAAGTAAATTATCTTCAGGAAGCATTTTGACCTCAAGCCTAAAAAAAAAAAAAGAAGCAGTCTTATTTTTCAGAATGGCATGTAGCCATGGGTTTGGTGAAAATGTGAAATTGCAAACACATGAATGAAGAGCTGTACCCAAAGGCTCTACCTGGCCACACTCTAGGAAACTTAAGGGCAAGGGATATGCAAGTTGAGTATTGCAGTATTTAGGTTTCCAAGGGGTTCTAAATAGGGAAGGTATATTTCCAGCCAGGTTTGAGTTTTGTATATATGTGAAAATGGAGATGACCTGGACATGGCAACATGGACATGGCTAGGCTGATTGGATGATAAGCATTGTTATCAGGACATCTCTGGCCTAATCAACATGAAGCACTAGAACGAATGCCAAAAGATTACCAAAGGAGAATTTCGAGCAGACAGCCTATGGGTAAGGTCTGGCGAGCACAGCTCAGTACATGCTGAAGGCTGGGCTTATTTCAGGAAGCCAAAGCCAAAGCACTGTTTTTCTCCATTGCTTATGACCTTAGCTAGAGAATAGGCTCTGAAAGCATGTGTCTTTTTGGTGGCAAGTATTACTCATTCAGAGTGACTCCGCAGCCCTTAAATGTACTTTGAATGGGCAGGCTAGTGTTCTTGCTGTTACTCTTGTCTTCCTTCTTTTCCCAGGTACACTGAATCGAGGGCACCCAGGTTACTCTTGTTTTTTGTTATGCCTAGGTAAACTAGAGATTTCATTCTTCAGGGATTAGGCAGTTGGATCTTTATTTGTACACAATTCCTTGACATTTCTTTCTTCTTGTGTTTCTCCTTTCCTCCTTTATAAATAGTTGCATATTGTCTTTCTTCTTAGAGTGTATGCATGTTGTATTACAACAACATCCATACTAGACATTATGTCTTCTTAATGAGAAGAGAAGGATATAACCAAGACCCTAAATAGCCACATTTTTTTATTAACAAGATCACTAAGAAAAAAGGTACTTACACAACAAATCAAGAAAGGAACACTTGATACGTTGCTTGTTGACCAAAGCTTCTTAGAAGAGGTCCTCTCCTGGTGGCCCAGAAGATCTTAGTTTCCTCTTTTCCCTGGGCACCAAGTTGAGGGGATGAACCACTGACACAAATGCAAAGAAATGGCAGATGGAAGCAATTGCAGAATTGATGACCTAGGTTGTCAATGATTTTGTCCTTTGTCCTGTGGGAAGTTCTGGAGCCAGACCTGTGCTTGCTGTGTCATTTGCTGCATTCCCTATCTCTGTCAGGAGATGCTCGCGGAGCACTTCACAGGTCCATGGTGGGCGTGCTTGTATTTTTCCTTATTCTTTTCATGTGTTCCTTTTCCACTGCTATTTCCAGCATTTCCACCATTGCTCTCTTAGTAGCCTTGACTGAGGGAGCAGCTTTAATCCTTCCTTGGTGTCAGGTGCAGATACTTCTCTCCAGCTGCCTCTAAATAGAGAGTTTGTGAAGCCATATGGCTGTTTCTCATTTCTTGTTCTCTTGATATTTAAGAAAATCGCAATTTGCTCTTTTAAGAAATCAGAACATTTTTAACGGTATTTCAGCCAGCTTTTCTTGCTTAGGATAATATAAAATCTGGTTATAGTTAAGATGTTAGTACATTTCATATTGTTTAAGGATTTGAAAGTTGTTATTGAAATAAACCATAGCCTTAAGAACATCATAAACTTTCCCTAATACTTCTAGAAAGGTTCTTTGCTTTGTATTGTACTTTCAAGTGTATTATTAATCCTAGTTCATGCTTGTGTCCCAAAGTATTATTTTAAAAATCTGGTTTCTTTACATAAAACAAATACTATATATATTGTGTGTGTATGTTCATATTTCTTCCTCTTTGTTTGGGGAACTTCAGTGTCATCTTGTCTGGTAAGTGAGAACATAGCCCTTATCCAGTTGTTTGTAGCAAGGACTCATTGAATTAGTCAAATTCAATGAGAATTTCAGGCAGAAAACATGAATATATGTATATATACATGTATGAATAAATGAGAGAGAAGATGAGCCAAAGACCTGACGCCATTTGAAGATCCAGTTCATGGCTTCTTGAAACTGATCTTTTACTGCTCCACAGGCATGGCTTCTTGTCAGCATGGAAAATGTCAGAATGGCTGGGAGTGTAGCTAAATTATAGAAGCACTTGCCCAGGATGCACAAGTCCCTGGATGTGATGCTGGGGACAGCTTCGTTAAATTTCACTGCTTTTAAATACATCTGTGGCTTTGAAAAAAAAAAGTTTTGGTGAAGATTGCCTGGTTAGCAAGTTCCAAACGATAAATGTCTTTGCCAAGTGATATAATAGTGTTGTATCTTTCATCACCAGCAATGGTGAGAGGAGCTTTGGCCTCACAATCAGGAGATCATGTGAAGTACATTCCTGTCTTTTGCCTCAGCAGGGTCTTCTAGAGACCTTTTCCTTGACTGACTGTCCTTACCTGATGAGTGATCATAGATTTGGAGTGTGAAGTTACTGACACCTTTGCTTCTATCTCCCAGCAGGCAGCTTCTATTTCTCCCAAGAGGAGACTCCCTGAGGAACCCTTAGTCTCTCCTGAGATTTGAATTGCTCTATTGCTACACTTCATAGGCTTGCCCAAGTCACCAAAACTCTCCATGCCTATATTCCCTTGTGTTTTCTTTCCTCCTTCGGTTTGGCTTATGAAGGTAGACCCCTGTGATTATTCTGGTGTGATTTGTTGAGTTGTTGAAACCCCAGTCCTCTTCTCCAAATTGTCTGTCAACCATTTTTCTTTCTCAGATTTGCAATTCTTCTTTTTCCAGATCTCCACTGTACATAATGATAATTAGTACAATTACAAGACTATTGTATTTGTTTCAGAAATTAGAATAAATATTAAAGACCTAGTAATTTTCTATTACCTAAAACTTTGTGCCAGTCTTTATAAATCTGATTTTAAAAAGGTAAAAACTTGTCTAGCCTTTTCTTTAAGAAAGAGTACAGTGGGAATGTTTGCTTCCATGTTTTTATAGATAGGATGGATAATGCAATAATGTTGGGTAGAGAGATCCTGAGACCCTCCTTCACTGTTGTCCCAGAGCCACAGCCTTTCCTGCGGAGTTTTCAGAAGGAGATACATGCATAGAAGACCAAGTGAGACAGTGGTGCAGTTGTTCAGTAGGCAAGGCCTGATCCACACCAACATGACTCACCAGACTCTCTTCCATTGCAGTCCCTTAGACTTTTAAATTTTGTTCCTACCAATGAGGAGGATTGTCCAGACCTACAGTTTTTACCCTTTTCTTTTACGTACTACTGAAGATTGAACCCAGGACTTCTTACACACTAGGCAAGCACTGTGTCTCTAAATGATTTGTCTATTCCCAGCTTTCCAGTTTCTTCAGTCCAAATTAAATTCTTTAAATTACTTTGTCATATCCTTTGCTTATTAATGTGTCAGGGTTACTCTACTTTTGATAATTTTCAGAATTTTTACCAGGTCTCTGTAGTAAACTCTGTTTAAGCATTGAAGATGTCTTTTTAATTATTTTGTAATTTAGTTGTTTATTAAATTTTTCTATGGTATCTATAATTGAAAATTATCAATTTTGGTGTTATGGTATTAATCATATTTTTATGTGTTTTTAAGTTTTTCCCTGTTTTTAGATGTCACCTCTTTCCCCATATGATCTTTTATTAATTTACCTCTTGATGGGTTTTATGACATATATTCTTTATCGATTAAATATTGAATCATTCTTGAATTCTGAGAATAAATATTATGTAATCCCAATGTGTTGCTGTTTTTGAAATATGTTATAAGGTTCATTTAAGCACTGTATAGTATATAATTTTTATTTCATGTTAAAACAGATACAAGATTTTATTGCTATTTTATTCAGTAATTGGAATTGAGATTATAATAGTTCTATAGAACGACCTACTTTTTTTAAACTAGTTTTTATTTTATTTCAGAATAGCTTGTATAAACTTTGAATTAATTGTTTCTTTTTAAGGTTAGATACAATGCATTTTAAAGTTGTACCTGTTTTTTTTTTTTTCAGAAAATGACTTTGTTGTTTTCAAACACATTAATTGATATTTTTAAATTATGAATTTCTTCTTGTGCTAATTTTGGTTTAGTTTAATGGAATTTATCCATTCAGATGTATTACCATATTGATATTCCTAATACTCTTCAATTTTTAAAATTATTTTTAAATTTATATTGAATATTTTCATATCTTTAATTCTGTATTTTAATTATTTAATCTCCATCTTCTTCTCTCTCTTTGTGTCTGTCTCTCTCTTGCTCACTCATACTGACTCTTGAATCTTGGAGCCTCACACTTGGAGGGGGGAAGTGTTCTACATTTAGTTTTAGTTCCAGCACTGTTTGTATTTTGAAGCAGAATCTCACTAGTTTTCTAGGATGGCCTTGAACTCATACTGTTGCCCTGATAGGACTTGAACTTGGGAGGCGAAAGGACCTGCCTCAGCCGCCCCAGATCAGCCGCCCCAGATCAGCCGCCCCAGATCAGCCGCCCCAGATCAGCCGCCCCAGATCAGCCGCCCCAGATCAGCCGCCCCAGATCAGCCGCCCCAGATCAGCCGCCCCAGATCAGCCGCCCCAGATCAGCCGTCCCAGATCAGCCGCCCCAAGATCAGCCGCCCCAGATCAGCCGCCCCAAGATCAGCCGCCCCAGATCAGCCGTCCCAGATCAGCCGCCCAAGATCAGCCGCCCCAAGATCAGCCGCCCCAGATCAGCCGCCCCAAGATCAGCCGCCCCAGATCAGCCGCCCCAAGATCAGCCGCCCCAAGATCAGCCGCCCCAGATCAGCCGCCCCAGATCAGCCGCCCCAGATCAGCCGCCCCAAGATCAGCCGCCCCAGATCAGCCGCCCCAAGATCAGCCGCCCCAAGATCAGCCGCCCCAGATCAGCCGCCCCAGATCAGCCGCCCCAGATCAGCCGCCCCAGATCAGCCGCCCCAGATCAGCCGCCCCAGATCAGCCGCCCCAGATCAGCCGCCCCAGATCAGCCGCCCCAGATCAGCCGCCCCAGATCAGCCGCCCCAGATCAGCCGCCCCAGATCAGCCGCCCCAGAAGCTGAGACTTTACAGTTGTACTGCTAGACCCAGCTGGTTCGATATGGTTTTTTTTTTTTAAGTAATTATTTTTATTCAATGCATCATTATTTTATTTCCCAATAAATATCAATACTTCATTTAAAATACCAGTAAAATTATTCAGTAGCAATTTTTAAATGGCTTAAATATTAATAAGAGATTAGGTAAATTCTTGAGAAAATATTCTGGCCTGTTCCAGTTTGTTTTAGGCAGATGCTCTGCCACTGAGCGATATCCCTAGACCTTCTAATCTGTCTAATAAGTATTTGCTTATATTAATGACCAAAATTATTACTGTGTAAGAAGTAGCATTTCTCCTATTATAATTTATAAACTTTGGACCCTACTCTTACTCTTTAATCTTCTTCTTCTGGAAATTATGCCCAAGGATCTATTTCTGAATTATCCCAGAGCAGGCATTCAGGTGGCAGTAGCCTAGGGCAGAGCAATGGAGTGGGAGGGAGGTGAACAAGGTATGAGTCTCCCTCTTGTTCTGTAATGAGGGAACTGGATGGAGGTCTTTGAGTAGGTACAGTTTCAGTATTGGGAGGGATTTAATCAGCTAGACTGTGATGAGTCATAGACATGAATGCCTTCGGGTCTTCCATGAGTACTGCTCAGTCTCTGAAAAATGTTCTTGCTTGTGCCACTTTTCTTTGTTATTTGTTTATTTATATAACATTTATGGGAAGATTATGATGGTAGTAATGTTCTGCCACATGCAGGTCTCTTATTTATTGGTACATCATTAGAGCATACTGGCTATCCTTCCCACTCCCCACAACACTCCCCCCCCCCCTTTTAAATTTAAGAGTCATTCTGGTCTGCTTGCCTATTCCTCTTTAACAGAGAATACCTGAGGCCTGAGGGCTTGGGTGGTAGTGCCCTTTTCTAGCATTACAAGTAACTGATTGGATAAAAATTTTCTATCTATTCCTCACAATACCCAGGAGTAGGTATGCTTGTTGGCACTTTTGCTTGCACTTTTAGTACATGATTATTGTAACTGAGACTTAAAACTAAACACTTTGTCACAAACATTGTTTCTGCCATTGCCTGCAGACATGGTTACCAGTCCTCCAGCATGTCAGTTGTTGTGTGTTCCTAACGTTCTCAGCCAGGAGCAACCAAGCAGAGGCAAAGGTACTAAGATGCTTCTTGTTTTCTCTATCGCTGTTCTGCTCCCAGTGGCCATTCCACTGAATGAACTGAAACCTGCAAGTTCCCTGGCAGCTCCCTCATTTGGACTCTTTAACACTCTTCTCAATATGATGCTCTGTGGCTCCTTGCTTGCTGTGTCCTTTTAGCTTCCTTCTTGGCTCCTTAGATTATTTTATAATCCTGAGCTCCTTGGCAATGAGACAGGAGGAACACTTTCCTTCTCCTTCTCTCCCTCCTATGCTCACTAGACTTCAGCCCTCCTCCTCCCACTCTTTCTTCTTATCCACCTATAGACCTCTCTTTCTCTCTCTGGTCTACTCAGGATCATGCCAGTTCATTGTCATGATAGCAAATGAACCAGCTGTCATATCCGCTGGCACATACATTATGTTGCCTTAGAACTCATAGATGCACCAGTGAGATAGCCCTTTGGTGAAGGCACTTGCTACCAACCATGGCAGATCTCTGGGATCCACCTGGTGGAATGAGAGAATCAACTTCTACAAGCTGTTTTCTGACCTCTACATGCACACTGTGGCCTATGCATGAATGGACACACACACACACACACACACACACACACACAGAGAGAGAGAGAGAGAGAGAGAGAGAGAGAGAGAGAGAGAGAGAGAGAAAATAAGAATAAATAAAACCCATAATATTAAAACCCACAATATTAATTAATCTAAAAGATTAGAGAAACATGGCTCTGGACAGATCCGAATATGCTGAGCATGCATTCTTCCTAGTATGCAATGTTCTATGCCTATGTCAGAAGCTCTTAGTCTGGCACGTCACATTCCTAATAGTTCCTAAGACTGGATGAGGTTAAACTGCACGGCAAATGTGTATCCCAGCTGACGCACTTGACTGGAGCCCTCCAGAGTATCTGACTTTTCACCCATCAGAAACCCTAGTGAGCAGTGACATGCTTTGATTTAAAGGGGAGGGGGATATGAAATTAATTATAGATAGAATTGTTATAAAAATACTCAAAATGTGAGATTCTAGACAAAAGTTAATTTTTAAAAATTTCCAGCTGAAACCTTTTAGCTAGACATAGCTAACTTAGTGCATTCTTTTATTTTATAGATGAAATTATTGAGGCTCAGATAAGTGACTTGTTTTTCAGGGTCCTAGAAGTTAGTAGATTTATAAATGAAAGCTATTTGTGCCCGTAGCAAGGAAGACGTCCCTAACAGGCTATATTTGAAAAAGAGCAAGTTGGGCCCATTGGTTTAATTTTCCCTGTAACAACAGTGCTTATTGCACATCTAGTTCATACTTCCCCTTTCTTGTTCTTGCATTTTCATCTGAACATCTGTATCCTTGCCAGATACCTTGTAATTTGAGTGAAGTTGATCATAGCTGCAGAGTGAGGTCTCATTTGTTCTATATAAGTTTCTTGACACACTTACTTGCCTTATGCTAACAGGACTTAATGCAGCAATGGAAGTCTTCTAGCTCTAAGAAGTTGATTCTCTCATCTAGTATTAGGAAATATTAGGAATGTGAATGGCTAGTACTGTAACCACAGAGGATATTGACCACTTGAAACAGGACTGGTATGGCTGAGAAACTGAAAATTGAAATGTGTTCATTTTAGATCGCTACATGTGGGTAGTGACTTCTTTATTGGATTGTGTAGCTTTATACTTTTGCCTCTTTCCAAACATCAGTGGCCCAAACAGTCTAATCAGGGTGAACCTTACTCAGAATTCTGGGGCAAAAGATGTTTCCTTATGAATATGAACAAGGAAACATCCCTAATTACTATTGGCAGCTGTCCTATGAGTTACTAAGTATTGGGGATAGAATAGTGAAGGACCAAAAATGTCTGGGTCCTCATAGCCATTAATGAGCCTTGGATCAGCTGACTCTGAAGTCTTCCCTACATATGGACTTCCAATTACACAAATGAGTGAGTCACCTTTGTTAGGTAATCCAGTTTGAGTTGGATTTTCTGTCCTTTCAACTAATGAGTAACCAAGTAGAGGCAGAGGTACTGACAGATTTCTTGTTTTCCTACAACTGTTGTCCCTCTTATGGGCATTCCAATGAATGAATTTCATAAGAGAGGGAGAGGGCAGTGTTGTAAAGGGTGGTGTGAACTAGGTAGGTACCAGTTCCACTCTATTGCCTGCCATGTAAACTTGGCAGTTTCTTTTCTTCTCTGGTTCCAGGGTATTTATTTGCTCATGGGCATTATACTTGTTTGCGGCCCATATAACACACTAAGCTTTATGTTTGTTGTTGGGGAGCCAGGCTGAACACAAAGGGAAATCTAGATGTTTGTCCTTGGCAGGCACTCAGTCATTGAGAATAGACAGGAACTCGGACACACTTCTGCTTAAGTAGTAGATAGAGCTGGATGATTGTCTCACTGACGTTAGATGCTTTCTCCATGGCTTGCAGATTCTGAAGCTGTAATATTTTGCAGTCAGAGGCAAAAACAAAGGTATTAAAAAGCAGAGACTTCTAGTAACCACAGACAGTGCCATATAGAAAAGGAAACTATTGAGAGGAGAGACAAGGTAAAAATAGGCAAGAGGAGGAGAGAGCCCGTAGATGATAATGTGTTCCCTAGGCTGTGAAAGACAAGTATGATTTGCTGGATGGGAGAAGGTGAAGAGGGTTCTGAGCATGAGCAGGGTCATAAAGGTAGATGAGTAGTAACGTCAGTGGGACCAGTACAGGATGCATAGTGGAAAGTCTGGAGAGAAGGCTAGAAAAGAGAATGTACTGAGGTTTGCAGTTATCTATGACTGCTCAGAGAGCTCAGTTGGAAAGAGTCACCTGAAGTCACAATGGAAAGGGGATTGATTGTTAGAAAGAGGGGAGGAGTGGGGACAGTGCTCATTCAGACCAGCCATGCAACATGACCTGACTGGTGACTGAATGCAGAATAGACTGGGAAACACTTAGAACTAGGATTAGCATTGGCAGCTCAGATGTGAGACAAGCAGAGGAGGGTCAAGTCTAGCAACTGTTGTGCGCTCATCATCTTTAGTGAGAGGAAACCTGAGGGTAAGAAGGGCTGTGAACTCAGGCTCTGACTGTTGAACCTGAGTCTCCTAGAGGACACTCTGATACTCAGAAAGTGGTCCCACAGGAGGGATGATGAGACTACATCTGTGTACTGTTAATAACACTGTGGGAAATCAGCAAGCTTGTCAAGTAGGTGAACTGCACTTGGACTTACTTGGAGGAATCATTGCTCTGTTGAAGCAAAACAAACTGGTGGACGCAGAAAACTCAGCGGCAGGGTGAGCACAGCAACAGAGAGAGAGCTCTGTACATGACCTAGGAGAAACGTTTGGAGAAACAGTGATGAATGTTTTGGAGGAATGAGGGAGTGACTTACTTTCCTTTAGTGAATGTCAAGTGGTTGAAGATTATTTTCATCAAAGAAGACTAATTCTCTTAGTTTTTTAAAAAACCAGCTACTATTCAGGGAAGGTTGCTCTTTTGTATTCAACTCTTATTTTATAACAAGGTAATGAAAAAGTTCATTTCAGGATTCATTGAGCAGGTCCAGAAATGTGTGAATCAGCTGTGAAGAACATTTCTGCTTGCCTCTTCCTGTGCTCCCAAGGATGCTTGTCTGTGAAGTCAGAGTTATAGCCTTAGGGAAGATCCTTTCAAGTAATTCCTTTTCCTCTCTTGGCCAGCCTGTGCCACATTTATTCGCTTGAGCAATGAAACCTTTTTGGTAACTTGTTTTTTAACCTCCCTTCCTTGAAGCTTTTTTAATTAAAAAAAATTCTAGTAGGTTTCTTATTAGCATGTATTCATTGTGAAAGCTTGGTTAGAGATCACTCACCCATTGCCACTGGGCTGAACTCTATATGCCTACAGGTCCATCTTGTTGGCATCCAGTCCTCCTTGGATCACTCTAAATAATTCCCATTCTCCTTTGAGAACTTTTGGAGATGCCTTTCAAGTCATGCAGAAACATGCCAAGGAGAATCTGCCTGACTAATGGACTTGGTATAATGATGTTTATGACTTGTGGAGATTTTCAAAATGCTAGTGAGGATTCCAGCTTGTTCTGTTAGATAAAAACCAGGCTCTGTATTTTGCTGTGAAAGGCCCACTAGTAAGGGCAGATTGTATGCAGTTGAACACTGTTTATGGCTTTCAGATAACGCTAAAACAATAATATTCCATAATGCTAACATCTGAACATATCACCCCTCTCCTACCCCAAGTACCCACTCTCTAGTCCCCTGAAGGAAAGCACAGCCTCATAGTGAAGTTTGTCCTATACATCAGTCAGTGGCTCCAACCTGGCCAACCCCCAGATCTGACTCTAACTTCTCTTGGGCCTTTTAGTTATTCCGCCCTGCACTCTGCAGCTCACCTTGCCCTTTTCATTGCCTCTTTAGTTTCTGGTAGGAGTGCTACTCAGCCCTACTGTGCAGGAGGGTCAGGATCCAAGTCTGGCTGGCTAGCTGTTGACTTCTCTAGCAGCAAAATGGTTTCGAACAAAATGTGTCAACACTGTGCAGGATAAGAAGAACTGAAGAAGCATGTTTGCCATCTTCCCTATTCATAAAAATCCTTTGTAATAAACACCTTGACCGCTTCATGGGTTCTCACATAAATCAAGTGAGGTATTGGGAAGAAAAACTTCTTTAAAAAGATGAAGCATTGCCTTCCATTGTGGGATTTTCCGACTGCATTTTTAAGCCTAATGTCTCTTAAGCTAAGGAGTATCACAGGACTCTCCTGCAGAGGTTCTCAGACTGCACACAGCATCATCAATGAGCTTTCTTGGTCACTGGTGGCCCTTCCCCACTGGGGCCTCCTGTCTAGTGCTTTGCCTGCCTGTGCACCCAAGCCTGCTGCACAGGCCCCAGAGCCTCCAAACCCACCCTACTCATTTTTTGCCATTTCTGTGGTTCCTCTTCTGCTGTGAAAGCTACCCAGTCCTAGCTTCTCCTGTAAAGATGACTCCTTTCCTCACAATCTCAGCTGTCATTTTAGAAGTATATTTGGTTTCTATCCCCATGCAATAGATCACCACAGGCTTGGAGGCTTAACACAATGCATCTACTATCTCAGTTCTAGGAGTTAGGAGTTAGAACATAGTTCATCCAAGTCCTTTGCTTCTGGGCTCTTCACAGGGCTAAGGTCAACTGTTGGGTGATCAGAAGGCTGGACGGTTATAAAGATCTGCTTTAAGTGTCCATGGAATTGACTAGAATCAGTTCCTAGCAGGTTTGGAGTGGAGAACCTCAGCTTTTGCTGTTTGTATACTGGAGGCTGTGAAACACTAGGATTAACATTGGCAGCTCGGATGTGAGACAAGCAGAGGAGGGATCAAGCCTAGCAACTGTTGTGCGCTCATTGTCTTAAGTGAGAAGAAACCTGCTTCCTATACAGGTCCTTATTGTTTGTAGCTGGCTTCATGAGACTGAGTAAGAGAGTCAGCTAGCAAGATGAAAGGTGCAGTCATATGTAACTCAATCATGGAAGTGGTTATCTTTGCTTTATTCTGTTGCTGAGAAACAAATCATAGGCCCTGCCTATGCTTGAGGGGGTTGGAATTATATAAGGACATGAAACAAGAAGGTGCACATGATTTGGGCCATCACTGGCCTGGTTACCACAGATATTTCCTTTGTAAGCCCTCATTTATTTCCTCCAACAAATGTGTGATCATCCCTTTTGTGGCTCTTCTCTGTAGCTACCTAGCTGCCTTTTACCAGTATTTTTATGGTTGGCTTGGGTTTTTATTTCCTTCACGTGACTGTTTTTGCACATCTTTAACTCAATTGCAGCTCCTAGAACAGTTTTCTTTTGTATATTGTTCTGCAAAAGATGCCTTTCTTCTATTGAGTGAAACTGAAGGAGCAAACCAGTCCCTCGCTTGTGTAATCTTGAGTCTCCTTTCTTGCTCAGCAGCTACACAGCATCCATTTTATAAATCGAGAAATGTGAGAATTGGTAGCAAATCAGTGACTTATCCACATGTCTCTAAGCTAGCTGGAATGGTTGCTCACATTGCCCTCATTTGTATCCTTGCTAGAGCCTGTTATCTTATTAAGGAGAAGCAGTTGTCCATCAAAGACACAGACAATACCAGCTTAAAACATTAGCTGTTTTTGAGTAGTTCATTGTTCTGTTTCCTGAGAGCTTGATGGATCTTAGAAATGATACAATCTATAAAAACTAATTCATTTCTGTTTAAACTAGCTAGTTTCTGTTCCCCTTTAGTTTTATTTTTTTAAATCTTTCTTTTTATATTTATTTATGTATGTGAGTACACTATTCATCTCTTCAGACACACTAGAAGAGGGCTTTGGATCCCATTACAGATGGTTGTGAGCCACCGTGTGGTTGCTGGGAATTGAGCTCAGGACCTCTGGAGGAGCAGTCAGTGCTCTTAACCACTGAGCCATCCCTCCAGCCCCCATCATGTTCCCCTTTAATAATCATTTTGTGGTCCCGCTATTTCTAGGTCATAACAAATGAATTGAAAAGAGGGCTGGCCTTTGGGGAAGCAGAATTTAATTTCTTTCCCTTCAACCAGCAGTTATCTAGTCTTCATTATGCCTATTTAAGATGTTCTATAGGGTGAATATTCAATATACTTTAAAAGGCTTGTAACAGACATGGTATCTTTTTGTATCTTGGGCCTGCAAACTCTCCAAAAGTGGTATAATTCATCTGGTTTAGCTTCTTCCCATGCTTGGGGGCCAATCCCTGTGTAACTCTCTAAAATAGTTTCTACCTTTTTTATTACTTGTCCTGTTAGTGTGCTAACTAGTCTTTAGAAGGCAGATAAAAAAATGATAGTCTAGTTTTAGTGAACACATTTGTGGTACTGAAATGTTGACATCACAGTATGAGATGACTGGTCCCTTTAAGAAAAACTGAGGTGAAAGCCAACTTACACTTAGAGGAATCTTTCATCTGTTGAGAAAGATGCAGAACGGGTACATTAGAGACAAACAGAGGTGAAAGCACACGAGTGTGTATGTCTGCATTTTAGGTCTTTGGGGAGCCATGAGGCGAAAAGCCAATTAAAGCTTTAGTGGAGAGGAATTTAAAAGTCATTTCTCTTGGGCAAAGGAAAGATTTGGAGCAGAGAGTGCTCAGAGAAAAACAGGAGGGAGTTGAATTAATGCAGCCAACTCCTGGGAATTGGAATCACTGCAAAGCCCCATCTAAGATGACCCTGTGAAGGATTCAGGTTGGGGCCCCATAGAGACTCTAGGACTTGGAAACCTGAGGATATGTGTGCATGATCAGCCTAAAGAGGAAAATGGCTGCATCCTGCCATGTTGGTTCCTCCCTTCGCTAACCTCTTACCAGTTTTCAAATTAATATAGTTCAGAGAAATTGGGAGTTTTTAAATTTCTTACTGATTGGGCATGAACTTCTTTTTCATTCACTTATTTGTCATAATATATTAAGGCTTTCTTTTAGCAGCCTCTGTATTTTCATCAGGTAGTCTATTGTTACCTAATTTGTATTCCAGTTGATATTCCTAATCTCCCTCACAGGATGGAGACTGTATATCCATCTTGGACAGAAAATATAATCATATGTTTGTTCCATGTGACCTCGAACTCGAAGAGAGTCCAAAATGAAGTTGACTGTCCCAGTGTCTAGAACCGAGGCAGATTGCTCAGATGGTGTGGTTTCCTTTCCCATTCTATGTCCATCGATGCCATTTCATTTCTGAAGGTAGTGTGGCATCATAGGAAGAGGATGAGGTATTGGCATTAATCAGAGTCAAGTTTGAATCCTGAACTATCACTGTGCTATCCTAACTGGCATCCATTGAAAAGCCTGATATTTTGTACTTTTGAGCCTTGTTTTTCCAAACTTTAGAATTGTAGTAGAATTCCCTGCCTACTTTACTTGGACTGCTAGGGAATATTAAATCTAGTGCTGTATGTGACTCATCTATTTCAATGCCAAGTGTGTGGCATCAGCTCAGCGATGAGTTACTAGTTACTGAGTTGAGTGATCAGCACCAAGCTTTTCATGTACAGGCCTATGTTTTGGGACACGTTCTCATAGAGGCTTCTTCTAGAGTGTGGGATAATGAGGTCTTCGTATGTCGGGTCTCCCTCCCACCTTTTACAGATGAGGTTGGCTTCCATATTTCAGAGGAGACAAGGCCCATGTGTAATCTCATTTGCAGTGTATCAGTGCAGAGCAGTTGGCATATCAGGCGCTCTGCCTGAGGTTAATCTTTTCTCCTGGGCTCTGATCTTACTCCTTCCTTCCCAGGGACCCCTCCTTTCCTAATTGTGCTCACTTCTACCACACCTTCTTGACTTGTTTCTTCCCATCATCAGCTAACCATTCCAAGCCTCTCTTATCTTAAAAAAATAAAATATTCAAAACCATGTGGCACTTTCTGTCCCTGTATAGCCACCACCCTGTATTATTCTACTCTCTCACAGCTAGACTTCCAGAGCCCAGTCCACACCCTCGTCCCACATCACACTCACTTTCTCAGGCACAGCATCCTGATTTTTCTTTGTTTTATTCATTACAATTGGTCTCACCAGCATTACCTGTGACCTTGTTACCATAGCCACATTGATGAACATGCATTTCCTGTTGAAATGGTTTAAGGCTTTGGGTTCTGTGACCCGACATAAGCCTTCATCTTTTTTTTTAATACTTCACCAACCACACCTCAGTTTCCTTTGGAAACTTTTCTTCTGTTGCTTTATTTGAAAATTGATGTTCCAGGGCTCTCATCCCTCCTAATCTAAACAGTCTCTGAGGGAGAGCCATTGTGTTCATTCATCTATTCTCTATACACAGGTGACTTCCATAGACTAGTTCTAGCCCAAATCTTCCTCTTGAGCAACATATCTAATAGCAGGTGCCTCAAGCTCACCAACCCCCTTGAGTTTATGTCCGTTCATGCTTACCTCAGCGTGCTCTTCCTGCGCCAGCTCATTGCTCCTCATGCTTCAGTGTGCCTCAGAATCACTGAAAGGCTTGTTAAAATACAGATTTCTGGGCCTTGTCCCCAGAGCTTTTGAGTCAGTAGGTATGAGGAGGAGCTGAGGTTATGATTTGCATAGTTCCCCAGGTGATGTTTATGCTACTAGTCTGGAAAATATACTTTGAGAATGTCTGTTATAAGAAAATAAGACACAATTTTCTGTGGCCTGCTGTACCTTATATACCCCTGCAGTTCCAGATCCCCACGGACCTCTAAATCTTTTTGAGTTTTTCTTCTAACTGCCCCCTTGTCCAGGATCCTTCTGCAACTAGAATGCCTTCTTTCTTTTTCCCCCCTCCATTAGTTTATTTATTCACTTTCCATTCTGATTGTAGCCCCTTCTTCCCAGTCCCATTCTTACACCCTGTGTCCCCATTCCTTCCTCCCCTGAGAAGGGGAGGGCCCCCATAGATTACCCACCAATCCTGGCAGGACAAAGGGCATCCTTTCCCACTGAGGCCAGACAAGGCAGTCCAGCAATGGAAAAGGGATGCAAAGGACCACAGCAGAGTCAGACTCTCCCCCACCCCCTCGTTGCAGTTGTTAGGGGCCCACATGAAGAATAAGCTGCACACCTGCTACATATGTGTAAGCAGCCTAGGTCCATCCAGCCCATGCATGTTCTTTGGTTGGTGGTTCAGTCTCTGTGAACCCCTGTAGGTTTTCTTGTGGTGTCCTTGACCACTCCCACTCTATTCTCTGAGCTCTGCCTATTGTTTGGCTGTGAGTCTCCGCATCTGTTACCATCAGCTGCTGGGTGAAGCCTCTCAGAAGACAGTTATGCTAGGCTCCTGTTTGCAAGCATAGCAGAGTACCATTAATAGTGTCAGGGGTTGGCTCTCTCCCATGGGATGGGTCTCAAGTTGGGCCAGTCATTAGTTGGCCATTCACTCAACTACTGCTCCATTTTTATCCCTGCACTTCTTGTAGGCAAGAAAAATTTTGGGTTGGTTTTGTAGGTAGATTGATGTCTCCCTTCCTCCACTGGAAGTCTCTGTGTGGCAAGTTTACACAATGGATTATACTACCCAACTATTAAAAACAAAGACATCATGAAGTTTGCAGGCAAATGGATAGAACTAGAAAATATCATCATGAGTGAGGTAATCCTGAATGCTTTCTTATAGTAACTTACTGTTCCTCCTGCCTCCAGTCAATTTTTCTGAATCGTTTTCCAATACAGATACTAGTGTAAATTTCTTCACACAAAGATTATGTCAAGACTGTTGCCTTCATTCTCCTTTAGCGCCCCATTGATATAAATCTAAACTCTATTTACAGAGAAACTTCTCCCTCCTTGTTTTGCATATCATGAATTAGGCATACAAAAAAGAAAGAAAAGGAAGAAAGAATGAAAGGAAGGAAGGAGGGAAGCAAAGAAGAAAGAAAAGAAGGAAGGAAGGAAAGAAAGAGAGAGAAAGAAAGAAAGAGAGAAGAAAGAAAGAAGCATATGTCTCATTTGGTAGAGTACTTGTTTAGAATGTGTGAAGCCCTGGGTTTAATCCCCAGCACCACACAAAACTGGGTGTACTGGCATGTGTCTATAATTCAAGCACTTAGAAAGCAGAGGCAGGAGAATCAGGAGTTCAGGGTTAGCCTGTGCTGTGTTGAAGGCTAGCCTGGGTAGTGGGTGGGGAGAAGAAAACAAACAGCAAATCTGGCAGCCATTTTATACACCTCATTACCATTTATTCTTCCTGTTAGCCCTATGCAGCATATTCTGTGTTTTGAATTTGAAATATTGTTACAGGCTCAGGTTTTAAATGCTTGCTCCCCATTTCTTGATGCTATTTTAGAAGGCTACAGACCCTTTAGGAGATAGGGTTTGATTTTGCTGATGAAAGTAAGTCTCTAGAGGTAGGCCATCAATTGAGCCTTAGTTACAGATACTTTCTTCTTCCTGATCTGCCTGATAAAAATAATTGTTCTCCATCGAATGCTGGAGCTTCTGTGATATGATCTGCTCAGTTGCATAAGACCAAACAACCATGGATTGAACCCTATGAAACCATGAGGCAAAGTAATTTGTTACTCCTGTAAATAATTTCTTCCAGGAATTTTGGATAGAGACACAAAAGTAACTAATACAGAAAATTTGCACTAGCAAAATGGAATCAGTACTATGAGTAAAATGATCATATGGATCTTTGGCTTTTGGAACTGATTTGTAGAAGCAATACGAAAGTGTTTGGAGCTACACGTTAGAGAAGTGCTCAAATGGTATAAAAGAAACTTGCTGAGCCATTCTGGTAGGGATTTGGAAGGTCAGAATGCCTGTAGAAATGTGGATAGTAAGAGGAAGGACTCTCCTGGGAATTGGAATTAAGGCATTACATCAAAGACTTTGTATTTTACCCACGATGTCCTGAAAATTCAAATGATGTTGAGCCCACAGGTAATGAACTAATTTGGTGAAGGTATTTTCAATATAACATAGTATTAAAACTTTAGTTATTGCTTGCTGCTTTTAGCCAGGTTTACAGTGAGAATCATGAACAAAAGTTAGAACAAAAGTGCCAGTTTGATCAGAAAAAGTATATACATGTAGACAAAATGGCTATAATTGTTAATGAGAGTAGAACCATTAAAAAGAAGCTACATGCTTTGCACTGGGATAATAGGAAAGGTATCTTGAGATACAGATTGGCCCATTAAAGGCCTCCCTATAAAAATAAAAACTCATTTGCAAGACTTTTATTTGAAAAGAAAATGCTGCTAGTGTGCCGTGCTAGAAGAGAGTCATAGGGGAGATGTTATTCTAGATTCAGTTGCCAAGTGTGCTGGCTAGCTTAGGTCAGCTTGACATAAGCAGAGAGGAAGGGCGCCTCAATTGAGCTCAATTGAGAAAATGCCTCCATAAGATTAGGCTGCAGGAACCTCTAGAACATTTTCTTAATTACTGATTGATGTGGGAGGGCCTAGCCCATTGTAAGTGGTGTCACCCCTGGACTAGTAGACATGAGTTTTATAAGAAAGCAGGTTGTACAAGCCAATTGGAGCAGGTCAGTAAGCACTTCAAGGCCTCTGTATCAGCTCCTGCCTCTAGGTTCCTGCCCTGCTTGACTTCCTGTCCTGACTTCCTTCCATGGACTATGAAGTAGAAGTGTAAGCCAAACAAACCCTTTCTTCCCCAAGATGTTTTTGGTCATGGTGTTTCATCACAGTAATAATAACCCTAATTAAGATACCAAGGTGTTCAGAGGCGAGTGTAGCCATGACCAAGAGGGCCCAGCATCTTTTCAAACTAGCAACCAAACTAGAATTTGGTCCCATCCATAGAGAGCTTTTTCTCGGGCATACAGAATGCAAGAGTTAGGGAAATCATGGATGTCTCCACCAAGATTTCTGGGAAGAAAAAATGTCTGAGGATCATTCAAAAGAAATGGGATCATTTCTACCATAGGGAGACCCTGAGAGGTCAGGATTTGAATATGAAGCTGGTGCTGTAATTGTGAGGTCATGATGCTGAAAACGCCAAAAGTATGGTATGCTTGCTAAGGAAAACTCCAGGCAGTGAGTGGAATTGGCTTAGGCCACGTGTGCTGTGGGCTGCCAGGCAACGGGGCAGGGGCTGCCAAGCCCATTGGTGCCTGATTATGATGCCATGTGCTCCAGATAATAGGACAGAGTTTGCTGTCCACTTGCCGAGTTGAATCTTATGTAAATCTTCCTCGCCATTCTCCTGTTCTTCACTCTGGGAATGGAAATGTTTGTTTTGTGCCATTGTATAGTGGGAGACTATAACAGCTAAGGTTTTACCTCAAGTTTCAGGAGAGACTTTAGATTTTGAACACTGTGGGAACTATTAAGACTGTGGAGACACTTGATGTTGGGCTAAATGTACTTTTGTGTTATGAGGTGGCCATAATTTTTTTCTGATAGAACTCAGGTTTAACAGTCCAAGGGTGACACCAAATGCGCTAGGCTCTCCCACATTAATCACTAAGTAGGAAAATGCCCTACAGGCTTCCTACAGCCCAATCTTATAGAGGCATTTTCTATCTAAGTTCAGTTGAGGCTCCCTCCTCTCTGATGACTCTAGCTTGATTCAAATTGACCTAAACTAGTCAGCACACTTGGAAACTGAGCCTAGGCTTGGGGTTGGGTGGGTGGAGGGAATGAATGGTGGTGGGGTAGGGGGCTGGGGTGTATAGCAGAAGAAGATTATGTTTTAAATTTGAAAGTACCCCACAGGCTCCTGTTTTGAATGTGTATTCCCAAGCTGGAGGGTTATGCTCTAGGGAGCCTGTGGAACCTTTAGAAGTTAGGGCTTAGCTGCAGAAGTAGGTCAATAGCAGCAAGTCAGGCCCTAGTTTTGGGCCTCTCTGTGTACTGGTCGGCCACATGTGAACAGCTGTCTTCTGGCACAATCTCCTGTAGCCATGGTGCTTTCCTCTGACACATGGAGTAAAGTAGCTGAGCTGAAGCTGAAACTATGAGCTAAGACATTCAGTCCAGTAAGTTGATTCTATTTAGTGTTTTAGTTGCAAAAGTGATCAATACATAGGGTTGTAGGTTACATTTTAGATAACAAGAAATGTGACTTATTTGACATTTTTTGCTATTGTCTTCTATAGTCTTGGCAGTCACTTGTGCCCAGGTTAAAGGATTTAATTCACTCAGAACTTATCCTAAGAAACTAGGCTCAAACCTATTATTCTCCCACTTAGGAGGTTGAGGCAGGAGGATCATGAATCTGAGGCCAGTCTAGATTATGAAGCAAGCACTTGTCACAAATCTACCCAACCAAGTAACCACAGAGTAGCTCACAATAAGAGCTGATGAAGACAGTAATGTTAATACCATCTAACAATATTTGTTAGCATACTTGTGTCAGGGTTACTACATGATCACATAACTTCAACAGTTCTCAGTTATAAAGGTAAAAATTTAGGGACAGAATAACCTATTCAAAGCTGCTTAGCTTAAAGAAGTAGGACTTGGGTTTTAATTTACCTCTCTGACACCAGATTAGTGAGGTTTGTCAACTCTATGGATAAAAGCAATGAAATTACACCAAGAGGACCCTATCATTTGATAACTCTAAGACTTACAACTTCCATGTCTGTTTATAACTGAATTACAGATTTTTCTGCCACCCTCCTATACACACTGGAGCTCATCCACAACTATCTTGTTTCTAGGTCTTGCCATACTGTGTTAGGAACAGCTTAAACTGGAGCCATGACGGGTGCTGGACCCCATTTCTGCTAAGCACCTTCTTGCTTGAACCTTGAGTTATGCTACTTCTCTTCTTTAACTGCTTATTACTTTTTCATAAGACTCTTGATGGGCACACTTCCTTGTGCATCAATGAGAAAAAGCAACATGAAAGTACCTACTTCTGTCTACCCCTTGTGCTTTTGCTTTGATGGGGCAGTGGGCAGTGCCACAAGGAAAGCCCACAGTGTTACTTGTGAAGACTCATTGCCATTTTTTATTCTCCACCACAGTCACCTGGAAAGTATCTTCTAGCATTGAGGGTGAACTTTTTATTCAGACATGCCCTCCCTCAGAAATTTTTAAATATCTTGAGGCTGCCTTCTGACAGCTTGAAAAAGCTAAAGCAATTGGCACCCCAAACCCCTTACAGTAGTTAGGGTGACCTCTGAAAGGTGAATGAGGGACTAGGCATTAGAGAGATTCCCTGAGAGGTAGAAACATAGGGGAAAGAGTCATGAGAATGACTCTTTAAGATGTTGGCTTCTTCCTCACCCTCCTGACCTAAGACCAAGGCCTGGCAGCTTAAAATAAAGATCTTTCAGGGGTCTTTTCTTCTAGGGATAGCCCCTCTGTCAGTGAGATGGCTCAACAAATTCAAGGGCAGATCAGGATGTGTTTACACAGTGGTCATCCACCTTGTCTTTCTTAAGAGGAACCAGCCCTAAATTAGGAGAGGAAGACCTTTCAAAGAATTTATAAAACCCAGTCCCCAAGGGAGACTACTTGGGTTTCTCAGGTACCCCCTCTGTTTCTTGGAGGGGCATTCTCTCTGTGTGTTTGATATCTGTGTATTTACTTAACCTTTTAAAAGAAAAAAAAAAAGCCTTTCTTTAGTGGCTTAGGGGAAAAGATTCTTGGGACTGCTCAGTAATAAAGAACACTTTTGCTCTTGCAGAGGACCTGGGTTTAGCTCTCAGCACCCACGTGGTGGCTCACAACCATTTAGAACTCTAGTTTTATAGAGTTTTTGATCCCATGCCTTCTTCTAACTTCTGCAGGCATTGTTCATACGTGATACACTTACATACATGCAGGCTAAACACTCATATACAGTAAATAAAATCAATTTGAAAAATTTTTTAAATAGTCCAGATGACATTGAGAATTTGATTAGTGGTTGTGGAGCTAGAAATAAAACCCAGATTCTTCACAAGAATCTGAGACCTTCTGACTCCACCATCAGGGTAGACCTGGAACAGACTCTAATAAGGATCTGTAGCTCAAGGTCAAGCTGACTGACTGAGGCAACCAAGGGATCTCCATTCTTGAATTGGTTTAAGGGCTGGCAATGTCCCTGGCTGTTTGGCAAAATCAGGTGGAAATTCTTTTAAAAGAAAGATTTCTTAAGCATAGGCCTCAGATTATTCAGTGATCTGTAAATGGAATTATAAATTCTAGCTAGCTCATATAAAAGATACACAATCCAGACATTTCATTTACAGGCTGTCAGCCTAGATTAAGCAGGCTTTGGAGCTATTCTAACTTATGTCCCAGCCACACACATAGCCCTTGTTACTTGCTGTTTCTCTTGGCCACATGCTCATGGTCCATCTCTTCTCATGGCGGCCTCCTCCCCCCACCCCCCGACCTCCACTTTCTTCTTTCTTTTCTGTCTCTACCTGCAGTCCCCAGCCAGGGAACTGAAAATCCCCCTACCTCTATCTATTGCCTAATCATAGGCTTTAGCCTTTTATTGACAAATTAACTTGGGGAGCAGGGTTCATACAACAAAAGCTGGAGTACCTGAGAATTTCCTCATAGGGGGCATCTAGATTTTGTGGGGGGGGGCATTATTTAGCATTCAAATATATAGCAGCACCAGATCAACCCCCTATCATGATCAGTACAGAAATATACCCAGGCACTCAAGGAAAGCAGAGACCTAGGGTTAAAGCCAGTAAGAAACCACAAAAGAGTCCCTTTTAAAAATATAATCAGGGGTTAGAGAGATGGGTCAGTGCTTAAGAGTACTTGTTGCTTTTCAAAGGACTCAGGTTCAATTCCCAGCACCCACATGGCAATTTATGGCCACCTGCAACTCAAGACCTGAGGGACCCAGCACCCTCTCTGACCTTTGAGGGCCTGTATAGGCAGCCATGTCATCCATAAAAGTTTTAAAAATTATAGTATTAGATATTGAAATCATCTTAGTCTGAAAACTTCTCTTTTCTCTGTTAAAATAAATAAAAGATAAGCCTGGAGATACTTGCAAAAAATAAAAAACTAGGCTGGACATGGTGGTACACCCCTTTAATCCCAGCGCTTAGGATGCAGAGGCAGGTGGATCTCTGTGAGTTTGAGGCCAGCTTGGTCTACAAAGAGAATCAAAGACAGCCAGGTCTATTACACAGAGAAACACTGTCTTGAAAAAAAGACAAAAGCTAAAAATCAAAACAAAACTCTGAGTCGTATTATAGCAAATTAGAAAAGAAACAAGAATAACTTTACATTAGTGAAATATAAAACTCAATGAATGAGAAAAAGAATTCACTTATTTAGTGTGACGAGAAAAAAGTTGGTAGAGCTCATTGCAAATTGGATAGAGGAGAGTAAATAAATGGGAAGATGGTAAGAAAAATGTATTCAGAGGACAGCAGAGAGAAAAGTAGAAACTAAAGCACAGAGTGATGTGATTAACATGTAGTTTAAGTCCTAGCAGGAGATGAGACAGAAAGGGCAAGCAAGTGACTTTGAGAAGGTGGCTGAGATATTCTGAGACAGGTGAAAATGTAAGTTTAGATAAGGTGGAAACTTGATACAAATCAAAAGCAAAGAGAAAATTTTAAAAGAAGCTAGGTTGACCATAGAGTTTTTAAAAAGATTATAAACTGGGTGTTTGTGGGGCACACCTTTAATCCCAGTACTCAGGAGGCAGAAGCAAGTGGATCTCTGTGAGTCTGGGGTCAGCCTTCTCTACAGAATGAGTTCCAGGACAGCTAGGACTGTTACAGAGAGAAACCCTGTCTCTAAAAACAAAAATCAAAACCCAAACCAAAAATGATTATACTATAATTACATTTCTCCCTTTTCCTCCTCCAAATCTTCCCACATTGCTATTCCTACTCTCCTTCAAATTCATGGACTCTTTTCTCACTATTATTGCTTGCACATGTGTATGTATGTATGTATGTATGTATGTATGTATGTATGTTTGTATGTATGCATGCATGTATAAAAACATATAATCCCAAATATGACCCATGCCCTCTGTACAGTGTTCCTTGTATGTATATTTTAAGGGCTAAGATTTGACATTCCTGGACTACTTATTGGTGTGCTCTTCCCTGGGGAAGAACATTTCTCCTGCTCCAGCTTTCCTCACTTGCCTGCTGTGTAAGGTTGAGGCCTTGCAGGCCTTTCCTCATCCCCTTTGGCATGTCCATTGGTGTTCTTGTTCAGCTCCTATTGGGCAGTCATGTTGGTAAGATTTTATGGGTGTCACTTCTGATATTATTAGGAGACACAATCTTACAGCAAACTCCATGATCATCTGGCTTTTACAACCTTTCCATCATTGGCTTTTTATGTACTATAATCCTGATCACATTCATGTAAAAATTTCAATGACTTTCTATCTTTAAGGTATAAAATTAGAACTCTTGTAGTATCGTATAAGGCCTTCTATGGTCTGGTCCTAACACTCAGATGTACAAAGCCTTCCCATGCTCTGTCCTCTGCTCAGTTTATCCTTGATTAGGTGCCTTTGTTGAAGTTTTTTTCCCTTCTGGAATTACTCCAAGGTCTGTCCCTCCAGCCAGCTCCTACTCAGCTTTCCTACTGCAGCTTTGAAGTTAGGGCGCTGTCAACTCTACCCAGTTCCTATCATATAACCTTGGGGTACACTGCTTGTCTGTAATCACCAACCCATATACTTCCAAAGTTTTGCTGCTTTGTTTGCCTTCTAACCCAGGTGCACCCTAGGGAGGGAGACAGTAATGCCTGACATACCTTAGATATTTTGCTGAGGAAATAGTACCTTGATTTACATTTTTTGTGGCATTTTTGTCCTACTCTGATCGTGTGTGGATAGTAGGTCACCACAGCCAATGCCCACATCCTGTCATCTTCTGCTCTGCTCTTTCTTTTTTTTAAAATTTATTTATTATTTACATCCCAAATGCTGCCCTCCCTCCTCTAGTAACCCCCTCACAGAGTCCCTTCTCCCATCCCCTTTCCCCTTTACTCTGAGCTGTTGGGGCCCTCATGGGTATCCTCACACCCTGCATCATGTCTCTGCAGTTAGGCGGATCCTCTCCCACTGGGGGAAGACAGGGCAGCCCTATGTGCTGGGGGGATGGAAGGGACTCTTGGCCTAGTCCATGTATGATCTTTGGTTGGTGGTTCAGTCTCTGAGAGCTGTCAAGGGTCCAGATTAGTTGACTCTGTTGGTCTTCCTGTGGAGTTCCTATCCCCTTCAGTTCTTCTCCCAACTCTGGCTCTGCTTTTTCATTACCCTAGTTTCCTGGTAAGACAGAGTAACACTGCCCTCTGCCATAGTATGAAGCTGCACTGTGCATGCAGTGAGGTAAGGTACATATAGGGAAAGGAACGTGCTGAGAAAAGTCTCTGGCTTTGTGGTTCCATTAGCTTTACAGGAGAGTGAGAAACTCACCAGGTCTGGGGTTTGGTGCCCCAGGGACTGTCTCTCCTGAGCCTTAGTGCTTGCAGGAGCTGCTTCCTACCTTAATCAGCAGTTTATTATACCCACAAGTCTTAAAGCAGATCAAATGTTTATTCATAGTGAATGTTTCCTCAGCCCTGTGAGGACCATGTGGTCATTTGTACATTTCACTGGGAAGAGGATCTCATGAGGTAAGGTTTCTTACTTGATTGATATTGAGACTCAGCATGTTGAGACTCTTTAATTAAAAGTTTGGGAAGTTACACATTTTTATTGTCCTTTGTTCAGAATAGAATGAGCTTGGATTTGCCATATGAGTGTACTGCTCTTTCAATCTGTTAGAATAACACCCCTCTCCTACTTTTAAAGGCCTTAGCCTTGGTTTTTATTTTTTTATTTTTTAATGCATGTGAGTGTTTTACTTGTATATGTGTGCATACCACATGTGTGCCTGGTGTCCAGAGAGGCCAAAAAGGTGTGCTGGAGCTCCTAGAACTGGAGCTATAGATGCTTTTAGCTACCCTATGAGGACTGTGAACCAAACTCGAGTCCTCTGCAAGAGTAGCAAGTAACCTTAAACACTGAGTGCTCTCTCTCTCTCCAGACTCTAAACACACTTTTTAAAAAGTTATTATTAATTACTGTGGTGCCGGCTATTAAGCCTAGAACTTCATGTATGCTAAGCAAGTGGCCTGCCAGCCCTGAAAATGTCTGACATGCTTTTAAAGTGTTAAGAATCATTAAGCTGTTGGCCTGTTATTTTTATAGGAAATAGCCAGTCAGTATAATTTTTCTTACTAAGATAAGGCTGAGTTGCATTTGGTCTTAGACAAGTGTTAATGCTAACTCTAGTATATTAGAACTTTCAAACTGATTAAGTACAATTTCAGATGATTCATAGAAAGAGATAGTATTTTACTTGACTTTCTGTAGTATTTCTCAGGGAGTCTCGAGAAATTGTTTATCTTAGTAATGTACCTAGTTTTGAGAAAAAAAATCTCCTTTAGGGCTGGTAAGGTGGCTCAGCAGGTGAAGGTGCTTGCCATCAAAGGTTTTTGTCTGATCCCTGGGATCTACTTGGGAGACAGAGAGAACCAACTCTGATTTCTGTATGCCCACCATGGACTGAGTGTGCACATATGTACACACACACACACACACACACACACACACACACACAAATAAATTAATAAATATATGATAAAGTAATCAAAAGAAAACTATCTTTTAAATAAATATTTGGTCTAGAGTTGTTTTCGACAGAAGGACATCAGAGCTGGCAGCTCCGCCCTCAGTGTGGCAAACAGCACCGAGGAGGTCACAACCATTTCCCTATTGAGAACCACTGGCAGCTCTGCCCAGTGCTCAGGTCCATGCTGGTGTTCCACAGCTCTGTCAGAGCAGTGTTCCTGAGAGTCCATCAACAGCATTTTGAATTTAAACCCATTTTCTACTTTTTCAGACCCATCATTCCTAGTGATCAGGGCATACTTAGCAGCCCCTTCCTCCTCCCTCTCTCCTTCCCTCCCTCTCCTCCCCTCTCCTCTCCTCTCTTCCCCTCTCAGAAGCATGACCTCTGCTGGCCATTACTGCTACTCTTGTGATTAAGGCTTTGTTGTGTCTCATATGGACTGTAATCCCAGCTTTCAAAGCTTTCTTGCTCTATTGTCTGTCAATTTCTGAGCACTACCAACTTCATAATCCTAACCATGGGCTGTATACCTCTCAAGAGAGAACCATCTCTGGCTTCTGGGATGCTGTAAGGGATAGTGTCTGAGCTTGTCACTCTCTTTGTCTGAACCTGTATGTTAGAAAATATGTTCTGCTGAGAATAGCTTTGAATCCTAAAATAGTGGTGGCTTAAATGAAGAGAAATTTATTCCTTTCACACATTAAAGAAGACCAGCTATGGGCAGGTGATGGCTTGCAGGGTAACCTCAGAGGCTCCTACTGTCCTGCTGCTCTGCTGGCCTCCAAAACTAAAGGGGGTACTCAGGGTGAAGCTGATTTCTCCTGCATTCTCACCAGCAGGTATGAGGGAAGAGAAAGCTGGGTCTCTGGACTTAAAGGATCCTTCCTGAAAGATACCAGTAATACTTTCCCCTGCATGTTACTGGTTAAAGCTATGGCCAAAATGGCAGCCCTTCATAGTTGCAAGAAATCCTAAAGAACATGGTCTTTTGACCAGGCTGCCCTGCTAAAATTTGGAGCACTTATTATTAGGAAAGAAGAGACTAGAAATGGGCAGTAACTAGAGTCTCTGCCGTGGAACTTGTCCCACCTCTCTCCCAGCCATGTCTTTCTCCTGTGGCAGCTCTTACCCATCCAGCACTGTGTCTCCAACCTGTTGATAACTACTGTAAATGTCTTACTAGACCATTTCTGTTTCCTCACCAGGAAGGGCATTAGCCCTTCCTTGTGTGGAGTAGTGGAGAAGTTTTGTGGATTTAATAGTTATGGATTTGTGTCTAACTTTTGCTCTGCGTGGTGGACTTAAAGTTTAAGTACAGAAGTACATAGCATACAAACTGTATTTAAAGCCAGTCTACCTGTCACTTTTGAATTGTATTGAGTTGATTGTTCAGCATCATCCTTTAAGGATCTCACAGATGTGATCAGCATGTATGGCCAGCTCCAAACTAGAAATCTAGATTTCATTTCCTTCTCTAAATTTTAAGTGATGCTTACCAGTGTAACTGCCAAGGTCATAAAGCTGAAAGTAACTCTTCACTCTTCTCTTTATATGCAGAAACCTTTAAGTCCTCATATAAAATTGCCACCAGTCAATCAGTTTAACTGCAAAATATATCTTACTTCTCTAGTGCCTGTACCATACCTCTGTCCTCATGCAGTTTCTCTCTACATATTCTCAATCTGCTCTGGTCTTGCCCTGGGCCACACCACTCTTGCACAAACCCAGATCCTCATTGTTTCTAGGCTTAAATTCTGGACTCCTGCATCCTGCAAGGAAGGTCCCACCTGATTTCATTGCTGTTGTTCCTTTCTCATCTCTTGCATAACTCATCTTTGCATCTGCTTTCTGGTTCCCTTTCTGGTCCTTGACTGTAAGCAGGACCATACATGAAGGACGCCCACCTCTTCTGAACTTGCTGTTCCTCACACCTTTGCTACTCTTGCCCACACCATCCTTGGGTCTTGATGTAAATGCCATTTCCTCATAAGCCATTCCTTCATCTCTAAACCATATTTCTCTTCTTGTTCCTTTAGGACTTTTTTTTTTCCTGAGAATTCATCACAAATTATCATTTCTATTTACAGAGTGTTTACTTACTAACACCATTTCCACATTCATGTATATAAGTTTCCTGAGAGCTTAGAACGTACTTCTCTTACTAAAAGCCGAATCCTCTAAACTTAAATTCAATAAATATCTAATGTCTCAAATAAATGAATTAATAAATGACTTCAGATTAAGCAATGAAATATCTTTCATTAAACTGGCAACTTTGCTATTCAATGGAGAGAACCTGGAAAAGTCATGTTTATGGTATGATGGAAGGAAGTCATTCCTAGACCCACTTCTATTCTTGGCCTTTCATTTTAGGTGTAACCTGGTATACCCTCTGGGCTGGCAGGCTTGCTGTTGTCAGCATGGAACCTAAAGTGATAGTCACCTTAAAATGGAGCCATCTGTCTAGTGGCCATCCCAGAAGGAGGCGTGCCCTGGGTTTGGGCTGTTATAAAAAACTGGTCTCAGCTGAGTGTGGTTACACATGCCTTTAATTCCCAGCTCTCTGGAGGCTGAGGCAGGAAGATCACAAGTTCAAGGTCAGCCTCAGCTATTTTCCAAGCCAACAGATAAGACAATGAAAAAAAAAGAATGAAAGGAAACTGTTTTTTTTTCCCCCACCACTCTGACTTGATAGTTAACTTTGTAAGTTCAAACACTTAAATATCAGATATCTAGGTAGTGTGCAATTATAATTTTATCTTCCTTTTTTCCCCAATGAATTGTGTAATCTGTAGAAAACACTGGCAAGATAATGTTACGAAAGAAACCAGCACTGGGTACGTGTGTTTTCTTCCAGACTATTTTTTAAAAACGTTCTGGAAACAACTGTTTTTTTTTTTTTTTTTTTTTTTTTTGTGGTTTTGTTTGTTTGTTTGTTTTTTATTCTGAGTTATTGATCTAAACTAAAAGTTGATCTTGAGTGGTTACTGTGCTTTTACTGATAGAGAAGTCATTTACCATGGGAGAGTTTATTTCTCCTTTTTGGAAGACTGAAAATTCTGCTTTTAGTAGCACTATTGTAGGTGGATTTCAGCAAAGACAGAAACATATAGTTCATCATTCTGAGTTTGAGACCACTGCTGTGGTTCCAGAACTTGCCCAGAAGAGACAGCCAATTGTGAAAAGGATTTATGTATTTATTTGGGCTTTGCAAATGTCTAAATGATAAGTGCATGTCTGTCTCTCTTAGCTTCCTGGAGCAGGTGCTATGTGAATTGATTATGGATCCTTGTAAATCAAAAATCTGTTATAGCTAGAGAAGAATGTTTTTCAGAGAAAATATAATCTAACAAGTGAAAAAAATGAAAATTTCAGAAAGTCTTAATTCGCTGCTTTCACTCATGGGTGTATTTAGTGATGAAATGCCTGCTAGTGCAAAGCCTGACACTGCTTCCTTGGGGAGATGTGATTTCAGTTTCTTGGGTGAATGTGCATTGCAATATTTAAGAATAGAAAATTAGGCACTTTATTCTTCTTATGATACCACTAAGAATCTTTTTCCTTCCTAGCAGTATTGGGGATTGCATCTAGGGCCTTATGCATCTTAGCAAGTGCTCAGTTACAGCAACAGCCCTTGTCAATAAGAATTGAAAATTAGGAAATTCAGAATTGGGTCTAGTCATTCATTCATTCATTCATTCATTCAATAAATACTGTTTATTTATTTTTTCCATTATGGCTGGTACTAAAGTACTTTCCAAAGTACTTTGTTAATGTTTAGGGATTCTGTGCTATAGCTAAGTTTTGTGAAGTTGTCAACCATGAGAGGATAGGACTTTATGCTAATGTGATTTTTTTTTTGGGTTGGTCACCCGTGTTCTTGTGAGTAGCCCCTCACCTGCACTCTGTAAGAATGCTCAATTAAAAGGAAAGTAAAGGTTTATGTTAATTTTATTTAATTTATTTTATGAGATGTACACAATGAACTTGCTTCTCACTTTCATTCTTTGCTGTGTACTGAAGTCATGTGTATAAATCTATACACATATATGAAATGTATAGACAAGATCTATACATTTTACTTGCTGGCACTTTGGCTCATGAACAATTTAATTTTAATGGTCTCTGCATTTATGCTATTTAGTATGTAAGTATGTTAATAGGTCAAAGGCAGCTGGCTAAGAGCAGATGTTCAGTGCAGGCACAGATATGACATGTTTGGCTGTATCCAAACTGCTTCCCAGCAGCTGCCTGTGTTCATTCCTCTTCTGTGAGGAAGTGCTGTGGGGTAGTTGACCTTTATGAACCTTTCTGATATGAATTTAAAGAGCTCTGGATGCCCAGTGGACGTGGAACTAACTAGTTACTCTTCTTCTTCTTCTTTTCCTTCTCTGACTTAGGAAAAGAAGATTCTGGTGTTCCAGTTATGAAAGATGAGAGCACCCCCGCAGCACAGGACACAAGAGCCTTATCAGAGAAGTCACTCCAGAAATCAGCAAAGGTCTTTTCCCACATATTTTCTCTACTGGTCACTTGGGATGCTCATTAGAACTGTAATAGCTCAGTTATATCAGAAAGTCAATAGAAATTGTAAATTAGAGAAATGAATGGAATTTCTGTAACTTAAACACGTGAGTGTGTCTTTATTTGCTTGATTTTGTATGTTAGTGGCATCTTCAGGTGTAGGACCAAACTCAGTTGTCTCTTACTCTTGGTGGCACACGTGCTGCAAGGACAAGAGATAAAGTGAAACTGCCATGAGGCTTCCTATACCAGATACATCCATCAGTATTACTCTGGGTTGCATATCAACCATTTTGCTGAGAGTAGTTCTCTTGCCTGTCTACATGAGGAGTTTATAAGTTGTTATATTGTGAATGTTTTGCTGTTGTTCATGGGTCATCCAGAGCTTCATCTCACTAGGCATTCTTGGAGACAACTATGTTAAAATATGCTAGGTGGGAATGGCTATCATGAGTGGGTACCCCAGTGCAGGGGTGGGGGGGGGAGGGGGTGGGGGGTGGGGGGTGGGGAGGTGGGCAGGGAGGGTTGCCTTCCTCTTCTCACAGTTCTTTGGTTGCCTCTTGTGTTTTTGGCATGAAGGATGTGTAAATTATCACTCTGTATCATCTGTGTATTGTATATAACATACACATATATGTGTGTATATATATTTATATACTACATTTTTATACACTATATATAACATACATGTGACAAAGCTTACATGTTTTGTCTCGCCTGTACAGTATTTACATTTTTTACTTTATAGTTTAAATTAAACAAACAAGGAATGTTTACATAAAAATTATACATTTTGCTTGCCTTGTCAAATCAAATTCTGAGTTCACTGAGCCATGATCCTCAGTGACTTTAGTTAAACCTGGCCTCTGTCCATGGAACTTCTCTCTGTAATTTCCTGCCACCCTTCTACCATGCTTATCTCTTTTTTTCTTCTCTCTGTTGGATAATATTTCACAATGAATTAGACCTAAAATGATAAGGAAAAAGTAGCACTTCCAAGCAAAATGTATGTGTCACTCCCAGGGCAGCTGACATTGTATGTATAATAGGTAATGCTCAGCTGCTCTCTGTGCTTCAGAAGTAGCAAAAACGAAATGGACAAGCAAGGACTTCTGGTTCAAACACTATGGCATGGACTTGTTTTTCTCCTCCTACTAAACATAGCTATACATCCTGGAAAGAGTATAAGAGGCATTCAGAGGAGAACTATGAACAGTAGACAGGGGGGATGAACTAGTTAGGGACTCTAGAGCTAGGAAAAGTCAGAGGGTAACACACCCTATGTTTCTGAATCTAGCCCAGCAATAGAGGGTGGGGCAAGGAGACTCACTCCTCAGATCTAACATGAAACTCTGCAGAAATACCAACTAACCCTGGGAGCTCCAGCAAAGGAAGTTGGCTAGGAGCCCTGAAGAGTAAATGTCCAGGGAAAAGGGCTCTCCTCTTACCTCAGGCCCCTAACCTCTCTCCCTACCAAGAGATAGCAGGCATCTGACTGGCTTCAAGAGACCCCACAACAAGAAACTCGAGGCTCAGGATTCCCTTTTCCCCCTTCCAGCACCAGGCTACCAGAGACCACAGTGAAAAGGGCAGCCTGACACAGAACAATCCTTTCTCCTCATCCAGAAGACTTAGCCTTTGGCTAGTAAGGCCCTTCCTCAACAGGCCTATGGTTCCTATGGCCTACAGAATCCTCTCTTGTACCTAGAGATGCTGAGGAGCCAGGTAGTACCAGCAAGGGAGCTCTTGATCTGATAAGATAATCCAAATTGGAAGACTCTGTCCTTGAAGGCCAGAGATATCCTTTTCATACTTGGCCTAACCTGGGAGATTATCTTCTACCTCACAGGAATAACTAGCAGATAGCAGCAGGAGTCCAGTGTTACTATATAAATCAGACATATCAAAATTGCATTGAAAACAGAGTTATCATTACAACTGAAGTCCATTTCTGTAGGCTAAAGTATTCTGAAGTTGAATATGATTTCTGCCACTGTCTATGGGAGGTTTAAGTAGGACCCAGAGACTCTTAAGGTCTAGAGGTCGTAAGGCCTGGAGGTCCACAATACAGTGAAAAACTCCTTAAGAACTATATATACCAAGAACCAAAACAATTTATATTAAATGAGAAAAGATGTTCAATTGATGTCAATGCCCAAGATACTGGATTATCCAACAAGAGCCCAATTATAAGTTATTATAAAGATTTTCAACAAACATCACACATTCTCTGGACATATTTAAGAAAACAGGAGATGTCAGCAGAGAAATAGAAGTTATATCCCAATTGAGAACAGTAATGTTTTATGTTTAATAACATCTTTAAGGAAAGCAGTTACTGTTTTGTTCTTGGGAAATCCTGGTATTGTTCTTGTGGGAAGAGTATAATGGTGGAGCAGATACTTGGAGCTGTCCATTCCTGCTAGGCTGCACATATCTTTGTAAGACACAAGGCATGGCTATCAAAAGCATTTTTATCTAATTTATTCATCTGTTCATAGTTTCTTCCTTTTCCTGAATACTCAAGTTGTTGCAACTTACATATAGGTCACTTAATTACAGAGTATCACAGAGAGCCACTTCATGGTGAACTCCTAAAGCAGTTAGGTTGTTTGTTGATCAGATAATGCCCTGCTGACTTTCTGACTGATACTCAAATAAAGAAACACTGACTTTGTCTTTGGTGTTTTCAGGTGGTTTACATCTTGGAGAAAAAGCATTCCAGAGCAGCAACCGGCATCCTGAAACTCTTGGCTGATAAGAACAGTGACCTATTTAAGAAATATGCCCTGTTTTCTCCTTCAGACCACCGAGTACCTAGAATTTATGTACCTCTCAAGGACTGTCCCCAAGACTTCATGACTCGATCTAAAGACTATGCCAACACACTGTTCATCTGCCGCATCATAGACTGGAAGGAGGACTGTAATTTTGCCCTGGGGTAGGTGATCTCTGGCAGAGAACGGCAGGGCGCAGGATGAAGGCGGTGTGGGCAGGGTTTAGGTGAGCAGCTTATGTACTTTAGGTCTTATTTCTTTTCTAAAAGCCGTGGTACTGGTGCAGTCTGGCCCTGATCTTCTAAACATTGCCTGTAGGTCACCTATAGGTCACCTATAGACTGCTTGACTTAGCAGGCAAACACCATTATTTTTGGCATAAAATATAAATACATTCTAGACTTCTTCCTGCTGTGTCATAAATACCACTGGAACCTGTGTACTACAGATAAGTTTTTGTACTAAGCAGTCTGTTTTCTAATTTCAGACCTCATGTTAAAATATGAGAAGTCACACCATATTCAGGAAATTCGTGGCTTCTTTGCTTTAATGTGAACATGGAGATATGTTTGAGTGTTGAGCTTATTCATAGTGATCTTCAATTTAAATAATGTCAAAGATTCCATACATCGGAGATAGGGAGGAACACAAGGATACCATGTTTTGATGGAAGCTGTCAAAAATCACTCTAACAACTGTTTTAGCTACATTTTTGACCTTTTATAATGGTGTTTAGTTTTTGCATCACAGGGAATAAAATATAAGTATATAATGTAGAGGAGTCTGTCTGGACACTTATTTGTAGTTCAGTGTAGTGCTCACCCAACTTGTCTAAGACCCTCCTGGAGATGTTCTATGCTTATCAGAGCCGATGCTGAGTGTCCGACCACTGGCCACTATGTGCTGCTCTTGTTAGATTTATTCTACTTGTACATTCTTACTGCTTAGTTCAGCTAAGTGAAATTTATGTATTAAGCCAGGCATGATGGCTCACCCTTTACCCTTTAGTATTTTAGCTCCAGCACTGAGAAAATCGAGGCCTGTGGATCTCAAGGCCATTCTGGGCTACATAGAGAGTTTTAGGCCAGCCAGGGCTACATGATGAGGCCCTTCTCAGCAAGCAAGCAAGCAAGCAAGCAAGCAAGCAAACAAACAAACCTATCCATTCCATCCATGTATGTATGTATGTATGTATGTATGTATGTAAGTATGTATGTATGTATCATCTATGTATGTATGGATGCATGTATGTATCATATATGCATGTATGTATCTACTTATGTCTGTCTGTCTGTCTGTCTATCTATCTATCTATCTATCTATCTATCTATCTGTCTATCTCATGTGTCATACTGATGCAATTTAAGACGCCTCACCCCATTCCCCTTTTTCAGTTCTGTGAAGACTGGAGTAATTTCTCTGGTCTCAGAGCCATTTAGGAACCATTGTGCTTTCTTTTCTGCTCTCAAATATGTGGTTGTAGTCTCATCATTTTAAAGCCTAACTTATTATAAAAGAATGACATCAGCCTCTCCAAATAGCCCTTCTCACAGGCTTTGCCAGTTTCTCACCATCAAATCAAAGGTCCTGATGATGGTTGTGCCACTTGCCCCTGTTAACTATGTTGCCACACTCAGTTGGGCAGTGACAAGGGAAACTGCCATGTCAGAGCAGGAAATCCAGCTGTCTTTTATCTGCCTTTCCACCATATCCCATTATGCAAGCATGATTGGGCCATTTCCTGAGTATTCAAGTCTAAGGGTGTAGTCAGGAAATCTTCCTGGTGTGGGTTTCTGAAGGACCTTATATATTCTCCATGCACAGCTGAGCCTATCAGGAACCCTTGGCTTGAGTTAAGTGCGGCAGCAGCAGCCACAAAGGGATCCAGGCCTTGGAAACAGCAAGTGTATTCACTGGTTCTAAAGAAAGAATATTCTAAAGTGATAATCATATGTTATGTAACTTCCAAAGTAAAGCTTGACTATTATCATATCTAGATGAAAAACTATGATTTGTCTACATTTGTAATGTAAAGACATTCAAATTGTATTTCCTAAAACCATGCCTTCAAAATTCTTTGTGAAAAGATAAAATTTACTTATAAAATAAAGCACGACAGCTTTCCATAATGAGGTTCTCAGATGGCGTCTGCTGCCCAGAGGGTGAGAGCTGCAGCTGTTGAGCTGTTGGTGGTCCCCTGCCGTTTTGTTCTGGCTATCAGTTACTGATCTTTAGGAACTGAGGTCACTGTTTCCCAGTCTGCACATGATGTGCTACAGTGGCCTAGGTTTCCTCCTTCATCTTTGCCAGGCTTTGACCAGGAGCATGAGGTCGTAGTTGCAGTGGGTGGGAGGGATGGTCAGCTGCCATATAAACAGTGCCTAATCCTCTTGAATTTCTTCCCTGTGCCTACGTCATTTTCCCTTCGTCTTGAGCTTCTTCTGCCCTTGACATTATTACCAGTTCTTTAAGTCCCAAGTTAGATTCGTCGTTGGATAAGTTTGGTTCAGCAGATAGCCTTAAGTATGTGTAAGGTGCTGTACCACCTGAGAAGCTCAGGTTTAGCAAGCTCGAGACAGTTCTGGAA
The DNA here is from genome assembly GCF_011762505.2 of Arvicanthis niloticus. Classification (NCBI taxonomy): domain Eukaryota; kingdom Metazoa; phylum Chordata; class Mammalia; order Rodentia; family Muridae; genus Arvicanthis; species Arvicanthis niloticus. The sequence goes on along the minus strand of NC_047674.1, from coordinate 18,209,453 downwards.
ACTGTGACTAATAGAAGTCCTTGATATAAATGGCAAAGAGATAATTTGGTTCTAAGAAATGGAATCTCACCTGCACTAATTTAAATCACGTGAGGATTAGTGTTAGAAGCCAATGGTTTTCCTCAAACTCAGGGCACAAGCCAGGAGGAAGGATTGTGAGAAATTCCTAACTAGCAAAGCAGCAAGCATACTGCTTTTCTCTCTAGCACCCTGACAAGACCAGCTGCCTTCTGCTTGTGAGCCGAGCTCCTCTGCTTCTCTGGGCACAGCAGCCATCTCCCTGCACAGCAGCATACACGGCCAGTCTGTGGATCACACACTGCAGTCTGGATCACGAGACAGAACTACGGGACAGACAGTTACATTGACCAAGTTACCACAGATAGTTTTCTAAGAAGTAGCTTGAAGTAGATGTGGAACCCAGGCTTCTGTGGCCTTCTGCCTCATGTGCAGGATTGTGAGCCCAACTCTCTGGGAAGGAACATGGAGAAGTCAGAAATGAATGTCCTGTCTTTTTGAGCTCCCACTATAGTATAAAACAAATTGTTTTAAGTTCTTTCACAGAAAGAAACTAAATTTATGAATGTTTGGAGGAGATACAAGAGAGGGGAGATATAGGATCATTTCCCAGGAGACAGAAGCTTTTTGCTAACAGATCTCCTGGACTGAGAGGCCAGAGTGGACAGAAAGAGGCTGAGGAACAGCCAGAGAGTAGAAGCTAGAGGAAATGGAAGAACCTGAAGCAGGAAAACTATGGAGGAGACAAATGGAATGAAAAGATTTGGGGGAAAACAAAGACAGTAAATTCTGCATGAAAGAAAAGGGAGAAGGCTCTTAGAACTTCTGGTCCTCAGATGGCAGATGCTGGTGGTAGTGTAACCACAGGGTCTCGAGAAGAGACCTTTGTAAAATCTCCCCCACCCCATCTTTTGCTGTTTACTTAGATGACTGTGTCTGGTCAAGGCTTCAAGGTTTTTCATACTATACTTACTAGCAGCGACTCTCACCTCTCCATGAAATATTCAGCTTTTCAGTTCAATTCAGTTGGCCATTCAAAAAAATCTTAGCTGAGTCTCAGGCCTCCTTTAGGGTTTCATATAGTTTCTAATACTTTTACTACTGTAGCTCAGATACTGTTTGGATTACAATTGCTTTTTACTTGGCTGTGAGTTCATTTTAACCAAAAATCCCTTAGTATAATGCTGGTCAGAAGACGAGGTAGAAATGAAGGCGACTCTTAGGTCTGGAGCTAGGTTGACGAGGACATAGAGAATGAGGGGAAGTTTGGAATGGAAAATAAGGAGACCCAAAGTTCCATGACATCAAGATCAGTGCTTGGTAACAGCATATGCCACACGTGCACATCAGGTGGAGGGGGTCTGTGTTAGGAGATACCAACGTTTAGCAAAAAGATTGAAAAGAGTATGAACGTTTATAGAATATATGACATCAGTAGCTTTGGGAAGATCAGAAGGAAGTCATTGGTCTTGGCTCCCGTGTGGTATAATTGCCTCTCTGGCATCCCCTGTGACACTTTGGCACCTCATTTTAAGGGAAGCTCAGAAGCCTTTACAGTTTGGAGACCCGTGGTCTGTAGGGTTATATTCTGTCTTGATGTTGGAATTGTACAGAGTCTCACTCGACTTCTCTCTACAATATATCTACTACCTTTAGTGAATTATTAGGCTTGTAATTCTGTCAAAACTCAAACGGTAGTCTTGGTGAGCCCTTGCTGGCATTTAGGGACCACTGCTTTTTGTCATAAATCACAGCATACTTAGTAGTTTTAATATTTAGTAGTGAACTCTTGTCCAGAATAACCAAAGAGTCGCATTGGCTTCCTCTTTGGAATGATTTGCAATTATGTAATGAGTTTTACAGTTTTAGGAACTCCTCAGCTCTCTTAAATCTTCATTCCCTTCTGAAACTCTCAGAGTGACATTCATGCTGGTATTTCTCAGATCTTTTGTAAAACCTATTACCAAACCTCTAAAGATCACTGTCTCAGCCTCATCCCTTCTACGATGTCATGGGCCCAAAGATAGCAAGGTCACTTCCTCCTAGGTTTGTTGTGATTTCTTTTCAAATAATGTAAGGATAACTCTTGGGGGAAATGGAAGAGTTTCACAGTAGCTGCTATAAGGAACAAACAGTGGTTTTTGGCAACACTGTAGGTTGAGGATGTAGGATAGGAACTGTCTAGAGCAAACTGACATATATCTTAGATTAGTTAACACGTTTTGGGGGCTCGGAGGGGAAATGAATAGGTCAGTTCAGGTGCAGCAAAGACGAGAGGCTTATGGTTGGATTTGGGGTTGTCTGGGCTTAACTGAAAGCTATTGGTGTGAGGTGGAGAGAAGGGGTTGTAGTATTACTCATTTCAGTGAGGGTAGCAAAGACCTCTGAAGCCACTGGCTAAGCAACGTGGAAGCAAGAGAAGAGAGGTTCTGATCACCTTGATATGTAGTGGAGACGGTTGAGTGGGGTCTGCTTGAATCTCTTTATCTCCTAGATTTCACTAGGGTATTTTTTTTAAAGGGCCAGTCCTCAGATAGTCATCTGATGGAAGCAAATACTTCTATTAAGGTTTTGTTTTGTTGAGACAGGGTCTTACCATATAGCACTGGCTGTCCTGGAACTTGCTGTGTAGACCAGCTGTCCTCAAACTCAAAGAGATCCACCTGCTTCTGTCTTCTGAGTACTGGAATCAAAGCCGTGAGTCACCACATCTGGCTTCTATTTGGTTTGGAAGATACTGAATTTCTTTAGGGAATAGAGAAAAATTGATGGTGTAGCTAAAATTACTTTATGTGAATTATTTAATATTAGCAGAAAAATGCAGTGGTGACCAGGCCCTTAGATAAGGCAAAAGGCAGAGATTAATGCTACAGAGGAATTGTTTACAAGATTAGTAATTAGTAAGATTATTACAACCGCCCCCACCATGTCCCTGCACAAATTGAGTATTTCACTTTCCCAAGGGCACATTTCTTATTTAAATAAGTCTTCTAAGAGAGAGGCCGAGTTATATGAAACAGTGAGATTTTACAAGTCCCTTTCTGATGTGTGACTGTACCTTGCTTGATAAGGGGGGTGGGGGGGTGGGGATGGAGCAAATCAGGCTGAGGAGGGGGCTCTTTTTTTGTGTGACTGTTGGGCTCCACCTGGTGGCCTGAAAGGATCAACTTTGGAAAAACAAAACAAAACCCTGCATCTTGCAGAAGTCAAGGGACTGCAGGAGAATAGTGTTGATACAGGCTTCCAAGTGGTTGCTTTCTCAGAGAGCCTCATCACCAATACAGCCACAGGAGCCCCTGAATGCCTCCATGCATGGAGGCACCCTCACCTCCAGGAAACAGAAACAGTTGCTGGCAAAGTATGTGCTCCCACTATCCAAACAACATACTAATCTGGCTGAAGAGATTATAGGAGTTCTGCCGGATTGACAATTCTGAGCTGCTGCCCATGGTGGAGCCCCTTCTGAACCCCCTAGTCTCTGTGTTCTAAGGTAGATGCGGCTAATTCTGCAGGCTCATCATGCCAAGGAAGAAGGTGCCCAGAGTCAGGCACTGCCGGTGCTGCTTCCTCTTAGACATAGAAAAATAGTGTCAGAAGCCAAGTCAATCCTTGTGGAACTCAGTTCCAGGTCTGAAGGCTTGCTAGTTTGTAGCCCTCAGCACCAAGAACCACACATTGCAAATTTACTAGGTCATTTAATGTCAAAAGGTCAATTATGTAGCGCCTGGAACTTTTCAGCTGTAAGAATTCTCTGGGTTCTACTATAGTCCAGACAATGTTAACTTTAAAAAAAAAAATCTATTGTGCATTTTAATTTTTTTCTTCTGAGAAATTGGTTTTGATGAACCCAATCTTAATTTTCTCAAATCTCCATAAAAAACTTTTGCCAAAACCACTACCTCTATTGCAGTTTCTAATGCTTCTTTTTACAATGTATTGGTGTGGGATGGTGAAATACAAGAGTGTGTGACTTGAGCATAGACGAGCTTTAAGGCTGGCATTCAAAGAATATTTAATAAAGAAAATAAGATAAGCTACCAAGGACACTAATATTGGGAGTGTCTTACCAACACAAATACAAAATCTAAACATATTCTCTTTTAAGTAAACAGGCTGATTGGAAGGACTGTCTCTGTTATAGCCTCTTTTGTCTGTAGCTGGTCCCTTTCCTTAATAACTTTGTCATTTCTTTATCACTTGGGAAGTCAATCTGATGCTTCCCATAGAGAGTATTTATACCCTCATAGTTCTTCCCACCAACAGGAAGAAGCTTGACTACACAGCCTATGTTACTTATATATTAGGATCCAGTATTCATGGGGAATCTCTAGTGGTGGTGGGGATTTGTGGTGATAAATCCACACATTTACTGAGTAAATGCTTCTTCTTTGCAGCTATCGTTACAATATCAAAATTCAGATATAGTTTTACTTTTATTTTTGAAATATATGCAATTAAGTATTGACTATTAAAATATATGCTATTGACAATGATTTTTTTCTAAAATCTCACCCCAGTAATCCATTATTAAGGGTTTGCTCTATATTTAATAAGATATTATTTAACTAATGAGATTATCATAGGAATGTTTATTATTTGGGGGCTGGCAATATGACACTCACAGACCTGGTGATCTGAATTCAGTCCTCCAGACTCCATGTAAAGGTGGAAGGAAAGAACCAGCTCCAAAAAATTGCCCTCTTCTCTTGTTCTTGACTGCTTCAGGATATCCCATGTTGCAGTTTATTTTAATGACACTGTGACTGTGAGCAGTTTGTGGCAGTCCTCTAGTACTTGAGACTTTTGTAGAGCACTGGTCATTGAATTTGTAGACTGCTTCTGTCTTTGGGTTTGTCTGATGCTTTAGCTGGATCATATGCTGTATCTTCTTTTAGCTTTCTGAGATTTCTTCACTGATTTCTTGGTGGCTGGACTAGTTTACAGTGCACCAACAGTGAAAAGGGGTTTTCTTTTGCCCACATTCTTACCAGCATATTTCTTAGCCATTTTTATTTCTTCTTTGAGAACTTCATTCAGATCCATGGCCCATTTTTAATTTGGTTGTTTGTTTTCTTGACATTTTTTTTTTTTTATTTCTTTGTATATCCTGGATACTAATTCTCAATTATAAAGATATTGGCAAAGATCTCCCCCACTCTGTAGGCTTAGTCTCTACTTATTTCTTTCTTTTGCTGTACAGAAGCTTTTTAGTTTTATTGGGGAGGTCCCATTTGTTAGCTGTTGGCCTTAATTCCCAAGTGAATGGAGCCCTGTTCTGGAAGTCCTTCCCCACACCTGTGTCTTGTGGTATACTGCCTAGATTTTCTTCTGGCAGTTCCAAGCATTTTAGGTTTCACACTGAAGTCTTTGATCCATTTAGAGTTGATTTTTATGCAGGGTGATAGATAGATAGATAGATAGATAGATAGATAGATAGATAGGGATCTTATTTCCTTCTTGTGGACATTCAGTTTCCTCAGCCATTTGTTAGAAATGCCATCATTTCTTGTTTGTATTTTTGGCCTCTATCAATTATGAGATGACTGTAATGTCACCTCGTGCTTGGGTCTTGTATCTTGCTTTTGATCTCCATGTCTGTGCCAGCATCATGCTTGTCTTATTACTATACCTCTGCAACATAACTTGAGATCTACTGTGGGAATCCCTCCAGCATTGCTCTGTTGGCTCAAGGCTGCTTAGTGATTCCACGTGATTTTAGTGCAGTTTCTGTGAATAGTGTCATAGGGACTGTAACTGGCTGGGATCACACTGACTCTGTAAGTTGATTTTTTTTTTTTTTAGAATGGCCCTTTTGACAATAATAATTGTACCAATCCATAAATATTGAAGAGGGTTGTCTTTCCTTCTTCTACTGTCTTCCACAGTCCTTTCCTTCAGACATTTAAAAAATTTACATTGTAGACATCTTTCTTGCCCTTGATTAGGCTTATTCCTAGATATTTTATTTATTGGGGCTATTGTGAATGAGACTGTTTTCATGATTTTGTTCTCACTTTGTTGTTAGTATACAGAAAGAGTACTGATTATTATCAGTTGGTATTGATTATTTCTAGATTAACATTTATAGAATTTTGTAGAATTTGTAAAATCAACATTGGTAGAATTTTGGAGATCACTTATGTTCAATATCATGTCATCTACAAACAAGAATAGCCTCACTTCTTTTCCTATGTGTATTTTTAAATTTCCTTCTCTTGTCTTATTGCTCTAGAGTGCTTCAAGCACTGTATTGAAAAGGAGGACAGCGACAGTCCAGTCTTATTCCTAATTATATGGGATTGCTCTGAGTTTTTTTTTATTTAGCATGGTGTTGGTATGTGTTTATCATATGTAGCTTTTCTTATGATGAGGTATGTTTTCCTCTAGTCCCAGTCTCTCTAGGACTTTCTTCATGATGGCATTGTTGATTTTGTCAAAGGATGTTTTTCTGCATTGGGATTGGCAAAGACCTTTTTAAATTGAGATACTTATGTAACTTTTGTGTTTAATTTCATTTATGTGATTTATAGCATTTGTTAACTTATGTCAGAAAAATAACTGTACACTGTACTTATGTCTCCTATAAAGCTCAGAGATGGCAGCACAGGCTTACTGGGTGGGGGAAACTTGGATTATAGTTTTCCTCGGGCTCAAGTTACCAATATTTAAGCAATGAAGCGAAGAAGGGTGGGAAAGGGGGAAAGGGAGTTAAGGTAGTAATGGCAGGGAAGGAGCCTGGCCAGGGTCTGAAGGCAATGGAAGAAATGCAGACATTAGGTTCAGAGAATGGAAGCACAGATGTGATGAGATGACAGCTGCAATAGACAAAGAAACTTACAGTAAAAAGCATTTTATAATAATAGTAAATTAATTTTTAAGTTAAAGGTTAAAAATCTAAAATGAACAATAAAATAATGTTCAATGTATATTCTCAGTCACTGTGTCTTCCTGGTTGGGCAGGACCTACCCCTGTGTTTGTTTGCTATTATTGCAAATCTAAATTCTACTCTTTTAGTACTTTTTTGGGGGGGGGGGATAAACTGAATTTAAAACAAAAACAGACTTAGATTTGCAGAAAGTTATCATGGTGGGCTAGAGAGATGGCCCAGCTTCAGTTCCCAGTGCCCATACTAGGGAAACTCATAATCAGCTTCAGTTTCAGGGGATCACACTCCCTTCTGGCTTCCACGAGCTCACAGGCACCTGTAACTGCAGTTCCAGGAGAGTACACAGAAAGCAATACCATTTGAATGGCAATGCATCTACACGAAAAGTTATTTTTATGGTTCTGAAATTTACACTGAAACTAAAATGTCAAAACAAACACTTTGGCAAGATAAATACACAGTCTACCAGTCAGTTTCCTGGTTGAGCTTAGGGATTCTACCATTTAGGGAAGATGAGATCTTAGTTCTTAGATAGAGGGGAGCGTTTCTGGGGCATCTAAGGCCCCTCAGTACAGCTCTTTCACCATGCTGACCCATTAGATTTTTATCTTCTGTAAGCTCTTCAGTCTGTGAAGCTATCAAATATATCTCCAGTGGAAATCCATAATAAATTTATTTAAATGAGGCACTTGAGAAATGTTCTTTCAAACTTAGTAAAATAAATGTTAATTACTACTAATAGGAACCTGGAGATGTTGATTTCATTTGGAAGGCATAACTAAAATATGATTTTGTCTTTATAAGCCATCTTGTAATTTCATGAGCAAATTAAGATTGTTTGGCCCCAGTTTATAACCCTGTGAATTTCATTGCCAGGACAGAAAGCACAAGATGGGAAAAAGAAATGTTTTTCTCTTTAATTTTAGTAACGCTCCAGTGACTGATGTGACTTAAGTGACAGTTTGTGGGGTAGGGTCCATCACCATACTTGCTGACTGTTACCATCTTTCCCTTCGCACTGTCTTTGCCACATATATGCTCCACTAACCTAGGCTGCTCATCCCTGTGGAGGACTGTCTCCATCTTTTAGTAAAGCCTCTGTTTTCACCTACTAGGTTTTTCGGAGGTGTTTATGATAGCTTTGTTCTCTAGAGATCTTGCATTTGAAAAAATGTAACTCTGAAATAGAATGACTCTCCTAGAATATGTTGCTCTGGCGTTTTTATGTGTGTTCTTCCTAAAATGTAATCTAGCCTGTCATAAAAATCTCAGTTTCCTCTTATTTCTGGAGTGTTGTCTTACCAATATATTTGAAAATGGTTTCTAGTCCTCCCATCTAGAACCTACCTTCAGCTATGTCAGTGTTACATCTCTTTGATCTGATCTGTGTATTAGTTATTTGCCTCATTTTCATAATGAGATAACAAAGCAAAAGAAAAAACTGTCAAAAGCAGGCTAATTTTGGCTCACGGTTTAAGGATGCCATCGATCAGAGCGAGCAGGATGTGGCAAATAACACTATGTCCACAATCAGGAAGCAAAAGTCACGAATGCTTGTATTTATCTACCTTTTCCCTTTTACTCAGTGAATTCAAATTATACTAAATGTTATTAATTACACTTTCTTCCCCAGCTTGTCCAGTGGTGCTGCCCACATGAGTTAACCTAATCTAAATAGTCCCTGCCAGACAGGCTCAGAGATTCCTTTCCATGGTGATTGTACGTCCCTCCACATGGACAGCCAAGGTTACCCACCACAATCTGCCATTCACAAGTTTTCTCTAGGTTCTTCTGAAATCTTGTGCTTCCGTTTTATTGCCCTACTTTTTCCCACCCCTCCCCCTACTGCCCTCACTGAGTGATGTTTTATCTCTGTGACCTCTTGTTTATAAGTAGTGTCACTTTCCCTCTAGAAGCTGCTGCAGGGTCTTTGTTTCTCTGGTAGTTCTAATGTTCCCTTCTACTAATTTCTGCAGTCCCCCAAACTGAAAGCCTTTGAGAGTTGTCTGCTTGTGCTGTTGTTCACAGCACTAGACTCCCAGGGCTGATAGGTTCATCAGTTGTTTTACCTGTGTGTCCATTTGTGGGTCGTGGCTGTCAGCCTGAGATGATTTACTTGGAGGATGTTAACTCTTCCGCACTTTCCTTTAATCCTTCCTTGCTTACAGTCAGTATGGTTTTTTAATTGAACACGCTTTATGTTTAAATGTTCTACAGCATTTATATAAAAGTCAGTTGTTGGCAGAGGATTCATTCGCAGCTTCTGATAGAGGTCTGAACCATGGGCGGTACTGAACCCAACACACACCAGGTCTATCTATGTGTATGAGCTTATGTTAAGGTTTAACTTATGTCTTAGACACAGTAAGAGATTAACAACAGCAACTGACCAAATGGAATAATAGTAATGGTGCACGGTAATAACATTGCCAGAACCACTCCTCTTACATCGTGTAGACATTAAGTAAAGTAAGTATGTGACCACAAGCATCATACTGCCCCAGAAGATGGTCTGGTAGCAAAGATGGCTACAAGAGACTAATGAATAGATTGAATGTGCCAAGTAAAAAGCTGAGAAAAAGAATAATGCATGCTCTGTGTGAGACCTAGCAGGATGGCAGGACATCTGTTACCCAGAATAGCATGTGACTTAAAATTTATGAATTATTTCTAGATTTGTATCCATCTAGTAATTCCTAACCATGGGTGACTGTGGCCAACTAAGACTTTGGAAAATTAAACCATAGACAGGGAACTATTGTAATGATCTTCCAAAGCTGAATCTTAGCAAATGTCTTTGTCCAGGTTCTTACTTTTCCACATTAGGTGTAGGATTATCATTTATGGCCGTAAGTATCTTGGAGAAGAGCACCCAGCTTTACAGGATGAGACCAGGGTATTTACTGTGGTCTACATCTGCTGTACTGGCACTTCTACCAAAAGACCCACACATACAAAAACATACTTCTTTTCATGTAGGCATTGTTCTCTCAAACTACACTGTGCCTCATTATTTATACTTATTCCAGTAATTATTTAGTGATCTGACCAATAAATAGTTAGTTGTTTAATCTCATTTAAATACTGTCTTGAGTTTGAGGTCAGCCTGGGCTACAGAGTAACATCCTATCTCATAAAGGGGGCTGGGGAGTCACTGCCAAGTTTTATGCCTCAGCCTCATATGTATGCAACCTCTTTACATTTTTCAAACTGTTTTTACTTGTGAGGAATCACTCAGATGCCTTGAATTGTAAATAAGTCAGTAGTGGACTTGATGCCTGTTTATGTCAGTCAGGGTTCTTCTGCTCTCCATTTCAGAATAAAAAGAATTATTGTATCCCTAGAATTGTCATAAAAGAACATCACACTGGAGGTAATATTAAGCCAATCTCAAGAGAAAGGTACCATATGTTTTCTTTTATTTGTGGTTCCTAGATTTTACATTGACATCTAAGTCATGCATGCATTTATGACTTGAAAAAAGCCAAAATAAATGAAAGTAATAAGTATCATAAGGACAAGAATAGCATTTTTGTAATTAAGGTTTTGTTGTATTTTTACCCAGTTCTGGGTACCAAACTGAAGACCTTATGCATGTTCATAAATGTTCTACCACCAAACTGCATTCCCAGCTACAAGTAGGTCTCCATTGTGACACAAAACGGCCTGACATTCTTGACTTGCATCCTGGATTCTCAGATCTTATTCCTAGAATGCTAAATTAGGGCATCACTGTCTCTGGCAAGCTAACACTGCAGTCTGGTAAGGGCTGTCTTCTGATTATACCCTTCAAATCAGTGAATTCTTAAAATATTTGCTTCTTTCAAAAAGATAATATTGCATGAGATAATATCTGGTCATATAATTCCTTATAAAGTACTCTGAGTGTATATGTTGTGGTATTTCTACAGGTATGGTAGGTAGAGCAAATGAAGATGGCAGTCACAAACCCAGACTTAGAGTTTCCAGATTAATGGAGAAAGGTCACTCTGTCATGAAGACCTCATTAGACATAATCAACTGTCAGATGTCCTCCTAGCTTCGTTCTCTGTCACAGTTGGCTGTGGCTGGCTGTTGGCACACTGGTGTGCTAAGAGGATAGTCAACAAATGAGAAGTTATTATTGTGGCGTTCATTTCCTGCTGCTGTCCTCCGTGTTTTTAAAGCCTATGAGGAAGCATGGGTGTGACTGTTCTCAGGGAGCCTCTTGCAGCCTTCACATTGAGTTGTTTGACCAAGATCTCTTATGCAGTATGCATTAGTTCCTTTTCTCATCACTGTGACCTAATACTTTACAAGAAGAAGCTTAAGGAAGAAAGGTTTCTCTTGGCTCATAGTTCAAGGGGAAGCAGCTCGTCATGGTAACAGAGTGTGAGGCAGCTGGCCATATTGCATCTGCTGTCAGGAAACACAGATGGATGGCAGTACTCAGCTCACTCTCCTTTCTATTAATTAAGTCCAGGACCCGAGCTCATGGATGGTGCCACGCCACATCCAGGGTAGGTCGGCTTTCCCCCTTAGCTTAACATTGCTGGAAACATACTCAGACAAACCTATAGGCTGTATTTTGTTGATGATTCTAAATTCAGCCTAGTTGACAGTAAAGACTAACCACCACACAGTATAAACACTCACACTCTGCCAGGATCATTTCAACAGACTTATTTTATTCACTTATCCCTTGTCTAGATCCCTTCGTTACCAGGCCTTTCAGGTCCCTATCCATTGGTTAAACTTGTAGCTACTGCCTATTAAGTCTTTTTTCCTCAGCCAAAGCAGACTACAGAGACATTAGAACATTTCTGCTCTTCTGCCTTTTCAGAGACCACATGTTGAAAGGGATTGGGCTATTATAGTCATCCACCTACTGTGAGTGTGTAAAGGGCCAGTAGGAGCTCTGCAGTGAGGATGACGAGCTCCTCCTTCATCTTCCTACATGCCTTGTCTTTGTCTGTGGTGCCCCAAATTTTTACTTAAGGGACTTAGTAAGACTCTAAATTCAATGATGAAACTTAGCAACTTTGACGGGTTTTTCCCCCCTGTAAGAAATTCAATACCCTCTTCAGTGAAGTCTTTTTATTCTATTCTTAGCCGGGCATCAAGGTCCAGAGATTGGGCTTACCACTCTTTGTCTATCCATTCTCTCTTTCTCCAAGACTGTTAAACTTTTCCAACCAAATTTGTCTTTTGTGCTTGTAACCAAGAACTTAAACAGTTAAGGACATTTTTATTAGAGGGTTGGAGAGATGGCTCTGTTGTTAAGAGTGCTCGCTGCTCTTCCAGAGGACTCAGGCTTGGTTCTTGGCGTCCACATGGCTGTTCACAACCATTAGCAAGTCTAGTTTTGGGGATCCAGAGTCCTCTTCTGATGTTTGTGAGTATCAGGCACATAAGCAGGGCATAGACTTTTATGCAGACAAAACACTCATATACATAAAATGAGACCTTGATGTTAGAAGAAAACTATAGAAACAGACCCTCAGGAGACTGAGATTAATATATAGGCCACATGACTAGAGAATAACGCAGAGCCCATTAGTTTTCAAAATCCTAGCTAATTTTTAATGACTGATTATTACTTTTCATCACTAGAATAACATTCTTTTTAACCTGAGCAACAGGTTCATTCTAAGTAGCCTTATTCTATCCCAGTGCTGGGTTTTCATGTCCTTTAGCTTCAAGGCTGTGATGATAGCTCCCTGAAATCTTCAGTGGGAAGTTCATTCTGGTGAGTACAAGTAAACGTTAGTCATTTCAAAAGATTGCTTAGCATTTTGAAAATTATTGGGACCCATGTCCTTAACTGGTTACAAGCAAGAGAATGCAACTCTTTTTAGGAAAAGGAATTTATTGGAAGAGCACTGAAGGGATTGCAGAAACAGTGAAGGCTTGACCCCCTGAGAGTGCTGCAAAGGTAATTCTGCCAAGAATTACCTAGAGCCAAGAAGCCTAGCCTTCATTTTATGTAAAGATTATGTGGCCACAATGCTAGTAGAGCCCACCTCTCCTCTTGCAAGACACCATTTACACAACCCTGCTGCTACCTATGCAACCACTGAGTGTTTTTACTGCCGTACATGAGCACTGAGAGCTTCTCTTGTCTTTGGGGCACTGTCTCTGAACTAGGAATCTTGGGTTGGGAGTTTAAATACAGTGTGATGTATTCTGTTTTCATACACACAGAGAGATCTTACAGGAAACATACACTAGGAGGCTGGTCATTTCTGTCGTGGGAACTGAACTCATTTTATTCCACTATATGCAGTGTGAAGTCTTATTTTAATTTTATGCCTTGCTTACCTTTTATAGCATTCACTAGGCTACTCTGAAACAATGTTGAATAGTGTTAATGAAGTTATCTTTTTCCTGACCTGTAAGAAAGCATTTAGACTTTTACTGTTAAGTTTGGTATCCGCTCTAGGATGGGGGAGGATATATATGTGTACATGTTCATATATGTGCACATATGTGTATGCATGTGGAAGCCTGACATTGGTGTTTTCTGTTGCTAACCACTATATTTTTAAGGTGGCTTCTCACTGAACCTGGAGCTCAACAACTTGACAAGGCTAGCTGGCCAGCAAGCTCCAGGAGCCTCCTGACTTCAACTTCTCAGTGCTGGGATTACAGAAGCACATATATACCCATAGCTGGCCCTTCCTTCCTTCCTTCCTTCCTTCCTTCCTTCCTTCCTTCCTTCCTCCCTCCCTCCCTCCCTCCCTCCCTCCCTCCCTTCCTTCCTTTCTTCCTTCCTTCCTTCCTTTTTTCCTTCTTCCCTCCCTCCCTCCCTCCCTCCCTCCCTCCCTTCCTCCCTCACTCCCTCCCTTTTCCCTTCCCTCCCTCTTCCCCTCTCTCCTTCTCTCCCTCCCTCTTTCCCTCACTCCTTCCTTCTTTTCCTCTTTCCTTCCTTTCTTTTAAACATAGATGTTAGGTTCCAAACTGATGTCCTTATTTCTACACTGCAAGCATTCTACTGGCCGAGCCATCTCCTCAGGCCCAGCTCTAGGATTTTCTTGAACTTTTTAAATGGAATCAAAGAACCTTCTTCCATTGATCATGTGCCTTTATTGTAAATGAATGTGAAAATGTTGTCAAATTATGTTTCTTTACTGAGATGATTGTATATGTTCTGTGATTGTTACTAGGGTGAATTATAGTGATTGATTTTCTTATGTAGGATAAATGTTTAACTGTTTATGATACTTTTAAAATATAACAGCTGAATTCTGTTTTATGTATTTAGTAGACGCAATCAGAAAACCTGGACTTTTGAGTTTTCTTTGTGAGAAGATTTTAAAATGCCAGTTAAATTTTCTTAATAAATACAGGGATAGTCAGATATTCATTTATTGTTTAAGAACCCTGGGTGGTTTGTATCTTTCAAGAAATTTACCTGTTACATCCAAGATGTTCAATTTATTGGATAAAAATCACTAGCTACCCCTTTATGCTTTGTTTTTTACTACTTATATTTTTTTTACAGTCCAGTGTTAACCCCCTCCTGGTTTGCCTTCCCAAAGTTCCTTGTTCTCCTCCTCCCTGTCTCCAAAAGGATGTAACTCCTCCACCCTCGCACCCCACCAGACCTCTCCACTCCCAGGGCCTCAAGTCTCTCTAGGGTTAGGTACATCTTCTCTCATTGAGGCCAGACCAGGCAGTCCTCTGCTGTATATGTGTTGGGGGGCCTCATATCACCTGGTGTATGCTGCCTGGTTGTTGGCTCAGTGTCTGAGAGGTCTCAGGGGTCTGGCTAGTTGAGTCTGCTGGTCTGTCTTCCTATGGGGTCACCCTCCTCAGCTTCTTCCAGCCTTTCTCTAATTCAACCACAGGGGCCCCGACTTCTGTCCTCCCCTATGCTTTTTATGCTGTAGGGTGTTAACAATGTCCCCACTCTTACTCTGATACTTAGAATCCGTGCCCTTGCCTCTCTATTTTCCTTGATGAATCTAACTAGGATGTCATCTGTTTTATTCTTTCTTTATGATTTGTATTTGTATTTCTTCCCAGCCATTAGTTATTGTTTATTTTTTCTTTCCTATTACTTACCTAGATTCTAGATTGTTCCCTTTGTCTCAGTTAGGGTTTCTATTGCTATGATAAAACACCATGACCAAGGCAACTTATAAAAGAAAACAGGCATTTAATCAGGTGTATAATTCCTAAGGGTTGGCATATTGACTGTGGGTACTACACGGTGTCGCTAGATGGTGGACTGGTGAGCAGGTGTGTGTGGGCTGTGGAGCTGCATTATTGTGGCTTCTGCAGGAGGAGCTCATACTTGGGCTCTGTCTTTTCCCCTAATATCTCTCCTAATGTAGAGGCTGGGCTGCTTTCTTCTTTCATTTAATTGTCATAATTTAACAGCAAGCTACATTGGTCAAACTTTTCTAAAGGAGTTTTCCAAAAACCTCCATGCAGGCATTTCACACAGCTGAGCATGATGGCACTTGCCTAGAATCCCAGTACTTGGGAGGCTGAGGCAGGAGAATTACCAGTTGGAGGGCACTCTGGATATATAGTCAGACTGTCAAAAACAAGGGCATGTGAGGACCAATGTTGACTTCTCCATGAGTAAAATTGCAGGAGTTCAAGAAGTTCTGCCTTTTGCCCTTCTTCCTCTGTTAGAATGTCTCTGGAAGGTACAATTGTACTATAGTCATAGACTTCACGAGGATTTTCATAATACCTTATTTTAGAAAAGAGACAGAGGCCTACACTTTATTTGTTCACTAATACAATTAATTGTCTACTTTCTGCTCTGTCCACAGGCAACTGGCTAAGAGTCTTGGGCAGGCTGGTGAAATCGAGCCTGAAACAGAAGGGATCCTGACAGAATATGGTGTGGACTTCTCTGATTTCCCTTCAGAAGTTCTTGAATGTCTCCCTCAAAGCCTGCCCTGGACAATTCCACCTGATGAAGTGGGCAAGAGAAGAGACCTAAGGTAAACATGAGAAATACCTGGGAACAGCTGTTCCTGCTCTGTCTTCTTCCCTGATGTTTCTAGGGGTTGGGCTAAGACATTTTCTTTTATCTACTGTTTGGATTCAGTTGAAAGTCTGGTGCTTCTTTGCCAGAGGTCAACAATTATGGATTACCAGCTAAATCCAGCTCACTGCTTAGGCTCATCAACTGAAGGTGGATCTCAGATTTTAATGATTTGAAAAATGTCAGCAATAACTAGTAGCTCTAAATAGTTACTGACCTTCCTAAAGTGATATGAGATTCACGATTCCATGTTCAGTCAGGTTACAGTAGAGTACAACTGTGTGTGCTTCTTTGCTTATATATTGCTCAACCATTCTTCATGACAACTTCAAAGTTATTGCAACATTTGTGTGGCCTTAAAATATTGACCTTCTGTCTTTTTGCAAACATTTGTTTCTAGAATAGTTCTAGACCATTCTAATTTCAAAAGATTGCAGGTAGCTTTACCTAGTCTCTTCTCCTTGCTGGACCCCAGTGTCATCACAGAAAGGCAGTGTTATCTGCTTAGAAGTGCTTCCTCTAAATGGGCCTCTCTAGGCACATAGCAGAGGATTCAGGACCTTGTGCTTGGAGTCTCATTTTAAAGCTTTACTTTTAGGTCTGGAATTTATTGGAAAGTACTTTTGTGGTATTTTTATAACAACATCTTCTTTGAAGATGTTTCTTCATTGTGGGATGTTAGTTCTTTTCTGATATTTCTCTTCAGAATTTGGTTTCAGTACTGGCATTCATTCTGGATGCCACATGGAGATACTTAGAACCAAGAAAGTTTTCATACACCCCACCACGAAGTCTGTGGAAGGATTTTGCTGAGGTTATCCCGTGTCAGAGTCTTTCCACCACACTTGCTTGCTCTGTAGCTGAACTTATGGTGTCTTCAGCTCCAAGTGTCCAGTACTCCACCAAGTCTGAGGGTACTTTTCTGTCCTGTTCATTGTATCTTTTGGGAACTTACTGTCTGTTTTTGCTTTTCTTGCTGAGAGTGTGTGAAGAGAATGAGGTAATAATCTCTTCCTACTTGTTAGTGTGGCTGATGGAAATACATGTTGTATTCAAACTCCCTTGGCACAGTGTGCTCCTGGAAGTTACTGCATAGCACGTAGGGTGTTATCTCCTCTGGACCTTGAACCTGAACCTTCTGGAACCTTTGTTGTCTCATGTACAGTTAAGAGGTTTACTGAGATCTTTTACTGAATTTAGGACTATATAAAAAACTTTAATGAAGCCAAATGTGGTGGCACAGATTTGGGAGAATGAGACAGGAGATCCATGCTAGTCCACAGTGAGTTCTAGATCAGGCTGGGCTGCACGATAAAATTCTGTCTCAGAAAACAAAGACCTAGGGGCTGGATATAATAAAGATAATATTGTATTCATGTAGGAAAGTGTCAAAGAATTTTAAAAGTGGGAAAAGAGACTAAAACCAGACAAAAATGAAAAATTAACGAGGAATGATTAAATTCAAATAATAATCATTATTTTTGAAGTCTAATTTAGTGCTTATTTAGTTTTAAATGTACCTTTTATCCCCAAACTCTACTTACAGAAATATATCCTACTGAGTGAAGTGTACAAAGATTTATGAGCCAAGATTTTCATTGCTGTTTTACTGTAAAGGGGAAGCACAGAAGACACTGCTGAGTCTATCAGTAATGGTTTAATAACCTATGGCCTACCCATCCCTATGATAACATTACCTGCGGCTATGAAAAAAAAAAAAAAAAACGACTTTATCCATATGGTCTGTCCTAGACGGGAGACCATCAAATATTGTTAAGTGAAAGAAGAAACTGTAGGTCATGTGACTATGATTGTATTTTTGTGAAGTCAGTAATCTAGAGCTATATAAGTACATACAAACATGTGTAAAACATACACATATCTACACATTAAAAGTATGTATGTATAGAAAATGGACGGAAGTAAATCAGCCTGGTCACATACATGATTAACATGGGAAGAAATTGGCTCAGGGTAGTAATAAAGAGGCAGGGAAACAATATTCTACTATTCACTTAGCATACCATTCCATTTCTAAAAATCTTTTAAATAACTTCAAGATATCATAAATACAAATGTCAGAAGATAGATATATTCATTTCTTCCTCTGACCTGATCGTAACCTACAGAAAATTACTAAATGTTTCAGTGGTCACAGGAGCCAGAGTTGCACCACGTTATCCTTTTATGGCTCCATCTTGCCTTTGGTTTGGCCCTCGTTGCTTTCTGGGCTGAGCTACAGAATAGACCTTGCTCTGCAGAAAGCTTCTGTTAAAGTCTAACCATGTGCTATGAGAAAGAACTCAAAAGTAGAGGGCCTTTGTAGGTGCTTCTGCATTAAAGTAGTAACAGATTTTTAAAACCCCTTTAGCTTTCCACTGTTTTTACTCTCATCTCCTGTCCCCAAGATTATGTTTCTAAAATTCAGATCAGATTAAATTATTCTTTTTACATTTAAAGTTTTAAATGGCTGCTTGATATCTAAAATAATAATCTCTAAAACATTGGTAAACATGCATTCCCACTAATGCACGTCTTTTTAAAATTATAAAAATATAATACATTATGAATCAGTTGTTTATATCATAAACCTAAACAAAAGAAGAAAAGTAAAAATGAAATAAATTTCAGATATTTTGATATTTCTTCTGAAAGGTAATTAAAACCCTGTTTCTTTGTATTAATAATTTTACTTTTGTTGAAAGCAGGTCAGCTGGGTACTATTGTTTTTAGACTTTGCTTTAACAACTTGTAGCATGGAAATTTAAATATCTATTTGTAAGTCCTATATGCTTTATTTATTTAGACAGAGTCTCCATATGTATTCCTGACTGGCCTGGAACATGTTATGTTCTACAAGACACTCACAGAAATCCACCTGCCTCTTTCTCCCAAGTGCTGAAACTAAACACATGTGCCACCATGGCTAATCTAGTCCTTTCTGCTTTGGTACTTGATTTTAATGATCATCTAATGATCATAGATAGATAAATAGTTAGATAGATAGATAGTTAGATAGATAGATAGATAGACAGACAGACAGACAGATACACAGATGATAGATACATAGATGATGGACAGACAGATACATAGATGATAGATAGATAGATAGATAGATAGATAGATAGATAGATAGATGCTGACCTAGACCTGTCTATTTTAATGATCATCATACATACATACATGAATACATGCATATATATATATATATATATATATATATATATATATATATATATGGATGTAGGCAGGTATGCTATACTCTTGTTCCTATTTTCAATATAAATAAGAGAACTTTTTAAAGATGTAAGATGAGTTTACTAAAGCATAATACTCATATTTTAGGTTCCTTTCAATAAATATATCCAAATTTATTTGAGGGTGACTCTAGCTGAGATTCCTAGCAGTAGGGGAGATGGAGCCTGAAGTGGCCACCTCTTGTAGCCAAGCAGGACTTTCCAGTGGAGGGATAAGGTTATCAACCCACCCACAAAACTATTGACACAAAATTTGTCTTGTCTACAAGAAGTGCAGGGACAGAGATGGAACAGAGACTGAGGGAACAGACAACCAATGACTGGCCCAACTTAAGACCCATCCTGTGGGGAAGCACCAATCCCTGACATTCTTAATGATACTCTGTTATGCTATAGACAGGAGCCACATGTATTTAAAACCAGTCAGTTCTTGTGGACTGGTTAAAAAGAGCTGCAGTATTAGCTTTGGGGATTTTTCAGCTTTGTTTTTTGAAACATGGTTTCACTATGTAACTTAGGCTGTCCTTAAACTGCAGTCTTCCTGCCTCAGCCTTCCAAATGCTAGGGTTATAGGCAGGCACCATCACACCCAGTGTTAGACATTTTTAAGAAAAGGTTTATAATCCACAGGGAATTCTTTCAGTAACATCATAAAAACTAGTTGTAAAGTTCTGGTATGCAATTTGGGTGTGTACATGTGGACAATTTAGTAGTTTGTACATAGACACAATTTTTGGCTCCAAATAATATGATAAGAGAAGCATTTCAACATATCTGTTAAAAAGATCTGGGTGTGTGAGGCTTTTGGTTTGACCCTAGAACTGGAGAAAAATAGAGAGAGAGAGAGAGAGAGAGAGAGAGAGAGAGAGAGAGAGAGAGAGAGAGAGAGAGAGGAAAAGAGAGAGAAGAAAAGAGAGAGAAAGAAAGGAAAAATGTTTTTGAATGTTTCTCTAAATATATAGTATTTTGTTTTCACATTGAATAACCCCCTTTCCTCAGTGTTAAAAAGTCTGTCTTCCCCTTGAAGGGATATCAATGTGTTTACTTTTCGTAAGTACCTCAAAGCTCTTGGCAGCCAGTATTGTACAGTCACAGCCGGGCTGTAATGAGCTCCTACACAGAACAAGTACCAGATTTGCTGTGTTCTTGGTGCTACTGTTTCTAGGAGCACTGATGTGATAGTTACTGTTATCGTAAGCCTCTGCATCTTTCCAGTAATATCTTAATGACTTGTGTATGGTATAAAGATTAATTTAGCTAAAATTAAATAAGATCTGTAAGTCCATGCAAGCAGGCTTGGTAAAAATCTGTAGATTACAGTTGACCCAGGAACCCATGAGAGAGCCTATGGTATGCATTTTCTAGAATGTTGACTCTTTCATATGCACATGACACTTATACTGACCCATACATGTAGTGAGGGCATTGGGGTTAATTCATATATTTATGTAGTCCTGGTGAGTTTTTTATTTTTTTTACAATAAAATGTAATATAAAGTAAAGCCGACGACTCTGCTAATGTGTTTGGGTCTGATGAGCTCCTTTTCTTTGACTGATATGTGGTTGGTTTATTTAATTTATCAACCAGCATATATTTGTGATATGCCATCCCTGGACAACAAATAGAAGTGGATGTGGGTTTCTGCCCCTATGAACCTTCTGTCTCAGTTGCCTTTGAGAGGACATGAGTGAAATATATGAAGCAAAGTCAAATACTTGAAATTTAATGGCCGGGCGCACACCTTTAATCCCAGCATTTAGGAGGCAGAGGCAGGCGGATTTCTGAGTTCGAGGCCAGCCTGGTCTACAGAGTGAGTTCCAGGACAGCCAGGGCTACAGAGAAACCCTGTCTCGAAAAAACAAACAAACAAACAAACAAAAATTAATGGAGGGAAGTAGTTAGATATGTATTTATAATTAATGGAGGGAAGTAGTTAGATATGTATTTATAATAGAGTGATGCATTCTCTGAGAATCCCATATATTTAAAGGCATTTAAAAAGCAGTGCTCGTTTTCTTGAATTTGACCAAGAATTCAGATTGAGCTCTAGTGTGTCTCTTTTATTAAATAAATTAATAGACATTCTATAAACTCTCAAAGCCACTCTTCTGGGACTTTTTAAACATTTCCTCTTTTTCTGCTTAAACATTTACATATATTTCATGTGTATGCAACACACACACACACACATATATATATATATATATATATATATATATAATATATATAAAATTTTATATATATATATATATATATAAAATTGAACTAGCCACTGAAAACACAAAGACACCTGAGGGTAGACCTTTATCTTCAGAGAATCGGGTTCGTATTGAGGTTAAGTACTGCAGAGAGTGACAGGTGCTGTAATGTGGGTGTGAACAATCAAGCTAAGGTTGCAGAACTGAGAGCTAAGACTCAAGGCAGCAGTTAGGAGCTGGAGGGACTGAAGTCATCTCCACAGAAAGGATGTGTACCATCAGACTGTGAGACCCTCCCCGGGTCGCCCTGCCTTGGAGCCTGCAGTGTCCCCTGGCTCCCGCTACGTAAGAGCTTCTACACACCCGTTTAGGTTTGGTATTTAACAATTATATTTGGAACAGAAAAGTTCCATCAATCTTTAAACCTCATAATCCAATTATGTCAGTAAAATTCCAGTTTTTTAGTCCAGTGGAATTGGGGTAATATTTTGCAAACTGAAGTTGAGAGAAATAGTGTTTATTTTGAAAAGAAAAATGGTTGGTTAGCAATTTTTAAAAAGTAAGGCTGGTGTGAACTCGCAGGGGTGATCTGGCCCTTCTGATTGGGCTCACCATTCTTTTAGACATTTGGCTCCCATCTCTGGAGAATCCCCACTTGCATGGCCTAGACTTGTAGCTCTTTCTAGCAGGGCACCTGAGGTTAAACAGCACCAATCCTGCAAGCATTTGGGGGCTAGGAAAATATTGTGATGGGGGAGCTGCTTAAACTTGGTTTTATGTGAAGCCTGAGAAACCCCAGGGTTATTTCCAAGTCAGGCTGCATTTTTTTTTTCAGTTCATTCATACTGTGTTGTTTCCTTTGTTACTGAATTAGAATAGGAAACTGAAGCTTAAAAGTTCAATTCAAGGAGAGAACAAATACCTAAATACATTGGAGGGGAAAATACCCTGTTAACTTGATTTTTATGTTTTTCCAATAGCTAGTATTAGTGTAGACATTTGAATCACATCACTTTTTGGTAAAGCCATGAGCTTCATTGAAACAGGAACGGTTTCTATAGCTTTTTACAAGAGAGCTTGAGATATCTGTTTCTTACTATTCCCTCAATAAAAAGGAAGCCCGGTGACCTCCACCAGACCATTACAAATGTGAAACTTGGCACTTAAAATTGCTTGCTCTAAATTTTCCAATTGCTTTCTCTCTCTTTCTCTCTTTTTTTCCATTTAATGTCGTTCTGCCAACTAGTGATTTTATTATTATAAACAGGACATTGTATTCACTTTTAAGAAGAAATATGAAGCTGGAGGTAAAATTACAAACTGCAGCTTCTCAGCTGCCAAAATAGAAAACAATGAGCTAAAAATACTGAGCACAGAAAGGGTGTTGTGGTAAGAAATATTGAAATATCCTCAAGGTGGAGAGTTCCCAAAGAAATTTTCTTCTTACTCCAGGTAAACCAACCTTGAACTAGCAAGTTGAAGGAGGAGTCATAGAATACTAACCTCTTTCAGGTCAGGCCTTTGTGGGAAAACCTTCAAACACAACCAACATTAAATGACTAATGACCTTACTGTTTATCAGGAAGTCCAATATGATTAAATTGCCATTTAGAAAAAGGCTCCTCAGAGAAAGCAGGGTGGCAGCGTAGAAGAACACTAGAAATCAGTCCTACCTCCTCCCAGAACCCCCTGGGTGACTCTGGGAGAGTAGACAGGAGTAACCATTATCTTTTATAATGTGGATTTTTCTGACTGGATTAGAATTTTCCAAAAGATGGTGTAGGTTATATGTTGTTCATGGTTTTTGTTTCAGAAGGTTTCATGGGTCACACCTATGTTCCTTGGGATTTCCATAGGTGTCATGAAGAAAGAGTGTTTGATAGCAAGTGCTTTTGGAAAATATTGAATTAAAATATTTCTCCTGGATCATCTCAGGGAATTGGTGTTTTATTGAATATAATTCTAAAAATGCTGAACTACATAGTGGAACCCTTGATCTTTCCAGTGGTGGGAGTGTTGTAGTTGTCTTGGACATCAGGACACCTGGCCTCCAAGCTAGGATAGCTCCTAGTGACTTGAGCCAGCAGTATCCCACACCCACTTTCTACCATCTGAAATCTTGGCTCCCCTTGTAGTGGGCCCCTTTCACAACTGCTATCTTGTGTTAAAGGCACCATAGCACCATTCTGATCTAAGAGCCCAGCATGTAGACTATAACACCTGCCAAAATAAGAACATTTAAGGAAAGTCCTTAAATGTACTAACCTTGTCTTTTGGCTTCTGTAGCTCTGCTTATTACTAATTGTTCTTGCTAATTGAAGTGAGTCAACCAGGATATGGTTTTTTGGTGCATAAAAAGCCAAGAACAGCCGGGCGGTGGTGGCGCACGCCTTTAATCTCAGCACTTGGGAGGCAGAGGCAGGCGGATTTCTGAGTTCAAGGCCAGCCTGGTCTACAGAGTGAGTTCCAGGATAGCCAAGACTACACAGAGAAACCCTGTCTTGGGGGGGCGGGGGGGGGGGGAGGAAAAAGAAAGCCAAGAACAGTAAGGCTCATGGCTACACGATTTGGGAGAGTTCCCTGGATAACTGGCTGGCCTGTGAATAAAGACTTCCTGTTGGCTTTAAGAGTCCATGTGTTTTTTGAACCTCACAACACTCTATCACTTCCACAGTCTTTGTCATCCACTCCTTCACAGCCACATGCTGTCATACTGCTGCTGCCAGCTCTTCTGCCTTTCATACATCATCAGCTCAGCTTGCCCTAAAAGTAAAAGTCACAGGAGACAGTAGTCCTTTATTCTAATTGATATTGCAACAGGCAGGGCAGATACTTTAGATTGACTGAAGCAAGCTAAACATCTAGAATATAAAATAAGGAAGGTGAGCTTGGCATAGGTTGTAATAAGCAAATAAAGGATTGTATTTGCACCAGCTGTGTCCTGGATTCCAGTTTGGCCACATTGGCTTCTTGTTGAGTTACTCATGCAGCACACTTCTTTGCATCTTATTCAAGGATAGGTGCAGGGTTATAAAACCACTGGGGCTTGTTTCCTGGAATATGGCTTTTCTTAACTAGAAGGAAGAATGATTAGACTGTTTGGCATCTGGAAGAAGCTGTCAGTATCATTTGAAAGTATCTGTAATATTATTTCTTTCATGTCTGTCCCAGCTCACTGTGAACTGGCAAGAAACCTGCAGATAGTAATTAATGCATCCTCAGCAGGTGTACAACTAACTGTACATTCACAGTTGTGTGTACTGTCTTTAGCGCTTTGCCAGCTCCTGAGCTTATGGGAAATAGCATGACTCTCAGAAAAGAAAAACAGCCAACAAGTAGATGCAGCAATGCCTACTGGCAGAGAAGACAGTTAATTTACCTTTTATGGTACAGAAATATGAATGTGTGGGTAAGATGACTAATTGTACATATTCTAAAGAAATTGGAAATTTACACTGATATGAAAAATATTTTTCTGTAAGTGATTTAGGGTTTGGAACAAATGAGGGTATAGAGAACTGATTTTAAGGGTTCTCAAGTCTTTTTGATTTTCATAATGAGATTATTATTCAATACCAAGAAATTGACCCTTTCAGATTGCTAGTTCATGGTGTCTTTCATAGTCACCAAGTCATGGATTTAATGACTTAGTCTAATTCTATAAGCACTGTCTAATTCTATAATGTTTCCATCATACCCAGGAGAAATCTCCATTAACTCTCCACCATCCCTTGCCAGTTTCTAGCAACCACTAGTGGACATTCAGTTTTTACAATGTTTCTGTTTTAAACAGGCATTGGGTTTTCTAGCTAGCTTTTCTTTAATGGGTTTTCAAGCTTCATCTGTTTTATTGTATTGATCTGCATCTCTCTCCATGCTGAGTAGTAGTGCACTGTGGCAATGCGCCACATTCTGCTCTTCTGGTTGTGAGACATCCAGTTGGTGCTGCTGCCTCACCAGTACAAATCATGCTGCTGTATTCAGATACTGGGTTTTTCTGTGGAAAGGTACCATTAGATATTGCTCACTGTGGAATTGTGGGCCATATGGTCAGTCTGTATTTAGTTTTCCAGTATCTGCCAAACTGTTTCCTCATGGCTGCACCTTTTTGCAGGTCCAACAACAATGCAGCGCAGTGTCTCGGTTGCTCCACTCCTCACCAGCACTTGCTACGTGTACTTATGACATAACCATGCTTGTGGGTGTGCAGTGTCATTTTTCTGATGACTAGTGATACTGACTATATTCTTATGAGAATCTTGGCCATTTATAATATCTTCTGTGAAGAAATAGCTATGCAAGCTCTGTTTGTTTTTTTATTTGTGTTTTATTGTTTATTTTAAGGGTTGTTTATATATTTTAGTCATTTATCAGATATAGAAGTTGAAGATTTGCCAGGCAATGATGGCGCACACCTTTAATCCCAGCACTTGGGAGGCAGTGGAAGGCAGATTTCTGAGTTTGAGGCCAGCCTGGTCTACAGAGTGAGTTCCAGGATAGCCAGGGCTATACAGAGAAACCCTGCCTCAAAAAACAAACAAACAAAAAAATTTTTTTTCTCCCATTTGTTTGTCTTGTATTTCTTTCACTCCTCCTTATTCCCTCCTTCACTTCTTTTTATCCCTTCTATCCCACATTTTTTTTTTTTTTTTTTTTTTTTTCAGACAGGCTCTTGCTATGCAGCCAAGGCTTGCCTCACTAGCTATGTAGCCAAGGCTGGTCTTCAATATGTGAGCCTGCTGCCTTGGCTTCCCAAGTGCTAGAATTACAAGTGTACCTCCTTTCAGTCTTTCAGTCTCACGTTCTTGGTAGTATTCTAGGAGCATGGGAGTTTCAGAGTTAGGAGTGTAACAACACAGTGGTGCTTGCCTAGCATGTGCAAGACCCTGGGCTCAATTTCTACCTGCAAAACACAGTCCAGCAACAATAAAGAAGAGATGTTTCTAAGTTTGATGGGTGCCAGCCTGTCTTCTTATATTGCTGATACTTTTGATGTCTTATTTCAGTAATCGTTGACCAAGAGATCACAACAATGTACATACAGTCTTTCTAAGAGGTTTACAGTATTGTTATATTTATGCTTATGATAAGTTTTTAGTTGATTTTTGTAAATAGTGTAAGGTAAGCATCCAATTTCTAGTCATCTCAGCAACACAGGAAAAGAATGACTATTGCTCTTGTTATTTTTATTAGTTATTTTGAGTGTCTGTGGTGTGTGTGTGTATGTGCATGCATGCGCATGTGGGTACATGTACATGCATATGCATGTTTGTATGGAGGTCAGAAGTTGATATCCAGTGTTGCCTTCACTAGAAAATAGACAAAGGAGATAGATTTCTTCACAGTGCTCTCCACCTTATTTTGCCTTGTTTTGTTTCTGTTTGTTTTGATTATTTTTGAGACAGGATTTCTCTGTGTAGAGCCCTGGCTGTCCTGGAACTCATTCTGTAGACCAGGGTGACCAGGGTGCCCTTGAACTCAGAAATTCACCTCTGTCTCCAGTGCTGGGATTAAAGGCGTGTGCCACCATGCCTGGCTCTACCTTATT
The DNA here is from genome assembly GCF_011762505.2 of Arvicanthis niloticus. Taxonomy (NCBI): domain Eukaryota; kingdom Metazoa; phylum Chordata; class Mammalia; order Rodentia; family Muridae; genus Arvicanthis; species Arvicanthis niloticus. The sequence continues at coordinate 18,182,558 of NC_047674.1, read as the reverse complement.
TTTTGAGGTAAGATCTTTCACTGAACCTGGAACTCCCTGACTTAGCTAGACTGGCTAGCCAATGCACTCCAGGAATCCCCCTGTTTCTGCCTCTCCAGCACTGGCATTATAGCTTATAATTTATAATAATCATATATATTATATATAATAAAATTTATAATTTATAAAATAAAGATTATATACTCTGTAGCTTTTTACCTGGGAACTGGGCACCAGAGCACAGGTCCTCATGTTTATGTAAATATTTGCTTCATAATTGAGTCATCTCCCCAACCCCTTTTGGTTCATTTTTGAAGTTAGTAAACAAAGTAGTAAGTTCCATTGTGGATATTGCATATATTTGCACCATTATACTTTGTTCTTATTATTGAAATGATTTTCCCAGATTGAATTATCTTGTCACCCTTGCTGAAGATGAATCGATCATAAGTGTAGCTTTATTTATGTTATTAACTCTCAGTTCTGTGTTTCTGCTAGTGGCCATGATGCTTAGATTACTGTAATCTTGTGCTGAATTTGGAAACAGAGAAGCATAAGTCTTTCAACTCTACTTTTTAAAAATTAACTTTACATCTGATCACTGCTCTCCCTTCCAGTTAACCTTCCCACAATGACTCCCACATACTCCCTTCTCCTCAGAGTCGGTGGAGGCCCCCTTGGGTCTTCCCCGACCCTGGCACATTAAGTCTTGGCATCTCCCACTCAGGCCAGACAAGACAGCCCAGCTAGAAGAACATTTCCTACAGTTTTTGGGGTGGCCCTGCTCCAGTTGTTCAGGACCCACATGAAGACCAAGCTGCACATTTGGTAGTATGTTGAGGGAGGGTTCAGTACAGCCCATGTTATGCTCTTTGGTTGGTGCTTCAGTCTCTGAGAGCCCCAAGGGTCCAGATTAGTTGACCCTTGTCAGTCTTCCTATAGAGTTCCTATTCCCTTCAGGGCCCTCATTCCCTCCCCTGGCTCTTCCATAAAAGTCCCCAAGCTCCATCCAATGTTTGGATGTGGGTATCTGCATCACCCTGAGTCAGCTGCTGAGTGAAGCCTCTCAGAGGACAGCCTTTCTAGAGTCCTGTCTGCAAATATAACAGTATCATTAATAGTATCAGGGATGGTGCTTGCCCATTCTGATGGGTCTCTCATTGGGCCAGTTATTGCTTGGCCATTCCCTCAGTCTCTGCTCTATCTGCCCTCCATGCATTTCTTATAGACAGAATAAATCTGAGGTCAAATATTCCGTGGGTTGGTTGGTGTCCCTATTGTTCCACCGGGGTTTCTGCCTGGCTACAGGAGGTGCCTCCTCAGGTTTCATATCTCCAATGCTGCGAGTCACAGCTAAGGTCACCCCTGTTGATTCTGGGGTGGTGGAAGGGAATCTCTCAACTCTGCTTTTTTTATTTTAAGATTTTTGTCACTATTCTGAGCTTCTGTTTTACATTTTTCTATGAATTTTAGGATCAGCTTGTCAGTCTGAGGAGACAGGAAACAGGATCTTGAATTTTGTTAATAATTGTGTTAAGCCTATAAGATCAGTAGTAGTTTTGCTAACTTAACATCTTTTTCTCTGATGTATTTCTTTTTGTTTAAAATATTTCAGTGATATTTTATAACATTCAAATACATAAACTTTCACCTTTGTGCTAATTTGCACCTATGCAAAGTTTAGTTATATTGTAAATAAGATTGCTTTCTTAATTTTATTTTTAAATTGGCCTTTGCTAATATTTAGAAACACTATTGATATTTATTTGTATAAATTATGTAACCTGCAATCTTCTAGAACTCATTTATTTGCTCTAATTATTTTGAATACTTTAGGATTTTTTTTTATTATTTTTATTCTTTAGTCCTTTTTTGCAGTCCAGACTTCATCCCCTTTACAGTCTGCTCCACCTCCCACAGCTCCCCTTCCCATACCTCCCCCAATCTTTGTCCCCAAGAGGGTGTCTCTACCCCCCAATCTCCACCCCACCAGACCTCCCCACTGCCTGTACTTTTGGCTAATATCCACTTATTAGTGAGTACATACCATGCATGTCCTTTTGGGTCTGGGTTACCTCACTCGGGATAATATTTTCTAATTCCATTCATTTGCCTGCAAAGCTCATGATGTCCTCGTTCTTAGTAGCTGAGTAGTATTCTATTGTGTAAATAAACCATATTTTTTGTATCTATTCTTCCATTGTGGGACATCTATAGGAAGACCAGCTGTCTCAACTAACCTGGTCCCCGAGACCTCTCAGACACTGAGCCAACAACCAGGCAGCATACACCAGCTGATATGAGATCCACTTACAGGCCCAAACTGGGATCCAGCTCAATGGGAGGCCTGGGGTCCAGAAACTGTTACTGATGCTGTGTTGTGCTTGCAGACAGGAGCCTAGCATGGCTGACCTCTGAGGGGCCCAACAAGTGGCTGAGTCAGATACAGATACTAGCACCCAACCAACGGACAGAAGCCGGAGACCCCTGTGGTTGAATTGGGGAAAAGCTAGAAGAAGCTGCCCCATGGGAAGACCAGCAGTCTCAACTAACCTGAACCCCCCAAACACTCAATCTCTCAAACACTAAGCCACCAACCAGGCAGCATATACTAGCTGATATGAGGCCCCCCCACACTTACACAGCAGAAGACTGCCGGGTCTGGCCTCAGTCAGAGAAGATGCACCTAACCCTCGAGAGACTTGGGGCTCTAGGAAGTGAGGAGGTCTGGTGGGCTAGGGGTGGGGTGGAGTGGGGACATCCTCTTGGAGATGGGATGGGGGCACTGGGGGAGGAGGTGTGGGAGGGTGGACCCAGATTGTAAGAAAAGATTAAAGAATAAATTTTTAAAAAAGAAACAGACAAACAAACAAAAAGAAAATCCTTATGTCAGGTTCCAATGTGGCCACCTGTTCTGTGTCAGCCATTCATTCCTCAGGCAGCTTTAGTCTGTCATCTTGCTCACCCTGTGCATTCTTCCTTAGTTGCTGGGGACATTTTAGCTTGTGTAAACATTGGTTTCTCCCTCTGGAACAATTAGACATTTGCTACTCAGACCCTCCTTGGCAGTTTGCTCATTTGCTATCTTGTGTTCTAATAGAAGTTTGTTCATGACTCTGTATAACAAATTCCTCATCAAGAGGCAGGTGGTCTGCTAGCAGTAAAACATTCATGTTTATAACAGCCAACTTAGCAGCATCAAGCCTGTGGTAAATAGCAAATGAAGGAAGTGTATATAGGATAAAGGAAAGAGAAAGAGACATTACCAAGGTTTTCTGTACAACTATGTAATTTGCTCGATGTGTTGTATGCTTTTAGCAAATGCTAGGATTCATTCTTGTTTCCTTTTGATAGTCTGAAGAAATGATGATAAAATACAGTTTGGTGCCTTTAAATAAGTTGTAGTTCATTGAGAAAATTAGTTATAAATTACTGTTGTAAAATACTAAAAACAACTTCTGTTTCTGTCAACAATGGAGTACACTGCTCTTTTCTGGTCCTCCTCACAAATGACAGCATGAGGTCAGAGAGGATTGTAAATGGTGGCAAAGGAGGCCTGGGGTTCTCGGACTTGAAGAATAACATGGAATTCCTTGGGAGTTCCTGTTTGCTTCCTGTAAGTCTAAGGGTTCTGCAGAAGCCACCAACCTGAGATGTTCACAAACCACAGAAAGGTGACATTGAAAATCCTGCTTCCAAAGGGTTTGTGACCCCATGAGGAAAACAACAATACCAATCAACCAGAGCTCCCCAGGGTCTAAACCACCAGCCTGGAAGCACATAGGGCGGGACCCATGACTCCAGATATATATGTAGGGGAGGATGACCTTGTTGGGCATAGGTAGGAGAGGAGATTCTTGGTCCCATGAAGGATGAACACAGAGTTGGGGGGGGGGATGTGAGGGTGGGGATGGGGAGTGGGGGCAGGGGGTAAGTGGGAGCACAGCCTCATAGAAACATGAGGAGGGGGAATGGGATAGGAGGTTTCTGGGTGGTGGGGGGAAGTGGGGCAAGGGGATAAAATTTGAAATGTAAATATAATACCCAATAAAAATTTTAAAAAAAAAAAGAAAAGAAAATCCTGCTTCCTCTAGTTAGAGGAGAAGGAAGGACATGGTTTAGCAATAAAATGCTTTGACAATACCCACCCTAATACCAGTCACACACCACCTGAAAAACCCCCTTTCCCCATCCACATACAGAGTCCTCACGAGGATGAGCAAGATGTTAATGTTGGACTGAAAGTATTGGAACGTGAGCTGTGATGCTCTGTTTCCCACATTGATGATCATGGAGTCCAGCAGTGAGTCAGTCGTCCATCCTGCTGACTGGGGACAAGCAGCACTCCTTCCCTCTTGAGCTATATCTGGGGAAGTGGCTGATCTTTCCTCAGTGTGTGCTGTAGCCTTAATGACACTCTCATTCTCTTGCCTGATAGGATCATCAGAACCAAGCAAGGAGCCGTTATGTGCCTCTCTCGGTGAGAGAGTATATGTGCTCTCTACAGCTTGTAGAGAAATATTAAGCTTAGCAAAAGAGGGTAGCTACAAAGGCTATATATTTTATGACTGCTTTATGAAATTTCTAGAAAGTAATCCAAAAACCGCTTTAATGTTTATCTGTCTGTCTGTCTGTCTATCTATCTATCATCTATCTATCTATCATCTATCTATGGCTGCTACAGGGTCTGGAGTCAACAGTTAGTGATTATTATGGACATTAAGCACCTTTTAAAAGTGCATGCATGGGTGGGGGGGGGGAGGTTGAGTCAACATAGAAAAGTATAAAAGTCCAACATTCAGTTAACAAAAACATACTAGAATTTACTTAGTTCACAGGAAAAGAGGAAAATGCCAGCTTGATAAAGACCATCTATAAAAACTTCAAAAGACAGGCAAAATGAATGAAATGAAAGAAATGAAACTAAGAACAGAGCCACACAATGAGTACTGTTGACTTTTGACAAAGGAGTAAAGAAATTGGATAGCAACTAGATAGCCTTTCAATTAGTACTGGAGGCATTTAGCAAATGCAGGCTAATAAATAAACCTCAACCAAATTTCATGCCTTATGTAAGAACGACCTCAAAGTCAACCATGCATTTAAATATAAGCTATAGAAATAAAAAACTTACAGAGAAAAGCTCCTAGTCTTGGACACAGAAAGCCTGGACCACAAGAGAATGCAGTGTATCTCATAGGATTAAATGGTCTTGCTTTGTGAATGACCCTGAAAAAAACAAAAGTGACAGACTGGGAAAAAAATATTTGCAAGTATTTAACAAGGAACCAGTAATCTAAAATTCATTAAGGGCTTTAAACAGGATGAGGGAGATGGCTCCCCAGGTAAGAGTGTTTGCTGCACATGTGTGACAACCTGCATTCCATCCCTGGAGCCTGTGTGAAATATCAAATGCAGTGTATTTGTAAGTTGGAGGCCACCCTTGTCTGCATATTGAGTTCCAGGCCAGCTAGAGCTATATAGTGAGACTGTCTCAAAACAACAAGAACCTCACAACCAAAAAAATTGTACCTTTATTAAATTTTCTACTTAGTACTTTGTAATATAAAAAATGTATAATTTAAATAAAATTTGCAAACTTTTTGAAATCAATAATAATGTTATATGTAATACATATAATAATCAAAATATGATATAATTAATATAATTATTATTTATTTTGTGCTGGCTATTAAACCTACGGACTTGTGCATGGTGCACAAGTACTCTACCACTGAGCTACATCCTTAGTCCCTTGATTAAATTATCCTGTTTGTTTGTTTGATTGATTGTTTGTTTTGAGACAGAATTTTATTATATGGCTCTGGTTAGCCTGGAACTCAGGGTGGTATATAGACCACACTGGGTTCGAACTCATAGAGTTCTGCCTGCCTCTGTCTCCTAAATCTGAAATTAAAAGTTTGTGCCACTACACCTGTTAAAATTATTCTTTAAAATGAATGAATTTTAGGAGTCCTACATTTTAATGAAAACCTAGGTAGTAGTTTGAATGAAATGGCCCCCATAGGCTCATCAAAAGTAACATTATTTGAAAGAATTAGGACCTGTGGCCTTATTGGAGTAGGTGTGGACTTGTTGGAGGAAGTGTGTCATGGGAAGTGGGCTTTGAGGTCTCAGAAGCTCAAGCCAGGCCTAGTGTCATTCTCTTCCTGCTGCCTGCCAACCCAGATGTAGGGCTCTTGGCTCCTTTTGCAGCATCATGCTTGCCTGTATGCCACCGTACTCTTTGCCATTATGATGATAGACTAAACCTCTGAACCTGTAAACCAGCCCCAGTTAAATGTTTTCCTTTATAAGAGTTGCCATAGTCATACTGTCTCTTCACAGCAATAGAAACAAACACTGAGACAGCACATGAAACTGAAATCGCTGGACATTATATATACATTTTTAATCTCAAATGTCTAAAAGACCTATAATTATATACATCGGTGAAATATATGTTGTCTTTAATTTTTCCAGTTTTATTTTTTTGCCAGGTGTGGTGGCACACATCTTTAATCCCAGCACTTGGGAGGCAGAAACAGGAGGATCTCTGTGAGTTCGAGGCCAGCCTGGTCTACAAAGTAAGTTCTGGGGCAGCCAGGACTGTCACATAGAGAAACCCTGTTTCAAAAATATATATTTTTTAAATTTACTTTACGTGTCTTGAGTGTTTTGCCTGCATGTATGTATGTGTGCCATGTTTGTGCCTGTTGTCTACAGAAGTCAGAAGAAGGCATCAAGTCCCTCAGGATTGGAGTTATATATGGTTTTGAGCCATCATATGAGCATTAGAAATCAAACCTGGATCCTCTGCAAGAGCAACCAGTGCTCTAAACCACTGAGCCATCTCTCCAACTCCATAGGTTAAGTCTTAAAGGCAATTTATTTTTATTTTATCAAATTTAATTAGCTTGTTGTAAATGCAATGTCAGAAACAGATGAATACACTTGCATCTTTTCACAATGTCAGGATTTATTGAATAAGAATAAATTCACGAGGTTCAAGTGCTTCAATTTCAGCAGTTTGCCAGATATTCTTATTTCCCTTGGTAGTCTGGCAGAGGTGAACAGAGATTCTCTTCTTCTATTGTAATTACTAATATTAACTCTTATATCACACATTACACAGTAAACATCTCTTTCTCTGTGTTGTGAGTATGTGGGTTATGCTATAAAAGGATAAAGAGGCTATAGCAGAGTTTCTGGAGGTTTGAGAAGTAGGTTGATAGAAATGTAAATAGTCTGTACTGACAAGATGGCACACTGAGAACTCAAGCCACTCACAGAGAAGAAGCTGCAGCTGTGGGTCACAGGACTGAGCAGGAAGATGCAGAGTTGAATCTAGCTGCAGAGCAAAAAGGGGAGACCTGGGTCTAAAAAATGAGCAGGAAGGGAAGCTGATGCCTGTTAGGTACAGCGTCAACAGCTGCAGCTGAGTAGAGCAGAATCCCCAAGGCCAAGTGATAATTCTCTGCCTGTCAGCCTAACTCACACATAAGATGTAAGACGTAGGATGGCAGGTTGGTGGGGCTGTTTACCTCATGGGGATGGAGAAATGGCTCACTGGTTAAGGACACCTGCTGCTCTTGCATAGGACCTGGATTTGGTTTCAAGTACTCACTTCTGGTGACCTGTAACCACCTGGAACTCAAGTTCTAGGAGATGTGACACCCTGGTCTAGCCACCCTGTGGGTACCCATATGTACATAGTGCATGGTGTGCATGAAGACAAACACCCATACAGACTAATAATAAATAAATAAGTCTCTTAGGGAAGGCATAATTTGAAAAAAAAAAAAAAAAGCAATTTTAGGCAGTATAGCAGTATAGTAAGATCAGGACATAGCCTGATCTTAACATAGCTTATTTGTCTAAGATTTACTTAAGGCATGTGATGAGCATAATTTAACAATTTTAGTTAATGTAACCAAGATACATTATTTGTATGCAACCTTGGTATCATGTAGATAGTACATAAGCATTAGGCTGATGGTAAACCTACCTATCTATCTATCTATCTATCTATCTATCCGTCCAGTCATATAGAAACATAAATTGATAAAGCCCCCCCCCCCCCCCCCAGTTTTTATGGTACTCATTTGCCATTTAAAAAATTGAGATCATCAATCCAGTGGCTTCCTCCATTGGAGTAAGCACTCGTTATTGCTAAATCCACACTTTCCAGGGCATGTGTGACTCTCTACAGACTAGCAGCAAATTTCTACCTCAAGACAGAGAATTTAACCCAAATGCCATAGAGAAGGGCTTAAACAAAAGTGCAGTGCAAACAAAAAAAGTCAAAAGACTGGGCTTGTCATGACCACTCTATATCTTTCCTTGTCTTAGTAGCCAATTAGCAAGGAGGGAAATTCTTCTACAAATGGGAATCTCTTTTACAGTGAATTTTTAAGTGATCAAATAAAATACCAAGAAGTCATATTTTAGAGACTGTAGAGTTGTATGTAATGTGCTTTCTAATCTTCACTGGGGAAGGCAAAGACCACTTTCTGTGACCCCTGCCCCTGAGAAATCTTTCGTTGAGTTTCATGAAGCTTTTTCTTTGTTTTATCAGGTCTGAGCCAGAACAGATATCCTAAGGAATGTATTCCATCCTGGATTTTTGACAGGACATGTTACCAGGGAAATTGGGGTTCCCTTTTGTGGGTTCTTAGTCTCGTTAATAAAAAGAATTTAAAAACAGACTCAGAAGGAAGCTTGAGGACCATTTTATTAGCGTTTGAAAGAAAAACAACAGAGTAGGCAAGCTGAAAAATCTCTGAAGCTGCCAGGAAGAGGGAAATGGCCAAGAGGGGGAGAGATAGCCATGCCTTTTGAGTTAGGCATGGAGGTCAGAAAGCCCTGCCAGGGAAAGCATGCTTGGTTTAAATTAAAAGAAGCAAAAGGGAAAGTTATGGTTTCTGAGTTAGAACTCAGAGAAGTGGGCTGGCTTGGCATAGTAAAGACTTGTAAGCAACTGCTTGCAGGGAGAGACCTCTGGAAAGCATAAGCACATTATCTCATAGTGGGATCGGATCATTATTCCTCTCATCTTAGTGTGTCCTCATATGAATCAGCCCCCTGAGAGGTGGTCTTCTGGCCAGGTGATTGACAGACTCATCAAATTAACTCTTACTATGTAATTCTCTAATCTTAGGGGAAGATCAGAATGTCATGTCTCCACCAAGACTAGAGTTTTCTCCCTCATGCCATTCTTTTGACTAGGAAGCAGCAACTTTCTAAGGATAGGCCTCAACAAAACCCTAATACTCCTCATCTTTTCATATGGCATTTTCAGTTCTAAGAAGGAGCAAAGCCTTTGTTTTCTAACAAAGAACAGGGGTGGTGAATTGGTAAAAGGAAATTCTTTTACCATCTCTCCAGCTTGCCTATAGCAGGGTTGCAACTTACAAGAAAGATAGGGAAACGTGAGGTATGGTCCAGAATTGATCATGAAAGAGGATTCTATCCTCAGTTGCCTCCAGCCCTAATAATCGCTGTTGAGCCATCTAATAATATGACACAAAAGTAGTTTCTTCAGCCTGTGTTATTATAGGCTTTTTTCCCAAGATTCCCACTCACAACTCCTTTCTGCCCCATGGTAAGTCAGGCAAGGGTTAGGACTCTAGAATGTGAGAACTGGGTACCTAGCATACATGAAAGGAAGCAGTCAGAGAAAGTACTCACACAATACTCCACAATGAGGACAGGACATGCCTGTAAGCATTGTAACAGGACAACATGGTTCTGAGAAGAGCTTCAAACTTAACACAAACTGCTAAGATCCACAAATGGTAACTAAGAATGATGCATGGATGCTGAGTCTTACCAGAAATTTTGCAAATTGCAAAATCAAGCACGAGTACTATTCAAATGATGCCAAAAAAGATGAGTCTCAAAAAACTAAGACCCCTTTATTTTTAGCCAGTAAAATGTGTTTTTATGGGCAGCCAGTACTGCAAGTAGGAAGCAAGGTAGACTACTTGCTAGAAGGTAAGTCCTAGCAGTTTCTAGATAACCCACATTCTGAGCACAGGGCCAACTTGCCATGAACATGTAGGAGTCTTTTCCTCCAGGGCTTTTTCTACTGACTGGCCTGCCTAAAATCTTTTATTGGAAACCAAGGTTTATTGCCTACAAAGAAAAGGGGTGGTAAATTAGTAAAAGGAAATGTTTTTGCCATCTCTCTGCCTTGCCCATAGCAAGGTTACAACTTAGAAGAAAGATGGGGAAGACTGGTATGGATGTCAGAAGGTAGATCACTAGCACACTGGCAGTGTAAATGCAAAATGCCACAGCCACTCTAGACACTCTTGGACAGTTTCTTATTAAATTAAGCATAGCCATTCAAACAAGTAATTGCATTTCTGGGCATTTATCCCACAGAAATGAAAATATCTTTTCTTTAAAACCTGTAGAAGGGTTTTTAGAGAAGCTTTATTTCTAACGGTTCCAAACTGGAGACAGTCTAGATGTCCTTCAACTGGTAATTGCTAGACAAGCCGTTGTGCACCCAGGATGGTCCTCATTGGTACATGTGACAATGTGGGTGACTGTTTAGGAAATTATGCTGGTCAAGAAAGCCAGGCCTGGAGACTACATAGCACATAATTCCATTTATGGGACAGTTTTGAGAAGTCCCACTTTAGAATTAGAAGACATTTTAGTTGCTCATGACTCTAGGAGGTGAAGCCCGGGAAGCTGAGAATGATCAAGAGATACTTCAGTCAGTGGCTTTGCTAAGGGTCTTGATTGACAGGTAATGTTTCCATGAAGCTGCACATATAATAAAATTATATGCAGTATATACGTATAAATGAGTACAAGTAAGAATTGGAAATGTAAATAATGTTGGTTGTGTCAGTGTCAGCATCTGACTTCTGTCATTGTGAGCTTTTATGCTATTTGGAACCCTGTAAAGGGACACGGCATCTGTTTTTATTTCTCATGGGTGCCAGTTAATCTGTAACTATGTCAAATAAAGAGTTCCACTTCAAAATGGCAGTAGGTAAGCACAAATGAGAAAGTAACTGATGTAGTGTAAGGAACTTGAAGGTTTACAGAGCAAGTGACTTTCTAACTTAACTTTGAAGGACTAATAGGATATCAGTGTGCTTTTCCTTATTATTTAAAAAAGAAGACTCAGTTAACATTGTCATGTTCTCTGAAAGAAGTTCTCACTGGTGTTACTGGTTGTCACTGCCTAGACCTGGTGTTTCCAAAGACCGAAGAAGTCACACAAATAGCAAGGCTTCAAGGAGTTTTATTCACAAGTGTAGTGAGAGTCCAGGCTAGACACACTGCAAGGGAGCAGCAGTCTAGTTAAACTTGAGTGCCCCGGAGCATGAAGCTACTACTTAGGGCTTTCTTCTCTAGGTCCTAGGATAGGAGGAGTTGGTTGCTAAGGGTGATGTATGGGTAACTTTTTGTTTTCACTGACAGGCTTAGGTTATATGAGCCTGTATTCATTTTGTATGTTCTTTACTATGATGCATCTCATTTTAATCATGTATTCACCCATTTGTGCATAGGCATAAGTTAATAGAGGTGTTGAAGATCACTCTGAGGAAATAGTTTGCCTTACTGTGCATGTACCCAAAATCAGCCCAGGCTGGATCATCCCATTGCTTGTGGCTCCTGGATATATTTTTGGACATGTTTAATCCCAGAAAAGGAGTTTGTACATAGTTACATACTAGGGGTTGCTAGGACGCTAAAAGTCAGAGTGACCATAAGCCTTTGTTTAGAGAAGCACACATTAAGCTCAGTGGAGACTTGGTTACAGGTTGTTAGGTGCTTTGATGGGAAAGGGGTGTGTGTATAGCTCAAGCTGAGTGGAGTCCTGGATTGCCAAGTTTTCCTAATGCATGTATGCCTCACTAGGAGGAGATGCCCACATGGCCCTTGAACTGGATCAAAAACCACAGACCACAATGAAGTTCAAGAGGATCTAAGATAACACAATAAAGAGTATGAACGGCATAAGTTTTATGTGAGAACGATGAATACAATTTACAGATTACATACTTAGCATTTCAAAAGGAGAGACAGAAAAAATAGGCCTGGTTCCCAGGTGCTAAGTCTGGAAGTCAGATACCTGTTTAAAGTCACATGACTAGTAAGGCTACCAGCAAATAGAACCTGAAGAGGAGAGTTCCAGGAATAGACTCCAGAGCATATCATACTTCCCAAAAGCTTCCTAGGGCAAGGTAGACTTGAAGAAACAGAAATGTAGACCTTAGATGAGTTGAAGAAAAGGAAAATATGAGTTTGGGTTAAGTTCTAATCATGTTCTCTGAGCAATGTTGTCATTTGGGACAAGGCTGAAACACAGATCACAACATTGTATTTAGCTGTCAAGTTTTTGTCTTTTAGATGTGTCAAGAATTATTCTATGTAGTGACTAGAACAAAAGCCAGACTCCAGTCCATTGAGGAGTGCTGGGAGGGAGGGAATGTCTAAGCACAGATGTCTGTTTTAAGGGCTTTGTTGGGCAGCAAGGAAAGGGGAGCCTGAGAGAAGCAAGATCCTGAAGATGGTTTGGGAATGAGGAGGGAGGCTGGGGCGGCTGGCAAGTGGTGGCTGCAGAGCTCTAGAAAACATACACATTTTTGGACTCTTCTTTGGAAATTGCTTTCAGAGCCCGAAGCACATTTTCAACAATGGCAAATCTTCATCTTTTGAGGGTGAATTTAATTTTTAGAAAGAGCCAAGTAAGTTCAGAGCCAAAGGTGGTAAATCAGGTGGGTGATCAAGGTGAAGAATCCAACTTTTTTTTAAAAAAAGAACTATAATTATAAAGTAGTAAAACTGATTTATTTATGATGCTTAAATTGACTTAGCAAGTGATACTTAAAGGATCCCAGAACTGCTTGGCAGTGTGACACTGTGTGAATGAGTGCATAGGGTCCTTTAGCCTGTGCAGAAGAATGTAACCTGTGGAAGCACCTGACCTTGTTACATAGTTTCCTCCTTGTGCTTAAATGCAAGTTGCCTGTGTTTCTGTTGCCCAAGGGGTGTCTTAGTGGAATTATCCCAAAGTTTATATATGTGAGAATCAAGTGTTTCAAACTGTGATTGTTTAAACAGTTCTCCTGTAGTCTTTCAGATGTAATTAGAATTCCTAGGATAGGAGTGTTCCCACAAGCATAACAATACTTTAAATGTGTGTTCAATTATCCTTTTCTATAGTCATATTTAATCGTTTCCTTTTGAAATAGTTACTTTGAAAATATTAAATCGCTCACACACTCTCAGATGTTTCTCAAACCTAAGGCAGTACTGGGCACATAGTAGGCACTCTCTGCTCTTGTGTTTGACACACAAACCAATGGGGGGGGGGGGGGAATCAGTTCCCTGGTAGATCAACTCTGTTAGTATAGTTGGCCAAAAAAAATCCAGGGTAAAAAAGAAATGATCATAGGCAAAAGTTTGAAGTTTCCCATAGCCTTGCTAACATGTCACACACATACACCAAAGCATATCCCTTACTGAAAGCCTATTTTGTTTCTTTTATTCACATGGATTATACTAATCACTGAACCAGCACGGTGGAACACATGGCTCCATTTGACAGATGCAGACACTATGGCTCAGACAAGTGCAGGGTCATACAGCTGCGAGGAACAGAGCAAGAACTTGCATTTAGGCATTCAGGTATGCAGTCCTTGCATCGCTCTCCTCTGATCCTCATGTCTCCACCTTCATGACCCATGGCCACGATAAAAAGAGCAGTCTGTCTAGTCTTCCCTCCCTCACACTGAGAAAAAAAAAAAAAATTAAAATCTTTTTAACTTCAAATTCCTGCTGGCGAAGAGACCAATGTTCTAACATTGTGCTTTATGGAATTTGAATGACGAAGGCAGTAGTTTTAAAGTTGACTTGTTTTTGAAATGGAAACTTGACCTTACAATTCATCCATGCCCTCCCTCTGCCTCCCGCACCTGGAAGGCTCACGCTGCTCCCTGGAGTGGGTGGTGTGGAAGTGGTGACTGTAACATCCTGTCATGGCTTCCTTAATGAGAAAGCATGAGAGAAAGCCATGACAAGTTTGCCATTCTAGGAAACTTTCCACAGCTGTTGCTTTAATTAAAACTTTCTTGGGCCCAATGAACAGAAACCACTAGCGCTCACTGAAGCTGAAAAGGGAATCTGTTTTAAGGTTCCTGTAGTGCCTCCCAACCAAAGGGCAGGGAGCTTAGGAGTGCAATGAGGCAGGAACCCAGAGACTTCTCTTGGCCTCTTCATGTTCCCTTCACCCAGAGGAACTTCCTTTGCCTCCTGGTGGGAAGATCACTCTGTTGTCCTGGTCGATCCACCCAGAGGCAAGACTGACTTCTCTCCTCCTCATAACCCCATTCTTTCATCTCTCTCTCTTTCTCTATTCCAGTTCTCGACTCTGTGGCAAGGCTCAAACTGTCCTAGCTTAGGTTCAGTGCTGATTCAGGAAAGGCCTTATGGACCTACATACCCACCATAGCTGTGCTCACCCCTCTGTCGTTGGCTTTCACTTTCTGAGACAGGATCATTCTTGTAGTTCTGACTAGTCTAGAATCTCTCACTCCCATCTCTCTCTCTATCATGCTACTTATTCATTTCCATGCCAGGAGTTGGAAACTTTAATTAGTTTTGATGTTATGGGGATCAAATACAAAAAGAGTATAGAATTTAGGGGCTAGAGAGATAGCTCGGTGATTAAGACTGTGCACTGCTCTTGTAGAAGACCTGAGTTTTGTTCCTATCACCACACTGCACAGCTCACAACTATTCTGACTCCAGCTCCAAGGAATCTGATGCCATCTTCTGGTGTACATAGGTACCTGCACTCATGTGTAAACTCACAAAGACACAAATGTGCATACAATTAAAAATAATAAAAACAAATATTGAAAAAAATCTTTTAAAAAAGAATGTGGAATATAAACATAACATTGGCTTGATTTCTTACTCACTACTTCCTATGTGACCCTTGAGGGTTTATCTGAGCCTTAGGTTAATATATATTCTTTCCCATGTATTGTGTTGACTTTTAATAATAACATATATAGTACTTAGCTTGGAAACGTGTATCTAGTGTACTTGACCAAATATTGTTTCTTCCTTCTTTTTAAAAATAATTAATACAAAATATCACACCAAAAAGATATTTAAGTTGCACAGAGAATAACTCCTTCACACTTCCCTCACACTGCCCTCATTCCTTCACACTGCACTCACACTGCACTCACACTATACTCACACTATACTCCTTTACACTGCCCTCACACTCCTTCACACTGCCCTCACACTGCCCTCACACTGCCTTCACACTGCCCTCACACTGCTCTCACACTGCCCTCACACTGCTCTCACACTGCTCTCACATTCCTTCACACTGCCCTCTCACTGCCTTCACACTGTCCTCATACGTCTTCACACTGCCCTCATACGTCTTCACACTGCCCTCACACTCCTTTACACTGCCCTTAACACTGCCCTCACACTGCACTCACACTCCTTCACACTGCCCTCACACTGCCCTCATATTCCTTCACACTGCCCTCCTTCACACTGCCCTCACACTGCCTGAGCTCTGAATCCTTCCTCTTCATCTTTCATGTGTTGTTACATATTTTTTTATCCAAAGGACTTTGGTCATATACCCTCAAGAATTCTCTAGCAGAGTCCTTCCAGGCAGTAGCTGAAGCCCAAGGCATCACCAGAGACTGTTCCACTCTCAGAGATTGATTGGTGCATGTGCTATAAGCTCTGTTAAAAGCCATTTGTGCCACCTCTAGCCTTTGTTCTAAAGGTTGGAATTGATGGAAAGGGCACCCAGAAATGTTGGCAAGATGGATGGTTCAGAAGATCTGCGCGCGTGTGTGCGTGCACGCGCTCACACACACACACACACACACACACACACACACACACACACACGAAAAAATGTCTTAGTGAGATGGTTCATTGGATAAAGATGCTGCTAACCTCGCCAACCTAAATTCAGCCCATGGAGTCTCCATAGAAGCAGGAGAGAACTGACTTCCACAAGTTGTTCTCTGACCTTCACACTCATGCCATGTACATGCCATGCCATGTACATACTCAATATACATAAATATAAATGAAGTTTAAAAAAATTTAAGAAGAGAAGAACTCAAGAGAATTAATTAAACCACTTCTCAGCCTTTTGGTTAAAATCCAGTGAAAATTTAACTCAGCAAATAATATTTCTAGTATTTGCAACAAGTGGAAACAGACACAATAAATTAAAAACCATTTAAGTGGAGAAACAGTCTTTTCAGAGATTTAAGTATAGAAAAGAAAAAAATTATTTTCTACACATTCCTTTCCTTCTCTCAAAATGTTTAGACAGAACTGGTTCACCAAAGTCCTGTGATAGTGAAGGTCACTACAAGTGGGGAAGCATTTTTGTTCCCAGGGTCCTCGTCCTAACAGGCGCAGCCCAGCTTCTGCCTGGAATCAGATGCAAATGCCACAGTAGCATAGCAAAGATATAGTCCAGTTATACCCAGAAGACATTGGGGACAATGCCACAGTAGCAGAGCAAAGATATAGTCCAGTTATACCCAGAAGACATTGGGGACCCTTACTCAGCTCTGTCTTCAGGAGCTTCCAGATTATATAAACAGGATAATGGGTGGGAGAGTGAATAGACAGCGTTTATAACGTAATTTTGACAAAACTATAATCTGATTAATCTTTATTTTAAAATTAGTCTGGGCCTTATCTCCTTAGGAAAGGCACTGGTGCATGCGGCATAAATAGATTAAGCTCTTGAACAAAGGAGCCAGGTTTTTGTTTTAGTTATCCATGGGCATTTAGCTCAAACAGCCTCACAGTCCTAATTACAGTCACTTCAGGGAGACTCTTACATGCTGTACAATCCTCTAAAGCTAGCTAGAAGCAGCTCAGTGTTGGAGACAGAGAGCATCATTGAACTCTCCGTCTTTGAGGTTTACTTTGCCCTGATAGTCAAATGCTGAAGCTTATAAAAGAAGAAAAGGGAAGAGACCAGGCATAAACGGTGAGCTACTTCAGTTGTAGTGGAAGAGTAGTGCAAATTCAGGGATGGTTCAAAACTTGGAAAGGACCAGGCAGTGGGAGTCAGTCAATGGAGGGGGTGGGGGTGGGGAGGGAGGAACAAGTCTTTTCAAAATGAATGTTTTATTAAGTGGGTGAAGTGGGAAGATGGTGTTTAAGAATCATGAACTGTCTAACTAGGCCTGGCATAGTTCTGTAAAACACTGAGGTCATTTGCCAATTCCCATTTATTATGGTAAGAGGTTTGTACAAGCGATACATAGTACAGTTTAATGAACTTTGCTCTGTAAATAATGACAACATGGATAATATCCATCTTTAAAACATGAAAATAAATATACCTATACTTTAGGATGACCAGGAACTTTATCATTAATTTGTTTAAAGTGAGGAGGCAGACCTGGACCCCTGAAACACAGGCTGTGTGAGGAGCTCCCCAGACCTCTCCTACTCCAAGCTTAGGTGTGGAGAGAGAGGAGCCTTCAATGCTTTATTCTGCCCCACATCCTTATTTGGAGACTCTTGGCACCAAGCAGTAATTGTTAGCATGTTTTCCTCTTGGGAATCTAAGTATTTAACATTAAATCTGCCAGAAATTCACAGTTAGTACACTTCCACCTCTGCTTTTACTTATAGAACCAATTCTGTATAGTGCAATAAGGTTGGACCCAAAATGAAAACTTAGAGACAAAAAAGTTCATACTTTTTCTCTTGAAATTTCTGAAATATTACTCATTTTGTAAAAAGTAAGAATAGAGTTTCTGGTCATCTATAAGTATAACTGATATTTATTTTGGATATATATATATATATAGCCATTATTTACAGAGCAAAGTTCATTAAAATGTACTATGTATTGCTTGTATAAGCATCTTACCATAATAAATGGGAATTGGCAAATGACCTCAGTGTTTTACAGAACTATGCCAGGCCTAGTGAGGCCGTTCATGATGCTTGAACACCATCTTCCCACTTCACCCACTTAGGAAAATATTCATTTTAAGAATACATGTTCCAGGCAGCTCCTATGCCTCCCAGGAAGAATATTTTGAGGTCTCCCAGTGACCAGGGAATAAAGAGATTTGACAGGAGAGCCCTAGAATCCCTGAAGAGCTAGTCCTTTGAAAGAGTCATTGTTATGGACTCTCCCTTTGAAAGAGACCACTTTATCTTGCTTCTAAGCATCTATAGGACAGACAGCATGTTCTGAAAAGAAAATCAGGGTGGTGTTAAAGGTAATCTAGTATGGATAGTGTGTAATTGGAAGAAGGATAGTTCCATTTTTATGGTTGCCATAACAATCATACAGTTGTACAAAAAATGTGCATAGCTTTTATAGAAGAGAGATGGCACCATTGTGATGATTCTTCTCATATCAGAACAACTGTTTTCAGATCTGAAAAATAGCATGTGGCTTAACCCTTCCCCAGTTAGCACAGCATGTTCCCTGAGAAACTTCCAAGTTCCTGGCCGTTGAAATGCATTCACACTTGTATTTGCATCTAAGCCTGATAAATGGATTGAGAATTAAGGATGATGATCCTTTCAACAGCAAGTTCTGAACTCCTGATTTTGGAATTCAAAGGATGGGGGCGGGATATATATCCCGCCTCAAATAGAAATCTAGGAGAGATGTCTAGACATAGTTAATTCCTTGACTTTGTTACTGTTCTGTCCACTAGAATTTAAATTCATTACTCCATTGTGTTTAGTCTCAAAAAAAAAAAAAAAAAAGTCATACTAAGATTTGGTTACAATTTCTGTTTTGTTTTTACATGTTAACTATGTTGCTTCTGGAACTTGTGAATTGAATTTTTGTAGTATATTTAAGTTAAAATATATCTATCCATACACTACTTTTTAAAAATCTATCCCCCCCCCCATTTTTGTATTAATATAGCCTCTCTTAAGGAAAAATACTTGGAATTTGACTCTTTTAGACATACAAATAAATACCCATTTGATAAAATTTGATATAAAAAATTTATGTACCTTCAAGTTCAGTGTAAAGCTGTCAAATTTGGATATTGTACATAAAATGAAGTTCCTTTCAATGTATGTATGTATGTACATTCATATGTTTTTGAGACAAGATCTCACTATGTAGCCCTGGCTGGCCTGCAGCTTTCTATATAGACTAGTCTTGTCCTCTAACCCACAGAGATCTGCCTACTTCTGTCCACCTCTGCCTCCCTAGTGCTGATACTAAAGGCATGCACCACCCTGTACAGCAAGATAGTTATTCTTAAGTATTGTGATAGAGGTTCATTTGAAACTGGCCTTTGTCTTCCCCAACCCCCACCTTTTTGTCTTCCGTTCTTTTTCTGCTGAATGAAATCCTTCCACAGATTCCGTTCACCTACCATAGCAAAACACTCTGACCCTTCTTTAGATCCTGCCTGAACCTGGACAAATCTCACCACTCCATGACCCATATTCCCAAACCATCCTCTTCTGTGCCCCCCACTCAGCAGGAAACAGCCAGAACAGAGACTTTACCCTGCTTACCATGGCAGTGGAGTGAAGGATTGACCCTGGGATGGAGGTGACAGTACAGATGAAGATAGTATAATGTGAAAATACAGCAGAATGTTCAAAATGTACACTTAGCCTGTGAATGTACAGTGGAATAACATTGACAGACACATTATGTTTCTCCACAATGATGGAATTTATTAAATAGCAACAAATTCACAAACTGTAGCCAAATAATCATGATTTCTCTTAATAGCCAGTTGAAGGAAACCAGATACTTTGTGTTTTTAAATTGTTCGTTCATTTTTAATCCCAATCTTTACTAGTAATATTAACTATAAGATCACTCGGTAACTGCATCTATATCTACATAACTATATATTTAATTTTTATTAGTCAATATTCTCAAAGTCCATCTTAAAGTAACCACAGTTTGATATTTTAAGTCTGGATTATAGGGAAAGTATTACCAAAGTAAAAGAGAAAGGAACAAGCTGGGCAGGGGTGGTTTAATCCCAGCTCTCAGGAGGCAGAGTAAGGCAGATCTCTGAGTTCCATGCCAGCCTGTTCTGCAGAGTGAGTTCCAGGACAGCCAGGGTTATATAGAGAAACTGTCTCCAAAAAACAAAAGAGAGGGAGAAAAAGAAACAGTTATTCAGAAATCTTGGGATAAAAAGACTTTCTGGGCCTAGGGAGTCACCCACCATCCTCACCCCAATTGGTATAGATAGATACTGTTTTCAGAACATTGGAAAGCCTAGCTCTTAGGTCATCTGAAACAGGATGTGTTCAGAGACAAAGCTAGCTGCCTTTGTCCTGTCTGTAGAAGCTCTTTGGTTGAGTAAGTTTAGTGTTGTGAGTGAGCTCATGGGGGAAGGCTATGACCTTTGTCCTGAGCAAACAGGAGACTCACTTCTTTCATGGCATCTTCCCATGGTGCACTCTACCCAGATTCCAGTGCTGGTGCCATCGTTGTCGGCAGCTGCTCTGCTCTGTCTTCTCTGCCTGTGCTCTGCTGTCAGTGCTTTTTATTTTCTCTCTTTTGCTCCACAAGAGCCTAGCTGGATAGAAACCTTTGTGTATTCTCAAATAGGTCCTGAGCACCTAGGACAGTAGATGCCCACTACATATTTGTTAGATGAAAAAGATCTGGCTTTTTTTTTCTCTTCGTTTCCAATACCTTTTTCATGTTGATGCTTCATTGGTTCCAACAACTTGGACTTATTCTTGACAAAAAAAATTGAAAATTTATGAAAAGGACTACAATTATGCACAGTTATAATCCATTTAAGAAAAAAAAAAGAATGGGCATATTTTCTTGGGAAGTGTCATGTTTGAAAGGTTTTGTGGTTTAAAGGGAGTCAGTTAATCTTTGTGGCTACAAAGGGGCCTAAACAGTTTCTCAGCCATATTTCAGTGCAGCCTCCCACCATGTTTTGTAACTGTCAGTGCTACCGAAAGTTGTAGGCATGCCTAATGAAGCAATGACCTCTTCCCCCATTCTCCATCCCAAGTATTTAAGATGTGGGTTAGCTTGGGTTTGGAGACACCATGGATTTGGTGTGTGAGTGAGCATCTAAACAGTAGTGATTCTATGACTGTGGTCCCTAAAGTAATACAGTGACTTTTAGTCTGTCTGTCTGTCTATCTACCTACCTACCTACCTCTATTTCACATGGATTGAGGATACAGACCAGTCATAGGCTCTGGATCAATACACACACACACACACACACACACACACACACACACACACACACACAGAGAGAGAGAGAGAGAGAGAGAGAGAGAGAAACACAGAGACAGAGATAGACTGAGAGACATACAAATAGACACACAGAGGGAGACAGAGACAAAGACAGACAGACACACAGAGAAAGAGAGAGAGAGACAGAGACAGACAGACACAAAGAGAGAAAAAGAGAGAGACACAGAGAGAGAGACAGAGAAAGAGAAAGAAAGAGAGAGAGAGGAGGGAATGGATAAACCAGAAAGTGATGGGATGATTTAAGTATAGGAGACAGCAAAACACAGTGGAAAGATAAAGAATGGTAAAGAAAGGAGAGTTCTCTAAGCCTAATTTGATTTGAGCCATTTAAAGGTTTAAATATTAAACAATAAAATTAAATCTAGGTACTCAGGAATCTGAAGCAAAAACTTGATTTTGAGTTCAAGGTTAATCTTGATACATAGTAAGATCTTGTCTCAAAAAAATAGTAGCAGTAATCTATGATATATTAAATTTTTAAAAAATCAATAACTTTGTAAAAATATAAAAAGGGGAGAGCGAAAGAGAGAGAAGATAAGCTGGACAGTGGTGGCGCAAACCTTTAGCCCCAGCACTTAGGAGGCAGAGACAGGCAGATTTCTGAGTTCGAGGCCAGCCTGGTCTACAGAGTGAGTTCCAGGACAGCCAGGACTACACAGAGAAATCCTGTCTCAACACACCCCCCCCCCAAAAAAAAAAGAGAAGGTTTGGAGGGAGACGGGAGAAGCAAATATGGCTGAATGGTGACCTCTGAGGAGTTGTTGATGGAGAAAGTGAATTTGGAGAGTTGCTGTGAGACCCATGCTACCACACATCTCAGTTTGTAGCCTGGGCTGACTTAAAACTCCTGATCCTCAGCCTTGAGACTCACCTCTGATGGGTCTTTATAGCTCATTTTATAGCTGCTCTTTCAGTGTCCCTAAGAACTCAGAGAGAGGAAGGTTGTGGTGAGCACAGTCTCTGCATTTGAACCATGGCTGCTCTGGTTGGCTCTGGCTCCCTGGCTTTACGGTAGCAGTGGAGCTTGTCGTGTGGCATTCGCAGAGCCACGAGAAGTTCAGTGGGTGAGTGAGGAAAAGGATGAAACAGGGAAGAGTCACTTCAGGTGCTTCTGAGTCCCATTTCATCCTTGTCTTAGAAAAAGTCAAAGAGCCTACGAACCACATTCATTTTCGGATGTCTGCCAGCACTTGAGGCTTCTTTTTGTGGAGCCACAGTTAAACTTTCCTGGCTAGATAAAAGAGGCTTTCCTAGAATGCCGTGCCATTTCTCTCCACCCATAGTATGTCTTCGTGAGTGCCACTTCATTACTGAGTGGAAGGTAGAAGAACGGGATCGGTGACCTTAGACTTTTATCATTTTAAAAAATCTTCAATTTGACTCAGCATCGGCTGTGTCACTAGAACTGAGGGAGAGAATTAGTATTAAGGTTTTGGCAACTGCCATTTTTAAAAGTGGTGGTTGCACCCCTTCCTAGACTAGGAAAGGCAGGGTAAACTTTGAGTGGTCATTCCAGCTAATAGACACTGAAACACTCACCTGGTGGGCCTCTGTGGCAGTGTCCTCAGGGGGACAGTACCGTGGATAAGTACTCTCTTTGTCTCTTTCTTCTGATATGCTTTAAATAAAAATTTTTACTCTCTCTATTAATCATGACACCATATAACTAAGAAGGTGTTGGAATAAATATTTTATCCCTTATCCTATGAAAGTTATTTCTTAGATGATTTTCCATTCTTTTTACCCATTCACCACCATTGACCCAGATCCTTCCCCCCATCATTGCTTGCTCTCAAGAGGACAGACCCAGAGTCACGGGCAAAGGAGGACCTCTATAAATTCTGTTAATCTGGAAATGGTTCTCAAACCACAGTTTGTAAAACACTATTTTATGAGAAAAGAAGATGGGATGAAGACAGAAAAGGACACCCTTGGAAACAATAACAGTGTGGTGTGACCACAGGATCTCATGCCAGGAAGTCATGAGTTCTAATCTTAAATGTGTTTCCCAAGGCACAGTAGCAACATTGAATGGAAAAATGCTAAAGAGAACCCTTTGGTTATTTTTTCATTCATCTCTCAAGCAACTCCTCATTGCATGTATACTCTCAGTATTATAGATACAAATGAATGTCGGCCAGATCTGGTACTGTCTCTGGCTTCTCACAATGGTAAGATCTGTACATAAGTAAATAACAGTATATCCAGGACAATGGCCAGTGCCATCAGAGAAGAGCAGATTGCAAGCATGGGTAGAATTGGACAGAGAATGTAGCTTCCATTCTGTAGAGTCCTGGAGATCCCTGAGGAAAGATGGCATTGTTCCTGGGTCTTTAAAAGCAAGGTTGGCCTTAGACCTTAGAAACTGGTAGGGCGAGTCTCGCTGTGCAGGAATAGAACAAACAGTGGTTGAGAGAATACAGGATACAGACAAGTTGGGAATGTGAGATTGAAATAGAGAAGTGTCTGAAAAGCTTTGACACCTAAGTTGAATTTCTGTTTTATTATTTAAGGAGCTGCAAAGGGGGTTTAGACTATATATTTACCATCTGCTAAATAATTTGGCAATAACCATGACCTTGAGAAATTTCTGTGATAAGTGGTAGGGGTCAAGGCTAAAATCTAATAAGGTGAATAGTCACAGAGTACTGTGGAGACTAGGCAACTGCTTCTAGCTGAAAGGGGTTAGAGATGATGGCACCTTGAGGGGAAAGAAGATGTGCAAGACAGAGGAGCAGAAATCTCTTCAGTGCACTTCTTTCTTGGGCTCTTGGCTGAATCATAAGGGAGTACATAAGGCTTTTAATTATTCTTTGTGTATTTTTTTCTAGAACCAGTGGCTTCAAATAAAATAGATTGCCTTGAAACTTTACTGTCCCTTTAAAAAGTTCTGCTAGCCCCTCAGTCACGTTCTTTCAGATTATATAACTAGCATTCTGCAGCAGCCTCCTGGCGGCTCATTCTTTCCCTCCCCTACCTGGCACTTTCTTTTCTGTGGGTCAGGTTTAGCTTCTTTCTAACCATTGTTGCGGAACTCTTTAAATATTTGGTCTCACAGGTTCTAAAAGCTGGCAGGCTAGGCTGCTCTCTGCATGTTGTGAGACCAAAGCCTTCCAAAAAGGGGCCCAGTAAAGTCTCAAGCATGTTAGCAGAGCAAAGCAGCCAGAGGATGCAGTGCCCTCATCCATACCCAACAGCTCCCAGCCACTGTGGCCCATGACCAGAAGCAGCCCTCACTCACCACACCATCATTGTCATGGCAGGTTCCTAATCATGGAGATGACAGTAGGTTAACTCACTAGGTCTCAGCACTGAGGACTGTGGCTTATCAGGGGCACACACTATTCATTACTGCTTTGATTTCCATAGTGGGACAGGAAGTCTAGAGTCCACTCCAGCAGAGCAAATCCTCCTTGGGAGCATTCTAAGTTTGACACTATCTAGAAGTTTGTTCTTCGTCCATACTGCCATGACTCTTTGTCCGAGCATGCCCTCAACAGTCTAATCTTAGTATATATGGATTTAGTTATGCTCCATCCCCCTCAATTTAGCTTTGAGAAGCTTGAGATACTATATATAATGCAGTGGCATTCTTAAAATTGGGAAATGGGGCAAAACATGTCTTTGAATAGGAAAATAGGTAGAACCAAGGTAGAAGCTAGAAACCACAAATGTCTTCTAGAAGATGGATTTTCTGAGTTTCCTGGGAGTCAACGTAAAGACAGAAATTTAAGCATAAAAATGTGTGTGTTTGCCAGGCTGTGGTGGCACATGCCTTTGATCCCAGCACTTGGGAGGCAGAGGCAGGTGGATTTCTGAGTTTGAGGACAACCTGGTCTACAGAGTGAGTTCCAGGACAGCCATAGAGAAACCCTGTCTGAAAAACACACACACACACACAAAAAAAAAAAAAAAAAAAAACCAAAAAACAAACAAACAAACAAAAAAGTATGCATTTGTGAGATCATCTCACAAGACTGTTTGCTTGCATTGTGCCAACTTTATCCATAAGTATACATAAAAGAACACTGCTCAGACTGGCTCTTGTGTTCACCAGTCTTCCTGCAGTACGCAGCTTAGCCCTGTGTTGGCTTCTTACGATTTCTCTCAGGGTGGGCCGACATGGTGCTAAACCCTTCTATAGGCCAAAGGTTGCACTGGAGGTCTGTGCAAAATGTCCCATTACAGGTCATTGATCTTCAAAAGCTCTTCCTTGTAGAACCCAGCTTCAGGAAGATGCTGGATGACAGAAAAGAGCCAGGGGCAGATGAATCAGGCAGCAAATGCACCTGGCAGGACTGCTGGTACCTACTTAAAGGCACTAAGAAGTCCTAAAGTTAGTAGATTGATCCAGCATATACAAATTGATTGAATGTTTTCATTTAGTGCATTAGAAAATCAACTTGAAGTTACCAATGTTCTATCAAAAGCGTGTAGTAATGTCATTCAGGGTTGAGGATCAAGCCTTGAGTAGAGCAGCTGTTCTGTCGCTAAGCTACACTCCCATTCTCTCACAGAGTAAGACTCTCAACAGACTGCCTGTGTTACAGCTAGCCAATGCTGCTATTGTGTCAAAAATATATGTCTGTCCCAATAAAACAATATCTAAATTTATATAAGTAAACTAATATAATTTTCATGTGCCATGAAATCATTCTCCTTTAATTTGTTTTCAACCATTTAAAAATGCAAAACTGAGGCTGTAGAGATGGCTTAGCAGTTAAGAGCACTGGCTGCTCTTCTAGAGGACCCAGGTTCAATTCCCAGCATTCACAAGATAGCTTACAACTGTCTGTAACTCTAGTTGCAGAGGATCTAACACCCTCTTCTGGCTTTTGCAGACATCAAACACACAAGTGGTGCATATACAAACAAGCGGACAAAGTACCCATTGCATAAAATAAAAATTTAAAATGTAATAAAAATGTGAAAGCTGATGTTGGCTTTCAGGCTGTTTACAACCAGGTAACAGGCCATGCTTGCATGCAGACCCTTGTCCCGGAGTACCACTTGCTCAGCTTACCTTCACAGTAAGACCCCTGAGTACTGTTCCTTGTTGTTTGTTCACTTTAATTTAGACTTTATATTCTTGGCTTAAGAGTAGATCGAAAAGATCATGGTAGAATAAACTAGGATTTTACTCAGAAAATAACTCTGGGAGAGCAAGGGGAAATTTTTCTAATCTAACCACAGAAGTTGTACTGTATTGCTGATGACTAGGTCTGTTTCAGGCTGGAAATGTCCTAGTAGGCATTAGCATTCATTCATTGTGTTCTTAGAAATGAAGGCCCAGAGCCTCTGGAGACATTTACAAAGATACAGCTTACTAGTTAATCCTCCACGTAAATAAATAAGCCATGCCCCACCCAAACTAACAGCATTTTTTATTTTGACCTCAAAGGACATTCTTTCAGCATCTTATGATGTCATCATGATGAAATAAAAGGACCACAGCATCCCCGCTAACCCGTGTAACATGTCAGATTCAGTTACACAAGTACTTTTTATTGAGTAATCAGTGTTTATAAAGCATTTGACTAGGTTTTATGAAGGAGACAAAAAATGAGCAAGGAGCAAGGAACAGTCCATTCCTCCTTTACCTTGTGAACTAAGTTCAAGGTCCTCCCCGTTGTACAGTTTATTACTGCATAATGAGAATCAATTTCATCTTCCTGGGACTTTCTGTTACCATTCATCCAATGTTTCATTGTATACCAGTCAGAATGGCTAAGATTTAAAAACTAAATGAATGAACAAGTAAAGGAAGCAGATGCTAGCTGGCGTGGGTGTAAGGAAGGGGAGCACTGTGTTAATGGCAGGACTGCACACTGCCACATTCACTATGGAAATGAGTATGCAAGTTCCTCAGCAGACTAGATGGAGATCTACCACATGGTCCAGCTGTACCACTCCTGGGAAGACTTCCCAGGGATTCTCTGTCCTCAGTACAAAGAACACTGCTTATCTGTGTTCATTATTACTTTATTCATAGTAGCCAGAAGTGAAGAAGAGCCTAGAAGACTATCATCTAGTGAATAGATAATGAAAATGTAGTACATACACACAATGGAATATTATTAAGCTATAAAGAAAAATGAAATTATGAAATTTGCAGGTAAATGGATGAATCTGGAAATCACTTTGGAATAACCCAGTCCCCAGTAGACAAATGTTGTATGCTCTTTTTCATATGCTAGCTTTAAACCTTCAGTTATGTGCGTTTAGAGTACCCATAGAAATCAAGAAACTAATAACGGGGTCATGAGGGGAAGATTTCATGGAAAAGGAGAGAGAATGCAAGTACTGTAGAGTAGGGAAAAGGAACAGTGATCAGGAAGGGCTAAATGAGAGTGCTGGAGAAGAGGCTGGAGAGATGGCTCGGTGGTCAAGACAGAAGACCCAAGTTTGTTTCAGCATCACAGCAGGTGACTCCCAACTGTCTGTAATGCCAGCTTCAAGGGATCCAGTGCCTTCTTCTGGCATACGTCATAACATCAAATAAACACATCTTTTTAAAAATGGGTTAGAGGATGGAAGGACAGCAAAGAGGAGGGAATATGGGAAAGAATAACTAATAGACTTTTGAAAATGCCATACGGAAGCATACAACTGTAGAATATGTATATACACATGTACATATGTGTGTATATATATACATATATAAAAGGAGTTTAAATGGAGTTATCCTAGACTTTCTCCCCCACACAAACATTAAAGGCTCATTGCTCTTGGTCACCTCCAGAATTCATAGGACTTGGGAGATCAAGCGAGTATCGACCTAGAATCTTCATCCCACTGGCTACATTTCATAGTACTGAATTGTCCTATGTATGTACTGGGTGAGTGATTTATAGTCTTACCCACTGTGAATCATGAAAGTTAAAGTAATAACTGGCCTGGCAAGACATGGCCACTTATTAAATAGTGGTGCAAATGTTATAAAAGTAACCAATTACTTTCTGATTGGATTTAATGCCTGCTTCACAAGATGGAATTCATACCTGATACTATAAACTAGACCAAAACTTGTGGCTGACTAGGTCATAGGCCCTAAGGGAGAACCTAATACTGTTATTCTGCTAAATGGACATAGTAATAAACTGTCCCTAAATTAATCTTTATACCCATGTATTAGTACATCTCTTAACCCTCATCAAAGAAGCTTCTTTTTGCGGTAGATGGAGATTAATACCGAGAGCCATAATTCATCAATATGCAGAGAATAAGAGTCTGGAGAGTCTACCTACCTCTAAATGGATGATCTATATTATAATCTCTCCCCCACAAAGTTCAGGGGTCACTGCAGAAGAGGAAGCAGGGAGATTGTAGTGGGTGTCTGCAGTCAAACAGTATTTGCTGGACATGACAGTACTGTCTAAATACCTAAACTTAAAGGACCTGTGACCGCACACGCAAGACCTGCACAAGATCAAGCCGGCCAAAATCCCAGCGTGGATGGAAGAGGGGCTCAAGAATTCCACCCTTAGCTGAGGAGCTGCTACAATTGATGGCTGCAAGAAGACGAAGAGTCAGTTTTCTTCAAGGATATGGACCCTATGAGGCTACCTATTCACCAGTAGGTAGTCCTACAGCCACACACACAGGAAGCACTAAAAGGACTTGGGTTTTTGTCTGCTTGCTTTTTTTTTTAAAGAGTCTTTGAAGTTGGAAGGGAAAATGGTTGTGGGAGAGGGAAAGAACTGGAGGGGAGGGAATGGGGAATGGGTTTGATCAAAACATTATATGCAAGTATGGGAATCTCAGACATTGAGAAAAGAAAGTCTAACATACATCCCAATTTTAAATTATTTCTAAATGAACAAACAGAAAAATTGACCTGTGTTTGGTGTGCATAAATCACATATAGATCTTAGACACCACAGACAAGATTAGCAAAATTCTAACCCCTGCCCTCCATTCACACCTCATTCTCAGGCCCTGACAACCACTGATTTGCCCTCTGTCATTCTAAGTCTATACTTTTGAGATTGTTGAAAACAGAATCATACCAAACAAAGTGTATTCTTTTGTAGTGTTTAACTTTCCTTTAATACTGGGTATAGATTGAACCAAAGCACTCAGACATGGACCAGCAGCTCTCCTACTGAGCTATGCTCCAGCCCCCTGTTAGTTTATTTTAATTTTTGGAGATTATAATATAATTACATTATTTTATCCCTTTCCTTTCTTCCCTCCATTCCCTCCCATATGCTCCCTCCCCAGGCACTCGATGCACATGAGTGTGTGCGCACGCACACACACTTCATGGCCTCTTTTCCTTTAATTGTCATTGTTGTTTTTGGTGGTGGTGTGTGTGTGTGTGTGTGTGTGTGTGTGTGTGTTTCCAAATACATAAACACAACCTACGATGTTCCATATAATTTCACTTGTATGTATATGTTTTTAAGGCTGACCATTCAGTACTGGATAACCAATTGGTGTGCTCCTCTCAAACTTACTTAGTTGCTGGTTGTTCTTAGTCTAGGGTTAAGGCCCCGGGGGCTTTCACCATTCATTCACATTGAACTGAGTGTAGCTTCTTTGACATTTCTAGATGACATAGCCTCACACCAAACTGCTGATTCCTCTGGCTACTAAACTCTTCCCATGGTTTCCCTGAGCCTTAGGTGCAGGAGTTGTGTTGTAGATGTAGCTGTGGGAACTGTACTCACAATTCTGCATTTTAATTGGTTGTGGTTTTCTATAATGGTATTCATCCAACAAAGAGCAGTTTCCTTGAAGAAGGGTAAGAAATATACTTACCTGTGGGTATAAGGATAAAATTTTCAAGTGTAGTTAGGGATTGTGCTGGTTTAGTAGATCTTGCCTTCACTATCCCTGTGTAGTTAGCTTGCTAGTACCAGGCATGATTTCTGTCTTGTTGAGTGGGTCTTCTGCTCAGTTAGAGAACTCTTGGTCACCATCAGGCTATGCATGCGGCTACTGCACCCTTAGGGTTATCTTGCCATGATGTTCATTGTTGTTGCTTGTAAGCATCATAGCTGAGTTTGACTGTTGGTTGCTTCTCTCCTTTGGAAACTTGCTTAATGCCTTCTGGTACAACGAAAGCTAGTCCCAAGAGAGGAGACTTTCCAGTCAGATCCAGCTCAGGTTCTCTTAGTCCTATCTGAAGTACATAGTGTCTTCAGCTTGCTGTAGTGTACGTGTAGAAGTCATAAAACAGTTTTAAGGAGTGGATCCTCCCCTTCCACCTTTGTTGAAGGAGGGTCTCTCTTTTTGTTTCTGTCATACTGTGTACCCCAGGCCAGCTGACCCATGAGCTTCTGCGTTCCATAGTTGTGCTGGAGTTACAGATGTGTGCACCACATTTAACCTTCTGTGTGGGTTCTGAGTGAGGTAGTTGGCTGTCCCAGGGACAAAGATTGGGATCTGGTCTGTTTCTGACATAATATAATAGAATTATATTATGCGTAGATAGGTTAACTATATGACCCCATTTTTTCTTCAGTATAGAATTCTTTTCTTTAAAAAAATGGATATTTTCTTTATTTACATTTCAATTGTTTTCTCCTTTTCAGTTTTCCCCTTTGGAAACCCTTTATCCCATCTCCCCTCCCCCTGCCTCTATGAGACTGCTCTCCCACCCACCCACCTACATCTTCCTGCCCTGGCATTCCCCTACACTGGGGCATGGAACACTCTCAGGCCCAAGGGCCACTCCTCCCACTGATGGCCTCCAACAAGGCCATCCTCTGCCACATATGTGGCCAGAGCCATGGGTCCTTCCATGTGTACTCTTTGGTTGGTGGTCCAGTCCCTGGGAGCTCTGAGGTATGACCCCATTTTTAAAAAAATAACCTGTTCCTGGGTCTTGTCCCCATCTCAGATGCCATGTAACATTCTTTGGCATACTCTGTTGACCTGGATGAGAGAGGGGACAGGAAAGTGTCTGTAGCTGATCCTTGAAGGAACTGGTCCCACATACCCTGTGCACAGGGAGGCCACAGATCAAACCTCCCCGCTGCCTGATGACACCTGTTCTCTCTCAGGGCAAGGAGAAGTTGGGGTCAAGTCGCAAAGAGGAAGAGAATAGTGATCCCATCTCTGTCTCTCCTGCCTCACATTTCTCTCTCCTTCTGTGTAAAACAAACTGTTCTTTAACATTCGGTGACAGTGGGTTATTTGTGCTAATTCTGTTTTCCATCTTTCCTAGAAAAGATTGTATCTTCACCATTGACCCATCAACTGCTCGAGACCTTGATGATGCCCTCTCCTGCAGGCGGCTCACTGACGGTAGGATAGAAATCCCTCTGCTGCTCTGTGCAGTAGGCAACCTACACACCCACATGCTGTGTGCCCATGTCAGCCTTCCTTGTGCTGTTTTAGCAGCTTAATGGACAAGGATGGATTTGCTTCATTCCTGAAATTGGCTAGTCAAGCTAACGATTGAGTCCCCATGGAGGCTCTGGTGAGGGAGAGGAGGAGAAATATCCTCTCACTAGCTCTCTGAGTGTCTTAGACGAAGTAGTCATGAAAGCACAAGAGCTACATCTAGGCCTTGGCCCTCCTGTTAGCTTGGGTATGAGGAGTTGTAGGAAGACCCCTGTGGGCTCTACCCAAGAGAGACTGATGTTTCCTTAAGGTCAGCATAGAGGGGGCTCTCTCAAGACATGCTGTATAGCGGGGCATCAGCAGGCAGTACCTCCTGAAACAGGTTGTCTAGACCTGACCTGCAGAAGCTTCTCTACTCCCGATAGCTCTCTGTCTATTAAAAAGATTATGAGGGCTGGAGAGATGATGGCTCAGTGGTTAAGAGCACTGACTTGTACTAACTACTCTTCCAGAGGTCCTGAGTTCAATTTCCAGCAACCACATGGTGGCTCACAACCATCTGTAATGGGATCCAATGCCCTCTTTTGGTGTGTCTGAAGATAGTGACAGTGTACTCACATACATAAAATAAATCTTTAAAAAAAAAAAAAAAAAAAAAGATTGTGAATGGCTAATTGTTAAGGGTCCCAGTCTTAGATGACTGTAGCAGAAAGAACAGCAGCAGCTGATTGTCAAAGGACCTGTGGACACTGTGAGGGGAAAACCCTCACAGTTCCTTCCATCCCCACAGATACGTTTTCTAGGTATGTCTGACCTTTTCTTAGGGGTGCCTTAGTTACTACTGTGACACTGATTGTTCTTGAAGATTACTTTAGACTAACATGGCCTTTGATGGTATACCAGTGAGGTGTGTGCATCTTTTTATTTTAGTCTGTCACAGAGCATTGATGGCCCACCTTCAAAGTATCCATCCCTCATCTTCCCCTGGTGTAAACCTCTGTGTTTCCTTCTCTATTGCAATAAATAGTGATGATTGGCAGACAGAAGCTAAGAGACAGAACATGCTGCCTAAAACTGCTTTAGCTTCTTTCAGTAGGAGCTCTCTCCACCACCCCCTCCAATAGTCCTGTGGATAAGGCTTATGTGTGCTAGGCAGCACTCTGTTACTGAGCTGTACCCTCAGCACAGTATTCTCAGCTATAAGTTTCTATAATCTAAAATTAGAGCAGGCTACTTACAAGAGCACACTTTGGCCTCACGTACATCCCAAGCACACTCTGCTGTGCACAGAGGCTGCAGCAAACAGCTCTCTGTACATCTTACTCTCCAAAGCTCCATATGAACAGTGTCCAGGCAGAGGCCTGGTGACGCTGGGCCTTCCTCCCCTTGGGGTTAAAGCTCTTCTTGTTAGTGGTTTAAAACAGCTGTCCATTTATTCTCTCTAGTTTTAAGTTGTCTATAGCAGAAGTCTAATACCTGTCTCTCTATCTCTGCTTGCCCCAAACTCTTGAACTTGCAGGGAGAGCAGGGAGCTAGCATATGTCCTTCCTCACTCACTCTGCAGAAGCCACTTCTTGTCTAGTATGCAAGTGTTAGAGCAAGGGTTTCATGGAGAAAATGAGGGGAAAGTGCTGCAAGAGAAGCAGATTAGCAGCAAATAATATTCTTTATTTGTCAGACCATAGAAAACTACATAGACATTGTTCTGCAGAGATTTCAGCCACAGTGGGGGAAATAAGTTATCAAAAGACTAAAGGAAAAGGGAGAAGTCAGCCAGGAAAATGCCAGAGAAACTTCACAAGTGTAGGCATACAGAACTGAACTGGAGATTATGAGCAAGGTCCATGAGGGGTGCAGGAACAGAGGTGAGGAAGAGAAGAATCTGTGGAAACAGGTGGCAGAAGGAAAAAAAGAAAAGACAGAGGTGCTTCTCCTGGATGGTGGGGAACTATCCACAGGTAGAAATTGCAAAGTCAGGAAGACATACTGGTTTTGGACAGGCTACCACATGAAGTTGCCTGTCTCATGATATGCATTTATATGAATCACTGCTAACCTATTTTTAAAGGACAAGAGACTAAATAAACTGAGTAGATGATGTCAGCTATAGCAGGAGAGCCCTGAGGGAAGACAAGCGACATACCCAGTACAGAGAGCGAGCCTCCTATGATGATGAGATCACAGGCCATTTTCCTCTCTGCTCTACTGTCCAAATTTTATAATGTGGTAATAGTAGCTTTATAATGAAAAAACGTTGTAGTAAAAAATTATGAGGTGCCAGAAATCCCAAGCTGCCCAGTAGTCACCCATCACACAAGGTGATCAGAGCCTTCTATGTGCTTGGTATTTCTTGCATTCCAGAGAGACAGTTGACATCTGTGTATCTGGCAGTGAAGCAGCAAAAGGAAGAAACCAGGGAAGTCTTGGGAAAGGCCAAGGTAGTCAGTCAAGCATTTTTATGGTGGCACTTCCACAGTTGGCCATTGGGACAACTGGTTCTGCCAGGATCATTTATCCAGGGAGATGAAAAGCGAATGGGCAATTCCAGTTTGGATTGAGATGGCGTTGGCTAAGTTCAGGTTCCATTAGTTACCAGTTTATGTCAGTTCCTACTTAGAGGAAAATAGTTACTGTTTTAAAAAGCAAATAATGTTTTCTGGCCATATTTACATAATCTAAGTTTATTTAAATAAAATACTGTATAAAGGGTATGTTTTTCTTTGGTCTCACAGAAATCATCTGAATGGCTATTATGTGAAAAATCAACTCTATAGACAGAGCCTTCTGATACTCACACTTCCTTTCATAGAGTTTCAGGTTACACCCAGGTCTTTCCTATCAGGTGCAAGATACAGACAACCAATTGTGTAAAGTATTAAAAGTAACTGAAAGGAGGAGAAAGCCTGTCTCTACTTCACTTCCAAAGCAGAGCTTCTACCATGCATCTGATCTGGGATTCACTCCTTTAGTCCCAAACACACCTAAGGGGAAGGAGCACTCCCTAGCAATGTGGATTCTTTCACTTTGCTTAAGAAAATATTTAATAAAACGTGGTATTGTAATGATATCCCAGAATCTAAAGACAGTAAATCCCAGTTCAGTGTTTTATGATTGTAACAGATTGCTTGCAACAACACCTCACAGTTGACCTCCCATTAGTCTGGGAATACCACAGTTGTAAGCTCACCCTCTGGTTTCTTAATAACTCTTGCAGCATCCACTTTATTGAATATCCAGATTGCATTTGAACTTGTTACTTTAAAGCCTATTCTGCCATAAGATTGTGTGACTCTTAGGAAATCCTCCCCTGAAAGAATCAGAAGTACTGTTATCTTTCTGCAGTTCTCCGTTTGTTAGTCCTAATAATGCTCCTCAGAGCCCTTCAACACAAATACAGTGACTCATGTGAATATCTTTCTAAACAAGAGCTATCATTTATCTTCTGACTCATAACATCTCAGCTAAGGAACCTAAATATTCTTTCATGTCTTGTGGCTGATAAAGTGTGAGTCCATTCGCCACGTCATAGAGTCTTCCTGTCTCTGTGAGGTCTAGGGGTATGGCTCCCTGGCTTGCAAGCTCTCCTAGAAAAGTTTGTCTTTGCTGGAAGAATTGGGATCTGGATAATGTGTACCCATTCTGTTCAGTTACTGCTTTTCCATAAGTGTCAAAGACCAAACTGTCAGATAGATGGGTTCTTTAGCAAACTGTGAGGCAGGGCCTTTAGCTTTAGTTGATTCTCAAACCCCATAGTTCTACAGCATCTTGTGTTGTAATTTGAATTCTTTAATGTTTGCTGTCATTGAACATGGCAGGGCTCTCCTTGACAGGCCTTAGAAGTGAACAGGAGAGAGGAGAGCTGCTAATGAACGTGGGCTGCTTTCTGGATAAAAGATTTCTGAGATTACGTGATTGATAGTTACACAGTTTTGTGAAAATGTTAAAACCACAGAGGAAAGATGAATGAGTGAAGAATGAATGAATGAATGAATAAGAAAATAAGTGAACAAATCTAAATCTACTTATTTTTGATACTTTATGGAAATTAGAATTTAGATTCTATCCATGACTAAGCAGGGATCTTATCGGAATGTCCATCTGGGTACCTATAGTCCCATCCTTTTTGTCTCCTCCTGACCACTTTCATCTCTAAAGCATGAAATACCAAACCCAAGTGCCCAACCCTTTACCTGGGCTACCTACCTGCCCCCCCCCCTTTGACTCATTGAAAGAAGGGCCCTCCTCTTACCTTGGTAAAAGATGAGGAAATGGATGTCTTCCAGCCTGCATCCCTCTGCAGAGTACAGTGTCACTCTGCTCTCAAAGTGTCTCTCTCCTACCAAGGCTTTCTGACTGCTCAGATGCTTTCATTTATTTTTCTATGACATGATAAAATGCTCTGACAGAAACAACTCAGTTTACGGCTCAAGGGCAAGCGCATCCTGGGGGATATCAGAGCAGCAGGAGCTGAAGGCAGGTGGTCACATCACATCTACAGTCAGGAAACAAAAGGCAATGAATGCCTGTGCTTAGCTAACTTCTCCTCTTTATATAGTTCAGGATGCAAGCCCAAAGAAGGATACTCTCCACTTCAGTGTGTGTCTTCCCAGCTCAATTAACCTAATCAATACAGTTCCTTTGAAGGCATGTCCAGAGGGTAAATAATCCCTCAAGGGGTCTGGAGGCTTGTCTACTTGGTGATTCTTGATTACTTGGTGTCTACTTGGATCTTAAGGTAGAACTATTCCCAATCTCTTGAGAAACTTCTGAGCTGATTTCCAGAGTGGCTGTACTTGTTAGCACTCCCACCAGCTCTACAACCTCACCAGCATGTGCTGTCCTGTGAGTTTTTAATCTTAGCCATTCTGATGTGTGTAAGGTGGAATCTCAGAGTTGTTTTGATTTATGTTTCCCTGATAACTAATGATGTTGAACAATTTTTTAGGTGCTTCATGGCTATTTGAGATTTCTCTGTTGAGAATTCTCTGTTTAGCTATGTACCTCATTTTTAATTGGGTTATCTGGGTTATTGGTATCTGTCTTGTGTTCTTTATATATTTTGGATATTAGCTCTCTGTCAGATGTAGGGTTGGTGAAGATCTTTTCACAATCTGTAGGGTATCGTTTTATCCTAATGATGGTGTCCTTTGACTTACAGAAGTTTTTCAGTTTCATGAGGTCCTATTTATTAATTCTTGACCTTAGTGCCTGAGCCATTGGTGTTCTGTTCAGTAAGTTGTCTCCTGCACCAATGAATTCAAAGCTATTTCCCCACTTTCTCTTCTATTAGATTTAGTGTAGATGGCTTTACATTGAGGTCTTTGTTTCAGGTTATTTTGTTTCTTATCTCTAATGCTGTTGTCCAGTTAGAGGAGGACATGGAAGGAAATTCAGGTGCTGAGCTTGATCTTTGGACAAGTTTAAAAGTCTTCTCATTTGATAGCATAATTGTTTATAAAGTCTTGTAGATACAAAGCTATCCTTTTATTTGACCATTTTCACAATATGAAGTTCAACTAAACTCTTTCTGTCATGTCATCAACATCAAGCAAACTGAAATCTCCATAGTATACAGGTTTATCAGAAGTTTGTCTACTTCAACTTTCATATACATTTTAAGATGTAAATTTGAGATTTAAAATTTGATTTGGGACGGTTAACCTATGAGTTAAGGGACTATAGCAAATTTATGGCTTTGAGTTTATTGTTAAGAGGTTTCCCATATTTTATTTAGAAATAGCTGAGAGGAGTGTACAGACAACAGTCCAGGTGACCTTACATGGATAGTTGGTTTTCAAAATGTCAGAAGTCCATAGAATTGATGCTACAAAAATTTATATATTAATGTCCATTCTGATTAGAGACCTGTCTGCTCCTGACAGCTTCCTATTGTGGATTCTAAGAAGAAATTGAGCATCCTTGGAGTTATGCCAGTTGTGTGGTGACAGCCACTAGGCAAGAATTGCCTCTTTCCATCTACAGACTAACTACTGTCCAGAAGAGGACACACATGCAGAATAGTTGACTGATTATATCTGCCTAGACAGAGTAATCAGCACTTAATAATCCTGCATCACTAAGGTCTGTCAGAGGACTCTGGGCCAGAAGGCTGAAGATTTGATGCTCGAACGTTCGGTAGTATAGGGGCTTCTCAGGTGTTCAGCGGTCTCTATAAATTGGCTGAGTTTTAGAAGTTATGTTTAGTGCTTCCCATAACTTCAGTTAACTCAGTCATTCTGGATTTCTGACGGGGTTGAAGACCCATAGTCTCATAGCCAAGCCTGGCTATTTATTTTGAGAGAAAAGATCTGAGTAGATAGTTTTCAGCTGACATTCATTCTAAAGCCAAAAAAAAAAAAAAAAGCCAGGATCAAAAGTAAGTGTTTTAGTTAGAAGAGATGACAGAGGTTCTGGTTAGTCAACAAAATGATGGAGTGGGTATTAGGACTATCTTGTACCTCACTGGTACAATTAGGAATAAGTATGCTCTAACTGTATTTTGAGAGAAAAGTTTTACTTTAACAGGAAGAGTGATATGTAGGAGGAGCTAAGTGGGAAGGAGTATTGAGAGGAAGAGATGGAGTAAGGAGAGAAGATGAAGGAGAGGAGAAGCTAGGTGATGAGAGAAAGAGAGAGGGGGCATGGAGGCAGATGTTCACAGGTCTCCACCAGTCAAAGATAGATTTTATATCTAGGTTGGGTATTGGATTACGCTTCTGATTGAGCATTACCAAACTTATAAATCCTTTGATTGACATTTTTAAAAAATTGTATAAAAGCAAAAAGGAAAGAGGGGGCATGGGACAGGGGTTTTCTAGGGAGGGGAAATGGGGAAAGTGGATGGCATCTTAAATGTAAATAAAATAAGAAAAAAAATTTAAAAAGAAAGAAAAAAGATGTCTTGGGAGCTCTAGAGTTGGCTCAGAGTAAAGAGCATGTGCTGGCCTTTCAGGGGCCCCGAGTTCAATTCCCAGTAGCTTTGTCAGGCAGCTTCTCAGTGTTTAACTTCAGCTCCAGAGGGCTGCTTGTCACAGGCTCCTGTAAACACTGTTTATACATTCCCACATGCACATGCACACATAATTTTAAAAAATGAATCTTTCTAAAAGGTATTTTATTTTTAAAAATAGTTACCATAAAAGCAATTTTATAAATCTTAAAGATACTTATACAAGAAAAATAATATAGATGCTCTTAGAAATACATTTGAAGATAAATGTGCATGTAATACACACACATTTAGTTTGCTTCCTCTTGGAGGAGGATGGTGAATACTCAATCTTACACCATAACAGCCTCTGATAGCTTGGTCTTGTCTAGATCAAACAGGTTTTAATGCAGTAACATTACTGAGTGTAAAGACTCACTAAATGGCCAATTCAAGAAAATAGAATCATGCTAAACACATTTACCAACAAACACATTCACCAATAATTTGTTTCAAAATATATAAAGCAAAACTTAACAGAAATACAAAGGTGAGTTGATTTTT
This sequence comes from Arvicanthis niloticus, assembly GCF_011762505.2. Classification (NCBI taxonomy): domain Eukaryota; kingdom Metazoa; phylum Chordata; class Mammalia; order Rodentia; family Muridae; genus Arvicanthis; species Arvicanthis niloticus. Next base: position 18,143,505 of record NC_047674.1, on the reverse strand, counting down.
ATTGCTATGGGTTAATTTTATAAATCTTTCTCAGGAAATGATACTATAAACAGACCAGAAGTTTAGTAAAATTACAGAAAAATTTAAGCCACACAGCTACTATCTGCTCTGATAAGCTTATCTAATATATAGCTAGAAAATGCAAATTATTCTTCTTAAATATAAGATGCAGTTTTTATTTTCTGTGAAAAGATTTTTAAATTTTTTTAAAATAACTATAAAAACAGTATTCTGGAAAATAAAATATAAATGGGAAATTTAACCGTTAGCTTTGCCTTTTTTAGTTTACAGACTTTGCACTTAATCCAAGACAAAAAGTCCTTAAAGTGTTCCTAAACCGAGAGCTGAAGCACTAATGTAAATCTAGCACGTGGCCCAGGTTCCACTAATGTAAATCTAGCACGTGGCCCAGGTTCCACTAATGTAAATCTAGCACGCGGCCCAGGTTCCACTAATGTAAATCTAGCACGCGGCCCAGGTTCCACTAATGTAAATCTAGCACGCGGCCCAGGTTCCACTAATGTAAATCTAGCACGCGGCCCAGGTTCCACTAATGTAAATCTAGCACGCGGCCCAGGTTCCACTAATGTAAATCTAGCACGCGGCCCAGGTTCCACTAATGTAAATCTAGCACGCGGCCCAGGTTCCACTAATGTAAATCTAGCACGCGGCCCAGGTTCCACTAATGTAAATCTAGCACGCGGCCCAGGTTCCACTAATGTAAATCTAGCACGCGGCCCAGGTTCCACTAATGTAAATCTAGCACGCGGCCCAGGTTCCACTAATGTAAATCTAGCACGCGGCCCAGGTTCCACTAATGTAAATCTAGCACGCGGCCCAGGTTCCACTAATGTAAATCTAGCACGCGGCCCAGGTTCCACTAATGTAAATCTAGCACGCGGCCCAGGTTCCACTAATGTAAATCTAGCACGCGGCCCAGGTTCCACTAATGTAAATCTAGCACGCGGCCCAGGTTCCACTAATGTAAATCTAGCACGCGGCCCAGGTTCCACTAATGTAAATCTAGCACGCGGCCCAGGTTCCACTAATGTAAATCTAGCACGCGGCCCAGGTTCCACTAATGTAAATCTAGCACGCGGCCCAGGTTCCACTAATGTAAATCTAGCACGCGGCCCAGGTTCCACTAATGTAAATCTAGCACGCGGCCCAGGTTCCACTAATGTAAATCTAGCACGCGGCCCAGGTTCCACTAATGTAAATCTAGCACGCGGCCCAGGTTCCACTAATGTAAATCTAGCACGCGGCCCAGGTGCCTTTGCTAGGAATTTGGCTAGTGTCAGCTTAACAATGAATAGCACTATGTCATAGATCACAAGGCACACTAGTCACTAGCTGTGACCCCGCCACACAGATTATGTTATAAGCATCTAACTGTTCTGTCAGCCTCAGAGCCCCTTGTGCCCAACCCTTAGAAGCAAAGGCTCTGCTTTGCTGTCTGATTTTGCACATGCTGTAATAAATGAATGCCTGCCTAATTTTTTCTACAGGAAATGGTTGTTTATTTGATAAATATCTAGAACATCACCATGAATCCATTTCATGAGCTTATTTTCTGAACACCTTGAGTAGGAACTGACTACACAAGAAATTCCTTTAAATTTGGTCTCCAAATTCATTTAACAGATTGGAATCTTGAAATCTTTTGCAAAACAAGAAATGGAAATCCCTAATCCTGGAACATTGTAATTACAAAAATAGGATATACAGGCATATGAAAAAGATTGCTCACAGAAGGCACAAATGATAAAAAGATAATTTTAAAAATAAAAACTGTTAGTTGATACCCTTCTTTGTTTTGTGAGCACTATAACAACTAAGATGAAGATTTAAACTTGAATTCATTGCCTACTCTGTGATTAGAAATTTAATAAAACACATAATTTGTCCTGGTATATTTTTTCTAGCCATTCATTGATATATAATTTCAAAAGATTAAAATTGTGCTGTTACAGCCCCTTTCAAAGCAATAGCATCTTGCCAGTCCCCACCTCCCTGTTTAGTAAACAGAAGGTTGTTTCAACAGGCATAGACTTTCCTTATTTAATGTACTTATTATATGTCCATGTGGTGAACTGGGTTCTCCCTTTCATCCCAAAGCTCTGCTGCAAAAAGTTGTCTGTAGCCATGATGCACACACTTTGGGTATTTTTTTTTTTTTTTTTTTTGCCAGTATTGGGACCACTAGAATAAAGACAATCAATGGCCCAGACAGTGGTTCAACATGCATGGCAGCTCTGTCAAAAGCTACTGGTACGTGCATTATTGTTCTTCAACATACAGGAGATACTTACAAATACTGATTTTTTTAAAAAGAAAATTGAACCATTAAACAGATTTCAAATATCATCAGTATTATATAAATCAGATGCTTAGACCATAATTTAATTACTAATTGCAAAAAGTACTTAAAGAAAAATTTGTTGGGGATGGGGCAATGTGAAGGGGAATTGGTAGGAAGGGGAGGCTGTGATTGAGATATAAAGTGAATAAATAAATTAATTAATAGAAAGAAGAAAAATTTATCAATAACAACAAAAATAGATTTGGAAATTTTATATACATTTATTATTATACAATTGCCAAATTAACAAAACTTAAAGTTTAGGCATAACATGTCTCCTTTTCTTCCACCCAAAGATCAATCAGATAGAAGGTACAACAGGGTCACTTACTGTGGTCCTCTAATGTGCCTTGATGAGTGTGATTGTCCCAGCTCTCTGTGGCTGTTTAGTCCATTACAGCCATCTACACAGAGTACCAAATGTGCCCTTCTAGGCTTTGGGGTTTCTACTTTCCTACTTTTCTGAAACCATGCAAGAGCCACTTAACTCTGGAATATGCCTTGTGCTGTCCTGGTTTCCTTCAAGTGAGCACAGAGTTGTTTAGAAGCTGTCACTGTAAGGGATCACTTCACAAAAGGGAAGAGAATTTCTTTACCAGAAGAAACCTTGATACCCCAAAACCATCTAGGAGAGAGGTGGGCAGACAGCTGGTCCTCATGCACCTGTTCCCACAGACACGCTCTTCTGCTTGCCAGCTTCAGTTGCTGACAGTGCTTCTTACCTCTTTGCTTCAAAGCTGGTCCCATAACCTTCGCTCAGTACTTCGAGCACAACTGGAGACGGTTAAAGATGACTTGCTGTCCCCTGCATCAAATCTAGGTCTACTGAAACATCTATCCGATCCCACACTGTGAACACCCACACCTTGATATCTTCCTCTTAACGGTCTAGACCTAAGAGCTTCTAAAAAGACCTTAGGTGCTTTTGTGAAAAGTCTGTCTCAGGTCTTGACCCCTAGAGAGGTTGATTCCTTCTGGAGAAGAATGTTTCTGTGCCTGTGCCTGCTCTACAAACCACAATAAATGAATTGTCTTGTTAGCGTACTGCCTTGGCATTGTCAAAGAAGCAGGTCATCTGGTTGCACTGTGTGGTCTGCAGCATCCTCTGCTACATCAGCAGCTTGAAAGAAACCACATTCCCTTTTACTCCTACTGCTATGAGCAGTGTCTTTTACCATGCCTGGAAGCTATACCCAGTGCCCTCTCACAAGCTCCACTGACACAGGATGGAAAGGTGGGCCCTGGGCTCTTGTAACAGAGTTTACAGAATGTGGAATCATGCTTTCCAGTTAGTTTTCAGTATCTCAGGAATACTATATGGACTGACCTTATACTGCCTACAAGGGGGGATTACCTGGGTCAAATATATGTGTATCGCAGCCTCTACATTGTCATAGCAGTTCTATATCTTGTCTAACAGTTCATCCAATACAAATTTAAAAGATACTTTTTAAAGTTGACTCCACACTGAGCATATACTTTCCTCGCCATTCTTCTCTAAACAATACAACCAAATAACTATTTACAAAGCATTTATATCATATTAGGTTTTATAACTACCTATAGATAATTTTAAATGAGGCTCCTCCTCAGACTCATCCTAAAGCAGGGACTGCATGTGTTTCCTATGGGGGCAAGAGTAAGAAGACAACACTCCCCACATAAATTGGCTTAAGGTAGGCAGTGATGTTTCTGAAAAATATGTCTGGGAGTTTTTTTTGTAGTGGTATAGTTGGTTTTCCTCAGCTGCTCCCTAATTTGGGTTGGCAGAAAAGCTACCTCATTCCAGGTAGAGAATGACCTGGGAAGAGTTGTCTCTGTGAGGCAGTGTTAGCCACAGTTGGCTCTGGCTGGAGGTTAAGGTCCCAGTATTCTGCAGACACATGGGAAAGGCCAGCAATGCTGCTTGCTACTGGCAGTGCTCTAAGGATTGGTACCTTGGGTCTCTACCCTAGAGATGATTTTAAATGAGGCTATGCATAGACTGTGTGCAGATACATCAGTACTTTATATGTGTACTTCATAAACGGGACTTGTGCATCCAGGGCCCAGGGAATTCTGAGAGTGGGCCGTATTCTGAGGCCCTTCAAAGTTAGTGTGGTAACCTGATGGCTGTCTTAGTAGCTCACCACCCCTCCTGGCTGAGGTTTTTTTGTTTTGTTTTGTTTTGTTTTGTTTTGTTTTGTTTGTTTGTTTTGTTTTTGACATTTTAGCTATTGGCCTTGTCATGATTCTCCCATATGGGCTGTCCAGGCCCTTTGACATTTGTGTATCAGGCAGAATGCCTGATTTGAACCCTCTATAATCTCTTAGCCCACAGGCTATTCTTCTCCCTGGCCCATCCACTTCCATGAAGTAAATCTTAAAATGCTATGATTCAATTGGATGCTTGTCTTAAAAATTGAATACTGTGCTGAGAGGCAACTCACACCTAATTAGGAAACTTTTATCTGTCATCTGTTGAAGATGTGCCATATGCATCTTTCAAAAATGAGACCTACACGTACTATTTAATTTCACCAGAAACTATGTATAAAATCTGTTCTTTGTGTTGAAAAGGGAACCTTATTCACTCTTCAATAGATTTTGGAAGAGAAATTTTCCACTTGAGGGCAATTTTCCGCTCAGATACACTTCTGGACTTTGTCTCTGACATCTTCATGATGCCCTGTGCTTTGAATGCTGTTCCTCCTACACCTCTTCCATGGGAAGTCATTTCTAATCCTCATTTTGAAACACTGATTTCCACCCCCACCCCCAAGTCTCTCATGTCAGAGGGCATTCTGACCTCAGGCAAATCATAGGCAACTCAAGTACTCAATTGCAGACAAACCTTATTTTGGTAGCAGGGCCCTTGACAAATCTAGGAGGAGCAATGGAAAGTCTGTAGGTCCGTCAGCCCAGAAGGAAGTACATGTCTTCTCCATTCATCTGGGGCCCTGGTGACGGAACAACTCTAACTGTCCTTGATGGATGATCTTTTTTTTTTTTAAACTAATTGTACCTTGACTCAAAATATCCAAATAACTGAATAGCCATGCAAGGGCCCTGGCATGAGAGTGGGCTTCTGGGATACATGCCAATTCACTCCTGTTCTGAAGAGAGGCTATAAGTGGAAAGATTAAGTGGAGAGACAGCCCCACCTCTCTAAGTCTTATTCCTATGTTCCATTCAAACCGTGCTAGCCTGATTTCTGTGGGGTCCAGGGTTTGGAAATTCTCCTTTTTTCATGGATGTCTCAGTGCACCTTGTTAAACCAGGTTTGGACCCCGGCCTGTTCCATCTGCTTCCAGTTCTACTGATTGGTTCCAGTTTTCTTGCTCATTAAAGCCAAGATAATCTGGCACCCACCAGTCAGGCATCCTCAAGCATCTGGCACCAAGGTAAACCTGGAAGCCAGTGGGGAGGCCCAGTGACCCAACACTCCCATTGCACGGTAAGAGACAGTTGCAGTATGCCAAAACGAGCACTGGAGTAGGAGCAGAAGAATGGGTTTCCTACCTTGTCTTTGCCTCTGGAAGTTCAAGCATGTCTGTGATTCCCTGAAATTATTTCCTCAGCAATAAAATAGTGATTTAAACAAGACATCATTTCAAGTTTCTACCAGTTGCAAATTGCTAAGTATATTAAAAACTAAAAGAAATAAGCCCACTTTATACCTGTTGTTACAAAAATATGACCTAACTTTATGCTAGCAGTAGCATATTCTACTGATGCTTTGTACAAACTACAAGATGAGCATTGTGCAAGCTTACCATTCCAGTGTTCGGGAGGTCGGGGAAAGGAGAGACCAGCCTGGAGTACCTACACAGTCTGTCTCAAAACAAAACAAAACAAACAAGCAAAAGCAGTAAGATGGGTGATCTAGTAAAGGTACTTGCTGTCAAGCCTGATGACCTGAGTTTAATCCTTAGAACCCACACATGATGGAAGGAATCCACTTCCTGCCATTTGTCCTTTTAACCTATATAGGTGTGCCATACTCTGAGAACAAGGGTGCACACCCACACAACAAATAAAACAAGAAACATTTTTTAAAAAAATAATGATAGCTACTATAACAAAATGAGAAAGATAAGATTTCCTATTCCAAAGTAAAAGGTTAGCTCTCTGAGCCCCATATTCTCTAATCTCTGAAACAAGGATGAGAATTATCTAACTCAGAATTGCTTGGAAAATTAAATTAAATAATCCCTGGAATCCCTGGCACCTAGAACTGTGCAATACAAATAGTGAGTGTTTGGTGAATATAATTAATTAATTTTAATCCAAAAGTGAAAAGAATTAAACCTAACAAAGAGTTGTACTGCAGAAACAAACTGTTCAGAAGCTGGGAGGTAAACAGAAGAGAAAATCCCGAGGCACTTAGCGTATGCATATGTATGTGCGCATGCGTGGTCACCTAGTTTTCGGCTCGCTGTTACTTCGGTGTAGTAATGAAAAGGTCTTAAAGATAAATAAGTAGTGCTAGTTCAAGTGAGGAGCCTGCATAGAAGAAACATGGAGTTTGATCCCTGCTTCACACTCTACATAAAAATGAGCTCCATGTGACTCACATGTAGTATCTACATGGGAAAAGCAAATCACTAATACATCAAGAAGATAACAGAATAGTATCACAGCCTTAAAGGAGACAAAGATTTCTTAAACCAAAAGATTAGGTCTAGCATGGTGGTGCATGCCTTTAATCCGAGCCCTGGGAGACCAAGGCAGGCAGATCCCCAGGGAACCCTCTCTCAAAAATACCAAAAAGAAAAGATTTATAAACTAGACTGTCTATTGTTGTGATAAAATGCCATAACAAAGATCGCTTATAGAAGAAATGGTTTATTTGGCATACACACGTAGAGAGAGAGAGAGAGAGAGAGAGAGAGAGAGAGAGAGAGAGGAGAGAGAGAGAGAACGAACAGTTGATATGCTATTCCTGTAGCACATTTACATCCTTTGCATATATAAATTATAATTTTTTGTTTTTGTTTGCTTCTGGGAAGCTAGAAAATGGTTTCTCCCTCATGCAAAGAAATGAATGAATGAGTAAAATTGAGTAATTAGATCAAAAAAGAGCTATCTAATATTTCTAGAAATAGCCCCACCCTTCAAAGAGTAATGAGAGCCCTTCCAAGTTTTTATCACTACAGTATAAAGTGATGAACTTTTGCCTCTCAGAATTTAAAGTGAGAAACAAAAATTTTAATTTCAAGTTAAAGGAAGATTTAGACTGAATTAATCAGTAGTTAATTACAATTAACATAGTGTCTAGACATTTAAATATACTCATATTCTTTGAGATGTATAAAGTTACGTATTTTTTAAATTTTGCTTTTAAAAACTAATAATTATATGTTGTTAATAGGAGAAAATAGGAAAAAAAAAAAAAACTACAAAAGGCTGAGTGTAGTGGAGCCTGCCTGTAATCCCAGCCCTTTGTGAGTCTGAGGGAAGAGGATCAGGAATTCCAGAGTTGACTTTGCTACACAGAAAGTTGGGTTTGAGGTCATCTTGAGACCTTGTATAAAAAAACAACAGCACAAAAAACGGGGTACAGAGAGATAAAAGATGGGGGAGAGAGAAAAGGAAGAATGAAGGAAGGATGAATCCGTCTATAAATGGGCAAGAAAGTGTGCTACAATTCTGTAATCAAACCTACATGTGAGCATGTTAAGCTCTGGAGGAGAGCTATGCGCAGGAATCATACCGTGCTCACTGTACCGCAAGAGTGAGACCAGGACTCTGGGACAGCCAGACTAAGGCACCTGAGAAGTGTTTGAAAGTGCTGGGAACAAAGTGTCATGGCTTACACAAGCTAGAGTCATTTCTGCCTTGGAAATAGTTGTTGTGCTTAGAAAGTGTATGCCTAGTACCTGAGTCACCTGCATAGAGTCTGCTGGCCAAGTGTCCTAGTCGCCACAGTCCACCAAGAGAATTATCAAGTATGCCGGCACTTATTTCATGGCTTTTTTTTTTTTTCAGGCTTACAGGGAGCAGTGTGTGTACTGTGAACTCAAAGTTATATGGAAGTAAGTGGGGATAGATGCAGTATTTTGTCAGTGAATTTAAAAAGTAATCTCAACCTTAAATGAGAAAGATATTTATCATGGAAAATTTAAAATTTATTTTTAATAAATGTGGGCCACAAAGTCAGGAATAATCCTATTTTTCCAAGGTCCAAAAGTCATCATTGGGGACATTGTCATCCTGTTCCAAACTATAACTGTCTTTTGTCTCTTTGGCTTCCCTTTCTTTTAAAAGTGGTACCTAGTTTTGCTTAACTGTATTTTGTCCTTCTCAAAAATTTTCCTTTCCTTGGCTTTAACCTTTCCAATTTTGGGAGGGTAACGGAGGGTCTTGAACATGCACAAGAGCCAGCTGACAGGATTTTATAAAACTCCGTTGCTTCTGCAGTCCTTAAACTATAGCTAGTCTGCCCCATTTCCACCCTAGCCACCCACCCTGCCCTGGCTCCATTGTTTTTACTCTCTGAGTGTGTAACCACCTTCAAGGTCCTTCTCCAACCCTGAGCTTCACTGTCTTGGCGTTGAGGAAGGATCAGACGTGTGTGCTCAGTGCTCTGTCCCAGGCCTGACCGGCTGACCCAGGCTTTCCCTCTCACTTTGGAGACGCCTGGAAATTCCCAGACATTGCCTGTGCCAGCCTCACATGTTCAGCTCCTCTTTCTCCTTCCTGTTAATGAAGGAGCCCATTGCTCAAATCATTTGGAAGGGGAAAAGTGGAACTTACTACCTGGGTGTTCTTCTTCCATGCTGTTCGTATAAATTTAAACTGAGATTCCTGAGAATTAGATTGAACATGACAAAAATTGCTGTGTGGGCAGTTTCGTTGAGTACTTGCAGATTGATAGAGCCCTTTGCAACAACGAAGGAGAAAGGCTCTTTAAGCTGCCTAGCTCCAGAAGGTAAGCTCACCAGTTAGGGAGTTTGCAAGTAAAGGTCTTCTTTAACCCTTTGATGGGTAGCAAAGAAACAAAAAAGCCAGAAACAAAGGAAAGAAAGAAGAAAAGAAAATCTACAAACTTTTCCAGACGTAGCCCTGAGGAGCACCTGCATGTCCATGCCAGACAGCACCCTCCTTGTGCACGCAGACCTTGCATTGCATTCAGATTTATGTGTCCTGGAATTTTTCATTACTTCACCTCCTTCTAAGTTTAAGAAATAGCCTCAAATCCTCAGCACGTCACGGCCATGGAGTGCTGCCATGGCATGCCATCCCAGTGGTCAACTTTTGTGTGAGGAGATTACATAACAAAATACCGCATGGAACTGGAATTCATCAGTTTGAATTGTCCCTCTTACCTGGCAACTCCGTCAGTGTTTCCACCAAAGTCAGCGTCAGCGGGACTTCGCTTGTCCCAGATAAAAGAGGAAGTTTATTGTGTGGCCACAAGGTGATATAAGCTCAATTGTTTTTCAGATGTTTAGTCTGTCTCAAAACTTCAGAAGAACCAAGCAAGGCCAGGGCCTGCATGCTGGCTGCATGAGTTACCCAAAGGGAAGCCCTTTCTGTTGTCCCTTTGGGCGGCTTATCATTCCTGAGCTCTCAAATCAGATGTATCTCTTTCTTCAAGCTTCTAGGTTGGAAACACTGGTCATGGGGTAAAGATGGTAATCCCCAGGAGCAGTATGTTCCCATAACAGGTTGGCTGGGAGCCCATCTAAGTCCAACATCTGCTGTGTTGGGGGAGAAAGGGAGTCTTGTAGGTGATGATGCTTTCGTCCTCTGCCTGTGCTTACTACATAGACGACTTGCCAGACAGCTCATTTCTTTGCCTGGCAACACTATTCTTCAGAGATCCAGACCTTCTTTGAGGTTACTGTTTGCAGTTTAGTATCACCATAAACCCCCACAATAGACACCTGGTATGCAGAATGAAGCCAGCAGTCAAGTGAGAATGTGAACCTAGTATACTTGTTAAGGTCTGTCTGTCTCTTGCCATTCTCCAGTGGCTTTCCATCTTAGTTGGAATAAAACCTACATGCTTCTTCCTGACCCGGCATACCTATCGTTAGGCCCGACTATGTCACTAGGTTCCTACTTTCTATCTTCCCCTCCCTTCCTGCCTTCTCTTTGTTTCTTAGGCTCCTCAAGCTTGTTCTGCTCCTAGCCCTTTGTTCTGGATGTGCTCTGCCAACCATTCATTGTTTGACTTAGTCCAATCTACCTTGCAGGCTTCCATGTGTTCTTCAGAGAAGCCATCATAACTAAACTAAGATACGTGCCAAGCATTCTCTCCCATGTTGTTGTTACTTTACCCAAAGTCCTTTCTACTGTCTTAAGTAGACATCGTAATCTTGCTATTTACTTACTTGCCATTTATTCTCTCTTCACTAGAACAAAAGCTCCATAGAAAGGACCTTGCCTCTCCTTCTGTATGAATATGCCCCCAGCCCCTGGAAAATGCCTGAGACGTACATGGTAGGAGCTTTCCTAGCATTTGTCAGATGGCTGAATGGGTGGTGGGGAGAGTGTTAAGACTATGATATAATTCAAAACCAAGCTATGTGGTGTCTCACCTGAAGGAGAGTAGCTCTAGAAGTCCCAGGCTGTTGGCACTGGCACAGCCACAGCCGTTGCTAGCCTTTGCCAAACCCTGTTCTACTTTGTCCCCTAAGAACATGGGCTTGTTCTGAGCAGCCTGTAAGCTGGAGCTAGAACAATAAATAAAAATTCTAGGGAAATGTTTTGGCTTTGAAAGTGTTGGGGGATGCATACTTGCCATTTTTATCTAAGGATGAAGTAGACTCAGACTGGATGTTGTATGTGCCAACCACCAAGGGATGCTTGGACTGCATGGGCAGTCAGAGCAGCCACTGTTCACAGCCCTGCCTGCTAGCCCCCCTCCCCCTTTTAACTTTCCTGTTCATTCATTTGATGTGAAACACTGGCTGTACATTAAGCCTTTTCTTTGTCCTTCAAGCTGATTACAGGGTAGGGACATATCTGATAATGAATGTACAGTAACTGATGTTGGGAGCCAGGTAACGAGAAGCTCTAGGAAGGCACAGAAGGGGATGATGGTGCAGTTTTGTCTAGGTCCTCAGAACAGTCCTGCCAGAGAAAGCCCTCGCTTGCCCTTCCATGGAGTCTGAGGGACAACAGAAGCTGTCAGGAATAGGCGGGGAAGGATACACACACACACACACACACACACACACACACACACGATAGGGTGGGGAAAGAGGAGGAGCTGGAGTTCTAGGATTGAGAGAGACGGGTGTGAAGACTTTGTTAATTTCAAATTAGTTGCCTCATGGTGAGAAGATAGCATAGGGTGAAGAGAGGAAGAGTCAAAGCGGTGGGACTCCCAGGATGGACGGGCAGGCCTGTATTTCAAAAAAAGCACTATCTTCTGTGTGTATGACAGGTTTGAGCAGTGGCAGGGAGCAGTGAGGAACTTGGATGGTCTTCCTTAAAGGAAATGGTGGTCATTCTAGTAAAGTGAGGATGGGTGGGGAAGAGGTCTGGGCAGACTGGAGAACTTCAGAAAGTTAAGTATAGTATGACTGGTCAGCAGAGGCCTGAGCATGGCCTGGGTTTCCTCTGGTTTGCTCCATGAAGGTGCCTTTGCTGCTTCAGTGAATTTGGAGAGAACACAAATCCTCAGTTTATTACAGCAGATACTATTGTTTTCTGTGAGGAGTGTCCTGTGCCACCAAGGCCCTTTGCAGTAGTGGTGCAGCCACACTCAAGTGACCCAGGTCTGGAAAGGCCAAGATTTACCCTAGGACCTAGGAAAGGAAACACTGCCAATGCCTCCATCTCTCCCACCCCTGCCTGGGCAGTCCTCGATGCTGGCCAAGCCTCTGGTAGTTAAGTCAAGCTCTCTGCTTCCAGCTAAAGCTGACTGTCAGCTAGAGATTTACAAAGGAACTGCTGGGGTTTCCAGGACTTATTCTTCTAATTAAAGAGAACTGGAGTTAATGGCTTAGTGGTTGTTCCATAATCAGGCCCTGCTACAAGTGGTTAAGGAGCTTGGCAGTGAGAACCAAAAGAGCCTTCAGGGACAGGGGTGTGGCTGTGAACAAGGCTAGGAAAAGGACTTCTGCATCCAAAGCTAAGAATGTGGCTTCCCTTGAGTCATGGATGATAGGGAGGTTTTTGAGTTGTGGCCCATTGAGACAGAAAATTAGGCTGTTTCATCTTGTCCTGGAAGTGACTCTGGGTGGGGGGGGTGGAGTGGGGGGAACGGGGGAATAAAAGGAAAAAGAGCTTGGGAGTCAAGCTGGCTTGGAATTGGGGTTTATCACATCCTGGCTGGGCTATGTTGGACTAGTGATTAGCAGCCTCCCCCACCCTCAGGTGATTTATCCTTGCAATCTGTTGGGTGTGGTTATTGTCAATGTTAGATTGTATTCAGACACCCTAGCACAGAGATATATTTTAAAAGTGGTCATTTCTACTCTTCTGATTAGCATTTGAAGGTAAAGGATTGAACCCAGGGCTTTGTGCATGATGGTTAAGTGATGTATCATTGAGATGCATCCCCATGCCTGATTCACAGTTTTATGAACATCATAGCCAGTATTATGTTTATATAGTTATCACAGGTTATGGAATACTTTACTATCTCTCCATCAGTGAGACTTCATCTCACTCTCATCGACTTTTGTCCTCTAGCATCAGAGTATCTACTAATTTCATTAGGCCCAGTTCTCCTTAAAAGCTGAATTTCCATGTGTGGGTGTCTAATGCTGGCATCAACCAAATGCTTCATTCTCTGTATCATGAGTTTAGTCAAGAAAGCCCTTCACTGAGGCTAGAGAGACAGCTCACCAGTTAAGAGCACATATGTTCTTGCAGGACTCGCTCAGGATGTGTACAGCTGCTTTACTTCCAGCGCTGGGGATCTGATGTCCTCTCCTGGCCGTCATAAGCTCTGCACTCATGTACACAAACACTCACATTCACTCTCTGCCAATAAATAAATAAATAAATAAATAAATAAATAACGTCTTTTTAAAAAGAAAAAAAAACCGTTTCTCATAAGTGGAACCCTTGAGAACAGAGCAAGTGACCACCTGGAGGATGCCCCACCCTGAGGATAGGGCAAGGACCCTGTTGAGAAGCGGTTGCCCCAGCTGGGCAGCTGGATTTGAAAAGGTAGTTTCTAAGCCCTGGGTCCAGTCTATTAGTATTTTACACAGTGAAGAGTTTCTGATATTCTCTTTGGTTCTTTTAAAGGAAGGTTTGTATTCCTAAGAGCTTTGCAGCCTTGGTAAAAGTGGAACAGGCATGAATGGCCTTGGGAAAATCTTTCTCTCAGCTTTCCCTGATCTCCAAAACTCATGAGAGTTTCCTTTGCCCCACTAGATAGAAAACTGGTTATTTTATTTTAAGGGATAGTTTTATATTCTTTTAGTAAACATTAAAGGGAGCATTTTATAAACATAACCCTAGTGTCAGTGTCCTGACAGCAAACACTAACATGCTGGGCCTTTGAGGCCCATTGTTTTCTTTCATAGAATAAAAACTTCAGTGCCACTGTCTTAAGAGTTATGCAAGTTCACATTATGAAAATATATGTAATAAAATATTTATGTAGGGTTTTCATAAAAAGTATCCAAAGTAGAGAATAAGAGAGTATCTTTTGCTGGGTTGAGAGGCTCTGTAGGGAATTCAGAATGAAATTCAAGTCCCTCAAATATATTTTGGTTGGCCTCCACCATGTTTTATCTCCTGTAATGAACTCTTTGTCAGTTTGTCAATTTTCACAAAGTTCACAAAGTTCATGTATAGTAACACAGAGCCCAGGTTTAAAATTATGGTTTATATCATGATGTAATAGTCTTCTCTCTTTTCCTTCAGTCAATATTTACCTGTGAGGCCCATATATTATATCCTGATTTCAAAAGAAGACCCTTTATTTTACCTTCTTCAAGTGTTGGTTTTAAATACTTAAAATATCAGAATTTAGAAACTGAGCCGTCCAAGACTTTTCTGCCTGTGGTCACTTAAAGTGCCTAGAGTGTCAGGCATCCTGGGTGGGTTCACTGCACCAGTGACCCAGCAGCAAAGCTGCATGCCTCTCAGAGTGAGGCTGCTCAACTTGGAGCCAGGCTGCTGTATCCCAGCTCCACAGCCTTTCTCCTGTGGGAGATAAGCCCATTGTACCACCCCATAGCAGCCATTGCCTGTTTTCCAATTGACTTCTCCTTTGTAAATGCTATAAGGCTGTACAGAAAACCCAGGGAACACTCAGTGGGAGGATCTCTGTGTGTCCGGACAACTGAAAAATAAGCTCTAGCCCTTTTTAAAAATTGCTTTTTTTTTTTTTTTTTTTTGCACCCATTTTTTTTTTAAGCTAAGGTAAGAATTATCCGTAGTGAAGGAGGAACAGGAAAGAAGTAAAGAGCTACAGATGTTCCATATCAACTATCTGTTGGGCCAGGAAGATGGTGGCAAAGGCTCCTGCCCCCAGACCTGTGATCTGAATTCCATCTTCAGAGTTCACAGGGCGAAATGAAAACAATTGCTTCCTTCAAACTTTCTTCTAACATTCACACGTACACCATGACATGCTCACCCCACACACATACCCATACATACGCATGCATATAAATAAGAATGTGATTTTTTTTTAAAAAAAAATTAAGAATATCTGATGTTTTAGGACTGGTCACACAGGTCACCAAAGGAGCAAATGAGGGTGTGCTAATAAGCACTTTGATATTAGATGTGACTCTCAGTGAGTCAGAGCCTGAAGAGTATTCATTAGCTCAGAGACATCCAAGTAGACAGATAGACTAGCTTCAACCTCAGCTGGACCCTGGAGTTCAAATGAGGTCACCTTGGATTTTCCCCTGTTTCTTAGACTTGTTGTTTTTCTATGTTGGTTTGAGTATGTACATGAAGGTGGCTCCTGGCTGTAGCCGCCTGCAGCTAAGGGTAACCGGGTTCACCTGAAAGGAAGGCTGAGAATGAAAGGGGAATGGAGGGCGAGAGAAGCATGGGGCCAAGACAACGTATTCTGACAAAGGCCCGAAGTTTAATATTTTGTTTTCACATATAAAGGGGAAGTCCCTCCCCCCCCCCCCAGTCTCTTCTCATTTCAGCCCAGTGGCTGGGTGAGGGGATAGCAGCCTGGAGGTGTCAAGGCAAGCTCAGCAGGTGGTCCGTTCTTCTTAGCTTCTGTAGCAGACTCCAGGGTGCCAAGGCCAGCAATGCAATGCCTCCTAGGTCCTATTGTTTTGGTCTACTGTGGTAAATGACTCCTTCAGGCCTGCTCAAGCCTTGGGAGAGGGCACACCTGGCAACTGCAGATTTATACTGTCCCTCTTTTCTGAGTTCACAGGAGAGACTCTCTTGGATGAAGTCCATGTTGGCCCCTCAAAACGAGAAAAAAATCTATTTGGGTCATATGCCTATGCCAAGACTAGTCATTGCCAACAGGGATTGGGTATAAGGAATTGCATCAGGTTCATGCTCAGCTCAAGCACCTTCAACCCTGTGCTTGGATCTCCAATGTATCTTTATTTCTCTACACTAAATGCCTATTTTATGAGCATGTTCTTTTTAGATACTGTTAATTTTGAGTATTTCCATACTCATATACATAAGTGTATAGCCATGTATCTACTATATATGTGTATATCAACATGTATGTATATTTATGTTCGTATGGCATACAATATTTGAAAGTTGATTAACAGGATATTCAAGGGTAAATCTTAAATTTATAAACTACGTCTCCTATGGCCCTAATGGAGGTAGCACCAAAGAAGTAGCACTAACCTGGGTGCTACTTCTTTGGTGGCTCTTGAAGGGATTGGACTGTTGGAAGGAAGAAAGGAAAGGAGGGAAGAGGGGAATGGGGGAGGGAGGGAGGGAGGAAGGGAGGAGAGGAACAAGCAAACTATTAATTCTACACTAATCCTGTCTTTTGCAAATGTGGTGATGGATTTACCCAAAGATAAGAAGCCTTTAGAAATGGGAGATACTTGTGAAAATGGTACACTCATTGTTCTCAACAGAAACCTGGCCATCTGTTTGGTATGGGATGAGGAAAGAGAACAGCCCGAGTCAAAGCAGCTAGAAGTATCTGGCAAGACTAGAACAGTGACCCATGCTTCAGAGATGAGCCTGGAGGAGTGACACACACCCTTGGAAATGATCCTCGGGGAATTCTGCTGACCTCCAACCAAGCTGATGCCCCTTCTTATCTGCTTACAGGCACCTTCGAAGTGGGCGTCCACATCGCCGATGTGAGTTACTTCGTTCCTGAGGGATCCTTTTTGGATAAGGTAGCTGCTGAGAGAGCCACAAGTGTCTACTTGGTCCAGAAGGTACAAACCAGCTTTGAGCTTTTAGACTTTACTAAGTGCACCCACTTAGTGTTCTTTGTTTTTAATCTGTAAAGAACATGCCTTTTCTGAATGTTTTCTCAGATCTAGTAATGTCTAAAATGCAGGCTTGATGTTGGGAATATGCTTGCCTTTTGCTACAGCACATTTTCTTGAAAGAAGTGAAGCCAAGGCTTTCATCCCAAGCTTCATCTTTAGAGTATCCTTGTTACATTAGTAGCTACAACAGTGGTCAGCTTCAGAAAGAAATGAGGGGAAATGCTTGCTTTCAAACTATTTCTCCAAAGAAGAGTCTATAAGACAGCCTACACCAGCTGCTGGTTCCTATATAGTTTGGTTGGGACCCAGAATATCCAATCTTTTGTGTTATCTGTGGCCACTTTCACATAATAGCAACAGAGTGGAATGACAATTTACTGTCTACAAGAGCCTTTGAGAAACAGTTTCAATCCTTGTTCTGAATGTGGGCACCAATCCCATCCTGACCTACACTTTACAGGTAAGCCCATGGAGTCCCCAAGATAGATTCTTTTGCTGCTAGATGTCCCTCGCCTCAGCTATGAAAGGAAGAAATTATATCCCTTCTGGGGGCTGGAAGATGAATCAATAAGTAAAATACCTGCCATGTGAGCAAAGGACTGAATGCAGATCCTCAGCACCCAAATGAATAGGTATGATAACAGGCATCTGTGATACTAGCATGAGTGGGCATGGAGGGAGAAGATCCCCAGGACTCACTGGTCAGCAAGACTAGCCAAGCAGTGAGTTTGGGCCCTGGTGAAAGGTTCTACCTCAAAGAGTAGGACAGAGATAGAGGAAGATGCCAATTGTTGACCTTTGATCTTTATAACATGTATACACACACACACACACACACACACACACACACACACACACAGAGGCAGGTAGAGAAAGAGATATATCTATTCCATTCTATGTAACTGGTACATCCCTACAAGTAACTATGAGAACCCATCCCTTTAACAGGTATTTACCAAGCACCAAGTATCTACTAGGCATTGCAGTTGGCCTGAAGATAACTGTAAATAAAAGAACATATGTGACTTATCTCTATCCTCCATTGTAGTTCATGAGTTCCTCCAGCCTTTTTGTTCTCTGACAGTGCTCACCTGCTCAGTTTGGTTCATCTTTTAGGGGGCTGTCTTGACATTCACTTTTTCTCCAGCTCCCATGAACTTAATGACTTGAACCTTCCCTCCCCAATCCCATGCTCTAGAACATAACTTTTGGTGTTTGATCATTGACTATAGCAAGATAAAATGTCTGCCCCAACTCCTGCCAACCCACCCCAAAGCATTCTTGAAGCTTGATATTGCTTGCTTGGCCCAGCTCTTAGGGACCAGAGACTAGCCAGGTGCCACACCTACTCCATTCTGAGAATTTCCAAATGTCATCACTCAGGGAAGGGGTACAGATTCCTACCCTGACCACTACAAGCTGCCTGTGTGCCCACACTGTTGGTAAAAGGAACACAAGGCCATGAACTCTGCCTCACAAGCAGAGTGTCCTCATAGTCTGTCTGCCACCTCTCCAGCTTCCTGTTTATTTTAGGTAGAATGATTTCTAGAGTGACCAACTGAAGTTCTGAGGTCTCTGCCTACATAGGGAACCTGCAGGGAACTTAAAAAGAGGTCCACTGGTGTCTAGGTTTTCACATACCTTTGGGCATTTTTATCCTGTTTATAAGACAACCTCCCCTTTCTCTTAGGGCTTGCTGGCTTTTCTTGCTGCCTCCATACTTTGACAAACAAGGCCTTGAAAACACATTCTTTTCTGGCTGTCTGAGCTCCTGTTTTATGTGCTCCCCAGAAAGGTTTAGTCCTTTGGTAATTATGTTGTTTAGATGCTGTAAGGCAGGCCACAGAGGCATGGACAGTGACAAACAAGAGAGACACTATGGCAAGCAAGTTGGAAGGTAAGGACCACCACTCAAGGTTGTCCTCTGACCTCCATACATGCATCATGGCAGTGCATGCCTGTACTCACATAGACAAAAATACACACACATACTTTTGGGAGAGTGGCCTCCATTCAACTTTGTCTCTTTTTGGTATCTATACTAAGCAAGCATCTTGAAGAGAAAAAAAAAAAAAAAAAAAAACATATTAAACTCTAGGGCCACTTCTTAGCTTGACCCTTCTGAGAGTGCAGTTCTGACTCTTATACAATGACTCCACTTGACCTCAGGCTGAAGGCATCCCATGTGTACTTTCTGCCTGACAGTGATGCTGGCCAAACCTGGCTTTTCCATGGTCCAGACATAGAAGGAAGATGAGCTTCCAGATCCTTGTAGCTACAAAAACTCTAGAGTAGAGATGGGAAATAACTGCTTACACTTAAAGGCTGTGTCAAGTGAGTAAGTGGGAAACACTCTTCATTTGTAGTAGTTTAACTCTGCCCTTTGATGAGAACTTTAAACCCCTTCCTCTGAGCAGGTGGCTGTCTCTTGTCTCAAAGCTGCAGACTCCTCTTATAACCAGGAATTCTGTGTCAAAATTAAAAACCAAAAGAATGAAATTGGATTATTACTAGTGTTTCCCTCTCTGTTCCCTTTACTTGGTATTGTGACTGTCACAGTTCAAGAATCTCTTTGGTGGTGCTGCTTGAGGCTCTGCTGCTAACCTCTGAAGGTGGGAGCTGGTGGAAGAAGGGCTGTGAACCTCCACTGCTCAGCCCTGCCTCCAGCTTGGCAGGAGCTAGAGGTACCAGCCCGCAACCTTGGACAGCAGGAGCTGTGCATTCTGATGCCTTTGAAGCACTGCTCTGACCTTTCTTCCTACTCAGCTTTGTTTCTTAAAGGGCTGTGTCCAGGAACTTTCTGCTGGTTTCACTTTACTTTGCCTATAAAGGTCTTAAAAGCGGGTGAGCTGCCTTTCCCTCTGCATACTCTGTGTTCTCTCATTTAGCCAAATCATTTTTCCCAACTCTGTCACTCCAGGGAACTGGGGGGCGGGGTGTCCAGGGGGGCGGGGTAGGAGTTACAGTTGACTTCCCATCTATAGGAAATGTGGCTCTCGCTTCTTTTCACTGAGATGGCGACTTATAAGTGAGTGGTGGTCAGAGTCACAGTCTAAGCTTAGTTGGATGACCCCAGAGAGTAGGACAGTATACAGGGAGCCAGTCTTGGGTCCAGACCCTAGCTCACTGGCATTAAATGAAATTCCTCTTGTTGAGATTTGACTCACAGTGTAAGGACTCAGTTACCCACGTTAACGAGGGAACATAGCTAAGAGAAAGATAAATTCAAATAGTGTCTGTTTAAATGTTAAAACCCACCCTTTCTTTTGACAACGATGGTTCTGTTAGGATGGGGACAACTGTGTATCTGAACTTGAACCTATTTTCAGAGGCTATAATATCTGCTCAGCTAATATCTTCCCTGGGAAAGAAATACAATTTAATTTTAAGTTTTAAGGTAATTAGAAAAAAAATAGTGAATTAAGTTTTAAAAGTAAAAGAAAACCTAAACAGTTGAAAGCTAAACCTAAGCTTTGTGTCTGCTGGCCCAGCCATGCATGTTATTTTAGGTGTGAAACAGCTCGGATGAAAGCTCGCCCATAAATCTCGAGGATATTTTATTGGTAGTGCTTTATAATAGAGATCAAAGATTGGGATTGGAAGCCTGTCTTCATGTAGAGTCCAAAGAGTTTTAAGATGTTCCTTTCTGACACCAGCAGGTTGTCAGTGTTGCTGTTTTGTTAATGTCAAACTGTGTAGCAGAGAGTTGCTCGAATTCTGAATTCATACAAGTGTTGGTATGAAAAGGGAGACCCTTTACGTAGAGATGATGGCTGTCGAGTATATTATCTATTTCCTTTAGGTTCCTTTAGTTTGTGAGTGGGGACCTAGCTGAGCATGCCTTGGTGTGAAAAACTCTAAGTCCTAAACAAAGGAGAAAACCCTGACTTGCCATGCTGTAGATCTGGAGTGCACTGGGGGAATGAGGGGCAGGTTACCTGGTGACCCATCCAGTACCTTGGCTTAAAAAGGTAGAGTGTGACCTCTCAGACAGTAGGAGACCCCCATTACTTGTGAGTGTTTGGCCTGATATCACTGCTCATCCTTCCTGTTCCTCTGCACCCAGATGATTGATTCTTCCCTTCTGTGGCCCTTTCAACTGGTCACAGGGCTGTCCTGGCTCACCCACTGCTGAACTTGGCCAGTCTGCCTGCTGTGGCTTTAGCAGATGTTTCTGCTCTCTGAGGCTCATGTAAGATTTTATAGTCTTATTGGTACCCCCACCCAGCAGTATTGGGCAGTGGTGTGCTGACCTAAATGACCAGTTCCCTCAACTCTCCCAAGCCCTGGTCCAGAATGCTTAGAAAGTCAGGGTCCTGTCACCACTCCTTTCTCTATAGCCAGCCTTTAAGCTCTGTCCGGACTGAACTTTGGGCTTAGGTCTAAAACATTCCCCAGTTCTCTGCCTTCTCTGCTGCCAGATCTATCGTTCTTCCCCATGAAGCAGGACTGAAAACTGCAGGTGTCAGGGATGCAAAGCTGAAAGGGATACTAGTCCTGGTCCTGATCAGAAAAGACTGACATATGATAAGCACTTCCGGTACACTGGGCTGCCTTAGTTACAGAGGTCCAGAGAGGAAAGGGAAGGCGTGCCTGCCTGGATTAGAAGGAGGGGGGGAACAGCTTCTGCAAAAATGAAAAAGATGACATGGAGGTCAGCTTTACAGTGTCTCACATTTTAGGAAAATGTCTAGATAGATAGAAACAGGTACTGGGGACCTTCCAGGCAGAGGGTAAAAAAAAGTATGCTCAGAGGCTGGAGGGATGGCTTGGCAGTTTAGAGTTCCTACTACTCCTGGAGGAAACCCAAATTTGGCTCCCAACACCCACCTGGCATCTCACAACTACTAGTATCTCCAGTTCCAGAGGATCTAGCCTTTCCTGGCCTCTGGTGGTGCACAGAGCTCATACAGGCGCACACACTTGTGTGCACATATAGAGAGAGACACAGAGAGATGGAGATGAAGACAGAAAAAATAAATAAAGGCTTTAGAAATACTGTGTTTGAGGAACAGCATGTAGTGTTACCTTACTGGGATACGAAGTTGGAAGAGGTTTGCAGTAGCAGACTAAGCAGTATGGGCTTCCTTCAGAGTTATAGGTTATGCTCAGTTTTGAGAACAGTTGAATGGCCTTCCTTCTAAGTAGAAACTCTCTTGAGCATTCTCATAAAGGAGAATTCAGTCCAAGTCAGGGCTAGCATATCAGTACCAGGGTCCTTTCCACATCACTGCCCCTTGAAACTTTGAGTAAGTGCCCCAACAGAGGCAGACACCCTCGTTCATAGACTCTCCAAAGTGTTTATCAATGCTATAGTATCCTGCTGAACAGTCACCTCCAATTCCAGCAATGCCTATCACACAGCAAAAAGGAAGGAGAAGCAAAGGGTGGGGGGATAAGAAGCTATTTCTCCAGGTACTGCTGCTACTTACATTGAGATAAATGCAGAGGGCAGTTTCTCCATAGCAGCTTGTAGTACACATGACTCTTGGCCACTGATTGTAGGGACCCAACCTTGCTCTTTCTGTGTTTTGTTTTTGTTGTTATAGACTTGAGGTGTTATTGTATAGCTCAGAATTTCTCCGCCTCTGTCATCATATTCAACCTATAAGTCTAGTCTTTAGTGAAGACTTCTTGGTCCAACCAAAAGTATCTGGGACCCTTTCATCAATAAGAGACCAAACTCCAGCTCATCTAGCACACTGATTCCTGGGAAAGGTAAAGGCAACAAGACCTAATGTAAATAAGATTGCTAAAACAGAGAATGTAGTGATTGCTAGCAGAGCATCTGCCTGAATAGGGTTACAGGATATCACCAGCTCATAGTTAAGAGCACTTGCTGCATAATCATGACCAAACCTCAAAGATATCCCAGTAGCCAGGTTAACAAGCCAAATGTCCTTATAAAACACCTGTGATTCAAGCTCTGAAGGATCTGATACCTACTGATCTCTGCTCATGTACAAGTACACATAGCCACATACAATCACATACGTTCATGCAGGCATACAAACACACACACAACCCTAAAAGTAAAGAGCATAAGGGAGGTAATATTTGCTTCAGCAACACACAACTAAACTTAGGATGCAGAGATTAATACGGCCCTTGAGAAAAGCTTACATGCAAATTTGAAGAGTATTCATATTTTAAAAAATAAAAATTACTGAAGTAAACTTTATTTTTCTGCTTTCCATTATTTCCATGAAATACCTGAAGCTGGGTATGAGGTTTATTAAGTTCAATTTTGAATCTTAACTCTTTGTTTGATAATTGATTGGTCGATTTGGTTTGCTTTTATGTTGTTATTGCTATTGTTGTTTGTTTGTGTTAGTTTTGAGACAAAGTGTCATATAGCCCAGGCTAACCTTAAACTCTCCTTGTAGCTGAGGGTGACCTTGAATCCCTGATCTGCTTTCCTCTATCATACAAGGCTGGGATTAAAGGTGCATATTGAATTTTGAAGCCTGAAAGTCTAAACAGCGTAAGGTCATCTCTAGTGAGGACCCCTTTTTTTATCACTTCAAAGCAGATAGTATGGTAACAACTGTATAAAAAGAAAACATCATATGGCATGACACAGCTAGGATGAAAGAAGGAGCCAGCATTGGCCTCACCTCTTAAAGGCTCTACCATCTGTCAGCACTACTGTACTGAGAAACAAGCTCTGATTACACAAACCCTTGAATGAGAGAACATTCAAAATCATCTCTAGATTATAACAGAAGTTCTACCCACAGTGATTCCACGAAGAGCTATAAACTATATCCAAAGGGGGAAAACAAGTGTCCACATTTGAACACCGTAAATGGAGACAAAGAGAATCACTTGACAGAGGTTTAGAATGCCAGACCTTCAGGCACAGGCACTGACTGGGTGTCGTAGGCAAGGACTGCTGCTGTCACAAGGTAATACCCAATAGCTCGGGAGTGAGACGGGGTGGGAAAGTGGGAATGGCGGTGTCTTGTTTCTTAAATGATTCAGGAAGTTTTGTGGTTTATTTGCTCATTTGTTGGAGGATAAGATACTGTTCTTACAGAAACATCCGTACAGAGGATGGAAACACACGAAAGGAGGAAAACACCAGGCTCTCTGTTCTCATGCTGTGTTTAGAGAATTTGTGATGTCCAGATTCAGGTGTCAGAACAGAGGAGTCTAGATTCCAAGAAAAGGCAGGGCTCAGAATGCAGAGTAGATAAGACAGAAACCAAGGGGAAGGAGGCAGTACCACAGGAAGAACAGAGGACAGAAGGTGACGGCCAACTGAGAAGAACGTACAGGAAAGGCCAGTCTTGAGTGTCCACTGGTTCTATATTTTGAAAAAAAAAAAACATACGGTTATAGACTCCACAATATATTACCTTCCATATGGTCATATGTACACAAATGAAAGGCGTGGGGTTTGTACCATCATGCTAACATCCAAAGAACTGGTATCCCACGGTGTTTGTGCTTTCAAGTCTTGGTTTATAGAATCTAAAATTCCTATAAGGAGTGTATAATTTTTGTAATTAAGAAAAAATGGAAGATGAGAAGTATAAACTAAACCATTTTGAGAAACTTCAAGTGGAGAGACAAGGAGTGTGACTGGCAGAGGAGTTAAGAGCAGCTCCATCTTTGCAGTTGGGGAATCAAACCAGCAGAGTAGGAAGATCACTAGCAAGAGCTCCAGAATGAAGGTATGGGACACTTGCCATGAGATAATGGGCCCAGGGCATCCCTGAAAAGCTAGGGAAATTGGCTCAAGAGGCTAGTTGATGGAAAGTGCTTAGAAAGGACTTAAGTCTACCTTCTCTGAGTACAAGAAACGAATTTTTCTGCTGAGAAAGAGTGAGAGGGTAGAAGAATTAGAGGAGAGAAGTACCGAGTATGAAGCCTGGGAAAGATGTTATCAAGTCCTGACAGGAGCTGAGACTATCTGTTGATGCATCCCTATACAGCCCAGCATGTTTCCTGCCACCATCAGTGTTTAGCCAGTAGGGTCCCAAGAACAAAGAAGGCAGACTAGGCGATCGAATACATAGCATGCAGTTAGGACAATGAGAGTTAGGCAGCTGGGAAACTGGGACGGAAGTCCATGATAAGGAGGGAGTGTGATACAGGCAGGGCCAGGAGAGCATAGCCCCACATATCAAGCCCTATAGAGCATAGGCACTGGTCCTATGCTGTCTACAGCAGGACTTTCTCTACAGAGAGATCCTTCCTGGTTATCTTGGTGTTCTGCACCTCACTTGGGCCCAGAATCTCTCCAGATACTATGACTAGCTTCACACAGCCCATGAGCACCTCTCTTCCTCCTCACCTGCCCGGGCAGAATTTTGAGAAAGTGGCCTTTAAGAGAATAGCCCCATCTCACCAGTCCTCTTCCACAAGAAAGCCTGCTGTACTCCAGGTTGAGCAGGAATGCATGCACAGTGACCCCTGGAGGACCAGTGGATTTATGAGAGGCTGCAGTGTGCCAAACCACAAATGTGATCATAACCTCTTAATTTCTTCTCCTTTGAAAGGCACAGGCCTAACCACCTATTTACAAAACTGGATGAACATGTACTGTTTCCTCTGAATTCCATCTGATTCCTTCCCCAGGAGCTAGTAGACAGTGTACTAAAAGAACTGTCCCTTAAAAATTAAATGTAATTCTGCTGCCACAGAGTCTTCATGAAACTTGAGGTCTTTGGCACCTGATCAGTGGGAGGAGCAAAACAGTTTTGATAACCTGGACAGCTGCAGGGTATGCTAGTAGGTTTTTGTTTTTGTTTTTGTTTTCCAGAGGGTAGCCAAAAAAATCTTCCCTTTCTACTGAAAGTACTAATTGCCATGGACATTTTTTGGTAAAGACACTAAAGTAGAATATCTGTCAGCAAGGATTTCATGAACTGTTGGAATTTGGTTGGTTGGTTGGTTGTTACTGTTTTGTTGCTGCACGAGTGTGTGTGTGTGTGTGTGTGTGTGTGTGTGTGTGAGAGAGAGAGAGAGAGAGAGAGAGAGAGAGAGAGAGAGAGAGAGAAACAGACAGACAGACAGACAGACAGATACAGAGAGAGAACATAGAAAAAAACAGGATATTTATCTTATAACAGAAGTCAATCATCTGTGTACTAATAGTGCCTCCTGTGTGAAGGTAGATAGAAGGACAAAGCCACACCAACCTGCCTTTGTTCTTGGGGGTTCCATATCCTGGAGTCAGGGCACCTAACAAGGGATCCGGATGCAAGGGGTCAGAGCTCGGAGGGCAAAGTAGCTTATTCTTTGGGACTGTCCCACAGCCTCTGTGAAAGATCAGGGGAAGTTATAAAACAGTACACTCTCTACCTGGGGGAGTCTGGATAAGCATGGAAATGGCAAGGAGCTGATTGTGGAAGTATATGCCAAAGTTTGCCTGAAGCAAAGTGTCCAGAAAGGGGTCCAGAAAATGGGAACACCATGTGCACAAGCTGGAACAGCAAGCAGACAAGGCAGGTGAAGGGCTTGCAGTGGGATGGCTCATGGGCTCAGGCTGTGTGTGTTAGAGGGGAGTACCCGGGCACAGGGCTGAATAAGGAAGGCTGAGCCAAGTGACACAGGGCTTGGACTCTTCCATTGATTGTTAGTGGGCATTTCAGAGCTATTTTACTTTGAAGGAAACCGATGTTCAGAATTGTCCTAACATGCTAGATTATCAAGAAGTGCTGGGCCCAGGGTCTGAGGTCAGTGTCCAAAGCCTTCCTTATTTCCACCTGCTGCTGCCTCTGCTGCACTGCCCTCAGCTGCTTAATGACCATAAGACCTTGAACCCTCTTCTGTTCTTCATTTTATACACAAAATTTTAGCCCATACTTGTTTGTGAAAAATAGATCAAGATTACTATTATAAAAAGCAAAAAATTATATTTCTGTATAACATAATTTATAAATGAATAACTTAGGAGACACCTTTGGGGCCGTGCTGTAACTGCTCTTCCTCCTTTATTTGGATTTCACCAGTTTTTCCTATCAGCGCTCTGTGTCTCAAGGTCCAGTCTAGGCCCAAGATACAATGACTTTGTTTTGACAAACACTAAAGTATGATGACCAAATAATATTATAACTTGAAGTATGATACTTCCTTGAACACTGTTCAATTAGAAACAACAACAAAAATAAATATTGAGTGCTGGACTAATTGTTGCAGTGAGTTTTCACAGAACATTTGGTGTTGTCATCTGACAATGTAACCCAGAAAACGTGTGGGCTTTGATCAGCCTCCATTATAGTGCACCACAGACTGGGTGACTTCAACAACAGACCTATATAGTTTTTCCCAGTTTCAGGTGCTAGCCAGTGTGATTCCTGGTGAAAACTGCCAGGCTCACTCGTTGCTGTGTCCTCACATGGCCTTATCTCTGTACCTACTTGGAGAGATGGACTGTGTGTTCTTTGTCCCCTCATCCTCTAAAATCAATTTTGTGTAACTAGGTCCCACCCTTATGACTTCATTTAACCTTAGTAATCACTTAATAACACTGTCTTCAAATACTGTTAAACTGGCGACTACAGCTTCAATATATAAATGGTTAGGTACAATTCAGTTCACAGCATAGTTCAAAGGCTGAAATTATATAAATATCTTTGTAACGTTGTTACAAAACAGTGCGTATGACACAGAAACTCTGTAGTGTGTTGGTGTAGATGAAGATGCAGTGATTTATAAAACACTTGACATACAAGAAAATGTCATATGTTAGAACACATTTTAACGTCTTACTAAAGCTAGTGGGGTACTGAGGCCATAGCTGACCTAGCGTGCACAGAGCCCTGGGTTAAATCCCCAACACAGCATAAACCAAGTATGGCCATGCACACCTGTATGTAATCCCAACACTCAGGAGGTGGGGGGTCAGAAGTTCAGAGCCTCTTCAGCAAAGCCATCCTTTGAGTCAAGCCTAGGCAACACCAGCAAACAAACAAAAAAAAAATAAAATAGCAAATAGTTTGCGTCATTTGGACTGATGGTATAAAAAAAAAAAAACAGATAAGAAAAAGAGAAAACTTCAATAACACTTTCATATAGAAGCTGTTACAAAAGTTTTCACGTAGTCATGGGGTGTAAAACTTCTAGAATACTGCCAAACAGCTATTAATTCTTGTTACCAATATTGGCCATGCATCTTAAATTTCTTCTTCCACATCAAGGGCATGCTTTCTGTGGAAACAGCACGTTACAGAAACTTCACAAAGTGAGATAAACCATGGGGATTGGTTTTGATTTTACTAATAAAGAAATCTGCTAAATTTACATAAATATAGTGTAACAGCCCTCCCTTCCCAGTGAATTGAACCCAGCACAGGATTCAACAGTATATGTCAAGTTAGGCCACAGTAAATATGGGAAAGAAATGGTTTATAATGCTATTTCAATTTGGGAAAGAGAGTAGGTGGTAATATTATAATCAAGAAAGATATGGAAGAAGGAATAGATTTGGAAGCAGGAGGGAGAGAAGGCAAAGTATCTTGGTAGGGAGAGCAGGGAGAGATACTAATTTGTTTCTGGTATTATAAATAATATAAATAATATTCAGTGACAACTATTTCTCATCATTTGAAGTATATTAAATACAAATTATTTTTGTTAAAAGAAACAGGTCATATAATTAGATTTTTTTATTGTTTATTTGATTGTTTATATAACCCTAGCTGGCCTGGAACTCTCTAGGTAAACCAGGCTGGTCTCAAACCCACAGAGATCTATCTGTCTGCTTCTACTTCTGCCTTCTGAGTGCTAGTATTAGTGTGTGCCACCATAATCAGCAAGGTCAGTTTATTATTTTGAGATTAGAATATTAAGAGAAATAATTCAGGCTTAAAAGCTGCAAAAATGGGGCTGACAAAAAGGCTCTGTGAATAATGTGCTTGCTGTCAAGCCTGACGATCTGAGTTCAATCTCTAGTACTTACATAGTAGAGAGAACTAATTCCCCTAAGTTGTCCCTGACCCCCACATATGTGCCATGCTATACATACATACACACACACACACACACACACACACACATGTAAATAAATAGTGCAATTTTTGAAAATCCTGAAAAATGGGTGATTGGTTGGCCAATGTTCATCTGTAAATCTGAATTTATCAACTTCAATTGTAATAGTTATATTGTATTATTCTGTTTATACTCCAAAATAATTTTGTAATTTATGGTATATTCAATTACTAAATTAAATAACTGGTTATTTTACATTAATAAGATTTTATACTCAGACATTGAATTCTTAAAAATGTTATTCAGTCAGAACAGTTATATCACCAAACCTCCCCCATATTCTTTTTAAAAATTATTTTTATCTTATATAAGAGTGTGTATGAACTTTGTGAATGTCTGGTACCTACAGGGACCAGAAGAGGGCATCAGATCCCCTGGAACTGGGGTGAACCACTATGTAGGTGCTAGGAACCAGACCTCTGCAAGAATAGTAAATTCTCACAGCTGCTGAGCCATCTCTCCAGCTCTTTCCTCCTGTAGGCTCCAAATCTTCTGCAAATAATTCACAATCATTAATGTAGTATTGTATTTTATTACTTAGGGAATAATGACAAGAAAAAAGTCCTGTATTCCCTGCAGATGCAATTTTAAAAATGAAGAAACCTTTCTAGCCTTGGCAAAACCTAGGGATGCAGAGGTTGGGCTGTAACTACAAACAGTGACAGTGTTTGTTACTGTCTGATACTTCCCTTTCTACTTCCCAGGCAGAGCTGAGACAGTGTACTCTTTCTGCAGAGGCCATGAGGAATAAACCTGCTTCCCAAGCAGCTCACTCTGGAAGCTCACCAAAACTCTGCATCTGGGCTATGCCTGAGAGCCTGAGACAGGCTCCTTCAGGTTAGACCAGGGTGCTCAGAAACTCTCCTCTGTTCACAGGTGGTCCCCATGCTCCCCAGGCTTCTTTGTGAGGAACTCTGCAGCCTCAACCCCATGACTGACAAGTTGACCTTCTCTGTGATCTGGAAGCTGACCCCTGAAGGCAAGGTAGTAATGAATTCTATTTTGTCATTCATTCTCCATGTACACTGCCTCATCCTATCTATTGTGATAAGCACCATGTGCTTGCACTAGACCGGAGTTCCACGGTGGATGGATGCAGAAGGTCTGGGGTGGGGAATATCTTTCTCTGCGGAATCTAATCAAGAATAACCAGTCAGCAGCATGCTTAAGGACCTTTCAACCAGCAGCCCAACACTATCCAGTCCAGTCCAGTAAAGCTTAGAGTGACTTGCACAGTACAAGCCTTTTTTTTTTTTTTTTTTTTTTTTTTTTTTTTCTTCCGAAACAGGGTTTCTCTGTGTAGTCCTGGCTGTTCTGGAACTCACTTTGTAGACCAGGCTGGCCTCGAACTCAGAAATCCGCCTGCCTCTGCCTCCCAAGTGCTGGGATTAAAGGCGTGCACCACCACCGCCCATCACCTTTGGGATTTCTTTGCTGCTGCTGCTTCCTCCTCCTCTTCCTCCTCTTCCTTCTCCTCCTCTTCTTCTTCTTCCTCCTCCTCCTCCTCTTCTTCCTCCTCTTCTTTTCTTCTTCCTTCTCTCCTCTCTCTCTCTCTCTCTCTCTCTCTCTTCCCTCCCTCCCTCCCCCTCCCCCTCCCCCTCCCCCTCCCTCTCCCCCTCCCCCTCCCCCTCCCCCTTTTCCAGACAGGGTCTCATTGTGTAACTGTGGCTAATCTAGAACTTGCTATGTAAACCATGATAGTTTGGAACTCACAGAGAGCCCCCTGCCTCAGGTTCACCCCTGCTCCTGTCATAATGCCCAGCTATAGTATTTAACTTTCATGCATGAAGAGACAACCAAGTGGAAAGCATCTTTCCTAAAATAATTACAGCAAAGCACACATACAAGGAGAAGGAGCCATCCTTGATAACCATTAGAGAATTTTAAACAGAAGCTATCTATGCTATGATAGCTATCTTCAAAGGGCTGTATTTTTGAGGGGCAGGGGCTGGAGATTTTACAGATTAAAAACAGGATAGAAATAAATAAAGATTCATGATTCTGGTTTAAAATAAAGTTAAATATTCCAGAACGATCAAAGAAAATTAGAGGATCAATCTGACACACCCCTTACCTGAACCTGCTCTGTGCTGGTTCCAAAACCCAGAGCAGAGGAAATGGGAAGAGATGCTGAATGAAACCATTCATTTTTAAAGGATGTGGCTTTGCAGGTGCAGAAAGTTCACTGCAACCCCAGTGGTGGGGACGTACCATCCCTAACGTACAAACCTTCATAGAGTCTCGGGATATGGGAGACAAGGAAAGACCCAGAGAGAGGCCTTAGGAAGGCCAAAGCAAGCCACACACACAATAGACCAAAAGGTAAACCGAGTTCAGACTCTTTTACTCCAACCTCAAAAGCTTTGTGATAGTGCAGGGAAAACTTCTCCCTGTCTAGAAGGATAGGATCCCCATCAGATATACCCTGCTAAGCTATCAGTAAACTGTGAAAGTCAAAAAGCATGTCTTCAGGTATGTGCAGTCTCAGAAACAAAGCAGCACTTACAAAGCCCTTCTTTAGGAAGCTTCATA
Source organism: Arvicanthis niloticus (assembly GCF_011762505.2). Classification (NCBI taxonomy): domain Eukaryota; kingdom Metazoa; phylum Chordata; class Mammalia; order Rodentia; family Muridae; genus Arvicanthis; species Arvicanthis niloticus. The sequence goes on along the minus strand of NC_047674.1, from coordinate 18,112,257 downwards.
AGGCCTCGTTGTTGGCTCTGTTATCATAGAAGCTGAGGCATGAAGCTTGTGAGTTGAAAGCCAGCCTGGGATACTCAGAAAAACTGTCTCAAAGAGAACTAGAAATGAGAGAGGAAGCAGGAATGGGAGAGAGATAATAAAGAAATTAGAAGAAGAGGAAAAAAGGAATGTAAATAAGAAAGATAAGAGGAAGAAAGCTGCTGAGTTAGGGAGCTGGCTCTGTAGGTAAAAATACTTGCCATGCAAACATGAGGGCCTGAATTCAAATCCTCAGAAACCATGTAAAGCCAGGTATAATGGTGAGTATTTGCTATCCCAGTGCTCCTACTTTGAGATACACGGCAGGGCAGAGCAAAGAGAATCCCTGGAAGCTCTGAGCCAACTGCCTTACACAGCAGAGTAACAGACAATAGAAAAACCTGTCTCCATCTATACTAGAAGGTGGAAACTGAGGTTGTCCTCTGGCCTTTGTGTGTGCACTGTGACGGGAGTGACCACATACACTCAAATTCATGTACATGCACAGATGCATGTGCACACTACATGAGGTCATCAGAGTGGGACAATGTACCAGTAGAGTTCATGCCCATAAAAAAGGACAGAAGGCACAGCGGAGAGCTTGCTGTCTCTTCTCTGACATGTGGAAGATGCTGCTGAGCAGCTGCTGTGCTGGAGTTGTGGAAACAGTCCTCACCAGGACTGGACTGGCTGGCACTTGATCTGGAACTTTTAGCCTTCAGAACTGTGGGAAGTAAATTTCTATGGCTTAAACCACTTGGTTTGTGGTATTTTGTTATAGCAGCCCGGACAGACTAACACAATATCAGATGAACTTTGTTAATCAGGTTACATAAAAATCTACTGAGAGTAGAACTTTTACCCAGGCATGACTTTTTAATGTATACTGGCCATTTAGAAAGTACTGACTTGATATGCTGATCTCTAACTGTGGGCACATTTCAATATAGCACTTTAAAAACCACATTGTTGGTGTCATTGTTATTCTTAGTAGCCCAACCTTTTCAGTGTTAGGAAACCCATAAGCTCATGTATCAGATGCCAGTTTCTAGAATTCTTATTTTGCAAAAGTTCAACTTGTATCATGAGTGATAAGCAATGTCAGTTGTTTCCTTGAAATACTAAATACCCAAGTCTAAATAACCATGTTTTCAATGTCAGCTGTTCCTTGAGATAAAATTGGTATTTTTGAAAGGATACTATTTATCAGTTCAGCTCACAGCTAGCTATGTACATACTTTTCCTCCAGAGGTCATCCTCCTGCCTCATGGAGAATAAATGACAAAGATAAGTACTTGGGGTTGAGACATAGAAAAGTAATGGATTTTGCTTGTTCCATGAGAACATTCTAGTTCTCTCTTCCCTGCCATTGTGTGGTAGGGGGGAGTAGTGTGACCACTGTGTCCTATGCAGGTGAAATGTTTTGCCTGCCAGGGCTTCTAGACCACTGTTATGAATGGCAATATACAGAGTTGGCTATATAATGCCCTGGATTATGGCTAAAAACATTTTGGACCACATAGGCCCCTGAATGGGACTCAGGGGCCCCCAAGAGTCCACGAGCCATATTTTGGAGATGAGCTCCTGTTTAATCAAGCAAACCAAAACAAGACAGATAAGAATCTTTTGAAGGAAAAGGCTGCACAGGGAATGCAGTGACATTCCTTTTTCTATCGCCACAGAAGTGCCTTGATACAGGGAGTTTGAATAGTTCTGAGACAGCTGCAGCCTGGGCTGCATAGTGAGCACTAGGTCAGTCAGGGCTACATAGCAAGACCCTTTCTCATAAAAAAATAATAATAATAATAAAACAGAAAAATAGTGTTAGAATGATATGGACTTTAATTAGAAAAAAAATCAAGTATGTGTAGTGTAAGGAAAACATCACAATAGGCCCCATTCCTGTTTCACAGATTCAGTACTGTCAAGAGTTCATTCTCTGTTAAGACTATAGTATTTTAAAACAAACCACAGACATGTCATTACACTCATGTGTGTTTTGATATATGACTAAATATCTGGGCATTCTCTTATATAACCACAATGTCCTCAGCACACCTAACAATGAGGGCTGGTATCAGGATGCCATCCAAAACCTAGTCCGTAATACATTTCCTTGGTTCTCGCCAATTGATTGGTCCAAATTGGGATCAAATAGAGCTACACACATTACATTTGGTTTTTATAGCTCTTAATTATCTGGTAAAACGTTCCTTTTCAAGCTCTTAGAGGCAAACATTATCTGAACTACAGAGAGGGAGCTCTGAGTGCAGGGTGCCAGCACCATGATCTGGTGGATGTGGGGGCAGGCTTAGGGGTGGTGAATGGAAAAAGACCAGAGGAAATAACAGAAAAGGCCAGCAGTGGCTATATTCTGGTTAGTAAGACTGTGAGTAATTTTTTCTATTTTTTTTCTATCTTCTAATGTTTTGTAAAAATATGAATAACTTTTATATTTTTATAAATACTTATTTTTTTAAATAACTAAAAAATGACTAAATAGAAAAGAAAAGCCCATAGAATCATCCTACCTCAAGTCAAAAGAAAAGAAAACTATGTCTAAATTATGCTGCCAGGGGCAGCCCTGAGAAATTAAAGCTGCCTGGTCTAATGTGCTTCTAGAATATGGGGGTCATAAAAGAAACACTAGGAAAACTCCAACACTCACTGGCCTTTGGAGTTTCTTTTGGAAGCAGTATATGGAACCCAGGCCTTCTGCTCCATGAGGGCTAGAAGACAGGTGTAAAAGAGGCACAGGTCTGCAAGGGTGCTGGGCCTCCCTCCAAACCACACCAGATAAGAAGTATGAGGGTTGGAACTGCAGACAGGGTTGTGGGGCAAGGCCCACTGACCACACTCTTCATTCTGTGCTTACCCAGACCCAGTGACAACATGAGAGATGGATCAGTTGGTAAGTCCAGGGATGTGGTTACATCTCTTCCTCACAGTCAAGATACCCATAATGAAATGTTCAATACTATACTCTAGGTCCAAGGGCTGATAGTCCTGAACACTAGACTGGAAAACTTGAACTAAAAGCCTGAGACCAGGTAGGAGGTCAGGTTGCCATGGAAGGTCCCAGAAACAAGAACCCAGGTGAATGAAGAGGAGCAAATCCAAAGCTTGTGTGGCTGAAGCCCCAGGCCGAGTTTGCAGGTTGTGAGGGCTTCTCTTGGTATAGGGGTATACGGTTGGAAGGGGTGGTACTGGAGTGGACAAAGCCTTGCAGTCTTCCTTAGACTACTACAATATCCTGCTTTCTAAGGCAGGCACGGTCTGCTATGAGAAGGCTGCCCCAATGTATTTTGTGGTTGTTATTAGTTTTTTAATATGGGTCTTTTCAGCACCTGCAAGAAAATCTCTGTATTCCTTGAGCCAGTACTGGTACCACTCCCTTTCACTTCAGCACTTCTCTCTCCTCCTCTTCATCCTTCCCTCCTCTTCATCAGTAAAAATGCTCCCATTGCAACCTGAAAATAAGCCCTTGCTTTCTGGATCTATTAGTGGCCCCTCTCTCAGACCTTAGATTTCTAGCCCCCTTTACATCTGCTACATTGAACAAGTTGAAGCTGTTTGGTGGTGCCTCTCTTCAGTCCTTTCTCTTAGTACAGCGAGTGCCTTAATTCCAGTCCACATTGTCTTATTCTGGGGCCTTCTAGAATAGGGCCATTATTGTTTCCCCATTAGAAGCTGAATCTGATTCCTTTATAGAATTTCTTCATCTCCTCTGGCCACATGTCCTGAGTAACCCCAAAAGTCCAATGTTTGAAGCATGACTTACAGAGACCAGCTCTCTCCCTGCATAACCATCTGTCACCACCATACCTTGGCCCTCATCTTCTATTCTTACTACTGAGAGGTTCTCTGAGCTTAACAGAGAGTTGTCACACTGAGACTCCATACATACTCTGTCCCTTCCTTGCAGCCCCTTCCTCTCAGCTCTGCCAGCAGGAAGCCTGTATGTCCCTTATAATCCAGCTAAAATGCCGTTTCTTCCAAGATCAAGTCCAGAACCTCACAATGAAACCCAAGCAATGTGACGTTCTTAGCAATGACATTCTTATTCATTCACTTAGTAAATATTGAGTGGTATTTGTTGCACTCAGAGACCATACAAAGTATTAAAAATCTCAGACATTTCCCCATCCACCAATCCTGGTGGTAAGCTGTCTATTCTCTCTTTTCCCGGCTGTATGTTTTAAATTTCCTGCAGTGAAGGCATATTGCAACTTAAAAGCAAAAGTCATTTGAGACATTTTTCACCTGTAGATGAGATGTTGGAGTGCATTTGTTCGCTGAGTGGAAGGCAGACAAGGTGAGGAAGGAGTCACAGTTTGGGAGCCTGGTTAAAGAAGGACTCAGCCTCTGTGGGCAGTGAGCTCCCACAGGACAAGAGCCAGCACTTCTCCTACCTTGACTAGAATAAAGGGAGGGGCTGGGAATCGGGTTCAGTAGACCATGGGAAGGTGATTCGATGGGCTCCCTGTCAGGGTCCCCAATGGTAAATGTCCTTTGCCCTGCACTCCAGGGCAAATGTTCTGCTCCATTCTGTTCTCCTGCCAGACTCTTAAGCCCAGACCAGAGTTTTACTTCTACCCCATAGTTCAGTGCCCTCTACCCAGAAACCACTTGCCCTGATTTTCACATGTTTCCACTGTTGGGCTTATCCCAGTTGCCTAGTAAGAAGGTGGGCCCTGGATAAGCATGTACATCCTCAGCAGCCGATTCAGCCTTGTGACCTTGCATACTGGGAGTTGCAGAGTGTCTCAGGTAACACTGCCCTGCTTCCTCACAGTGCTGCTCTTCATTTCCTTAATGACCCCTGTGGATTTTCGTGCCATTGGCCCGCCAGATACCACCACTGAAAAGCTTGAAAAGTCAATTCTTGTATTCTTCCTGGGTCACTGTGGTCCAAAGCAGGCTTATGGAGCAAGGTTCCCACCGTGCCATGTAGCTTAAGGCTTCTACTAAAAGCAGTGCTGGGTGTTGTGTTTCATACCCAGGCACACTACTAATACCTTTCCTGAGCAGCTCCAGGAGGACAATAGGTCACATCAGAGGAGCAGCAGAATTCATTCGTGACGCTCTGAAGCTTGAGGATGAAAAGCAGAATTCAAAATGAAACATTTTCAAGATAGGAAATGAGGTGTTTGTTTCAGTAAACAGCTTAAAGGGCAGGAGATTGCTTGATGGAAGGGAAGGGGACTGACTCCTAGTGAAGGAGGACCCCAACCCCGGCCCCTGCTCACCCTGGAGTCACCCCACAGTGTTTGGCTAGTTGGTCACAGGTCATTCCATAAGGAGTCCCCTTCCCTTCCATCAAGCGATCTCCTGCCTTTTGCTGTCCCCACCTTTCTACCTTCTCTGTCCAGGTCATTTCCAGACACTTTGTTCTTGACACATTTGACTGTCCTTTTGGCTAGGATGGCCAGGATGACCATGTTAGCTGGGATAGCTTTGTTGGCCAGGCTGTCCTTGCCTTCATAGCTTTAAGAAGCAACAGCAATCTGCTGCCCCCAAACACCCCCACCACTCCACACAGCCTGCTTTTGTTCCAATCAGGAAAGTGTTTCTTTCTGCTTTCCAGGCTTTTTGAACTAAAAGTTCTCTATGAGAAGCCCAGAGGTGCAAAAGTCATCTCATGTCTAGCTATTTAAAATTTAAATTAGCTGTATTAGTAGTTTTTTGAACCAAAGATGTCTCAATGAGTTTATATTTTTCAGAGAATAAGTTAAAAAAAAAAACATTTTCATGGAGTAGGACAGAATGTCCAAAGGTTTCTCCATGCCTTTGTATCTATGAATTGTAGAAATGAATATGTATTTAAAGTATATTTTATTTCTTATCATCTATGTTATGACCTTCAGCTAAAAATAAACAAGTGTGTGTGTGTGTGTGTGTGTGTGTGTGTGTGTGTGTGTATCCACAAGATTTTTTTTAGTCTGAATCTTTAGGTATGAACCTAAGAGTGGGCATGATTCTTGAGTATTTCCCACCTGATTGCCCAACTGTAAACTTGATTGTCAATGCCTCTCCCCCTGATGTGTCAAAGTTATGCTCAAAGGCTATGTGCCTGAGGCTGGGACCAGCAACACTGGGCTGTTTTAGGTCTTGTAGGTATCAGGATGTAGATCAGGAGGTGGGTACCTCCTTAGATAATGTATTTCTCATCCATATGCCTTCAGTCTATGGAGAGACTGTGTTTACGCTGACATTCTGAACAGTGGCACCCCACAGTATGTGCTAGAATCCTGTGTAGAATTCAGTATAGCCTGAATCCTGTGGTTATGCAAAGGAGGCAGGACACAGTCTCCTCAGGGATTTTGTCCAAGTGTTTCCTCCTCTTCCTTTTTTTTTTTTTTTTTTCCTACCTTTTCCATGAAAAGCCCTTTGTCTTCTGCCCCTGGCCCTGGTTATGGACTGGGTGTTGATGTGAGGACAGTTTTCAGATTGGAAATTAATGAGGTGTTCCATCAAGAGAAGCCTGACTTCTACCCTGGCTGGCTGGCTGCTCCCAGGTCTCCTCCATGTGGATCTTTGCTGCTTTCTCTGTGGGTAGCTGCCCCTGGCTGGCATCCTTCTATTGGCTTTCCCCAAAGGTACTTTCAAGACTGCTTTTCCCAGGCTAGAAACTATTCTAGTACATGTCAGCTGTGCCTCCCACAAGTCCTGAGCCATGGTAAAGCCAGACAGCCTTGGCTGAGAAGGGAAATTCAAAAAGGCTCTCCTTTGTATATTTGTAAAGAAGACTGGCATAGAATGTCAGGGATTTAGGAATGCAAAAGAGGAAAGGAAGTCAGGTAAAGGTGTTATGGGAACCAGCACTGAGTTAGAAAGTTTGGTAGTGTCCATGTGGGCATTGGAGAAAGACTTGTCTGTCTTGACAAGAAGGAAACAAAGAAGCAGAGGTAAACATTAGGTAGGAACAGGTGCTTCTAATAAGATAGTGCACTGTTAGTGGGCATGCACACAAGCTTTGGTGAGGAATAGTAGGCACCCTAGGATTACACATGGCTTCTAGTCAGGGCTCAACAATCAGAGGGCACTAAGGAAACAACAGATGTGTTGAACCAGGACACATGGGCATGCAGGCAGAAGGGCATCTAAGAACTTTGTGCAGCTTGCTGGAGAGTTTTGTGCTCTGAGCAGTCATCAGATTCTACAGCAGTTCTTCCTCCAGATTTGTACAGCAGAGTGTCATGTACTAGCAAGGAGGATGTGGGCCACAGGAGGCTAGATGTCAAGACCTGGGTGTGAGAGGGAGTTCATGAGCTAGGTCATTGGGACGTGTATGAATGAAAAGTGTGGCACATAGTGTAAGCTTCCACTATCTGTCAGCAGGCTGAAAATAGGCTGCCTAACATACATGTACACAGGTCTGGGCTGAGGGAGAACTCGTTTGGGAAGAAAATTTTAAAAAAAGAAAGAAGCTACATCTCCAGGGGAAAATTTGAGACCACCAGAATGAAGAGGTCACAGCCATGCCCTTATGAAGGAGGCTGAGGCTCCGTTCAGGAACTGTGGGTATGCCTGGAGCTCAGGCTGGGGCTTGATTCAGGAACGGTGGGTATGCCTGGAGCTCAGGCTGGGGCTTGATTCAGGAACGGTGGGTATGCTCGGAGCTCAAGCCTGGTCACCTGGACGGCTTCTTGTAGAGCGCTTTAGCTGCATCTTTCTCCAGACCACTTGACAGCCCCTGCAACTGGCTCTGTAGCTGTTCTTGCCTATAGCATGCAAGGCCTTGTGAGTGCCAGATGTGAGTCCTGATTGCCATAAACAACAGGAACTCAGAGTCCCTTGCTATTGTAATAGGGCTCGTTCTTGAAATAATCTGAAAAGTATAATTTTAGGAAAGAAAAAATAAAATCTAATATTACAGATTCCAGGCTCCTTATAAAGATCTCTGTACCAAGTGACTAAAAATGTGAATGGTAACTGCTGTTCTCCACATGCCCTGTTGTCATTTTTTAAAAGCCACAGTTCTTCCTTTCAGGAAGGGTGATCGATCACAAAGGGTCAGTGCATACATCTAGGATAGACACTGTGGTAGGTAGATTCCGCATGTAGAGAGTTGCTGTGCTCCTCTCTTGCTTTCTCTGTCTCTAAGCCATCAGCCAGCTGTCAGAGTCCCATCTTGCTTCTCAGGCAACTATCCCATCATCTCTTCCCTCTTTGTGACATTGATGACCATTCATCCAAATGAATGGAAACACTTCCCATGGGCCATTCAGTGCAAGTCTCCCATGTGGCCTTGCTTTGTGCTGGGGAAGAGTGTAGACCTCAGCTGTCTGTTAAATTCTGCCAGGGCCTGGTAGTCTAAACTGCCAGAGTGCAGCAACCTCTGTGTCTTGTTCATCCATGTGTCACCAGTAAGAGCACATAGTCAGTGCTCCGTGTGTGTGTGTGTGTGTGTGTGTGTGTGTGTGTGTGTGTGAGAGAGAGAGAGAGAGAGAGAGAGAGAGAAGAGAGAAGAGAGAGACTGTGTGTGTGTGTGTGTGTGTGTGTGTGTGTGTGTGTGTGTGTGTGAATAATTAAGTATAATCAGTCTGTCTTTGCAGATCCTTGAGGAGTGGTTTGGCCGCACTATCATCCGTTCTTGCACCAAATTGAGCTATGACCATGCCCAGAGTATGATCGAAAAACCGACTGAGAAGATCCCCAAGGAAGAGCTTCCCCCTATTTCTCCAGAGCACAGCGTCGAGGAGGTGCACCAGGCAGTCCTGAACCTGCACAGCATTGCAAAGCAACTACGCCGCCAGCGCTTTGTAGATGGTGCACTCCGTTTAGATCAGGTCAGTGAGTCTCTTTTATTTTATGCAGTCTTGAGTTTGGTTTGTGCCCAAAACCCAAGGGTGAGACACAGCCTGGTGGCCTCTTCCTCTCCACCTATTTTCCCTGCCACTCTGTCACACCATTGTAATAATGAGTATAGGGAGTATCCATGTGGGGAGTTCTGTGACTCCCAGCTGCTCTTCTCTGGAAAATCTGTGTCCAGGATTGAATTCTCACTTGTAGATGGCTTTGCTGTGACAGGCCCCTGGGACAAAGAAGGGAAGAAGGACATATTTTTGGCTCATGGTTTCAGAGGCACTTGGAACATAGCTCTGTTGTTTCTGGCCCATAGTGAGGGGAGATGACATGTGAGAAGCATGTGGCCCAGTGGAGCTGCTTGTCTCATGGCGGCCAGTAGGCAGAGAGAGATAAAGACAGAGAGGCATGTGAAGGGGACAGAGACAAGATAAACTTTCCAGGGCACACCCTCAGTGATATCAATGAATCCAACAGCTGGTTCTTTGAGAAGATAAGCAAGATTGACAGACCCTTGGTCCAACTAGCCAAAGGAAATAAAAAGGACCCAATCAGAATCAGAAATGAACAGGGAAACATTACAACACCTAAGAAATACAGAGTTTCATAAGGGAATACTTTTAAAAACTGTACTCTATTAAGTTTGGAAAATCTAAAGAAATGGATGAGTTTCTAGATTCAGCCAAACCACCAAAATTAAACCAAAAAGAAGTCAACAACCTAAACAGACCCATAACAAATGAGGAGATTGAAATAGAAAAAAAAAAAACCAAAAAAAACCTTCCAGCTAAAAAGAAAAGTCCAGGGCCAGATGGACTCACAGCAAAATTTTACCAGACTTTCAAAGAAGACCTGCACCCAGTCGTACTTAAACTATTCAAGAGGTAGAAACAGAGGAAGCACTCCCAGGTCTCCTCTGTGAAGCCTGTGGGCCTCTTTATGTCACCAGTCTGTCCTCTCACAGAGATTTCTTCCTCTGCTCCTTGCTTCATGCTTGGTGTCCCTGAGGCTGCATCCTGCCTTCCAGTCATCTCCACCAACAGTCCCTCCCCGCTTACCTAGCGTCTCCACCTGCCTGATCTGCCTGACTGCCCTTCAGCAGCTCAGCAGTGCTGGGCGCCCACAGCATGGCACGCAAGCTTCCTGGCATCCTCTTCTCCCTCTGATGCACTGGAGCATTATGTGCTGTGTGTGCTCCCGACCTAAGTGTGTCGGTTGCACAAGTTGCTGTAATTATGCTTAGACTAAATATTAGACAGATGGGTCAAATAAAACTTTCAAAAGAACACTGTTCTATAAACTCATGTTTTAGAAAGACAAGTCTTCAGAATTTCTTTTCTTTAGGTAAGACAGCTATGAAATCCTAAAACTCAGGAGGCATCGGGACTGAAGTCACTTTACAAATGAATTGTGGGGCTTAGGGAAGTCTTCAGAAAATGAACTGGGTTTAGTTTTCTCAAAAAAGACTAGGAATCTATGATATTGGCACTTGTAACCTCAGTACTCAGGAAGCCAAAACAGGAAGATTGAAAATTCAAGGCCATGTCAGATGTATGTCAAGATCCTGTGGCAAAGAAGACTATGAGGAGCAGGAGGAGGAGGAGGTGATAAGAAGAGGAAGAAGGAGGAGATGGGAAGAGATAAAAGCAAGAAAATAAGTTTAGTTTTCTCTCACTCTGTAGCTCAAGTTGGATTTGAACTCATGGCTATCCTCCTGCCTCATCTGTATCCTAGTGGCCCTCTTAACTCATAAATGAGAAGGCTGAGGTCCCCATAGGTAGATAGGTTGCTTATTGCCAGACATCCAAATAACTCTTTGTTTGGTTTTCTTTCATTTATTTATTACACCATGCTAACATAAGAGAAAAAAAAGTTTGCCTTTAAAGTGAGAGGGGAAAACACCCTCAAAAACCTAATTAGGTTCCAGTTAATTAAGGTTTGAAAGTAATGAATTTGTATCCTTGAAGTTGATTCCTTAGTTCTCCAGAAAACAAGTCTATAGACCCCCACATTAGATGGAGACATCAATCTTTGCAGCCAAGGACACTGGTGAGAACATTTATAAATCAGCTAAATAGCTTTATTCAGAATCCCTGCGTTTGTTCTCCTGTCCCTGTTGGCTTCTTTGCCCTCACAAGTCCATTTTTCTTTGGTGCCTTTTCAGTGGCCTGCTGTTTGGCATTGTTCTCTGAAGCTTTGTCTGCCATAGTTCACTGTGTCCATGTTTTGGGTGGCAGTCCTTAAAAAAGCACATCCTTTTATGTCAGCAGCAATTAGACAGCAGTCTTTAACCAATCCAGAGGCTTTGCCTTTCCAAGAAATCAGTGTTTGATGGCCCTGAGAGTGAGCAAGGATGAAGGACCACGCACTAATATGGTGCCTGTCTGCAGAGTCAGAGATACAGGCTCGATAAGTGCAAAATGGCAGAGCAACTTGACCTTGGGGGGTTTGCAGTCTGCAACTCAGGCCTCAGTGGCTGGCCTAATCTGAGATAGTGAAGCTTCAGCTCCTGGCCTCTGGAGCACCAGCTGGCAGTCTTGTTCCCTGAGCCCGGCATGCTGGCCTATGTTAGGAAGTAGCCTAGAGTGCTGCTTGAGGCAGAATAACTCTCTAAGTGATGCTCACCTAGAACTGACTTTAACAAAGTTCTCTTCCAAAAGGTGATTCTCTTTTGCCCCCAAAGTGACACAGGCCTCCGAGACTACCTAGTGATTTTTGGTCAGCTGAGTTGAATAATGACCCTTCCAAGTGGCTTGTCTCTAAATCCATGTTTTCTGCTGCCAGAGTAGTTCAAGGACTTGGTACAGATGGCCACTTTATTTTAATTATTTGTTTATAATATATGTCTCTCCTGAATGTTAAAAGGGGCCATAATGGGGCCAAGACTTCTGTATGTGTGGAAGAAAAGAAATCAGTGGTCTCTGATATCCACATCTTGAGTTTGATGCAAGGGAGCTGTCTGAGGGCTTCTGTTCCTGACTAGTACAGGCCAGCCCTCAGCAACAGCCATCAAGGGAGGAAGATAGATTGGCCTGGCTTGGGTGTATGTAAGACCCTGCGTCCCTTTTGGGGTTCTAGCTCAGCTATTGCCTTCAGAAAGGATATGATGAGAAGGTAGTGCTAAACAGATCCTCAGTACTAAGACCAACACCGGCTGATGTCAGGAAACTCCACGCCCTGCTTTCTGAAGCTCTCTGAACCTATTTCTCTTCAGCCAGGTTAAGCTTCTATGTGAAATGAACCAGAGGCTTGCAGAGATCAGACAAGGTCTTCCAGCAGGCAGTTAAAACGGTGACTCTGAATTCAGAGGGCCTTGGAAGTCAAGTGAAGAAAACCTGAGGAAAATTCATACAAAGTAAAGGAGGCTTTACTAAGTTCTCAGCTCTGTCATCCATGAAACCTACGTGACACAGTTTTGAGGCCCAAACTCCATGCAGTTTCTTTGTAAAGGTAGCCTTTCTAATGGAAGACACTTTTGAATACCCTGGGACTCAAGCGGTGTGAATCTGTTATGTTTGATCCTAACCTAGCCTAGCCTTTTAATCAGTGTTGGCAGGCTTTCCCAGGAAAGGCCAGATAGTAAATGACATGAGCTCCTGGTCCATATGGTCTGTCTCTGCCTCAGCCCTGTCTATTACTGTGCTTCAAATGAATGGGGGTAGTTGACACGCAGTAAAATGTGAAGGTCGCTGAGACTTTGGGTTTGATATCCTTTTCATGGGCCACAAAATATTATTCTTCATTTGATTATTTTTCAACTATTTAAAAATGTAAAAATCCTCCTTTGCTCCCCAGCCACACAAGCAGGTTAAACTGTGGCCCATCATCACTGACCCCTGCTTAAGTGACCAGCAGGCTTCCCAGCCCTATTACCCAGTGAGCCTTTAGCTGCTCATTACTACTTCCCCAGGAAGCCAGACTAGGTAATGAAGAACAGTTGGGCTAAGTGAGTTCTCAGGATGGTTCCATACAATTAAGGAAATTATTCTTTTGATTAGTACCATGCGTAGAGGTCCAGTTGGAGACTGGAAGAGTGACTGACACCCCCCACCACACACACACACCCAACACATTTATTTTCCCTTCCTAAGGTCCAGTCCCTTTAGCCAGTATGAAGCCAAAGAAGCAGCACTCTCTTTACTCCTCTGCAGGATCCTCAGGGTCAGGGCAGCCCTTCCCCTCCCCTGGGCCTCTGAAGGTAGGGACAAGAAGGACAGGCTGTGAGGAAGATGGGTAGCTTCTTTCCTGGAACCTGTCCACGGTGCTAAGCACAGCAGAGTGTTCCTTCTCTCCACCATAGCTGCATTCTTAATGGCTGCAGCTCAGTGTTGCTCACGGATGACATTGGATGCAGCTGCAGATGCTGGGCAAGTCCTTCTGACTTTCCTTTAGTTTTAATGTCTGTGTCATCTCAAAGCACAAGATAGGCCACAACCCAGGTTCTGAGTTTTTTCATTCAGAGAGTTCTTCACTCAGAGCTTCAGCTTCAGAGACCTGTTTGGGGAGGTTAGTTTCGAGGGGTGCGGGGGGATGCTGAGAATGTAGATGAAGAAAGAGAAGTTTCGGGTATGGGGAGGGAGTCAGTGGACCACTAGACAGTAAGAAGCACTAAGACAGACTCTACCCAGAGTGCAGGGAAGGAAGGTGGGTGGAAGTGCTTGTTGAACTTGAGACTGAGGAGTGACTCCTGCCCAAAACCAAGTGCTCCTCCTTAGAACCTCGAAGAAATTCATGTTCCTGAAGCATACCAAGAGCTTGCTATCCTCTCTGATCTTCAGAGGACATTGTTTATAACTTCTTTCTCTTTGTGCCTTCCACTTCCTGTTTGTAATAGGTCACAGGAGTCATTTGTGTTGGCCCGATGTGAATAATTATAAGGAAAACCAACAGTTTAGACTAAAGAAAATCCTGCTGTTATCTCTCTCTCTCTCTCTCTCTCTCTCTCTCTCTGTCTCTGTCTCTGTCTCTGTCTCTGTCTCTCTCACACACACACACACACACACAGTGGCTCTGGAGTCTTTAAGGTAGTGGCAGTGGTTCAGTGGGCTTCTGCTACTTCCAGGTTTCCATTTAAATGTTGACAGCACGTGGCTTCACTCAGATATTTAGCAGCTTGTTCACTTTTCTACTTTTCCATTTATTTTCCTTTGTAGATCCAGCTCTCTGTGCTACTCAGACAGGACTCTGACGGGTGGCAGGAAGGGGGATAAGCTGCACCCTTCACCATAGAGAATCAAGACACACAGCTTTCAAGGGTAGGGTCTGAGAACCTTTCCTTTGAGAGTGACAGATCAGTTTGGTTACTGTACATTAATTTCATATGGAATTACAGAAAATAACCATATTTATGCATCCCAAGGCATGGGCAAAAAACAACCTTAAAACATGACCTAGTTAGTTACATATAACTAATTACACCCACTTACATGACCTGATCAGTGTCTGTGGCTTTTTAGCAGTGTATAATAGCTGGCACACATCCTTCCTTGTCAGATGAACTCCTCTGGATGGCTTGTTAGTACCCTCTGCTCTGTGCTCCCCTACACTCACTGCTCCTGCGACACAGCAGAGAGCCATTTCTCAAACTCCCAGAACTCCAGAGGGCCCTGTTTACCTTGGGTTGCTGAATACAGGCTCACACTTGACCAGTGGCTGTTGCTGGGCGCTTTTGAGTTCTCTCTCCAATAGCAAGAACACTGCTCACAACTCTGGGAGGGAGCTCTAGGCAGTGGGAAACAGACATCCTACCCTAAGACTGCATATCAAGTAAAGGAGAACATAAGGATTTAGCAAAGGAGGCTGAGGGGATCACAAGCACGATGGGGAGTGGAGGAAAAGTGAAGGGCAAGGACAACCTGATCAAGAAAGCTATGCCCACTGATGAGCATGAGAAGAGCCAAAGGCAGTTCCCCTTCATCCCCTGAGCCCTGAGCCTGAGACTGGACACATGTGACACACTGAAGTGAAAGCGTCTCTATCTACTCCTGAGATGGCTTAGATGAAAGCAGGCAAAAAAGCAGCCACCCCTCTGCCAGCTGGGATACTTGGGATGCTTCCCCACTCCTCCAACCCTGCTGTCACCTCGACGGTTGGGTGTCTTTCCAGGCAGGGTGTAGTGAGGCCTGAAGCTTGAACTGCTGCTCTTGGTCAACAGGCCTGTGCTGAGCCTCAGCAGAACACAGAGTCTGCTTTCTAAGTAACTCTAGAAAGCACGTTTGGCTCCTAGCCCACCTCTAGAAGCTTTTGCTTGCCTTCTGGTTCGTTCTACATGCTGAAGTCTAGCCTCGTTCCTTCCAGGCCAAAAAAAAAAAAAAAGCATTGCCTCATGCCTGCGGCTATGTCCTCTGGGTTCACCTCTCTCTGGACCTGCAGAATCTGAATACTGAAATCCTCTGCTTGTTCCAGGTGGGGCTGGCCCGGTCTGGAACTCTCTTAGGGTGCCCTGGCCCTTCATGCCTGTCTTTGTCACACTGTCCAGTTGTCTGCTTACCTTCCATCTCTACCCCCGTCTCCTCCCCTAAGATTCATTTCCTACAGGGCAAAGACCACATGGCATTAATCTTTACATCTTCACTCCCTGAACAGTGCTGCTCTTTTTGTTCTGTTTTGTTTTGTTTTGTTTTGGGGTTTTTGTTTTTGTTTTTCTGAGTCAGGGTTTCTCTGTGTACCCCTGGCTGTTTCTCTGTGTACTCTGTAGACCAGGCTGGCCTTGAACTCAGAAATCCGCCTGCCTCTGCCTCCCAAGTGCTGGGCTTAAAGACGTGCGCCACCACTGCCCGGCAGTGCTGCTCTTTAACAAGCTGTTTGTTGAGGCTCTGTAAACAGTGCTGTGTATGCTGGTCTTTTTAAATAAGGTGCTGCTAGCTACAGTCGGGAGAATGGAAACCAGGGCAGTAGAGTGGAGATACATTTTCATAAGAGAGTTACTATACATTTGGAGCCAGGGCTGCCCAAGTAAACTGGCTGATACTTGATTCTTTGCCAGGGCATCCAGCATGTAGAAAAGATGTGGTGAGGACTTTCTCATGTGGAGCTGCCTTCATAGGTGTGGAGTCAGAAAGCTTCAGTACCCCTGGGATCATCAGTACTTCAGAGGTTCCCTCTCAGATCTGACTGTCCCTGCTAGGAGTGTCAGGAAGGACTCTCCCAAAGTTCCACCAGAGAAGAGAGATGCTGGTCTAAAAAGGCAAAAGTACCAGATCCACACCTCCTCCCAGATGATTCTGAATGCGCTACACCAGAGCTCCTCCTCTCAGCCCTGGAATGGGGCAGGAACAAGGTAGATAGCAGTGGCAGCCTCCAGTCTCTGCAGGCTCCTGAGAGGACCCCGTTCTGCTCAGAATGGAAATGACCACTACCAGATAAAGGCTTTCTGTTGGTCTTTGGGGCTTTTTAAAGAAGAAAACCTAAAATAAAACCCAGGTGACTCAAGCAGAAGTTGCTGACCTTCCCATGGTACAGTGGAGGGGAGGAAGGGCACTCATGCTGCCTGGAAGAGACAAGAACTTCTGTGATTTGAACCAGGCATGGCTAGAACCCTCATTTCCTCAGAGATGAGATTACTTTGTCTTAGTGACCTTGACAGACGGAATGGACTTTGGCTCTTCTGGGACCTTGCCTTTTGGGTAATTCTACTCACAGTTAGGCAACCCTGGGACTCTCTTTATTCACAGGACATACTGCACATCCTTGCCCTGCCCCCATGTCACACTCACGTCAATTGAATATGAGCCAGACAGCTACATAAGAAGCATGGAATGCTTTGACGTTGGTAAAACCTGCATTGGAGAGAGAGAACCCTTGCAGCTGATCCTTAGATTTCAACCATGACTGCTTCTTGGGACTGGCCCAGCTGATTTTAGTCTTTATTCTTCAGTGTGCTGGGGACTCTGTTTTCTAGGCCAAAGCTCTTCTGCCTGTTCATTGTCTGTCCTAAACTCTGTTGCCACACTGAGTTCCTGCAAATGCTCCCTTGTCCCTCAAGAACCTGTGGGTATCACAGACCAATGGCAGAAACGTCTGGGGAACAGCACACAGGTGTTTTATTTTACCACAAAAGGATATTTTTTAAAAAAAAAATCAATTTCCAAGCTATGGATATAGCTTAGCTGTTAAGTGCTTACCCAGCAACATGAAACCTTGGGTTCAATCCCCTGCACGACATAAACTGTGTAGTGGCCACACACCTGAAATCCCAGCACTCAGAAGGTGGAATCAGGAGAATCAGAAGTTCAAAACCAGTTTCAAATACACAGAGAATTTGAGTCCAGCTTGAAGTGCATAAAACCCTGTCCGGAAAGAAAAAAACCCACTATTACTATACAGATGAAATATTCTATCCCCAAGACAAAGGAAATACACACTGTGACAACATGAAATAGACTTTTAATACATTTTTAGTTATTTGGGAAAGTATGGAAATACACATCACAGCACACAAGTGAGGCTGGAAGGACAGCTTGCAGGAGTCTGCTCTCTCTTTCTACCACATGAGTCCCAGGACGGAACTCAGGTTGTCAGACTTGGCTGTAGGCACATTTTCCCACTGAGCCCTCCCTGCAGTCCCGAGCAGTTGCTTTATAGTGACTCACTTGAGCTTGTTGGAGCCGTGCTTAATTATCGTTTCTCACTGTGTTTACCTCAGAGTAGCTTACAGGAATTACTGGATTCACACATTTAGACCCAAATGTTTTCTGCCCTTTGATGAGGAACAGGAGTGTGAGAAAGGAAGAGAAGCAGGTAGTTTTGCATGTCACATTCCAAGCCACTCAATTCTGAGCTGCAAATGACTCATTGTACAAACTGATCCGAGTTCAGAACACTTCCTGGTGGCACTACTGTCGGGATGGTTACAGTTCTTGCTGCTAAAAAAGACACTGTAATTAATACCCTTACACTTAGAAATACAAACATCTTAAAATTACTAAGTTGAAGAAAATTGACTTTTTCTGTGTCGATTCTTAAAATTGACCTTGATTATTTTATTGTAAAACTAATATATATTTACATATATACATTTGTAAACATTTTTAAATGAACAAGAAAAAAGTAGGCATTGGCTACACATCACCTAGTAATAATACTTAATACAGTTCATGTTAGAGCCTTTGGCTTTCTGAGTGTTTTCCAGAAAAGTTGGACTAATTGAGGTTTACCTTGTCAGAGAGCAGTGCTATGCTGTTTCTCTTCTCAGCAAATTCAGTTTGTGGCTTTGCTTTAATCTTTGTTAATGTAAGTAACTTGAAAGTGGTATTCTATTGTTTAAGTTGCCTTTTTTCCTTCTGTGTCTCTATCAACTTTCAGGCCTGTCTTTGCCAGGTCTGTGGAAAGCAGATTCTATATCTCATCCCTGGGACTTCCAACACCATCGACACAGACCCCTACTCTGATCAACTATAACCACTTTTTTTCTATGAAAGCAGAATTATGTACAGCAAAACCCACTATCTTTAGTGTACAGGTTCACCAGCTCCACACTTAGTCATATGACCACTACCATGGTCAGAATACAGAATAATTGCCTCGCCCAATAAACTCTATGTGTACCCCTTGGTAGGCAGACTGTCTCACTTATCCTCAGCCCCTAGTAAGTCACACATGAGCACACGCTCATGCATGTAAGTCACACATGAGCACACGCTCATGCATGTAAGTCGCACATGCATACAGGGGCAAAGCTCAATGTAAGGATCATTCTTCAGATGTCCTCTGCCTTGTTTGTTGAAACAGGATCTCTCACTGGGACCCAGAGTCACCAATGGCTAGACTGTCTGCCCAGTGAGCTCCAAGTGTCATCCTGTCTCTACCTCCTCAGCACTGGGGTCACAAGCATGTGCCACCATGCCTGGCTTTCAATATGGGTTCTGGAGATCAAACTTACATTCTTATGTTTGCATGGAGACGTGTTCCAACTGAGCTATCTCCCTATTCCACTTTTTGCCCATTTCTTAGTTGGGTTATTTGGTTTCCTAGTACTAAGTTTTGAGGATTCTTTTGCTATTTTAAATAGAACCTCTACAGGGTTGTATGATACTGCAGGTAATCCAGCTTACTCTTTCATACCTTATTTTCTTTGGGTCGTTTTTATTCCTTTTCTTTTCATCTTTTGAAAAGAAGTTTTTAATTTTGAAGCAGTCTAGTTTATCAATTGTGTCCTTATGTTATCATATCTAAAATTTTTGTTTTGTTCATTTTGGTTATTATTATTATTATTATTATTATTATTATTAATTTACTTAATATGAGTGCTCTATCTGCATGTACACCTGCATGCCAGCAGAGGGCATCAGAACTCATTACAGATGGTTGTGAGCCACAATGTGGTTGCTGGGAATTGAATGCAAGACCTCTAGAAGAGCAGATAGTGTTCTTAACTGCTGAGCCATCTCTATCTATGTTCATTTTGTGTTTTACAGTCTTACTACATAACTCAGACTGACCTTAAACTCAAGATCCTCCAGGCTCAGTCAGCTTCCCAAGTGCTGGGATTAAAGGCATGTTCCTCTAATTCCTGGCATGAGAAATCTTTGACTAACCTAGAATCACAGATTTTCTTCTGGAAGTTTTATAGCTTCAGAATTTATTTCTACTTTCTCTCTTTCTTTATAAACACAATTCCAGGCCCAGAAGTTTCTTTTGGAAAACAGTTCCAACAACAGAACTGGACCCACCTGAGCAGATTTGGGGTAGAGTCAGACTTGGGAGCCTTGCCAGGCACAGTGCCCTCCAGGAGCCATCTGCAAAGAAGTTACCTCAGGAGTGGCTTGTAAGCAGATCTTCTCTGGTTTAAGACTTGGCATAAAACTGAAGACTGTATCTTTTGAATCAGGGGGCAGAACAATAAGAGAGACACCTCAGCTTTCTAGACAAATCCTCTGACCATCACAGAGCCGGTGGTGAGTGGAGCCAGGCAAGACTGTGTCGATTACATGCAAACGCTCAAGTCAGTGACTCACTCAATCATGCTTTAATCTCATAACTCAGTGGCTTTAAAAATCACAGTCAACAAGGCAGCTCACAGGTTACAACTGCCATTGGAACTAGGTTTTCTCTGAACAGCTGGAGTGTAGTGTGGTGGGAAGAAAGCCTGCTGTGGGTGAGAGGCCAAAGACTACTTGCTTGGGAAGGATGTGCAACTAACGTTTGATAAAAATCTGTGAAATGACCACCCTCAGCCAGTCTAAGTAGAGGCCTGCCATCTTCGTCCATGGGAAAGTACATCACATCAAAAGCATTCAGAAGGCACTTGTAAAACAGTGTCAGTCACTGTTCTCCAGACAAGATAGCCCTCATTTCAGGAAGTGTCGGGAGTCAGAGTATGAGTATGCTGGAATATTAACAGGGCAGGCAGAAGATTCCAATTCCAGTCAAGGAGAGCCAGTGAGAGAAAACAGTTTGGGAATGGCTTCTCTGAACAGACTCAGGCAGATCAGTGCAGTCATTTGCTATGTTCTAAAATGTGCAGACCTCTGTCATAGCTGTGTCACAGGGAATATATAAACAGGCTGTTCTTTGAAGGCCTCATTGAGCTGTCCCCAGGCATAGACATTCTCTTGATTTCAGCGTGGAAGCTGTTATCCACAGGAGAGATGGAGTGGGACTTTGTTTTCAGAGCCCTATCCATAGCAGCTTTGTTGAGGCCTAACTGGAAAGGCTTAAGAGAGGACATCACACAGGCATTTAGAAGGTTGTAGCAGTCATCAGACGTCAGACCAGAGCTGACAGGAAGAAACAAGTGGGAGAGTCTGAATAGGGGTCATCAGAATGCTCACAAGTTTCCGCCTGCCCAGCACCAGCATATGGTATTACTAGGAGAAGCCATCTGCCCATAGGGGACAAGCAGACATCAGTTGAGTGATAGGGATATGAAAACTTTCTGACCCATCTTTGTTTCTGTTTCTGTTCCAGTGAAAGATATGTGAGGTCATCATCCCTGAAGGCTCTATACTTCCCTCCCTTGCTAGACTAGCAAGGCTTTGAAGCAACACAGAATCTAGATGAGGTCTCTGTGAGCTGCCCAGGTATTTAGGAGTGGAGTGGGGCAGGACACTTTACCAGAGTACCCTCCCCTGCAATGAGCCCAGTTGTTCACTGTGGGGCTGGCAACATCACCCAGCAGGCACTATTGGTCCTGGCCTGCTCCCCTCCCTCCTTACCTCCTTCTCACTCACACTTCCCAGCTCAATCTTTCTCGCTTGTTAGAGAAAAAAAAAAAAGTGAATTCACTCCCAGTCCTTTTGAAACCCAACGTGTCAGTGATCGATGAGGCTGTATTCTCTAACTTCAAAGGAGAAAAACTAAGTAGAGTGAATACTGGCCAGGGGAGTTAAAAAGTCCCAGGGAGCAGGAGACACAGGAGTGACCCTGCCATCATGAGAAGCACCCCCCATCCCACCCCTGCTGGTGCCATGCAGAAGCACAGACAATGCCACTTTGAGTAAATCATGACGGATCCTGAATGCCCAGTTTTGTCCTGTTTTCAATGGGCCATGGGCATATTGCTTAAGATATAACCAGCCATTTATGCTGGGTTCCCAGCTACTCAAAGGCTCAGCATTGAGTGCTCTCTCAATTGTATAATGAAGCCTTTGCATATGTGATTTGGGGGGAGGTTTTTTTTCCTCCAGATTTCCATAGCTAATCATAGTAGAGGTGACCTCAAGTGTAGTGCAGACCATTGTCCCTCTTCATCCCTGCAGCCTTTAAGCTGAGCTTTAGAGATATCCAGGCAGCATCTAATTCAATCACTCATCTGACCCCTGCCTCTTTGGCCACTCCTCTGAGCTCAGTAGCTCCCTGGGGTCTCCCACCCCACAAGCCTGGCTGCTCAAGAGCCTTTGTACTGAATTGAGAGTGCTCAGCCCTTCCTCCACTCTGTCCAGATTCCCACCCCCACCCTGAATTTAAGCCCAGAGGATCCAGTGCTGCAGGGCCACTTGTTCTCACGAGGCTGCACTTGTGGAGGCGCCCGTGTGAAGCACCCTGTAGAGGTCCCATGCTAGAGCCTTGGGAACACAGAGAAAGAAAAACCTGGGGTCATTTAAGGGCTGGCGTGGTCATTTATTTAATCATCTGTGACCAGCAAGGGCCTTGTTTTCAGTAAAGCTCGGAAGCTTCCTTGGCTCTTAATCAATCATAACAAACAGCTAGAATTTATCAAGAGCCTTCCATTTGCCAAGTGCTTCCACTTGCTACCTTCCTTCACCCTCAAGCCCCATACCCATTTTTACAGATGAGGAAATTGAGACTCAAGGTTGAGGAATTGTCAAAGAGCACAATCTGGCTAGGATTACAGAAGCATCTTCTGCCACTACTGCCTTTCTCTTGTTGGTTATGAATGCTATAATTTATACTCTACACATTTTAACAATGAATGAAGTTCTCAATTTAGGGCAACTTTGAAAGGATAAAGAGCTGTGCGAGTATATTTATAAAGCATTCTTGAAATGACAAAATTCCAGAGGAGGAGACTAAGTTCAATAGTTACTGGATGTCAGAGCAGATGGAGCCAGGAGGGAGGCCCGTGTCCTGGGAACATCTGGTCTGTCTCAGGGGCAGTAGCAATTAAGGGGATCCAACCATGTGTGCAGAGTAGCCCAGATCTGGACACACTGTGACAATTTCCTGAGCGATAACCATGTAAGATGTAACCTTTGGTAGAAATTGAGTGATAGGGACAGGAAAACTTTCTGGCTTGTTGTTTGTTTCTATTAACTCTCTTAAGTATCTCAGAACAAAAGTGCTACTTAATTCCATTGTGTGGGAGATGACCAGGTCTCAGATCAAGAGCCACATTCTGCCAAAGTAGCTTACACCATGCGGCTTTCAGGGACTAAGAAGGTAACAGAATCTAGCAGAGAGACCAGATTTTACTGCCAATCAGATGTGAACTGAGACTCTATTTCCCTTTTTATGGGAAAGTGCTAAACTAAGGGTTGGACCTTTGTACCCCAACCTTGGAGCTGTAGGTGGAGACCCAGAGCAAGTTTCTCGAATGCTGTAGCCTTCTCAGTTCCTAGCTGTCAGGTATTTATGTGAACTATACCCATCTCCAGAAACCAGTCAGAGAATCCAGTAGAGCCTGATAACTAATGTCCGGGGCTTACAGGGTAAACACAAAAAAGCTGACTTCAGCAAATTGTCCTCACCATCTACACATTTATGTACCTGAAAGCACACACACACACACAGACACACATACAATTTTAGTGTAAACAAAAAAGTTAAAACTTTTTTTAATAAAAGAGAGGATCTAGCAGGAACATATCCTACCAAAACTTTTTTTTTAAGTTACAGGTGGTTGTGAACTGCCTAAAATGAGTGCTGGAAACTAAACTTGGGTCCTCTGGATGGACAGCAAATTCTCTAAACCTCTGAGCCATCTCTCCAGTCTTAGATTTACCACACTAATCACAGAAAGATATGTTGAGCTCACTCTGGATGACTTTTATTGCCAGCATGAGTGTCTGTCTAGTCCCATGTTTAATCTTCATGATTTAGTCAGACCTACCCCAGCAGATAGCGAGGTAGCAATAAGTATTCTTTTTTGTTTTTTTCTGGAGTTGGTCATTTATTTCTTCACTGTTACTACTTTGCTGAAGATTTGGGCTGGCACTGGTGATAAACTGATAGGTATAACCCAGGTAGTCTCTACTTGTATTTGTTTCTTTTCTATTTCTATGACAAACACTATGACCAGGACAACTTAAAAAAGAACACATTTAATTGGGCTTATGGTTTTAGAGGGCTCGAGTTCCTGACAGTGGAGCAAAGGCATAGCATCAAGAACAGGTAACAGCTCACATCTTGATCCATAAGCACGAGGCAGAGAACACACTGGGAATAGCACCAGTCTTTTGAAACCTCAAAGCCTGTCTTCAGTGACATACCCCTTCTAACAACAGGCCACACCCCAGTCCTTCCCAAACCATTCCACCAACAATTCAAAATATATTCAAAATATATAAGCCTCGTGGTGTTCTCATCCAAATCACATTATCTGAGACCACTAAAGGGCTGGAATCCTCCTATCATGTCTTCCATAGCTTAGAGTAGGCCTGTTCCATGTAGGCTTCTTTACCAGATCCATCTCTGAGCTCCCACAATGCAGAGGCATGTGACTGAGCCTCTTTGCCAGCCTTTTCTCTGAACTTCACATTCTCCACAGTGACCAGTGCTGCAGACAATGTATACTTAGGTCCATGCCCTAAGCAATCGATCTTAGACACGGAAGTCTGCAGCCCATTTCTTCAGAGAAGAGCAGTAGCAGCTCCTATGTTAGTTAATCTTAGTAGTGCTGCTGGTGGTTGGATTTTCTTGGTTCCTGTCAGTCAGCATGTTGACCAGCTGACTAACATTTCTTATTTCAGCCTTTTGCATCCTCTGAGAGTAAGATCCTCTTGGCTTCAGTTCTGGTCTCTTTACTGGTTATGAGTACAACTGAGCCATGTTAGCTGGAAGGCAGACATTGAATGAAAAAGTAGAGTTAGCATGCCTTTGTCTCTCACTCCCACACAGATGGCTGTACCTAGCCACTCCAGTCTCCACATTATACCCTCCTCTGACAGGGATGTAAGGGTACCCTTCCCTCAGTGCAGTCTCAGTCAGCCCATGACTCTGGCCGGGCCAGTGTGTTTAGCCATTCATGAGAGCTGCATGTCCTAAATACAAGGGCATGGAAGGAGGCCTCTTTGCCTGTGATCCTCAACAAGGTTCACATCTGAATGCCATTTGCTGTTCTCTGTCTGCTTGAACCTAGAGAATGAGAGGTTGTAGCAAGGGACTCTTACATGGGAGAAGATAGCAAGTGGGAAATGCAGACTTTAGAGCCAGGTGGGTTTGTGTGTATATACCAGTTGGTCAAGTGCTGATTTGCCTTACTTTTGCCAAGTTACCATACCTACCCTAGCATCCATCCTGAACTCCTTTAAACAGTGGCAATGGAAAATGGGCATGTGACCCTCTTGGCAACATTCCAGCTGCAAAGGAGCCTGTGACTCCTGCTTCTCCTTTCAGGGCCCTACCTGGTCTTATTTAACGGGTTTTTTGTTTGTTTGTTTATTTGTTTGTTTAGTATAATCTTTGTGGAACTTACCCAAGGTTGGGTAAGTCCAAAGTTGAGACTTCTGTATCAGAACTAGGCTGGTTGGGACGAGATACTAGCTGAGCAGATCAATACACAGTGGACATACATTCCAACTTAAGGATAAATGGGAAGGGTTGAACAGAACAGTATACTTGCATTTGAACTGCCTAAGCCGGCCCAGGCCATGCTCTAGCAGGTCATTGTGGCCGCTTCCCCACCCAGTCACCAATTAATAGACAAGTTGTTGCTGGAGCCAAGATGCTGGCTGGGCTGCTACCATGGCAAGGCACATCTGCCAACACAGTGGCCGTCTTAGGTTGTTGGTTTTGGCTACTTGTTTATTTGATTAATTTATTAGTATTTTTGTTATTTGGTTGGTTGGCTCGCTGCTGCTGGTGGTGGTGGTGGTGGTTGTTGTGGTTGTTGTTGTGGTTATTGTTGAAGCAAGGTTTCACTGTGTAGCCCAGGCTAGCCTCAAACTCTCTTGCTTCAGCCTCCAGAGTACCAGAGTTAGAGGCATGTACTACCATCGTTAGTGGAAGCCTTGCTTTTGAAGAGTGTAGCTCAGTTATAGGTATATAATGCTGCCATAGGTTGAAACAGCCCTAGAGACCAGCCACCAAGGGAGAAGATTGGGGCTACCATGTGACAGAGGAGCTATGTCAGCCTGGCCACCTGTGCAGTCGTGTAAGTACTGCAAGACTCCACTGAAGTCTGTGGCCCAGGTCTGCTGTTATGTCTCCCAGGGAGGCCTGCAGAGAAAAAAGTGGTTTCCCTAATACTGCTCAAGTTAAAAACAAAACATGGTGGCACTTGCCTTTCATACCAGTACTTGGAAAGCAAAGACAGGTGAATCTCTGTGAGTTCAAAGCTAGCCTAGTCTGCAGTATTTTCAAGGCTTGCCAGGGCTGCATAGTGAGACCCTGTCTAAAAAAGAAAAATGAAACAGAATCCTGTAGTTGTAGAAACCACTCAGATTTCAGTGAGTTCTTTTGAACTAACTGAGTTTGTTTCAGTACCTCGTTTTTTTCTCATGTGGAGCTAGCACATTAGCAAAACTGTGTAGTTTTGCTACAGGCCTTGCCACTACAGGGCCACCATTGTAGATAGGTCATAGCTGTTAGCCTGTGGTTTTCCTCATTTAATTTTCACAACAACCTCAGAAGTGCTGTCATTCTCTCCTAAAATTCTTCAGAGTCAGAAAATGAGGCACAGAGAGGTAAAAGAAGGAAGGTCACCTAACTATTAAGAAGTAAAGCTGGGACCCAAAGCTGGATGGGTGACCTTTTTCTTCTAGTCTAACTTGCCTTCTCAAGTTGTAAGGCCAGGGCACAGCAAAGGAGACAGAAGCAGAAGTGTGAATGCTACAAAGAAAAAGAAAGTTCAATTGGAGGAAAGATCTAGACTAGAACAGTTAGACTTGGTCTAGCTCCTGAATTCTAGCTTTGGAGCCCCCACAAAGACTGTGTGTTATACAATATAGAGTTAGAGGGAGCACACGTTTCTGCTTAACAAAAGTTGTGAACTTATTTCATTAACATTGAATAGTATATACAGTTTCTTTTTAAATTTCATCCTTATTTATTTTGTGTGCATGTATGTATGAGTGTATACACATGCCGCAGCACACATGTGGAGATCGAAAAGCAGTTTATGGAAGTCATTTCTCTCCGCCTACCATCCTCTGGGATCAAAGTCAAGTCGTCAGGCAGCAGCAGGAGCCGTCTCATTGGTCTCCATATGCACTTTCTTAAAGAACAAGATTATCCAAGGGCTCTCTCACCACAGGTGACACATCACAGTTAGCAAGGCCAGAAGAATGTCTTTCCTTTCTTACTGAGCCTGGCTCTTGCTGTTATGCTCCTGAACCTCTTACATTTTGTTTAATATTTTCATCTCTTCTAGGATGTAAAGTATTTGTGATGTCTTTAAATTTCACAACTCTCATGTGTTCCCTGATTTTTACTACAGGTAGGACAGCACCTCTTAGTTAATGTTGCTCTATAAGGAAGAGGGCACACAAATAGCAACCTGGATAGGAA
The DNA here is from genome assembly GCF_011762505.2 of Arvicanthis niloticus. NCBI lineage: Eukaryota > Metazoa > Chordata > Mammalia > Rodentia > Muridae > Arvicanthis > Arvicanthis niloticus. The sequence continues at coordinate 18,085,305 of NC_047674.1, read as the reverse complement.
TAGCAATTCAGGTCTCCTTCAACTCCTAGACAGTCACTGGAGAGAGTTCTGAACAGTCTAGTCAGCAGCTGTATGACTGGTGGGCACTTAGGGCTGAATGGTAGTAGAGTGGCTCTCAGGCAGGAGGTGCACCAAACTCACTGGAGCAAGCAGCAGGCAATAGAGGAGGGACAGGTGGCTTGCCCCAAGACCCAAAGGGGCCTGAGATGGCAATATTGTCATTTTGAATACAGGCACTTGGCCTCTGGGAGAGAGGAAACCAATTAGCTTAGCATCAAATCATGAACCCTGACAACTGCTCTTTCTTACATAAGACCTCCTTACATAAGGATGCAAAGAGAGCGTCCTCATTAAAACACCTTAGTGGGTACATACTGACTCTTCTAGAAGCACTGAGCTTCTCTCCCAACAGATACAGAAGGACTTTCCTTCAATTGGCTAAAAAGATTCCACATTCCTCCAGGAGACAAACCTCAGGACAGCCACAGAGGAACTGGGCTCCATGGTATAGGTGGGGCATCTAAGGTTCCCAGAGCCCACCTCCATCCAGACTCAGGGAGAGAACAGGCAAGCCAAAGCTGCTGGCTCTCAGTTTGGTTTACATAACTCCTGACTCCCCAAGTCCCTGGAAACTGAGGCCAATTCCCTGGAAGATCATTCTGTTCTCTTCTGTTTTTTCAAGAAGAGAGCCAGCCTGATCACTGGCTCTGAAGACTGTGAGAGTGTCCCATTTCCTTCTTCCACAAACTGAGTGCCTGCCGTCATAGCTGTTTAGAAAGGTTCTGTTTGAACTCTCATAATTTTATATATATGTTGGCCTTGTATTGTAAAGAACTTTACTTATCTTATGTGCACCCTCTGTTTCCAAAAGAAATTTGAGGACTTGCAGCAAAGGAGATAAGCAATGAGGTGAACATGTTAGGAGAACAGGAAGTGAGAGACCCGGGAAGGGAGGCAAATGGAAGGTGAGCTCCCAGTATCTGTGTGCCGAGTAGGCACCAGACTCTTTACTGCAGTATCCAAACAGCAGAAGCAATCCTACCTCAGAAAGCTGAGGGGGAGGGTGATAAGGCACTTTTTTTTTTTTTTTAATAACAAACTTCACTGAAAGTTGAAGGATGTCTTTCCTGGTACTAAGAGCAGTTTCTCATGCAAGGTTTGCTGTTAAGGACACTGCATACACTTGCAGCAATGAAAAAAAAAATATGTTTATAGGCTCTGTCGTAAGGTAAACTTGGTGAGAATGGAGGATGACTAAAACCATTCAAGGAAGGCCATGTGTCTGGGAAGCACTAGCTCTTCTGGAACCTCAGTGAGTCCCAGGTAATGTTAGAGCATCCTTGTGGATGCAGCTCCATTGATGCACTAAGCGCAAACACACACCAAGTTCTGGGCTCATTCCTCTCTGACACATGGCTCATGCCTGTAATCGCAGCACTCAAGAGGTGGAAGTAGAAGGATCAGGGATCAGAAGCACAAGATAGAACAACCTCAGCTCTATAGATAGTTTAAGGCTATCCTGGGCTACCTGAGACCGTGTCTCAGGTAAGAAAATGACTAAACAAATAAATAGGCAACACACTTAATTTTTCTTATAGCAACCACTTTGAAGTGGGGGATCTGATAGGGTCTCTACTGTTCACAGCAAGTGCACAGCTTTAGAGTAGCTAGGCAGATAAAGAAGAGGCCAACACACCTGTATAGTATCGTTCCCATGGACTCAGAGGAGCCATGTGCCACCTCCACAGTCAGCATTGGTACCTGCCTATGTGCCCAAACAATGGCTGATCTGAGGCCCCAGATGCAAGAGGAAATAGTTGTGTCTGTAATTGCTCGTTTTGAGTAGAGTGGTCAGGTGGCTACAGCCTCCTCATCTGGCTACATGTGGCATATGCAGGCTTGCTCATGAGACCTTGTATTTACTGTTTTCACCTTAATTGAAAATGGGAGAGGCAAACAGCCCAGTGACTAGATAGAAGCAACTAGAAGCCTCTGGGACCTCCCAGGGACTGTCAGTCTGCTAAAGAGGCAGCTAGGAAGGAATAGGCTCTTCTGTGTGGGCCTCGCCAGCGATGGAGACGAAAGTGAAGTAGAGCCCTGCCGCACTGGTCTTACCGTGGTGATAAAAGAGGTGGCCCTCAGGAGAGGAGGCAACTAGCCAGGAGGGCAGGACAACTACTACTGTTTCGATGTTCCTCCCAAGTGAGCAGCCTTCCCTGGGACAAGACATAGCGCTAAGACGTGGCTTCTTCTGAGCAAATCAAACCTCAACATCGAAGAATCCTTCTCTTGTCGGTTTTAGCTTTAATAAGAATAGAACAAGCTTCTGGAACAGGACACAGTGGAGTCAGGAGAAGCGGCCTTAAGTGAAGACACAGCTGTGGGGTTTCCAGACTCACACTGCAGGGAGGCGTCATCCAGTGGGAGCGGCCAGCCTCGCTGTAGACTTCCAACACTAACGAATCGGGAACTCCATGCTGAACAGGATTTAGTTAGAGGGTCCCTGTGCCAGCAGATGGATGTATTTTTCTTGAAAGACCAAGGTGCCAGAACTCTTCGTGATTACGTTACTGGAGCAAGGTCCTTTTTTTGTGGTTTGTGAAGTTGAGCGTCAGGACTGCAGGATTCTCTTCTTGCTCTTTCTTACTCTTATTTTTTCCAGGTCAGAACCAGAGCTTGGAGCAGGGAGGAAAATCCTGCTGAATGAGCAAGTTCTTTCTTAAAAAGCTCTTCAAGTCCAAAAAGACTTCAGTGGACTTAGGAGAAAGAAATTTAATACATTGCCATAGAATCGCTGTTAACCAAGTTAAAGCAAAGCCCACAGCATCTTTGTCTTATAAAAGAAAGCAAAGAGGAGATGGAAAAAAGAAATAATGCTTAGGAAATCCAAACCAAACAATGAAGACTAACGAAGGAAAAGTAAAGATCACTTCAAAGAATGTGAAGATTCCCTCCTAATAAGATTTTTCAATTTCCAAACCTAAGCTTCAGGTGGGAGGAACTTTTCTGTTCCTTTCAAGTATGCTGTAAGTGTTATTCCCCAAATGTTGGCCCTGTGTAGGATTGGCTACTTTCCACATAAGGAGCAGTCAGATACCCTGCAAGACCCAGGAATGGTGAGGGAGCCTCAACCATGGGAAGCTGAGAGGCTTTCCAGACTGCTCCTTGACCTGAGCCTGAACCTGAGTCCTAACTGCTACAAACTGAAATAAGCTCTGCCTCCCAGAGAAGAAGGTGGGCAGAACTAGAGCAGGCCTAGCCAGAAAACTATGCTGGACTTTCACCACTGCCTCTATCTTTACATCCCTGCGAGTGAACTCGGAGTTGGGCTTCCAAATCGCCTTCTAACTTGCTGGCACCTTCCAGGCCTGCACAGAGGCACTGGCGCCCATGAGAGGGCATTTTACATCAGTTGTGGACAAGACAAGGAATTCCTTGATATTTTAAATATTTATTTATCTTTGTTCATGTGTATGTATATACACACACACACACATGCACAAATGTACCAACGAGAAGGTGTGGAGCTCAGAGAACAGCTTATGGGAGTCAATTCTTTCCTTTCACCATGTAGATTCCCAGAATTGAACACAGGCTGGAAGCAAGCCCCTCACTGACTCAGCCTTCTCATTACCTGCATAGAGTTTCTCAACATTTACCCAGGCTCAGACTAGTAGTTTTTAAAAGCACCAGAAGCTCTGAGCTTCCCTACTCAATGGTGTTTAAGAATCAGCTGCCTGGGCATAATCTTCTGTTCATAATCTGTGTTCATTCTTTCCCTAAGGCTTTTCTCCCAACATGGTGGAATCTGAGACACAAAAGGAAGCCCTTTATTTCCTCAGCCAACTCGTCTTGTGGTTCCTGGGAGGGGACACTGCTGGTCTCCCTTGCCATTATACTTAAAACCCAAGAGACTCAACAACCCCAGTGAGCTTGCACCCCTATTCCCCAAATCTGTAGAAAGTTTGTCATCCTGTCCCAAGTGTTCCAGCCTTTAACTCAGCCTTAGTCCTATGGCCAGATGCCTTGTTCACCCTGTCATGAAGCCTGGACAGTGGAGGGTCCCTTCAGGAGTTTTATGTTCTGCTGCCCACAGCTGCTCTCCTGTGTGGTCTCAGCCTAAGTTTCTAGAAATAAAAATCTCTGTCTGTCTGTCTGTCTGTCTGTCTGTCTGTCTCTCTCTCTCTCTCTCTCTCTCTCTGTCTGTCTGTCTCTCTTTCTCTCCCTCTCTCTCCCTCCTCTCCCTCCCTTCCTCCTTCCTTCTCCTTCCTTCCTTCCTTCCTTCCTCCCTCCCTCTCCTTCCTTCCTTCCTTCCTCCCTCCCTCCCTCTCCTTCCTTCCTTCCTTCCTTCCTTCCTTCCTTCCTTCCTCCCTCCCTCTCCTTCCTTCTTTCCTTCCTTCCTTCCTTCCTTCCTTCCTCCCTCCCTCTCCTTCCTTCTTTCCTTCCTTCCTTCCTTCCTTCCTTCCTCCCTCCCTCTCCTTCCTTCTTTCCTTCCTTCCTTCCTTCCTTCCTTCCTTCCTTCCTTCCTCCCTCCCTCTCCTTCCTTCTTTCCTTCCTTCCTTCCTTCCTTCCTTCCTTCCTTCCTCCCTCCCTCTCCTTCCTTCCTTCCTTCCTTCCTTCCTTCCTCCCTCCCTCCCTCTCCTTCCTTCCTTCCTTCCTCCCTCCCTCTCCTTCCTTCCTTCCTCCCTCCCTCCCTCTCCTTCCTTCCTTCCTTCCTCCCTCCCTCCCTCCCTCTCCTTCCTTCCTTCCTCCCTCCCTCCCTCTCCTTCCTTCCTTCCTCCCTCCCTCCCTCCCTCCCTCCCTCTCCTTCCTTCCTCCCTCCCTCCCTCCCTCCCTCCCTCCCTCCCTCCCTCCCTCCCTCCCTCCCCTTCCTTCCTTCCTTCCTTCCTTCCTTCCTTTCCTTCCTTCTTTTTTTCTTTCTGTGAGGCAGGGTCTCTTCATGTAGACCAGGTTAGCCTCAGATTCACAGAGCTCTATCTCTGGGTCCTGAGTACTGGGATTAAAGGTGTGTACCACCACACCCTTCCTTTTTCTACCTGAAGATGACCTGCTTGTCCTTTGTCAAGCTGAGAGCCTTGCCTCTCCCTAGGTCCCTTTCAAAACGTCATTCCTATGGCAGTGGCCTAGATAGCAGCCTTGTGAATGCCTGGAAGCCTTCACCTTCTTCACCTCACTCGGTGTCAGGGATGTTGTGCAGCTAGAAAGTGGCCACCAAGGAAGCCCATCCCTTTGAGAGGACCGACTAGCAGTCAGTGCTTCTATTCCATGTAGCAGCTGCAGCCAGAGTGGCTACCACTCTTGTGGACTGACTTCCCACTGAGGGAAGCCCTTCAGGGCTTCGTTATGTCCCCAGGTTGGCAGAGAGGGCAGCAAGTAGGGCTCTGTTCTGGCAAGGCTTATGGCAGAAAGTATCCAGGAAATACTGTTGCTCTTCAGGGTGCTGACAAGATGGGAGCTCTTTCTTGCTTCCCCAGGGGTTTGGGTCCCTAGTTTCAGTAGAGCTGGCCTCTGTTGAGTGTCTCTGCCTGGATGTCCTCAGCTGTAGGTCTTTTGTTCTGCTTCCCTTGGGCATTCTCCTGCTTGCTTTCTAGCTGGAGGCACTGGTACAGCTGCACTGGCCTTTATACTCACTGTACATACTCCTCTAGCTTGTGGGCCTCAGCTGGCTCACACATCCCTTCCTGTTCCTCAGTCAGGACACTGCCAGCATGGATGACTGTTGAGCAACTGAAAGGATGGGTCTCCCTTAGCATTGTCAGGTCCAGTCTGCCTCTAGAGATTGGGTCTGCTTTTCCCTGCAGTCCCTAGATGGCTCGTAATTAAAAAGGACATGCCTTCCAGTTCTGCCTCTGTGTCTGTTACAGGAATCAGCATACTCATTCATTCATATTGAACTTTGTTCTTGTAGGTACCTCCATGCCTATAAACATGCCTAATGGCTTGGCTTCTCTGAGAAACAGCAAGCATATCACTGTCCTGGGTAGATTTTAGAGCTTCTTAGAGTACTGTGCCCATCTTGTCCCATCCCTACCTCTCTACTCCTTTGAATATTTTAATTACCTGTCCATCCTAAAGTCACACACAGTCTATTATCTGACCACAGCTCCTGGTCTTCCCACCTCCCTAGAGTCCATAAGTACCTAGGAAGCCAGTATAGCCAGGTGCTTTACAATAAGGACTTCAGTTCTGCTGCTTACTGGTCAATATGGGTCTAATACATACCAAATCTCTTACAGTGTAGTGTGAGAATCTAATACTATCACATGAAGGATGCTTAGAGCAGATGTACTTCAAAAATATTAGTTTTCTACAGAACATCTGTCACTCAGACACTCTGCTTTCTTTCAGTTGGGCTTCATTTCTCTTTCATGTCTTTCAGCACTTAGTTCCTTGACCCATCTGTATCCATCTGTTGCCATATTGTATTGCCCTCCCTTGCCCGTTATTCATCCCTCAAACCTTTCTTGAAAGATCCAGCTTTGGACCAGGTTGGCTTTCTTCTTCACACTACTGTCAAGGTTACAGGGGGTTGTTCACTAATCCTAACTATTGAGTGCTTCCCAATAGTCCTCCTGTGCAGCCCCATCTAGGTCTTTGTCTTGTCTTCCAAAGAAGTAGCTGCAACTTTCACTGCAGCTAGCTCAAACTTCTAGTCCCCTCATCAAACTCTCCATTCTTTGCAGATAATTTGACTTCCTAGTTCTTAGGTAGAAAGAACAAAAGCCATGCTAGAATGTTCTAAACCCTCTTTGCCTGGCCTACAGACCTGTTTGCATCCCTGCTTACCCCTCCCATCTTCTGCAGTAGAGAAGGTCTTCCATGTGTGTTGGGTGTGTTGGGTTCCAGTCCCTGGTGATCTCAGAAACAACAATCCTTATTTCCAGCTCGTGTGTCTCCCTCTCCTGGTCACTTCTACTTTAAAATGTTACCACTTAGATACACTCCCTTTACTCTCTCACTCTCTGTGCTGTCCCACTGTAGTCTCTGTTGTCTCCTCCCTACAGCTATCTAAAGCTATTTCAACCTCCGTTTCCTTGCTTCTCGCTTTTCAATCTGTCTCCCTACCCACCTCTGCTCCCACTACTACTCTCCAGCAGCCCGTTCTGCCAAGTCCAGTGGGGTCCCTGTTTGGGACACACACTCCTCTTCTACGTGGCATTTTAGGAGGGTGTAACAAACTGGCTTGGCTCTTATTTCCTTAAGGCATATTTATTTCCCCTTAGCTTCTTCGAGACATAAATCAAGACCCACAGCCACCCTTCTTGGTCTCTGCTCCCAGCTCTCTCATGGAGGTGTTCTTTGTCTCCAAAGGATCTTCTTTGTCTAGGATCTTCTTCCTTCCACGAACTCTCTCAGGACAGTCTCACCCACTGCAGCAAGCTCTCATCTTACCAGATGAAGCCTGCACATACACTTGGAAACCTCAGGACCGTACATAGAGCAGCCTTCTGGCCATCCCCACTCACCTCCCAAGCTTACCCTCCTGCATTGCCTGCGGTGGTAGCCTCATCATCTGTCCTGCTGTCTGAGGCAGACAATCTGTAATTGTGTTTGTGACACCTCCCTTCCTGCTTCATATCCAGACTAGTAAAGTTCCATAGTACTAGCAATAGGCAGAGAGCATGAGTTTGAGTTAAAACTCTGGTTCTATTGTGCTGTAGACAAATTACTTAAGGATTGGTTTGTGTGAGTGTACACATGTGTGTTTGTGTATATATGGGCATATGTGTACATGTAGATGTCCTTGTATATGGAAGCCAAACAACCTCAGGGGTGGTTCCTCAGGTGTTGTCCATTGCTTCTTCTTCTTGTTGTCTCTCACTGTTCTGGGTTCAAGAAAGCTAGACTGGCTGGCTATTGAGTCCCAGGATCTGCTTGTCTCTGCCTCCCCAACACTAACTATTACAGGCATGCTCACAGATGCACATTATGCCTAGCTTTTAAACCATGGATTTGGGGAATCAAACTCAGATCCTTCTGCTGTATGGCAAGTACTTTACCAACTAGCTCTCTTTAACCTCTCTCACCTGAGTTATCTCCATAGGCACACACACACACCTGCCTCAACAGGATCTCAATATGTAGCCCAGGTTGTCCTTAAAAGTATGACCCTTCTGTCTCAGAATTCTGAATGCAAAGACTATGGGTGTTCATTACTGAACTCAGATAAATTCTTAATCTTTATCAGTCCCAAGTTCTGCATCTATTAAAAGGAAATTATAACACCTAATTCAAGTGGTCATCAGGATAAAGGAAAACCTTCTTCACTTGGTGTGCATTTGATAATACAAGTACTTAAATAAATATTTAATAACTGAGTTCCCCTCTGTCCCCCCTTCCCACCACTCTGACTTGTCTTATTGTTAAATTGCTGTTTCTATCATTTCCTGACCTTGAAGCACCCCCCCCCCCCATCACATTTACCAGTGTTTTCCTGACTGAGGACCACAGTGCCTGTTTCATCCCTCCTTTTTTTACTTTTGGGGCTAGGAGGCAGATTCTGGAGTCCCCATTACAGGGTCCTATGTGTCTTCTCTCTAAGCTGTGTCTGGATGCCCCCATCCCCACAACTCTGCCTGAGGCCCAGGCCTTATCTTTTTAGTCTGCCATTATGGCCTTGCCCAAAGCCCTTCACCTGCAAAGCTTGCCTTCAGTTTAGCCCATCTCTCCCTGACCACCAGGTGTCTTCTCCTCTGATACCTGCTGTGGTTTCCCTTTCTGACCATGTGAGTTTTTACATGCAGCTTGCCCTATTAGCTCACCCCTCCTGCCTCCCTGAAGCAGCCTGATATCCAGTCCTCCTTGATCCTGTTCCCCCTTTCAAGATGGGGGGGAGCATTGGGGGGTGGTTGAGAAGCTGAATACTACAGTTCTCAGTACAGTGACCAATAGGATAGGCAGAGACATTCAGCAAAGACCAGCTCTACTAAGGAGCCAAATCCCTGGGAAACAGAAAAATATAAAACAAGGCTGGGGGGCATGCTAGTCTTCGCTCAAAATCAAATAGAGCTACCTTGTCCTAAGGAATCTAGAAAGTGCTGATAAAGTGGAGACTCCTCCCACTGTGCTGCCAATCCCATCACGACCACCTGCTCTCCCACACGGACTGCTGTGGGGCCTGTCCTTGTTCCTGACTTTTGCCACCGTTGCTGGTCTTTTAGAGTCAATGCAGTAGTGACACTGAAGCAAACAGTTCTCAGTGAAACTCTTCTCTAAGCCACAGATCCATAGCTTAAAATACTGAGGCAGAAGATACCAAAACTTCTAAGAATGTAGATTTGTTTTTGTTTTTGTTTGTACATTCATTCATTTTTAATGGACAAAATCAATACACTGCCTCAGCTAGAAAGAAAGAAGTGGGGGCAAAAGGTTATAGTTGTGATGAAATGTTGTTGTTGCCATTGATCTGCTATGCAGTGGACTCTTTTGCTTTAGGTGTCACTTCTTTTTGACACAGAATCTCAGGAGGTGGCCCAGGATGGCCCTGAATCTGGTTCAGTCCTTCCACCTCAGCATCCCTAGTGCAATAACAAAGACATGTAAAGCCACACCTCTGTATTTATGTACTAATTATACAAAATGATGGATCTGTGTTATCCTTCCTATACACGTGTACTTATACTCTGATGGTCATCCCCATTACCTCATCTCGTCCCCACTCCCCTGGCCCTTCCAAAATAGAACCTCCACTATTCTCAAGTCTCTTGTTCTAGATTCCATGCAGGAGACAGGATATATCTGTCTAGGTCCAGCTTATTTTACTTAATATCTATTTCCCTTCAAATGACAAATTTTTATTCTTGTTCTTTTTTCATTTTCCACTGTGCTCATACATGTGTGGGTACATGTGTGGGTGGGTGTGTGCGTGCGGAGGCTTAGGAGTCATCCTCAGTTGCTTTTCCACTTGTTTCTTTCAGGTACAGTCTCCTATCAAACCCAGTGCTCACTAATAAAGCCAGTCTTTCAATCCAGCTTGCTCTGGAGATGCCCCTCTCTCCCCTCCAGGATTAGAATTACGGGCATTTATGTGGGTTCTAGGGCCCCAACTCTGGTCCTCATACTTTAGTGCTCTAACCACTGGGCAAATCCCCAGCTCTCATTCTTTTTGATTGCTGAATAAAGCTCCACTATATGTGTGGGCCACATTTTCTGTATCCATTCCCCTCTTGATGGCATTGAGGCTGATTGTGTAGAAGTGCTGTGACGACTGCGCTGGTGCAGATGTCTGTGTTGTGCTGATCTTGACAGATGTCCAGGGGTGGTAGAACCAGATCAGAGGATAGTGCCATCCCCGCCCCACCCCCACCCCTTTCTGGAGAAGCCTCCACACTGATTTCCATAGTAGCTGAACTAAATTCTTTTTTATTTAACTGAAATTGAGGCCTGGTTAGAGCCAAGGTATACTCTGTAAGAAAAGCATGCCTTTGACTCCAGTGAAGGTCCTGGCTCTGTTGTGGTAAAGAAGCATTTGTTTCTAGTTTGAATGTTCATCTGGGTCAGTAAGAGGACAGACCATTCCCAAGAGTGTGCTTTGATCTGAGGGAGAGAAAGTGTCCAGTATGTAATGGTGCGAATCATTAGTTAACAACCCTGCAGGAAAAATAGTCATAATAATGGATTCCCCTAACATGGAGTTAATATAGCTAATTTTTCCCTGGTGATTTTTAGAGATAGTAATTGGCTCCACATTGGAAATGTTCAAGTTCCCTGAGCACTAGGCTCCAGCAAGACAGATAGTAAACCTGTCTCAGCCCTGTGAAGCTCCGTATTCACCTGAGGTCTCCTTGCCAGCGTCCCAAAAGAAACCAGGACTCGTCAGGTTCCTGTTTTCATCTTCACTAATGGGGTCTCCAGATCAACATGCCCCTAACCAAAACCTGAACCCCCTTCTTTCCCAGCAGTATAATATTTACTATCACTGACCCTAACTGGCTGTTCCAAACCTTGAACCTCGGTTCTCCTTTCTGCCACCATATCCATCTGCTGTTGATTCTACTTCTAAAACTCACTGCCAGTTAGATCTCCCAAGTGTCCAGTTCTCTCCATCTTTCCTTCCTGCCCTCTGGTTCCACTCCCATTCCCTCAGCCTCAGGAACAGCCCTGTGTAGGCTCCCATTTCTCTCCTCTTCCTGCAGACAGCACAGTAGCCAGCTAGAGGGTCTTCCCAAACAAAACTCTGGTGACATCATCCACCCCTTTCTTAGAGCAGGTCTTAACCATCTTGTGTAGCTAAGGCAGAGATCAGAGTGCCGTGCTTGTTTTACCTGGCTTTCCTCCCGCAGTGTCACTGCCCAGGACAACTGTTCCTTCACCTGTGGTCTCATCGCCCATCCTTCCCACAGCCCTGTTTTGTCTAGGTCAACTCATTTCCTTCTCTAGAAACATGGTAAATTACCTCCCCATAAAGGTTCCAAGAACTCTCTTCAGTTCAAACTTCTACATATACCTGGATGTTCCATAAAATAGAGATTTGCTCTTGTGATAGACAGCAGGCTCCACAAAGGTGACCCCACTGCTGTAGTGCTCCTGCGTCCTCTGCTAGCTCAGAGGCAGCTATAAGTATGCTTCGTGAGTACAGATTACATGGTGCAGAAGAAGCCCCTGGTGACAGGACCTGTGGATGGAAGAGCTCCAGAGATGATGGCTCTTCTTCCACAGGGAGAGGCTGAGGTTTCCATGACACATCCACTGGAGGGAGCTGATTTGTTCGAGTTCTCCATTCCATTGAGCCAAAACTCACTTGTTTTTCTTTTTTCTTTGTTTAGTTGAAGCTCGCTTTTACTCTGGACCATGAGACTGGATTGCCTCAAGGATGCCATATCTATGAGTACCGAGACAGCAACAAGTAAGCTAAGGCACTCACTCAGTGGAGAGCACCACCTACATGCTGAGCAGCTGTGGCAGGCTTTCTAGCTCAGGTTTCCATGCAGGGGGTGCTCAACATTTTTGCCACCATGTGAGAAAATCTCTGGTACACACACAAAATGTCCACCCCCCAAAGTCTCTTTTGCCCTTAAATATAATAGAAAGGAACCTGTATAGATAGAGGGCTGGGGCAGTGGCTTAAAGCATGTACTGTAAAAGTGTAAGGACCTGAGTTTGAACCCCCAGAACCCACATAAACCCAAGTTCAATAGCACAAGCCTATAACCCCAGTATTCCTACAGTGAAATATGAGGAGGAGAGAAGAGAGTCCTTGAAACATAGGCCAGGTAGCCTGGTATACAGAAAGCTCCAGTGTCACAGGCTACACAGGTAGCCTGGTGTACAGAAAGCCCCTGTGCCAAACACTGTGGAAAGTGAGAACCAACACTGAAGTTATCCTCTGACTCCACATTTCTTCATGGCACACACTCATGAACATTTACACACATAAATGTGTGTGTGTATCACACCATACATATACAATCATACATGCATGCATGAAAATAAAGCAGGTGTAAGAGTTGATGAGTAAGACGTGTGTTAGGAAACAAACCTCCCTTTTCAGGACCCACCCTCCTCCCCACCCCACCCCACCCCAGTGCTCATCCCTTGCCTATTTACCTGAGTCAGTGACTTTGGCCTTGGTTGTGGCTCTGTAGCCACCGCCACCATGCTTACTGCTTCTGTAGTGACCCTGTGGCTTGTGTAGTTGGGAGGTGTACACAGATGCAAAGTGGTGTAGCCCTGTTAGAAAATGGCCCCAATATAATTTTAAAGTACCTTTTCTCTTCTTCAAAGACCCTGATTCTCTGAGTGTGTGTTGTTAGTGAGACAGGGACACTGGCGGTGAGTGAGGTGGAGGGGCTATGCCTTGATGATGGTGGTGGTGGTGGTGGTGGTGGTGGTGGTGATGATGATGATGATGAAGGGGATGGTGGTGGTGTTGGTGGTGGTGATAATGATAGCAGCTCACATTTGGGCACCTGCTGCATTAGACTATTAGACTCCTGGGGACCAGCATGTGCCATTCCTACTTAGCCCTCATCACAACCTGAAGAGTGTGCTTCCATTACTATGCACTACAGAAGCTGAGGCCTAGGGAACTCTGCCAGCTCACTCCAAGTACCTTACATACACAGCCAACATTAACATGTCTACAGTGGGGAAAGACTAGGTGGAAGACAGTTGTTATCACCCTGGGAAACTATCCTCAATAACCAGTAGGCCCAGCCTGGACTTCAGAACAATGTATTCTGGTATCATCCTATAACTATCCAAACTATGTAATCTTACCCAGCTGAAGGAATAGGCACCTGCCAGCAGAGCCAGCCATTACCTCCCAGAAGAATTCACTACTCAGAAGATGTGAGTAGAAGATAGGTCAGTGGGTACCCTTGTGACCATATCTGCACGCAGGTTGCCTTCTGGGTATCATTGCAATGCCTGTATCTTTAGGCAGATGATGTACTTGCCATTGGACAACACTAATTCCCACTGCATGAACCATGGGGAAGGTCATCCAGTCATCCTCCAGTGCCTCCATCTCCCATCCTGGATGCTGCTAGAAGGCATCCCAGTGCTGCGAAAGCCATTGTGTCAGAAATACCATCTTGGTTTCTTATTATGCTCAGGTCAGCAGCAAAGTCAGTCTGGAATTCTCTGAAGCCAAGGACAAGATGGGAGAACTAAGCAGATTCCTGGGTGGCTGGGCAAGCTTTCTTAGAGACCAAGCACGTAACTCATAAACAGTGCAGCAATACTGTTCTGCTTCCCTCTCCTTGCTCCATACTGTTCTCCATGCCTTGGCCCTCACTATTGGCCTTCAACTGCTTGTCAGGATGCATCTTTTATTATGAGTCTTCCACAGAACCCTCTTGCCTTTCAGCCACCAGCCAGCCTCACAGGCCTGCACACTGCATCTTCCAGGGCTTCCCAGTGATGCAAAGCCATCTTCCCAGGTCATTCTGGTATATTTGAGTTATTGAAACAACTGTTTGTTCACAGACCCTATCTATGCTCATACCACTTAGTGGCCTTTCTGTCCACTTCTTACCAGGAGAGCAGAGCAGCCGTAAGCCTCTGTACAAGCCTGGCCACTGGGAAGGAGTGGAACGTCTGAATAGGGACTCCCAGGCTGCACTTACTCTTAAGTCACTTCAGCCAGTCTATGGGAAGCCCCAGGGCCAATGACCTTTGGAGGCAACTCCCCTTCTTTAGGGCCTGGCCTGTGTCTGACCTCCACACACATGGGGTAATGCTTGATGATTCAAGACATGGATGGCATCAGGAAGAGGGCTCCAAGACAGCTGCAGCATCAGAACTGAGCAGCCACTTCCTGGACTGTGGCAGGGGATCCAAACTTACCACCCTTGGGGGTGCGGGGTGGGGGTGGGGTTAGGGGGCGGAGCAAGGGATTTTGGACAAAGCCCCATGTTTAATTAATTCATCCCTCCATCTGCTTGGTTCTTCTCCTCTTCCTTCCCCCCTGAGTAAGCAAATGGAATATTTCCCAGCAGCCCCTGACAACTTCAAACCAGCATCAGCACTTCCCAACACTTTTGAAATGGCACTTTCTGTCTGTGCTTAGAGCTGTAACTGCAGTGTTACCTAAGAGCCATTCCTGACAGAGGGTGAGCACCTTCAGGCCTCCTGCAAATGCAGACACTGCCAGGTCAGAATAAAGAATGACTTCCTGTTCCTTATAAAGCCCCAGGTTAGGAGAAAGAGAAGCTGAATCAACCCAGAGATAGGAAGAGTGTGCAGAGCTGGAGGTGGCACAGCCATAGACATGCCAGAAGTGACCTCATGGAAACAGCTGCAGCTGGAGCATGCATGCAGAGTCAGCTACTCACAGTGCAGGTGTGGGCCTCTGTGACCGTCGCAGCAGGTGGGGTTTGTACCCTTGGCTCTTCCTGTTCTTGTTGCCTAGTGTCAGACACCCAACAGCAGCAACCAGAGTATGCGGGTGCCAAAATACAGTGTCTGATTCCTCTTGCTTCCCCTAATAGAAGATGAGAAATCATATATGTTCTCACTTCACAGAAAGGAAAACCTGTGATCTAAGAGATGCCCTGCCCAAGGTTGTATGTAAGAAGCAGACAGGCTTCTCCCAGAGTGCTGCTTCCTCTATGAGGTGCATAGCAGGCATGGGTCCAGCCTGTGGGTCTATAGAGAACTGATGCCAAGTTGCCTAGGGATCTGTGACAGGGAAGTCAGCAGGACTAGGATAGCTGCTGCTGCATCAGGGTTTATAGTACCTTCGTGTATTGTGTGTGGCACCTTTACTGTGGCTGTCTATACACATGTGATCTGTATGACCAAGATTACCAAGATTGGGGGGCTAAATCAGCATCATTTCTCAAGATTTGCTAGGAGAACCAGGAAAGATGGGGCTGAAGAGATAAAACCCTGAAGTTACTTACCAAAGGTTTCCCATACTGCCAAGCTTGTACTTGGCTGTTCAGATACTGTTCCCCTTCTCAGGCCAGAACGGTTTAAAACAAGAAGACATGAAAGTCCCAAGAAATGAGCTGATTGTGCGCCATAGACCCTTCAGTGCATGCACATACATGGAACAATGGTCCATGTTCCAGCATGCAGAATGACATAGGCATTATACTGTTTTCTTCTGTGGTGCACACTAGAAAATAAATGTATACAATAAACTCACTTCATAAAACTTACTTTGAAACCACTATATGCAGAGAGAAAAGCTACAGACCCTAAGTATGTAGTTGGAGGCCATTGTCTCCTAGTCATTGTTCTGTTGCTATGCAGAAACACCATGACTAAGGCAACTCTTACAAAAGAGCATGTTACTGGGGGCTCAATTACAGTATCAGAGGGTCATTCCATTATCATCATGGCAGGGAGCATGGCAACGTGCAGGCAGGCATGGCACTGCAGCAGTAGCTGAGAGTACATCTTGGTCCATGGGCAGCAGGCAGAGAATAGTACAGTACTTAGGAGGTAGAAATAGAAGGATCAAAAGTTAGGGTCATCCTTGGCTACATATTGAGTTTGAGACCAGCCTAGACTTCAGGAGACCCTCTTTCAAAAAGACAAAAACAGAAAGAAAAAGAAAATGAACACACTCACAAGTCAAGAAATAGACTATTAGAGCCCCTAAAAATGGAATCATTCAGTAAGTCTTAGTTTTCCTCTGAGTATTACATTAATGAGATCCATCGTTGTATATGGTTGTGCTCCCTTCATTTTCATTGCTACAGAACTTTCCTTTGAAAAGCTGAAGATACAGGACAGTGATAGAGCACTTGCCTGGCGTACACAAGGCCCCAGGTTGGATCCCTAATACAGTGATAAAAATAGTTTGAGAAACTATGGGAGGGTTTGTTTTTTTTGTTTTTTTTGTTTGTTTGTTTGTTTGTTTTTGGGTTTTTTGGGAAAGACTTTTATCAGTTCTTTGAGAATTTCATATACTATATTTTAATCATATTCACCCCCAGTTTCTTCTTCTAACTTCCCCACCTCCCTACTTCCTCCCCAGCTTCTTGTCATTGTCCTCCTCTTCCTCCTCATTCATAATGCATTGACTCTAATTTGTGCTGTCCATATACTTCTGGGTGTGAACTGACTTACCAAGAGCTACACCCCTAAATAAAACTGACTCACTTCTATCCCAGAAGCTATCAACTGTCATAGGTCCTCAGCTAAGGGTGGAGGCCATAAACTCCTCCCCAGTCCATGACAGAATGTTGCCTAGGCTTGATCTTGTGCAGGTGTTATGCAGGTGACATGGATGCTGTTAGAGCGTGAGTACAGCATCCTGACATGCCAAAAGATATTGTTTCACCCCAGTCCTCCCTGACGTCTGGCTCTTTCTGACATAGTACCTGAGCTTTGGAGATGGAGTGATATGGATGCCACACTTGTGGCTGGGCACTCCAGCAATCACTGTCCACTGCACACAAGAATAATTCTCTGATGAGGTCTAAGAGCTACACTAACTTATGAGTAGAAAGACACAAATTTAGAGGGCAGTTAGGCTGTGTCCTTTTAGCAAAATAATAACAGTAGCTCTGCCCCTGGGTTCTGTGAGCTCCCCCAATCAAGAGATCTTGGTCACATTTACAGAAACAGGTATGTGTTGCCTCCTGTGGGATGGGCTTAAGTTCAGCCAGTGACTGGCTACCTCAGAACATTTGCAGCACTTCTGCACCGCGGGCATAGCTTACCACCCTGCTCAGTATTGCAGCTCACAGGGCGCACAGCTGAGTAATACTATTAAAGACTCTTCCCACAACAGCCTACAGAGTATCTTTTAGTATGGTTAAGGTTAAACAACAGGGAGGAAGCTTCTTAGTCAGTACCAACTTGATCTCTCCATGTCCTGTGACAAGTGTGTGTGGTGTCTGCAATAGGTATTATCATCAAGTTCTGGTAGGCAACCAAACTGTGAAAGGCTTTTAGAGCCAGGTGTAATGTAGTCCTAGAATTTAAGAGGTGGATGCAGGAGGATCAAGAGTTTAAGGTCATCCTTAGCTACATAGTGAAATTGTCAAAAAAAAAAAAAAAAAAAAAAAAAAAAAAAAACCCTGATTATCTACTCCACATTAATCTAATCAGCGTTATGATTCTGTGTTGAAGTCATTATAGCCGGGCGGTGGTGGCGCACGCCTTTAATCCCAGCACTTGGGAGGCAGAGGCAGGTGGATCTCTGAGTTCGAGGCCAGCTTGGTCTACAGAGTGAGTTCCAGGACAGCCTGGGCTACATGGAGAAACCCTGTCTCGAAAAAACAAAACAAACTAACAAACAAACAAAGAAGTTATTATAGACAAATCTGTGTATATATGCTTTTGTGTGCACATGAATATATTCTGTTTGAGTGTAGCCCTAGGAATAAAACTGTTCATCCTATATGACTGCACTTAGCAAGTGGCAAGAGTTCAGGCCTTTTCAAAATTTCTGCCTGATTTTCTGGTTTTTCTCGTCGGTGTGGTTTTTGCCTATTCAGGATGTGAATCCTTTGTTGACTGCACACATTGCACATATCAGCCTAGAGCAGGCAGTAATGACTAGAGAGCAGGAGCGAAGCCTCAGACACTGCAGTTCTTTACATGAAGGAATAGAGGTTAACAGCACCACTTTCTGGTTCCCAGTCTCTGGCCAGCCAGGGAATCCCTACAGCTTTGATTCTGTTGGTTGTCATCTTACTCCTAGGCTATGACTAAGGAAGTGGGATTCTAGAATCAGTGACCAGGATTCTGGATAGCCACAGGTACAATTATCAAAAAACTGTTCTTCTCTGTTTTTCTTTTCTTTTCTTTTCTTTTCTTTTCTTTTCTTTTCTTTTCTTTTCTTTTTTTCTTTCTTTTTTTTTTCCAGAAATGTCTTTTAGGGACCTATCTTTATGGATGAATTCCCAGGCCTTTCCATGGTTATGTACACATTCATTCCCTGTGTGGTGTCATATCCCTTAGGGAAACCCATCAGGAGAGTTGAATTCCAGGCCCACTTACCATTACAAGAGATAGTAAAGAAATTCTTAATGATTATACTACATGGACATGGTATGTGACTCTGCAGTTAAGCAGGGATTCAGAGGGATCAGTAAGCCCTCAGAGCCCAGAGCATTTTTTGGACTCTGTGATTAAATACTGAGGGTGCAACTCCCAAGATCATAGAGGTACCCTAGAGGAGAGCTACTGACCCACCACACCATTATATTTGACATTTGCTCCTTTGTCCAGTGGGTCCTTCCTCCCAGTTCCCTATGGCCCTCTCATCTGCCCCCATCCCTACTTTCTCTGATAACCATTGCCAAGATGGTCATAGATCTCAAACCAGAGGGAGTCCTCCATGCTTGCCTATGTACAACCCTAGAGGGCTGCATATGGTTCTCCATGGCTTCCTGAATGAGCCACATACCACTAGGCTCAGGTCTCTTAACCTATTCTGTCTCCTGTTGTCTTGTGCCAGATGGTGTCCATAGCAACTGAGGTCTGTGTTCTTGGCTAGGGGCTCAGAATGCAGGAAGGACCCACGGCACTTTTTAGTCTCAGCTGCCCTGTTTGCAGTTCCTGAGTCCTAGACAAGATGCACAGAATCTTTCGGCATGAAGAGCACAGAGACCCAAACCTAGCAGTCCCTACAGACTGCTGAGAGAGCCAGCCATATCCCGGAGAACTTTCTCAGTTTTTTCCACACTCTTCTCTTTGCAACCCAAGAGATTTTCCTACAGGACAGAACTTCACAGTACCAAGAATTCTTTCTTTCACTAAAGATTTCTCAGCTTTCACAAAGACTGTATTAAAAGTATACTCTTGGTTGACACAGGGTGCCATTAAATAACATTAGTTAAATGTCTTTTCTTATCTCTGCCACTCCCTCTCCTTAACTCCTTAACTAAGGGATGAACTGCAGTTCTCCCCTTTCTGTGGAGCCTCTTGGGGCCATAGCAATCCCATATAACTTGGAGCCCTCAGTCATTTCCTTTCCAGATGCTCTGTAGCACATGGTGGCATGCTCTTACCACAGTGGGCTAGGGGTTAATGAACAGCAGCACTTTTACTGTCTCTGAATCTATACTGCTCAGATCTATACTGTTCTCTCAATTCCCTGATCTGACCAAGTTGCTGCCTTTGCCTTCTCTGGGCACCTGTGCAGGCACACATCTGTAACCCAGAGGCACTCCAGAACCAACCTCATAGTCATCCAGCAGCTTTCAAACCCAAAGAAGCTTGTTCCTCTCTAAGACTTCAAGAAATTCTGGAAGAGGCTGTGATCTTTGGGCCTGTACCCCATTGAATGAACAGACCACACATTGCTGTCCAGTAGACAGTGAGCCATAGCCTCTCTCTACCAGTATGCTAGACCAGACACTAGGCACATTCAGTGAGAGTGGCAAGTGTGTCTGCTCTAATAACCCTCCCCAGGCACCAGAGGCCTGTGAGACTCACAGGTTAGCCCTCCAGGAAGCAGACCACAGGACTTCAGGTTGGGTCTGAGCCTGAAGAAAGGTGCCCATGGCCATCACCTCCAGCAGCTACTTGGCAGGTAACCAGAGCATACTTGGCTCACTCAGCTCTTGGCTGTGCTCTCCATAGGGAAGTGTTTCTAATCTGTCCTCACTGCTACTCCCATGCACTCTGAGGCATTGTGGCTTTCTCTTGGTGGTTGGGCAGGAAGCCTCCAGAGCCTGAAGGAATTGCCATGCTTGATGACAGACAAAGGCTATTGTTGACTATAAATCACTTAGCTGCTGCCTGGCTTATTTAAGGGGAAGAGGACATGTTAACTGTTCTGAGGGTAGTCTTCTTGTGGTGGATACCCATCTGGAAAAGGATCTCACAGAGTGACTCAAGCTGTGCCCACTGAGTTAAGTGGAAGGAAATACCTCACTTAGGTACAGCTTTGCAAAGCCAACCAGCAAAGCCTGACTGAGGTACACAACACAGATCATTCCATTGACTTGTAGCCCCCCCTCACTGGGCATCCTCAAGTGACCCACCTTAAGCACTACTGGGCCAGGCTCCAAGGTAAGGGAGCCAGAGGATGACTAGCTGGGGTGGCATCACATTGAGGGAGGCAGAGCTGGCTTAGCCCTGGTTGTGGAGACTGTGTTCTCACCGCCATATCTCTGAAGGCTGTCTAGAGCTCTCTGGTTCTGTAGTCAGTCCTCCTTCAGGTGGAGGTGCTCCACTCACCTGCCAGGGCTTTTGTCTCAAAAGCTGTTAACATCTCCATCTGTGTCCTTGTTCCCTATTTCTTCACACAAGGCACTGTGGCTGCCTTCTCCTAGGTGTTTGACCTAGCTGTGGTGCTTCCACAGATGTGTAATGTTTGAGCTGTTTAGAATGAGAGGAATACAATTGTTCTGTAGACTCCTGTTTTCACTTGGAAGAGGTCATAGCCTTTGAAGCATCTAAACCTTGTCCTTTACTGTATATACCCTTTTAATGGCATCAGCTAGACATAACTGAGGTTTTAGTAACTGAGGATTACTCAAAATATTTATGTTATGTAAAAAGTGTTTGGGAGTGGGTGTTTTTACAGTATGGAGATTGAACTTAAAAGTTCATACATACCAGGGAGTGCTCCATGAGCTGCAGCCTTAGTTATTTTTAATTCCTTACTTTGAGACAAAGCCTTTCTAAATTTCCCAGGCTGGCCTGGCTGTCCTTGACCTTGGGATCCTCCTGTCTTAGCCTCCAAGTAAGATTACATGTCTGCAGTACCATGCCCAGCTGAAAATGCTTTCTGCAGAGTCTGCTGCACTCTGCACAGCCATTTTCCCCTACAGTGAGTGACCACAGAGTTGCAGGGTTTTCCCTTGACTTTACTGAAACCTTGCCCTGTGTGTCTTTGTCTCTTCCCTGATGACTACCAGACCAATTGTCACCTCACCGCTGTCTATGCAGTAGCTGTGAACACTAGGCCTTGTGGGGGCATAGAATCCTTAGGGAGATAGGCAAGTGTTAGAATTCTCATCCCAGGTGAGAGAAGGTTATGAGTCAGAGCTAAGACTACCCTGGGTGCTCCATACAGCAAAGTGCCTGTTCCATGTAGACACATGACATGTTTCCCAGAGCTACCTTTGAGACATACCTCCTAGTTCTGCACCATCTTCCACTCTCTGAGACTCTGTATGTTTGTGTTCCACATCTGCCAGCTAAGCTAAATGGACTCAACTACTATATGTATTTTCCTACCCCATCCCATCCCGTCTTATCCCTTCCCTTCCCTTCCCTTCCCTTCCCTTCCCTTCCCTTCCCCTCCCCTCCCCTCCCCTCCCCTCCCCACCCCATCCCACCCCATCCCATCCCACCCCATCAAGAAGTACCTCCTTCCCTGGGGCCTGGTGAAGCTGCCCACCACTTTAAGCTAAATGAGTGTCCTCTATCCTTCAGTATAACCAGACTAGTCGGTTGGTCACCATGTTTTGTGTAAGGAATGCCATTCATCACTGTTCTGCTCATGAAACAGAATGCCCTTTTCACTCCCTCTGACTTTCTCAGTGAATTTTCCAGTGCTGATGTCATCAAACTTGACTCTGATTGTTAACATAGCCCTCAGTCTCAGAACTACCAGTCCCCTGCTGAGTACTACAAGAGGCGGGTTCTTGCCTCTGCCTGTGCAGCTCAGTGGAATGTGAATGCTTTTGACTGTGAGATGGAGAGTGCCTATTAAGAGGCTTTGCTGGATTCTCTTTAGATTCTGGTTCCCAGTGCTTAGCACAGACCTGGGACCCAGCCAGGGAAGCTGAGAAGAAACCAGTTTGTAGCACTGATGATGTTCTGATAAAAGACGATCTGACTCCATGTGCCCAGAAGCAAGAACAGTCCCTCCAGCCCAGCTAGCACACTGCAGATGCTCAGCAGACACTGGGTGCACACCTCTCCCTGCAAGCATGGCTTACATGTCCTTAACCTTAATATGTCTGTTTCTACTAAATCACCAGATTCCTGTCTCCTCCATTTACTCTAGATGGCTTTCATAATGTAGGTTAAGAATTCCTGATCTGAAATCCAACCAAAGACCTTATGAACTTCAAGTTTTAGATTTTAGAACATTTTAAATTTTATATTTTTTGTATTCCAGAGCCTATGCAAATACTCACAAATCTGAAAATGAAATCTGAAGCCCTTCTAGTCTCAGCCATTCAGAGATTGACAGCCTGTATGCTAATCATGTTTATGAAGTACTTAGCAGTGTCTTGGCCCCTAAGATAAGAAATGAGGAATCATCTACTCCCTGGAATTGAGATTCCATGGGCCCTGTGGGGTTTGCAGTGCCATTTCTGTGCCCATTTAGTTACCAAGACCAGGACTTCTATTGCCTTTGGACTCTTGGGATATGAAGCTGCCATCCACATGAGGGTGCCCACTCCACAGCCTCCACATTCTTGCACCACCAGCATTCTTGCAGTTCCTTTCTGTTCAGGCAAGCCCACCATGGGAGCCAAGCCAGTGCTGTTCAGACCTCAGTAGAGCCATCCACAGCCAGGAAGATGCAGAAATCATCACAGAGAGCCTCTATGCAGACCAGAGAGTTCTGTTCCCACTGCTAACCCTAGAGAAATGAATGACTCTACAAATGGCCCAGATTGCAAGAGGAGCCCTGGGAAATTCTACCATGCACTTCACAAATTAGAATAGTCATTGTGTGTATTGTAACTCCAGTGTAAACCTCATTCCTTTGTTTGCCCAGCTAGAGCCAAGCACTGTGCAGAGCATGGAAATAATAAAGGCCTAGAAAACCCACTGAGGAATGTAAAGCAGTATTTATGACAAATACCTGGGGTGGGGCATGATGGGAGAAATGTCCTTGGGCTCAATCAGCTCATGGTCAGGTGAGCAGTGTGGTGGGAACACAAGGTAGGAGTAGCACAGGTCACCTAGCTGTGGCTAGGAAGCAGCAAATGGCAGGAGGGAAAGGGGCCAGGAACAAGGTCTAGAGCCTGAGAGCCTCCATCACTCAGGGCCTGAAGTGCCCTTTCCTCCTAAATACTCTGCTACCTTCCAAATCAGTGTCATCAGCAAGGGACCAGGCTTTCAACTCATGAACCTAGGGGGTATTTCATGTTCACACCATGCTGGGTAACAAAGGAATTAGGAGCCAGGCTCCCAGAGGTGCCCAGCCTGGAAAGGAAAGTACATGCACTGCTTCTTTCAGCTGGGGCCTCATTTGACAGGCAAGTGCCCTGTGAGCAGGAGGCAGGAAGGAGCCTGTATTTTGACATGGAGAGCACAAGGCAGGTACCTTGGTGCTGCCAGGTAGACAGAGCAAACCTCCTGCGCATGTGCGTGTGTCTAGTGTAGTCCAGACACATGTCAGGGAAACCCAGAACTCTCTGGATTGGAACACGTCCATCTAAAGCATTCTGAACCCAGTTCATAAAACCATGGGTCAATATTTTTAAAGTCACATAACTAATGAACTCTGCCAGACTCAACAGACCGCATCCCAGGGGGTGATAAGACAAGTGTTAGTGCAAAGGAAACAGCCCGGGCAGGAAGAGGCTTTCCTTAATCTGTTGGGTTTCGTGTTTATAGTAGAGCAGCTGCCCTTGGACAAGAGTATTCATTTATCAGGTCACCCACAAAGGAGGCTTACTCACTATGCTTACCCTGTTTGGGTTTAAGTAATAACTGTCTACAGACAAGTAAAATTTGATCAGGGCAAGTTCAGTAGATCCCATCAGGCCTGCAGAAGCTGTCTCAGGTTCTGACTGCCAAGTTCGCGTGCCTGTTGTCCAGCAGGAATAAGCAGAGAGAAAGCTGTAGAAACCCTAGCCTAGAAGACCCTAGCCTAGCCCCGAAGAGCTCTATTTTCACCCTTTAAAAATGTGTATTGTCTTTCACTCAGTATTTCTATAAAGCAACAGCAAAGTGTGATTCTAGTGTGCTCATTTGGTCCCTGAACATTTCATCAGTATCCAGCTGGTCTCTGGAATTTCCAAAACTATTCAAGCCTAGATTTTTCACATCTTCCTTCCCAAGGCTTGGGTTCTACAGAGGAACTGAGGCAGAGGAAGAGCCAGGTCACATTGGTCAGCCCTCAGTGACTCCCTTACCAATCAGGAAAAAGAAGGCAGTGACCCAGCTAAGCACCGTGAGTGCTGCAGAGGAGGTTCTGTGAGTCCTTACTTCCAGCAGAGACTGTCACCTCCTGAGTCCTGTACTGAGATACCCAGAGGCACCTTCTCACGACTGCTAGCTTCTTGTGGGTTCAGTGACACAGATCGGGGCCCAGGCTGTATCTGGAAGCATGTGTCTCTCCATGCGGTCTTAATCGCTCTCTGTTGTCTTGAAGTAAAACCAGCATGTGCAGAACTGTAAGGCGCTGATCTTTGTAAACAAAGAAATAATCTCTGATGAAAATTATTTAAAGCATGGAAGTACACACCTATAATACCAACACTCAGGAGGCTAAAGCAAAAAATTTGCCATAGGCTTGAAACTAACCTGGTTTATATAGTGTAGCAAGTTCCAGAAAATCTGGGCTACATGGTTAATACTATCATCATTATTATCATCATCACCATCATCATTCTCATAATAAATTATATATTAATTATATAATAATAATAATAATAATAAAAAGTATTTAGTAGCTGCTTACTGTGTCCTAGACACTGTTCAAGGTACTGGGAAATAAGGCAGTTGAGCTGTCTGAGCCATCCAGGTTAGTGGTATTGGGCAGCTATAACTGGCCCAAAAGAATGCAGGGACAGGAAGAGCAGGAAAAAAAATCCCAAGCAGACAGGTGGATCCCGCAGGCCAGGACTGCTTAGGACAGACCAGCTAAGTGAGCAAGCTTACACAGGCACTACTGGGAGGTGACTCAGCCATGGGTTGGAGCAAAGCCATGACGCATGGAGAATCTGCATTCCAACCTAAGCATGTCTGGCTCCAGGACACCTCTCACCTGTGCCTTGGACTTCTGATGAAAAATTAGGGCTGGTGGTACACTAAAATGGTTTCCCAAGTGCTGCTCTTTCTAGGAAACTGTTTTTAAACTCTGCCCCCATGCATGGTGGGGTTATGGCTTACTCGGATACAACCTCAAATGTCAGCAAAGCCATAGAGAGGTTGAAAAAGAAGGAACATCTCCCTTGTACCCTCCAAAGACTAAAGCCTGTGGACAAGGCCCTGGGCAGTTCACCCAGTGGCTTGACAACTTAGACAGTTCTGATTATGTCCCTATGCCATAATGCATAGAGGATGCACTCTGTCTGTTCCTCCCATCTGTTCTGGTCTTCCCCAGAGCCTCAGACCAGCAGAGAGAAATCAAGCCATGCTTGGTTCTGGATCCGTTGCAGGTGAAGTGTACATCGTGGGAAGGGGAATGAGGCAGAGCAAGCAGCTTGATTCACTCACCCCAGGGCTCCCTCCAATAATATCCCTCCCTAGAGATGCACTCAGGTTCCTCCCACAGCCTCTGCAGGCCTGGTCTTGTATTGCCCAGACAAAGATCACCTACATTTTAGAAAGGACACTCAGTTACTTCCAGTGTCCTCTTGATTGGATGGAACCAAGCAATGCTGGGACACAGGCCATCCCCCAGACCCACAGGAGCAGCCCCATGATGCAAATCCAGCTGTGCTCTGCCTCTAGCTTGGGGTGGGCTGCCTAGGTAAGCTGATACACAAGCCGGCTTGGTAAAGGAGAAGGAAAAGTAACATTCAATACGAAGTCAAGTTTGAGGGTCCAGGTCAAGTAAGGCTTGGAGTTCTTTAGAGAGCAGAAGAAGCTCTGCAAGCATTTGGATTTCATGTGCCATCCCAGAGCAGGGTTCTCCAAAGGGAAAAGCTTGTACATCCTTCCCACTTAGCACAGCCACCCCAACTCCAGAAAGCCCGGTGAGGCCAAAGCTGCAGGACTTGGTGGTGCCCCACCCAGATCTGGGCCCTGCCACAGTCTGGCCCCAGTCATCTTCTGTAGCCTCTGAGACTCAGTTTCCCTGTGTGCACATTAAGACCTACAGTTTCTTCCTGGGAAAGGACTCATTGGGCTGGATGACAAAGCACACAGAGAGCTTGGCTGCACTCTTTTCCTTCCCACCATCAGTGGCTTCATCACTCCAGGGTGGACTTGGAAAACGAGGCCCACCCCACCCCCAGCAGCCCAAACAAGAGCTTTTTCATGGAGGTGAGCAAAGCACACTTTCAATAAAGCAAAGCAGTCTGAGCTCCCAGGAGTACCTGCTCCTCCTCTCTAGCTGTCTCTTGTAGTTGTGTGTATGAGAGAATCAGTGTGTTTAAAACACCCTTCTCCATTGAACATCTTAACACCCAAATTCTAGCTTTAAAACCAAAGTTGATCCCTCTCAAAATCAGAGGTGACACAGTTGTTTTCCCTGAGCTTATCCAAGCTCTGTTCTTGGTACAGGCCAACAGGGACAGCCTCCCCTACTTGGGTATAAGAGGGAGCCCTGGCCTTGGCTAGGAGTCTGAGCAGGGCCAAAATGCTTGTTGCAGGCAGCAGTGGCTCCCTGAGGTGATAGTGCTTCTGTGTGCCTTGGCCACACCTCCTCTAATCAGTGGTTCCAGCTTCAGTGGAACTAGAGAAAGGCGTGTGTGTCAACATCATAAAAGAGCCAGCAAGGCCCAATTACCCTTCACTGCAAGGCCACACGGCACACTGCCTGGTTCTGCTTAGGGGCCAGAGCTGTTGCCCACGTGCAGGCCTGCCCCGTGCCTCTGTGTGCAGAGCTAAGCCTTGGGAAGAGAGAGGCTTCGTGGCTAGCTTTACGCTGACAAAGGGCTTTCAGTGCTGTCAAAGGACTGGGAGCAATCCCTTCCCCCTCCCTACCACAGCCACTGGGCCTCTCTTTGGCAGGGCCAGAGGGCTGCATTTGGACGCCTAGCCTCTGGAGATTTCCTTTTGAACTAGAAAAACATGGCTCAAACATGCTTCACTGCAGCAGGCTCTGCCTGCTCAACCTATAGAAAAGCCTGGAGTAGATTCAGCCCCACAGACTAGAAAACCTGGCTCTGGCCTCACCCACAAGGCCTATTATGTCTGGCTCCAGAGGCCTGCTCCTCTGGGGTTTTCCATGCCTGTGAACTAGGCCCCATTCATTTCCCTGTGGTTTCATGGGAACGTCCAAAATTTTGAGCAGGTTGCAGGGAGCTCAGGAGGAAAGGGGTCAGTGAAAGGCCCTAGCTGTGACGTGGAGTGCCCTGTGGTCAAGCCATGGTGGGCGCCTTGTCTGTATGCTGCTGCCTCTCCTCCCCAGGCACCCCTCTCATTTCCCTGAAGCTTGGCCTGCAGCAGCACTCCCCTTCCCCCCTCCCAGGCCTCTACTTTCCAGCTCCCTAGCCACCAGCTCCACCCTGGCCTGGCCTCAGAGGGAACTGCAACAAGATCTCTAAAGTTTCCCACCCCCAGCAGCCCTCAGTTTAGTGCTGATGAGACCACTGACTTCCCATCACGCCCCATTCCCTTCAGTTTTCCACCAGACTACACTCAATTTGGGGCCGCTGAGAGAGCAGCGGGTCTCCTGTGAGGGTGGCTGCTGCTGTCCCACCTTGGGCTGCCCAGCTATAGAGAAGAGTCATGCTCCAGCACACAGCTCCTGAGAGAGCCCAGCAGCTGCCTTCACAGCTACTGAGGAGCCCAAGGGCTCCTGAGCCAACAGTGAGGATGTGCCCATGTGGGGGAAATTTGTTTTTCAGAAGAAATGAATTTGAAACTAGCTGGGAGCAATTCTTATCAAATTTCCATGTTAGCAGTTTTCACCAAGAGCTAATTGAACAATCTCTGTGAGTGGCCTAATCCCATTAGCATGAGATTCCCACGAAGTTGACAAGTGCCTGGTGGCTGAGGGCAGAGAGGCTCTTCTGTCTCACACTTGGTTTTGGTCTTTGAAAATGGATGCAGTTTCAGGTTTCAGCAACAGACAGACGCTCAGCTCTCGCCCTGTAGGCTTCAGTCTCAGCAGCTCAGCTCCAGATCACTTCTGAAGCCACGTTGAAAGTATTCTGGGTATGAAAGGGCTGGGATGAGTTTCTCTTCTGGGTTAGCAGGTAAAATGGATCTGACAGTAGAACATCCCATAGGCCTCACCTTCCTTGTCAGGCAGTATTGAGAGGCCAGATACAGAAGAGTAGAAAATATGAAGGCAAAGTCTGAGGAGGATGAGTCTAGACAGGGTCTCCCTCAGCACCACATCCCCACCTGAGGCGAGACCCAAAGTTAGTGCCAGCATCTCACTGTTCTATCAAGAAACTGAGCTCTATGGGTAGAAACAGCAGCTGCCCTGGGACCGGTTCCTGTCCTCGGGCCACGGTAGCTGTTCCTGTTGGGTATAGTACTTTCTCTTCTCTCCACTGCCCAATGGGCTTGACAGTTCCAGGGACAGTGCTCTGAGGTTACCCATCTGCCATCTGACATTATGCTAGATGAGGAGCCCAGAGAATGTAGCATCTAGCTTCTTTGTCCCCTGACTGGCTATAAAACTGAGCAAGGGTCCTCTCTTCCTGACAGCTGCAGCATGGTGTCACGGAGAAGAGTGCTGTGACCTCTAAGGCCTGTAAGGAAACAGCATTAGCTGCTATGAACCAGCCTTCCTACAGGGAGCATGGTCAGGTCAGAGGTTGTAGACCTATAAGGCCCTTCGTCTGTACTGACTTGGGAACCAACCTGCTCTAAATGAGACATAAGACAGTGATTCTTCCCTTCCCCTCCTCTTGCCCTGCTGGATGGCTTCCTGCAGGCTCTCTCATAGCATGAAGCCCCCTGCCTCCTAGAATACCTTCAGTTTGTCTGAAAATAATAACAAGGCCCCTGGCTGCCTGCCTTCTGTCATTGACGCTCACCAAAACTGAATGGAGCATTGCCTGCACTTCACCTATCACCCCTTTCCTGCTTTTTCTAAACCATATTCCCCAGCCCTACCACCCTGGTGGTTTGCCTGCCTCTACTTGACATCCTCAGAGGCCCTTTCCTACCCTTTCTTCTGCCCTGTTCTACAACCTCTACCCTCTCTGTTCTGGCCTCCTGAGGGCCAGTGCATACACCTTGCTCACCTGGGTCACTCAAGCCCTGCCCTGTCCCAACTACTCCCGCATGCTTATTTGAGACATTTTCCTTGCTCAGTAGCCTTCCGGCTCCCAAGTGGAGTCCAAGCCTATACCCTCAGTTCCTGACTTTCCACCTGGAGCTTTGTGTTTTACTCCTGGTTCCTCGACATCCCTTGAAATGAATCCTGCTTGTGAGTGTACCTCCCTGTGGGTACACCTGTGAGCATCTTAGAGAAGGATTCAGGCATTCTGATTACCTCTGAGGCCACTGGCCCCAAGAGCACAGACTGATGCTTAGGGGTATAGGAATTGGATCAGGTCACTTCCCTATTTGCACATTAAGCTCCTCCTACCCGGAAAGATATGAGTATTGTAGGGCCATAGGAGATGTGGTGCCCAGGCTGGAGTGAGGCCACAGCTAGAAAAGATGAGTAAGAAATCCAACAAAGGGACAGCTAGCTCTAAAGGCTGAAGCCTATTAGCTATTGCTATTGTAAATAACTCTGCTGCTGTGTATTAGGGAAGTCGATGGGTTAGGGCCTATAGAGAAAAGATAGGAGACTTGGTGGCCCCAAATGATCAGCATGCTGGCAGTATTGGGGAGTTAGAAGCACCTGGGAACTAAACAGAAAGGGCAATAGTGATAGGGACCCAACAGTCCTACCTCCTGAACTGGAGCCTGATGCCATTGCTCCCAGGAGTCCTTCACTCTGTGCAGGTTGTTGAACATCCACCTCTGGGACTAGCACATGTACCACTAGGGATGAAGACGAGATACAACCTAGGACCAAGAGGCCATGAAGGCCATGCAGTCATGAAGGCCAGATGCTATGATGGGGACCAAGAGGATGCTAAGAGAGAGTTCTTCACGCTATCTTCCAGTGATAGCCAAAGAAAGGACATGAGCAAAGAGCAGACCCTAGTAGTCTGGGCTGTGGGAACAGTAATGTGAAAGGACAGAAGCCAAAAGGGACTCAGGACTTCAGTAGGACCAGAGTAGGATGGAGCAGGGAAGAAGAGTGACACAGTCCAAACATACATAAAACACACCACATCGTTTTACCAGGTAGAGGAGCTGCTAGTCTTAATCAGTGCTTCCTGCTGGAAGGGAATGGCCCCTTCTTGTTGCCTTGTGTGAAGGCAACAGAACAGCAGGAGACGATGGCCTGGACAACAGTGATGACAATGTGGTAGGAGAGCAAGAGAAACTTCTGGAAATGTACCCCAAATCCTAGACTCGGACCATTTAAGCAACTCTTGCATACCCTGTTGCTCTTAAAAAAAAAAAAAAAAAAGTAATAACAGGACAGGCACCCAGAAAAAAGGAAGTCTAGCTAGGCCAGGGTAGACACGCTATAGTCTGTGTGGTACTTACTTAAGACCAGGAACTTGATCACTGATTTCTGCATGGTTGGCATGCCTGCCTTCCTAAGAGGCCACTGTCTGATCCCTGTCAGGAGGCTGAGGTAAGAGGATCATAAGTTTCAAGCTAGTCTGAAAGACCCTACATAGAGAAAGACACAGTCTCAAAAAAAAATTATGTAAATAGTAAATAATAACCACATTTAGGATACAAGTAAATAAGCATGGCCCAGTCTGGGTCCTGGATGGTGGGGTGCTGTCCCTAGCAGCTCCCTCTCATAAGTTGTGTCGAGCATACTCACTTCCCAAGGTAAAGAATGCCTATAGTAATAATAAATTGGCAGTCCATGTACATTTGTATCTGAACCTTTCCCTTTATGTGGTATTAGTACAGCTCTCTGGTGTGTACTTATATATAGGTTGATTGTTGCTTGCCAGGACATGAAACCCTGGCTCAGCCGTTCCCTGAGATGAGAAGCAGCAAACCTTCCTCCTCTCTCCTCGGGCCCTGACAGCAGGTAGGGACTGCTTTGAGAGAGGGCTGCGGAGCTTTCGGGATGTCCTGGCTGACAGCCTCCTGTCACAGCACAGTCCCACCCAAGACCTCCAGAGTTGTGGGGCCCCAGTGGCTCAGGGCTCCAGATGCTCAGCAGATGCCAGGCCTGGGATTGAGGCCCCATCTCTGAGGACTTGGCTTGCTGTTCTGGAAGGTGATCCTGGCTGTCAGCCATTCCTGAGCCCCTATTTAGAGCAGTTGTCAGGCAGTTGCTGGGCTCCAGCTAGCTCCCCATCCCCAGCAGGGCTGAGTGATCTCATGCCTATGCGATGCTGTCGCTGGGGGAGGAGGTGCCCTAAGACTGAAGGCAGGTACCCAGACCAGAAGGAGAGTCTAAGCCATGGCAACCCAGACAGCCCTCAGCCACTTTCCCAGTCCCATACCCTAATGTGCTCCCGCCTGGTTCATTTGCCCTGGAATAGCACAAGGCAGCATTGGAGTTTGTATGAAGCTTTTGTATGAAGTTTGCCCCTTTCCCCACAAGAGAGGAAAGATCAGATCGATAAGCTCACTTGCCAGAGACCCCACAGCCAACCAGTTTTCACAGAACCCTCAGCCCAAAAGGGAGCTTTGGCTAATGAAACAGCAACTGGGACTCCAGGGACCCCTGGACTTTGGGCCACATTTGTAAACTCTGGGGGCTGTTCTGGCCCAGAAGTTCTTGGGTTCTAAGTGGCTTTTGCCACGTCCCAGGACTGGGAAGGAAGAGTCTGATGGCCCCCTGCTGATCACTGTGAGAACTGCACAAGGATAGACAGGTGCCAGCAAGAGGGGCCTTTGGTCATCCCAGGTGAGAAGAGGGATCTGTGCACCCCTCCGTGGGCGCCACTGGGAATCTTAAGCTCACTGAAGCTCTGACTGCTGCTGGCTTGGCCATGTCTCAGCCTGACAGTTCTGGATCTTCTAGATTCTGGGCCTCCTGGGAGTCAGGGAGCTCCGGGGCCAGAGCATCTGCTGGCCCTTTGTGATGTGCACATGCTTGCTTCTTCCCTTTCCACTTGCAGGTGGGAGAGGATTTTAAGGTCAAGGTGTGGGGAAATTTCCCCCAGCCACCCTAGAACACTAGCCAGCCTAGAACACTAGCCAGCCTAGAACACTAGCCAGCCTAGAACACTAGCCAGCCTAGAACACTAGCCACCCTAGAACACCAGCCAGCCTTATTAGCCCCAGAAGTGAGGACTTAACTGCGGTGCTGGCCTCGTGGTTGGTGACAGGGTTTAAGTTAATGATTGGTTCTTGCCAAACTGTTGTGAAGAATTCCTAGGCTGATGTCTTAGCTCAGAGGAAGAGAAGAAATGAAGGACAGATGGACAGGGGGTGGAGAATGGACAGATGGACAAGGACTGCTAATGGAAATAGGAACTGCAGGCACCAAGGTGCTTCAACAAGGCCAGCCTATGCAACCAGAGTCATGCCAGGTTGTGATCAGAGTTAGACATTCACTTCTTTTCTCAAGGTCTTGGGCAGCTTAAGGGGCTGTGCAGATGTCTGGGGAAGAGAAGTAGTGTCATGGTCACTGGAGAAGCTACTTGCCCGAAGTCTTCTCATGCTGTTTCCCATAGTGGGTCCTCCTTCACCCATCTCTCTTTTCCTACATGAGCTCATGAGGAACAGAGCAGAAGAGTTCCTGTGGACCAAGAGTCTGGTTCACTCCAAAAATGTCTCTGACCTGTAGGTTGGGGCATGGAGGAGTGTCCCCATCCTGAGCCATTAGGCAAGCCCTGCTCCTGCCTGCCTGCCTGCAGCCTTATCCTCACAGTCCTGGTGTGGGGCCCTGCTGCCACCTGCCGGCCTCACTTTCAAACTGCAGTCCCAGCTCAACCCTGGGATTACAAGGAAGAGACTGTGTGCTCTGGCCCACAGGATTCTGAAACTGCACAGAGAAAAGGCCTGGAAACATGCCTGACTCCCCATAGCAATGCCTGTTGAGTAGTCAAGTTCACATGTCAAGAGCATCCCAGCACTTTGGAGGCTGAGGCAAGGCAGAGGATTATCAGATGTGTTAGACATTTGTGTGGTGGGTAGGAAGAAAGGAAAGCATCACTGTGTCTCGGACAGTTGATATTCTTGCCTAGCATCTGGCCCAGAACACGTGTTCCCTCTGCCTTTGCACCAGCCCTGTGATCAGATGGTAGCATTGTCTTATTTTGGGAAGAATGAGAGAAGTCTGTGATTCACTAGGGGGCCCACAACAAGAGTGTGGTAGAACCAGTGTTCAAACTGTGTCTCAGAGAGTTGGTGGTCAGTGATGGTGACTGGCAGATACTGATAAGCACAAGAAGATATTGGGTACTGAGATGAAGTGTGATGGCCTAAAAAGCTCTAACTACAAACTAGTGGGCAACACAAAGGCTTCTCTTCCTGAGCTGAGTCTAGTAACTCTATGACAGGAGCCAGGTGTGCCCAGGTCCCAGTGACAGGAACCAGGTGTCCCCAGGCCCCGGTGACAGAATCCAGGCATGCACAGGTCCCAGTGACAGGCGCCAGGTGTGCACAGGCCCCAGTGACAGGAGCCAGGTGTGCACAGGCCCCAGTGACAGGAGCCAGGCATGTCCAGACCCCACCTGGTAAGGCCTTCGCTGAGCCCCTTGTAGAGAAAGCTCTGTGAATAGGCATGTGGACAGAGCAGAGGCAAGCTGCTTCACAGCAGGTCTGGTCTGGGAGGAGGAACATTCCCCTTCTCTATGTGTGATTTCCTAGATGACAGGTCTGACCAAGCAACACTACTCAACTTCCAGTAGAGGGATTTATCCCAGGATTCCTGACACTGCCAAACTCTCAGAGCTGCTTCTGTGGGAGGAGCCTAAGGCTTGACATGCAACTTGGGGTGTCTACTCTAAGCTGAGCAAGGTCTCTAATGGCTCTTGCCTTCCCAGGGAGCAAGCTTTTTCCACATATGACATGCTGACTACAGTAGTATCAGGATGTACACTCCCTTCCTGAAAGGCTTCATGGTCAATCCACTTACCTCACCAAGGGAGCCCCAAGGGTCAGGGGGAATAACATGAGACTTGCCTGCCCAGGATTGAAATACAGGCAACTAACTTCAAGGATGGTTGATGCTATCTTTTTCTGGTGTAAGAGAACCACCTGAGCAAAGACCTTGGGACAGGGGTAGTGTTGCTTGCCTCCAGGGTCCCTCTAGTTACTATTCATTCCCCACAGGCTTGTAGAGGAGTTCATGCTCCTGGCCAACATGGCAGTGGCCCACAAGATCTTCCGCACCTTCCCTGAGCAGGCCCTGCTGCGCCGGCATCCCCCACCACAGACGAAGATGCTCAGTGACCTGGTGGAGTTCTGTGACCAGATGGGGCTACCCATGGATGTCAGCTCTGCAGGGGCCCTAAATGTGAGTGCTGGTGGGCAGGTAATGGGAAGCCCTGCTTGGAGAAAAGAGATGAAAGCCTAGAAGTTGGGCTGGTGCTGACTTCTCTGTCCCCATGTAGTCCCTTCCTGTTTAGCCAGGTCTCCCTGCAGTGGAGAAGATGGCTTCCACTAGGGGCAGGCTCTATTATCAGATCTGTACCAAGGGAGACTACTCAAGTCGTAGCAACTGGCATGAACTGGACTGGTCCTTGCTGAGCTAGGATCACTGGGAGCAAGGAATCTTTCTTAGAGGAAAGCGGTTCACATGCTCCCTTCTCAGAGCTGAGCTTTATGAGGCTGCAGAACCAGTGTCCTTGCTCATCCCACAAAAAGGACATTTCCTGCACATGTTCCAAGGTGGAGGTGGATGTGAAGTGGGCAGCAGATTCCTCTGATCGAGAGAGCTGGCATGGAAGATCTTAGGCCCATTGTATGACAGACTATGGATCACAGCTCTTGTACCCTGCAGGTAGTCAACACTACCCACAGCCTGGGAACCCCTCGCTACTTTCCCCAAATTTTGGATCAAATGGTTAGCAGTAATGATCCCCAAGCCTGTTCCCAAGCCTGACCATATCTCATACAGGTTTCTGGGGTTTACTTCTAGAAAAGCCTGACTAAAACATTTGGAGATGACAAGTACTCTCTGGCCCGGAAAGAAGTGCTCACCAACATGTACTCCCGGCCCATGCAGGTAAGGAGAGGTCACACTAGTCCCTGATCCCAGTAGTACCCATAACTCTGGCTGGCAAGCACCATGTGTACGTAGTCCACTATCTCTTGCTCTGCGCTGGGATCTGCTGGATAGCGAGAAGCTGTAGTCACACCTGGGACAGGCAGGCACTGAGCTCCAAAAGAAATCTGTCCTTTGTGCTGAAAGCATGTTCCATCCCTCAAGAGCTGTATGGCCTGTGGCTGCTAGAGACCCCAGGCAAGAGAAAAGGTCTCTGTCTTTAAAGTAGCTGCAGTCTGGCCAGGAAAATCAGTCTGCTATGAGTTTGGACCCATGTCCCCAAGCAAGTGACAGCTGTGAGACAGACAGATGGGCTGGCTCCCAGCAGCCGGTCACAGCCTTCCACCCTCAGTGCAGTCCCTGCAGGGCCTAAGCATCCTGGGAATGGAAACCATCTCAGTAGATTGGCAGGTCAATTGGAGCTCCAGGTACTAATGGGGTCAGCTGTGGGCCCCAGCACTTGCCAGGGCAGTGGCAGGCCATTTTTCAAGGGTCAGTCGCTCTCAGCAGATTCAATCTGTTCATGAGAGTCAGGTAGCCTCAGCCAGCCACAGCTGATTTATTTCCTGATAACTCCTGGCTCTACTAGGAATGGAGCCATCAGGGCCCTTTGGGGACTTGACTGCCTGGTCCCTGCTCCCAATCTCCATTGCCTGTTCCCTACCCTACCACCTGCCCTAGACAGTGCACACAGGACCCTAGGCTGTGCCCTGTGGGGTGCTTCAGCCCCCAGGATTCTGATGGCAAGGACTAAGTGGCCAAGTGACAGGGACAGGTCAGAGCATAGCAACAGCAGCACAGAAGTGAGGAGTGAGGCCTGGTTCCCAAGAGAGCTGCTGAAACAGAACACTTGAGCTGTCCCAGTGGTCTCTGGCTACTGCAGAGAAGCTAGTATTGTTGCCCTGCCCAGAGATATCTACACTGACCAAGAAGGAGCCTGGGCCCCTTTTCCTCCTCACCCTGGCCTTTCTGAGGAACTGAGCCACCACTGAAAACAAAGATAAACATGACTTACTATGAAGACTATGCCCTCTTTCTCCAGCAACTTGCCCCAGATGTAGCTCAAGGTCCAGCAGGGGGCTTTACTCTGAATTCTAGGGCTATGTACATAGAGTAACCAGAGAAGACTGTCGTTTGACCAGTTACTCTGGAGCTTTCAGAGAAGCGAACATCCTTCCAGGCAACAGCTGCTGATTCCAAGGGCTATAGCAGGGCTGAGGCCATACTTTGTCTAGGTTGTTCTGAGGGTTACAGCAGCTCAGGTCTCTTAGACCTGTGTATCACCAGGGACAGTTGTTCAGAAGCAAGCAGATGCAGGCTGGCAAGCTAACAAGCTGCCCCCTTGGCTGACATATGCTAGAGTACTGTAGAACTTGTACTTGTGGCAAGAGATCCAGGCCAGAGGGAATAAGGTTGGCTCAACCAGAAGCTGAGGAGCTCCTCATGAGCTGCTCTCCCTTGGGGGTTGGCATCTTCTTGTGCTAGCCAGAGACATGCAGTATCCTCAGCTTCTGCTTGTGTCTTCAGAAGACAATTCACAGCCCTGGGCCAACATGGCCATATGTTTTCCTATCTGCAGTCATGTTGACCCAGGGTGGCTGCTCAGATCCTTCCTGAGGAGAACTGGTCCACAGCAGCTCCTCTGCATCTTTCCTGGTAGGGACTCAGCAGCCTTAAGGAGGAACAGCCCTTGCACAGCCGCCCTGGTGGCTAGTCTCGCATCCTGAGGGCTTCCATACCCAACAGAGGCAAAGCTTTCTGAGCTGTTTCAAGCATTGCCCTCATGGATAGAGCCCTGGCAGCCCTAGGCATGACTAGCATGTATCCTGAGCTGGGAAAGGGTCTGATCACCACCTGTCATCCATGGCAGCTGCTGAGATCCTCTTAAGAGAATGACCCTGGCCCCAAGGATCTGGCTGGCTTTGATCAGCTTCCTAAAGCTTATAGAGGAGGTGTGTATCAACCTTGCCATGGGCCAGGCTTGGGTCTCAGCACCCAACAGACCCAGCCAGGCTTAGTCCCACTCTCCCTCCAGATGGCACTGTACTTCTGCTCTGGGATGCTGCAGGACCAGGCACAGTTCCGGCATTATGCTCTCAACGTTCCCCTCTACACACACTTCACCTCTCCCATCCGCCGCTTTGCTGACGTCATAGTGCACCGCCTCCTGGCTGCTGCTCTGGGTAAGGGACATGACTCTGGCCTGGGAAGACCTTTGCTGGTCAAGAGTTAACCACTCTCGGAGTAAGTGACCACATTACTGTGATCATGGACATGCCAAGGGACAGAGAAGCCTACATCTGAACACTGTCCATCCACACCCAGGTGATGGAAGCTTTAGTGAGACATATTGCAAGCCTGGGACCATAGTTGGCCCCAGAGCACTTGCCTTAGCACACAACCTTCCTCAGACCCACACTAGCAACCCTGGTCACCTTCTCCCCCAGGCTACAGTGAACAGCCAGATGTGGAGCCTGATATCCTCCAGAAGCAAGCTGACCACTGCAATGACCGTCGCATGGCTTCCAAGCGTGTGCAGGAGCTCAGCATCGGCCTCTTCTTCGCAGTTCTAGTAAAGGTGAGTGTCCAGCCTGGCCTCTTCTTTTTCCCTTTCCCAGCCTCCTATGTACGGGGCACCAGTGCAGGCCGTCCCTGGGAGGATGCCATGGTGCATTGTTCCTACAGGAGAGCGGCCCCCTGGAGTCTGAAGCCATGGTGATGGGTGTCCTGAATCAAGCTTTTGACGTGCTGGTGCTGCGCTTTGGGGTGCAGAAGCGCATCTACTGCAATGTGAGTGTCCCTGGTGTGCGTGGGAGGCACGCACTTACAGGCAGAACCAAGCTCTAAAGGACTTAGTGCACTCTGTCCCTGCCATTCCCCACCTATATCTAGTTCCTTGTTGGGGAAATATGCCCCTGGTCCAGAACAGCCTAAGATAGTTTCACAGGCATACATGGTGGGATTAAACTGAGACCCCTGCTGTCCTATCCATGAGCTATGCAGGGCCCGCGGGTCACGTCTTTCAGCCATGAGCTTCACTGGCATGTGGCAATAAAGGGTCCAGACCCCTGACCCCAAGTAGGCCTGCCTGGGACAGGACCTCAGGCCAAGGGTCAAGTCTGAACCCTTCCCTAAAAACCCAGGCACTCAGAATATAACCAGGATGGCAGGATGTGGGAGCTGGGATGTTCTTATAGAAACATGTGGGAGGAAAGGCCAGCACTGCTCTGCTCTGTCCCCAGCAAGAAAGAAGAGGCCCATTCTACCTTGGCTTCCTCCCTGAGTGACAATTTATTCAAAGTCCTCTTGGTGCTTCCGTAATGTCATTTAGGGGCTTCACTTTAGCTGCTCTGTGGTCACCAAGTCACCACCTGGCTCTTGCCACTGGCTTTGAACTCCTTACATACCCTTGGAGAATTTTGGAGCCCTGCACTGGAAAGACCCAGGGTTCATCAAAGAGGCAGAAGAGGAAAGGGCCAAGTGCAGCTGAAACCATCAGGCACCTGTGGTTCATGGAGCAGGATGAAGTTCAGATCTAGGTCAGCTCTTTAGTTACCTGGCTCTCAGCCTGGGATGTTAGACCTCTCACCAGCAGGCAGCTGAATAAGCCTAGACAGATCTCTTCTCTCCCCTACAGTCACCACCCTCCCAAATTGTCCCTTGGTCCTGGGTCACCTTCAGGTTCTACTTTGGCCAAAGGTGACTTGGCAGAACCTCCTAAATCTGGCTGAGGTAGACCAGGGATAGGGTGGCCCATGTCTCTGGCCAAGCAGGCAGCTGCAGTAAAGCAGCCAGTTCAAAGCTCCCTCAACCCAGTCAGAAATTGGCCAGGGTAGAGGAGGCATCTGAAGTCCATAGCCTGAGGCTCTGCTGTGTACACCCCCAGGCACTGGCTCTGCGATCCTACCACTTCCAGAAGGTGGGGAAGAAGCCAGAGCTTACTCTCATTTGGGAGCCTGCTGACCTTGAAGAGGAGCCAACACAGCAGGTCAGTCCCCCACTGTGTCCCTAAGCCCACCTTCTGTCTCAGACATGTGCCCCTAGGTCCTCATCTGCCCCTCATTTCTCCCCAGCCCCATAGGCTCCCCTGTGGGATTTCAAGTTCCCCAGCTGAGGCCCAAGCCCTGGCTTAGACTGCCAGGTTCTATATGGGGACACCCACTATGGCAGTGGTTCTCAACCTTCCTGAGACAGTCCCTCATGTTGTAGTGACACCTTCCCCCCAGCCATTAAATTATTTTCATTGCTCCTTCATAACTATAAGTTTGTAGCTGTTATACATCATAATGTAAATATTTTTGGAGATAGAGGTTTGCCAAAGGGTCTCAAAGGACAGGTTGAGAGCTGCTGTTCTGTAGGCGAATAGGTGCTGTCCCTGTCCCCTGAACATAGCTTTTCAGAATTTTTGAGAAGCTGATAAAAGCTTCTTCTTGAGACAGGGTTTATCTGTGTAGTCCTTGCTGTCCTGGAACTCTCTGTAGACCAGGCTGGCCTCAAACTCAGAAATCTGCCTGCCTCTGCCTCCCAAGCGTTGGGATTAAAGGCATGCGCCACCACCGCCCAGCTGATAAAAGCTTCTTATGTCCCTCTTGTTCCCCAGTCCAGCCTGTTCTCTTGATCCTTGTGAATGGTCACTGAAAAATAAATGTCTACATAGTGCCGTCTAGCCTACTGGTTTTCCCCAGACCCCATGACCCCCATTTGCAGACAGGCCACAGAGGCTCGGGGAAGTTGCCTCCGTGGCTCTTGGCTTTGATTGCAGGCCCTTACCTGCCCTATCCTCTCCCTGTTCCTGAATCTGTTACAGGTCATCACCATCTTCAGCCTGGTGGATGTGGTCCTGCAGGCAGAGGCCACAGCCCTCAAGTACAATGCTATCCTGAAGAGACCAGGCCCCGAGCATTCCCAGGACCTGGAGAAGGAGTCTGATGAGGAGCCTGAGGACTGAATGCTAGCCCGAGCCAGGCCTGTGCCTGCCCTACCCTGCTGGCTTTTAGGAATAGGACCTTTTGACACCAAAGGGGATTTTTAATTTGGTTTTTAACAACTCAGGGGTTTGCTTTTATTTTTTCCATTTCATTTTACTTTTGCAGCTCAGTTTTTAAATGAACTGGAAGGTTAGGGGGTCAGGGCAGGGAGTGCTGAGACCTAACCAGTACTTCCCTGAGCTAAGAGAATCCCAGTCCTTCTGGGCAGGCAGCCCCGCTTCTACCAGGCGACCCACTGCCCTTCCCTGCCCAGGAAATGGGGGGTGTCAGCAAATCAGTGTCATGGAATAAAATCAAGTGTGAATTGCTGTCTGTGTAGATGCCATGGGGAAGCATGGCAGCCGGGTGGCTGTGCACCGAGGGCAAGGGGCTCCCTAGGATCCCCCTCACAGCTGAGCTGGGGTCATCAGCTCAGGACCTTCCTGCCAGCTCCAGGGTGATTCACGAGCAATGTGTGGCAGATTGATGCTGCAGCCTCCTTCTAGCTGATTAAAAATGTAATTAGTATGCACAGCAGGGAGCTGCCAGTCACTCTGTGCATGAGGCTATGGCCCTCCCTCCCCACCCTTCCTCTCTGTTGGCAGCCCATGGGATGTGGAGAGATAAGACTACCACCTCTCCCTCTTGTATATCATAGGCCAAAGCTCACAGTAGCCCTTTTCACAGCTATGATAGGAGGTGGCACCTCAACACCTGCAGTTTCAAACCTGTACCCTAGCATGGATATGGGTAAATGCAGGCCTTCCAAAGGACAGGAGGACTTCACACCAGATCCCACCCAACCCAGCCACCTGCTTAGCATCCCAGGTACTGGCAAATGCCACCCTCATGACCACGGGGCAACCTCTTCCTTAGAGAACTGGGCACAACCTATCCTCCTTTCACCAAACTGGAAAAGTATAAATTGGCTTCAAAGGCTACTAGAATCTAGAATGAAAACCAAAGCAATCAAGGTCCTGTTCCCAAGTGATGTTCCCTGTGGCAGCAGAATTAACAGACCCATCTGATATGGTTATGGTGATTTTCTTCAAAAAAAGATTCTGTGGAGTTCCCTGACAGATTCTTTGCCATGAGTGACTGGCACAGCTGCAAGGATATCACAGCCCTAGGATGGGCTATTGCCTGATGAGAGCCAAAGACACACCCAACCTGCCCTGGGCTCTTTGCCTTCCTCAGCACCTTGTCAGCCTCACACAGTCTTCAGCTGCTCATTCTCCCACTCCTAGGATGTCCTTTCTGTTCCCATTCCCAGACAACAGATCTGGATGGAGATCAGTGAGGGACAGTGATCTGGTACCTGGGTAAAGAAGATTCTGGTACTTTCCCAGTCCTGGATCTCCAGACTAAAGGCCCATCCCTCAAATCTGAGAAGCATCTAGCTTCTCTGTTCTGCCATGCCCAGGCTTCTATTCCCTCCTTTCACTGCCTCCCACAGAACCCTTAAGGAGGCTGTGACCTGAGTTCTGGGTTCTCTCAAGACACAAGATGGCTGAGACACCGCCTCCCTAACCCCAACAAGGAGTAGCTGACCAGTAAGTAAGGAAAATGTTTGCAGCGTGGACTTGCTTAGGGAGCAGGTGCTGGACTAGAAGCTTCTACAACAAGCTTGCTTCATCCCCAGGTTAGACATCATGTCACTGAGAACTCTTGAGGCCGTGGCAGTCCTGAGTCGCCCCAACCGATCTGATAAATGGAAGTCTCAGGTCTCCATCTGAGGTGGTGCAGCCAGTCTGCACCTAGCCAGGACTAGACCCACCTGTCCTTTTCTGTTGCCTCCCAGTGACTCGGACAAGCTGAGTCACATCTCTGTGTTTATTCATTCAGCCGAGTCAGCGCACTGATGAACTTGTGTCTATACACCGCTCAGGGTGTCAGTGAGCACCACACACTAAGGGCACTGTTGGCAGAAGAGATGACAAGAAATAAAACTTCATCAAAAGAAGTACTTGTTCATTCAGCTGTCCAAGACACCAATCTGCCACTGTAGGCTGAGGCATAAGGCACAGAGCAGGTCACTGGCTTTTCCTCAGGGGCCCCTTCAGGCCCACATGGAAGGAAAACAGACACAATATCACTCTGACTGGGGTCTTGAAAGTCTCAGACGCAGGCAATGAAAATGTTCCCAGGGGAAGATGGAGCATGCTGTTGGCCCAGCATGGGAGAGGGAGGTAAGGCAGGAGCTTGTAACCTGCCCTCCTGGGGAGCTAGGCTGACGCCCTCCACAGTCCTACTTAGCAAAGAGCCCTGGCAAGGACTTCAGTGGGCCCAGTATGACAACCTGTAGGAAGCTGGAACACAGCACACTGGAGGTATGGTAAGATAGGGAGCTGGTGCCAGGCAGAGGCATCTCGGATATCTACCAGCCAGTGAGAATACCCACTGCACCACCATGTCAGATCCCCACTAAAGGAGCCAGTGAGGGCAGTCCAGGTGAGAGGAGGAAGGCTTGAGAGGAGGGAAAAAAAATCCAAAATCCTGGGGTGGGCGGTGTTCCAAAACTGAGGTGGCCTGGACACAGGGGGAGCAGCAGGGACAGAAGTGGCCCTGTCAGGGATGGGGCTGGCCTGTGAAGGAGGGAGGGCTGAGCCATAGGACATTGTTGACTCAGTGAGGTGGAAAGAGGGACCGTATGTGGAACAGCTGGACCATGAGAAGTGGGTGTCCTGGAGAGCATGCAGGGCAATCCAAGAGCCTTAGAAGAATTCAAGTAGGCGGAGTGGGGCTCCAGAAGAGGGTATTGCAGTCAATGGGAGCCAGGAGCCTGGGGCCAGACCTCCTTCTTTAAAGGTTATTGGTTATTGATTTCTGAAGAATACAAAACATCCACTCTCACTACCTCCCCAAGACCACCAAAGGCACCAACGAGCTTGTGTTCAGGGATCCCATTGCGAGGGGAGTGAAAATAGAGGAGAACATTACACGGGAAGCTGGGGAGGAGCTAACAGTCCTGTTAGACTGGAGAAAGGCAGGTTCGAGGCCATCAACAAAGAATGCTGAACCCTGAAGCGCCGAGCTGCAGTACTGCACAGCACACCAGCAGGCAACAGAGCTATCATTGGAGAGTTAAGCTGAGGCTTTCTGGATTGGGGCCACCAGGCCTGGTAAAGTCTCCTGTGCATAGGACCCCATGAGATGAAGACACCACAGCCCTAGCCCCTCTGCTCCAGGATCTAGTCAGCCCTCAGGCCTTCAGCAGCCAGGCAGGAGATTGAAAACATCTTCCCTGGGGGCCTCCTGTCCCCCACATGAAATATAAACTTGGCAGCAGAGGTTCCCCAGTGATGTCCCAGCCAGGTTTCTCTTGAGGAATCAGCCTGCCAAGTCCCTAGGGTACTTGGGCTTCTAGTCACTTTGTGAGTCCTATCTGTAAATAAAGATAGCCAAGGAAACTTCTTTTTTTTTTTTTAATAGGAAAAGAGGTTCTACGGAGAAAACAGATCACACGGGGAAAAATGAAGTTATCACTGACATTTCCAAGGAAACAAGAGCCACAGAAAAACAAGGACTAGATGCTAGACACAAAAGAAAGGGCCGCTGAGGTAGCCCAGCCAGTAAAGGCACCTGGCACCAAGCCTGCCGCCATGAGTTCAATCCCAGGACCTACATGGTGAAGGGAAAAAACCTGACTGCCATGCGTGGGCCAGAGTTGAGCTGCAGCAGCAGTCAACTGTGGATGCTATGTAACTTCCATTAGGTGTCTGTGGAGTGTCGCATCTCAGCTACCGCGAGAGCCATCCACCTGGCTGCTTGGCTAACAGCCTTAAACCCAAGGTTCCAGAGAAGGATATAGTTACAGTCAAATCCCCCTGGCTCCCAACATCTTAACTTATTAAAAAAAAAAAAAAAAATAGCTGAGCACGACAGCTCACATCTGTAATCCCAGCACTTGGCAGCCTGAGGAGGAAAGGATTGCCATGCATTGGGGGCTATCCTGGGCTACACAGTAAATACTCCTGTAGGCTATGTACAAAAGTATGTAGCAAGACTGTCAGAAAGGAAGAATAAACATTAAAGAGATATTTAGAATAAACGCCCATTATTAACCTTAATGGTATTTAATAGTGTTCAACCCTTAACCAAATGCCCCTGGGAGGAGTCGGATCATTTTATGTCTCATACACCTAAACAGTAGCAGCAGTGCATTCAGGACTGAGGAGCAGGCCAGCAGCACCAGGAG
Source organism: Arvicanthis niloticus (assembly GCF_011762505.2). Classification (NCBI taxonomy): domain Eukaryota; kingdom Metazoa; phylum Chordata; class Mammalia; order Rodentia; family Muridae; genus Arvicanthis; species Arvicanthis niloticus. Next base: position 18,040,709 of record NC_047674.1, on the reverse strand, counting down.
AATGAGGCATCGGTCTAGAAAGTGCCTGCCTGAGGTAACCAGTAAGTGAAGTGTCTCAGAGAGTCAAGTCGTGGGCAGGCTCCAGGATTAGATAGGTACTAAGTACACTGAAAACAATCCGTATCTGACAATAAGAAAAGTATTGGGGTGTGAGTGGGGAAGCAATGGCACAAAAACGAAAGCCTTGCCCGGTCTGTCACCTGACACGTCTGGCAACAGCCCCTTACATGCATTCTAAGACAGACAGACTGAGGATCTACAAACTGCTCTGGGACCATATTGCGAGGATGGGGAGACGGACAAGTGAGAGCCAGTTCACTTTCTTCGGTGGAAAGTTGTGGAGGCTTAGAGACGGCTGCGGATTCCTTGCCTACCCGCCACCACACACCCTGTTCTCGTCCTTCCTCTTGAATCAGGACAGGCTCTTCAGCTGCTGAGTTCAGCTAGAGCAGAAGTGCAGAAGTGATGCTGCACTGTCTGCAGCCATGCTGAGTGAGAGTGCTGCAGCCACGCTGTGGGGAAGCTTGGGTTCTCTGGTTCGCCAGCTCAGGGGCATCTTAGAGATGGATCCCCAAACCCCACAAGACCACCCCATGGTGGCCTTATGGAAGAGACACAAAGTCTCCATTAGACCCCGTCCAAATTGCAGGTTTGTATCAATTTTTTAAAAAAAAATAAAATGTATATTGGGATAGTTCATGACATAATATTAGTGGAATATATCAGTAGAAGTAGATACAGCTTAAAACTGGAAATGAATGGCTGTTTTTATTTGTCTGTTTTTTTTCTGAGACGTATGTTTTTTTTTTTTTTTTTTTTTTTTTTTTTTTTTTTTTTTTTTTTTTACAAATAGTGGCAACTATAAAAAAAATTTTTTTTAAACCCAAGCGAATTGGGGGTGGACTAGGGAAATGGCCCAGTAAATAAGGTGCTTTCCACACATAGAAGATGAACTGAAGCTCTGATCCTCCGCAGGCAGCCCTGGCAGCTACCTGCCGTCCCAGCACTCAGGAGGCAGAGCTGGAGCTCTGGGGAAGTGACTAGTTAGACTAGCGAGGTCTGTGAGCTCTGGACGCAGACACAGATCCTGACTATGAAGTAGAAATAATCAACCAGGGAAGGTAGCTGCCATCAATTTTGGGGCTCTATGTTCAACCACATGCTGTACACACATGCCCAACACACACACACACACCAAATACCGAGAGGGGAAAGTGGGATGGGAAATGCATCTAGGAGCATGGAAGTGCTCTCCCATTTTATTTTAATAAACCTGGCAGATCCATTTGACACTTTACATCTGTGTATAATTTGGATTTAAAAAACTAAAAGTAGGGGGGAAAGCTGTTTATATTTAGCCAGAATGGATCCACAATTGGCCTAAAAGCTTTCCTGTACATTCAGCAAGGAGTGTATTAAACAATCCATTATTCTCGTAACTAAGATAAAACCCCTGCTGACAGGCACCCTGGTATTCCAGACCATTAAAATGCTTCCATAAAGTCTGCTTAAAGACACAGGCAGCAGGCCTGGTGGTGACACATCCTGGTTGCCTCAGTAGACCTCACAGGTCTAGGTATGGAGCCCAGGGTGTGTGGCAGCCCTGGGACAACACAAGCAGACCACCGGAGGCCTGAGAAGGTGGCATGGCAGAAGACACTGTAGGCAGCTTGCAGAAGAGCTGGCCAGGGGCCTTACAGAACACCAGCTAAAGGCCTCTGTGGACTTGAGGGATTATTTGGAGCCAGGGTTGGAGTGAGAGGAATTGACACAGATTAAAGAATGAACTCCACTCTGGTGAGTGCCAGAACAAAGGAGATGCTTTGTATAACAATAAAGTTCTAGAGCTAAGGGGCAGCTCCATGATTAACAGGTAAGAAGAGCTGGGTTCAAGCCCCAGCATAGCCCCCTTCATAAGGAAGGTTCTAGAGAAAGGGGTGTTCTGGACCTGAGAACATGAGCTTGAATTTGCATGTAAGTAAATCCTGTTTATAACTTCAAAACCTTATTGTGGGGCTAGAGAGATGGCTAACCCAGTTACACTAGCCACTCTTCCAGAAGACTGGAGTTTGAGTCTGGTGGCCCACAGCTGTCCATAACTCCAGTCCCACAGAGATCTGATACCTTCTGGCCTCCTCAGGCACCAGGCACACGTGATACATGCAAGCATACAGATGAAAATAAGCTTTAAAAAAATTCACTGTAACCAGGTCTGTTAGCATATCCCTGTAATCCCAGCTGCTCAAGAGGCTGAGGCAGGAGGACAGCAAGTCTACAGAGCCTATGAGTTAAATTCCAGCCCAGGCAACTTAGCAAGACCCAGTCTCAAAACAGAAATTATAGGGGGGAAGGTACCTGGAGCCATATCTGAGGATGGAGTACTAGCCAGGCCTGTGTGGGGTCCCCACGTTCTATTCTCATTCCTGTAAAAAAAAAAAACAAAACAAACAAACAAAAAAAAACCAAAAAAACACATAAGTGGCCAGTTGAACCTTAGGACAAGATAATCTCTTTAAACCTGTTCTGCCTTTCTAGAGCTTTTATGATTATCAAGGGTTTCTTTCTCTAGTATATCAAGTTATCTTAGAGGGTAAGATCCATTTAAGTAATTTATTTTACTTAAAAAGGTCATTTTACTCAAACAGGTTCATGAGCTTCACTGTGTTCCACTGTGTTCCTAAATTGTACATTGTACAGTTCTGGAAAGCAGTTAGAGTTAGCCAAATACCAAAAAAAAAAAAAAAAAAAAAAAAAAAAAATTGCAGAATTGGGTGAGAGACTGTCCTTCAGCGTATTTTTACCATAATAGATTTCCCAGCTAACAAGACTGCTGCTAGAGTGAGATCGTCCTCCTGATGCTCACGACACCAAGTCACAGAGAGGTTACCGAATGCGGCACTGGACACCTAGGACTTTGCGTTCCTCCATGACCAAAGCACCAGTCTACCCATTGACTCAGAAGGATGGCTCAGGGGCTGAGGAGGTGACTAAGCAGATAAAGCACTGTCACACAGTGATGACCTGAGTTCAATCTCCAGAACCCACATAAAAAGAAGGAAGGGGGGGGAAGGGAAGGAGAGAAGTGACTGTAGCTGTCCTCTGACCTCCACATGCTCCCCAAGGCGTGCACCCCATCATACACATCACAATGGTACATTTTTAAAGGATGACTTTGAGCTACACCTGCCAGCTGTCCCTGATGTTGCCACCACTACAGCTAGACTAGACAGAGGAGGTCTTGCCTCGTGGGTAAAATAACAGTCAAAGGTGCCCACAGAGAGCCACTCTGCCAGGCCCACTCCTGAACAAGGTCCTCAGGCTCAGACCCTTTTGCCTTGGCTGAAACTGCAGAAGGGACTCAGCTATGCACTGTCTCCTCCCCCAGGGATCATGGGGCGGGGTGAGGGAAAGAGAACTGTCACTTGCCTTGGTGTTACATCTGTCTCCTTCCTCTTCCCACCCAGGGCCCAGCAAGTTCTTGCATGGCCCAGAGACTGACCTAACTGGGGTGATGAGAGAGTGAAGGAAAGGCCTACACACACACACACCCTCTGAGTCCCCACAGCAGCCCCAGGACATAAGTACAGAAGAGCTGGAACTGGGTGGGCTATGCATTTACTTTATATCTGAGTCAGGGAGGTGGGCTTATGGCACACAGCTGAACAAGGAGGCAGATTTAGCTCATCTTTATAAGAGGTCTCTGTAGGGAAGCAGTCTTAGGCGGCAGTCATCCCAGAGGAGAAAAAACGATAGCTTCTGCATAGACTGTTAAATTTGCATTCGGACCAGGGAAAGGCTTTGCCACCCCCCTGAGCATCACTGGGGGAGACTTTGCCACTCAGTGGGCCTGAGGCATTGGGATCCTTGATAGCTCAGCCCATGTCAACAATGCACATTCACCTGGGATTTTATCTGCTCCTTACACTCAACTCAAGGCTTCTTCTGCTCCCTATGGGGGCCTGGGGGGGGGGGGTATATTTCTTGCTGGAAATGGAATAATCAAAGCAAGGCCCCACCTCATAAGCTCCATCAGGACAGAAGGGTCACTACCTGAATGAGCCACCTCCTTTAACACTGGCCATGGGGTCCACTTGCAAGCCTTCCAGGATTCCAAGGCTTGCTTGTTTGTTCTGAAGCTCAGGAGATGGCCTCCTCTTCCTCCACACACACACACCCTTCCCCTTTAGTGCATACTAAACCACCAAGTTCTCCTACTACATCCCCATAGCAGGCCTGGGGTACAGGTCCTGTCTCTTGCCCATTCTCGGGTGAGAGAACCTAGGCTTGGAGAGATGACCCTTCAGAAGACAATCAGAAAATGCTGAAGTGAATAGGAGCTCAGATCCAAAATGTTCTGCATTTCTTTATTAAATATTTTTAATTCTAATTGTGTGTGCCTAGGTGTTTTGTCTGCATGTGTGCCCAAGCATATCACTGCTATGCCTGGTGCCCACAGAAGCCAGAAGAGGGTGTTGAATTTCTTTCTTTCAATTAGTACTTCTCAAAATTCAGCTATTCATGTATCACTTTAATGATTTTTTTTTCTGCCATAGCCACATAATGGCCTGTGGTCATATTTATTTAATGTTTTTCATTAAACAAGCTTAGGTTTTTCTTTGAAATAATTAGAAAGGAAAACTTACAGTTACCAAAAAAAATAGAGGGCCAGCTGGGGAGTTAGCAAGAGTTGGTATAGTGATCACCTAGTATGCACAAAGCCCTGGGTTCGATCCCCAGTACCCAGAGCTTGGGGGAGGGGAGGCAGGATCAAAAGTTCAAGGACATGGCCAAGCATCCTGAGGCATGTCTTTACTCCCAGAGGCAGACAGATCTCTGTGAGTTTGAGTTCAGCCTGGTCTGCAAAGTGAGTCTTGGACAGCCGGGCTCTGTTACACAGAGAAACCCTGTATCGAAAAATAAAAAACAAACAACAACAACAACAAAAAGAGTTCAAGAGGTCAAAAAGAGGTCATCTCTGGCTATCTAGCAAGTTTGAGCCTGGCTAGGCTCCATCATGAAGAAGGAGGAGGAGGAAGGAGAAGAAAAAGAAGGAACAAGAAGGGAGATAAAAGAAGGTGGGGGAAGTAACCAGAACGCATTATAGAAATGCATGAAATTGTCAAAGAACTAAGTTAATTAAAAAGCAGGAAGACCACCATCACCAGCCTCGAGTAGAAGGCAGCTGTGTATTCCAAGCCTGCAAATAGCAGGGTGAGTCTTTGCCTGGGGGTCTCTGCTTCAAAAGAGATTGTAAAGTTAGCACAACGTTAAAGGCATTCAGGAACCAACTGAGATTCTTTCCTGATATCATCAAAGGGATGGAAGAGAGACCAACAATACTCCCTCCCACAGGCCTGTCACTGCTGTGCCTGGGAAGCTGGAGCCAAGGGATCTGACTCTCCCAATGATATTTTATGCCCTGAGGTGGTAGCTGAACTAGCCCTATTTCACCTAAAAGACCACACCTGACACTTCAGTTTGTCCTGTCTTGGAAAATGCTGGTTGAGATAGAGATAAGAACTGTGGCAGGAGCAGATGCATCTGGTCTCAATCACACTGCCAACCTGCTCCTTCCTTCTGAGACAGCTCATGCTGAGGACGGCTGGCTAGCCCACCAGTGGCACACAGCTGAAGACCATAACTCACCCTCTCCCAGAGTTCGCAGGAAGAGGTGTTGAGCCCAGTAAGTCCCTCCTCCAGTCATCACTAATGGTTGGCAGTATCCATCTTCTGGTGGCCCCAACAGGTAACTACAGCTTCTGTGAGTTAATGGCTGTGATGACCATGACATGACCAATGAATGGCATTTCCAAGTCTTCGCTGCCTTCTGGCTTGCATTCTTTCTTCTTCCTCCTTCTCCTTGTTCCCTGAGCCTTAGAAGAGTTGTATCCGTGTCTTGTTCAGGGCTGAGCGCTCAACCACCATTTGTTCTCAGTACCTGGGCCTCACATGCAGTTTTTGGGCAGTGGTTGGTTACTCCCATAACAAATAGGCACATCTTGCCTAGCAGGTCTTATCTAGCTCTGGTAGGTATCCAAGCAGGTAGCAAGAAGAGTCTGCACTGTTTTTGGAGTCTCTGGAACATCCCTGACCAATGACTGACATGAAAATGCTCCAAACCTCCTGGTTCTGGGACTTTTGTTTAGTAGCCACAGCCTCTAGTAACAGTGTTATTCAGCCATGTAGTGTATCTCTTTTCTAATATGTGTGTGTGTGTGTGTGTGTGTGTGTGTGTGTGTGTGTGTAATTGTGCTACAATATAGTAAGTTTACATACTTGTCTTGGTTAACCACCTCCCACCCATCCCCTCCTCCCCACTTTTTTCTCTAATTAAATCTTTCCACTCCAAAGAGCAGTACTGCTATTGCAGAGAACACGGGTTTGCTTCCCAGAACCCACTGGCATCTTACAGCCATAGTAACTCCAGTTCTGGGGAATCCAGTACCCACTTCTGGCCTCTGCCTGCACCAGGTACACACACCGTACACTTAGATACATGGGGGCAAAATATTTGTACACACAAACTAAAAACTAAATGTTAAGAAACAAAAACCTTTCCACTCACACCATTCACCCTCTGTACTGTCACCTTATCTGTGTCTTGCTATTCCCTCTCCCTTAAGGGACCACACACACACACACACACAGAGAGACAGAGAGAGAGAGAGAGAGAGAGAGAGAGAGAGAGAGAGAGAGAGAGAGAGAGAGAGAAACCTCCTAGTTTCCTAGCTTCACAAACACTCCAAGGTAAGCACACATTTTAAAGAATCAAAGCTAAGAGCCATATGTAAGAATGAAACAGCATCTGTCTTTCTGGGCCCGAGTAACACTATATATTTTTTTTCCAGTTCCATATGTTTACCTATGAATAAAATTCATAAGTGTATATGTTTCGTTAAAAATAACATTTCAGGATAGCCAGGCTTAAAATAAATGAACTGTCTTTCAAATAAATAAATAAATAAATAAATAAATAAATAAATAAATAACAAAACAGCTACCAAATCCACAAGCCACCCAGCCAGTACTGAAATGCTCTGGTTTTGCAGGCTACCAGGGTTTCAGTCATCTTAGTCTGTTTCTTTCTTTTTCCATCCTTGCACTTCTTTCCCGCCCTTCATCCTCATCTTCACCAGTGAGAGCTTTCCTCAGCACTGACATCAGCTTCATCCTCCTCACATCTCCCTTTCCACTGCAGTCCTCGTCCTCAAACCTTCCTCTTACCCTTCTCATGGCTTACGGCTCCTCTCCCCTCACCGTATCCCCACAGCATCACCCTTCTGCATCCCAGTCAGGATCTTCCCAGTCCTCTCAAAGTCAGCTTGCGGGGGGTGGGGGGGGGGGAGGCTTGAAGGTGCACACAACTGGTCTCTTTCAAAAGATTCCAAGCTACTGCCTTCTGTTTCCCCATAAGTTCAGGTGTGTGAGATTCTCAAATTCTGCTGTTAACCTGTCCAGACCTTCAAAAATCCTATTGCCTCTGAGCTTGAGCTTTCTCAGTTTGGGTAATGGGGAACTTTAAAACTGAAATTAAGCCTACACTTAACAAAGGAAAAAACTCTTCATTCACAAATTCAGCCGCTAGCCAGCCTTTCAGTTTCCCATCATTTGATTTGGATTGTCTAGACCAAGTCCTGGGACAGTTGCTTAGGTCCTGCCTCACCTCCTGGTAGATCCCCTCTCCACATCCGTGTTTTCTTCATCACTTCTCTTCAGATTTAGTTTTCCTTGAAGCAAGAGTGGAGAAGGGAGAGATGTACTAGCCTATGGCCCTGCCTCACACTCTTGCCCCTCAGCTCCACTCTTAGAATTTCTGGTTCCAAAGGAATAGAGATGAACTCACGTGTAATCTTGTCTTAGTTACTTTTCTATTGCTGTAAGGAGACATGGCCACTGCAACTTATAAAAGAAAGCATTGAATTTGGGGTTCACAGTTTCAGAGGTTGAGTCTGACCATCATGGTGGGAGCATATTGGGAGGCAGGCATGGTGGACAGGCAGTCATGGTGTAGCTCTGGAGCTGGAGCTGAGCGTTTATATGCTGATTGAAAGCTCAAAGCCCACCCCACCCCCGCCCTGTGACACACCTTCTCCAACAGGGCCACGCCTCCTAATCCTTCTCAAACAGTTCCACCAAGTATTCAAATATATGAGCCTATACGGGTCATTCCCATTCAAACCACAACTAATCCCCTATGGACCTACTAGGGGTATAGGACCTGTGGAAAGTTATAAACCCTCTCACCTCTTGGGTTCCAACAACCCAAGGCCACCATTTTCTACTCTTGCTGAACCAACACCACCCAGGATCTCTTGGCCATAGCCTGGAATGAGGAAACTTCCTGTCTCCTTTCATTCATCTCTGTATTCTTCCTTCATGCTGTCACCCATGGATGGAAAGATTCACCCCCTCTACTGCAGAGCAACACACACATATAACAAGCCACTTCACTACCCTCCATATTACTTCTGCTCTGAAGCCCTGTCAGGCAAAAGGTATTGATCACTGTAGATTGTCAGCTGCTGCTTTGTGTGAGGATTATAAGATTAGGTCCCAACAGTAGCTGTCTGCTTGCTCGAGAGACTGGGAACTGGGAACTGCTTAGCCTATAGGGCTGGAGGCCTCAGCAGTTCCAATGTGGTCCTGAGAAGAACCCATTTCAGCAGCAGCAGAGGTAGCAACAGGATAGCTGAACTCACAAACTGGACTCATGAACTCAAGCACAAAAGGAATGAACTTCTGTAAACAGGTACGTGAGCTCACAACTGAACTGTGAAGGCAAGCAGGTAAGAAGCGAGAGCTTCCCCTCAGACCTTCTTCCCCTCAGACCTTCTGTCTGGCCCATCTCAGATGGTCTTCCCATTTCATTTACTATGCAAGCAAATCCCTCTGAGGCATGCTCAGAGGTTAACCTAATCAACATAACCCCTCACAGAGCTTGTCACATGATGCTAGATCCTGTCAGGTTGAAAATGTTAACCATCTCAAGGGTCATACATGTTTCAAAAGAGCACGGTGGTGGCTACTCTTGGTTGTCAGCTTGACTACATCTGGAATTAGCTAAACCCTGTGTGGCTGAGTATGCCTGTGAGGGATAGTCTCTTAGGTCATTTGAAGTGGGAAAACCCACTTTTAATCCAGATCTTCTAAGGTGGGGAGATCCACCTTTAATCTGATGTCAGCCTATTTAAATGACATGGAAGAATAACACTTGCTCTTTTCCTGGTAGCTCTTGTTGGCAGGCCCATCCCTTCACTGAACCAAAGCCTGTAAGCCATTGTTTGTTTGGACAGGGTTTCCTGTGTAGCCCAAGCTATCCTGGGATTTACTCTGTAGACCAGGCTGGCCGTCAACTCAGAGATCCAAGTGTCTCTGCCTCCCAAGTGCTGGGATCTACCACTTGGCTCTGTAAACCATTCTAATAAATTGTGTGTGTGTATGTGTGTGTGTGCTTGCGTGTGCGCGCGCTCACGCGCGCACACACACGCACACGCACACGCACACACACACATATGAGAGGGAGAGAGAGATCCATTCTGTAAGTTCTGTTCCTCAGAGAACCCTGACTAATAAAGCTACTGACTGCTTTAGTAACCTTTTTGTTCTCTTTTGGGGTCACACACACAAACGAGTGAACGCACTACAATGGGCAACATTCTTCTATGCCTGCTGGCGCCCTGGGCTGTTCAGTCCACCCTTGTGTGAGGAGTCTTTTGCTCTCAAGTGCTGACAACTGACCTGTGCCCTTTTAGATCTGTTGCTAATTTTGTCTCTGCACTGGGCAGCCCCTCTGGTCAGGCTAAGGAAGCTGAGGCTCCAAGTAGAGACTTTTCAGTGATCTTCCCTCATACTGAAAACGAGTGATGTGTTATTGAAAGAAATGTCCTTGGCCTAAGCAAGATCTGATCTAACCTAACTGTATCATGTGCTCTTTTAATCTATTACTCTGGGTCCCTGAGCGTCGCTGTACTCATTTAGGGGTCATTTTGTCATTAATCTGGCTCAATCCATGTTTACAATGATGATTTGATAAAAGCTGAAAATGTGAAGTGGATGGTAACAGTTCCGTGTCTACATGAGTGTCCCTGGACTCCAACAAAGAGACGCATGCTCCTCCAGTCTACTTTGGGTGACTGTAGGGGACAGGGACAAGGGTCTTACAGAAATGTCAGAGTATCTGACTTCTTGACCGCTGGTGGCCTCACAGGGAGTCTCATTGGGGGTCAATGCTCTTTCTGGTGGAATGAACTCCAGCTTACAAGAGGCACCAAGGGCGTACTCACCCTGCATCCCGACCTGTCCACACTGCTTGGTATTAAGACTTTCTGGGGCAGATAAAGTGGGATGTCTGGTCTACTGGTGACTCTCTAGGAAAGAATTTCCACCAAGCAGGATACCTTTCTGCCCTGAACACTTGCTTAACACTGATTCTTGCTTTGGCCACCAAAAGAAGCTTTTGAGTCATATGTGGTAGCACGTACCTGTAATCTCAGTACTTGGGAGGTAGATGAAAGTAGATTGGGAGTTCTAGGTCATCCTTGGCTACATAGCAAGTTCATGTTTGAGGTTAGCCGGGGCTGTATGAGACCCTTGTCTCCCAGGAAATGAAAATAAGCAAATCTCCCTTAAGAGGCTCAGACTCAACCTTTCCACTGTGCTTGCCTTCTTCCCAGTCACCTCTTCCTCCTGACCTCCATTAACCCCCCATGCTTAAAGGGTCTATTTAAAATGTCTTTTAGTAAACTCCAATTCTGCTACATTTAAAGAAAGGGGGGGGGGAGTGAGCCCCATGTGCTATACTCCACCGCCCCAGGGTGCTGGGGTTCTGTCTTGCCCTGGAATGTCAGTTCAGCTGAAGACCTCACACAGCAGATGAAAAGCCCTGGGTTTTCTTACTGTCTGTTAGGACACAAGCCAACTTAGCAGGCCTTCATTTCCAAGGGTTTCCTTACACTCTATTCTTTTCTTTCTTTGTTTCTTTTTTTTAATGGTCCCTTCATAGGAAAAGGTATATTTATAAACCCCAATTTAAAATATAAATGAACAAAAACAATAAGCCTCTAACCACATGAGGCCTAAGTCAGTACTGGAAGACCTGTACCTGTTGTACTCGAGTTAATAATTTACTCTGTGTCTCTCTCTGCATGCTTGACTTCAACAGAGGATCTTTAACATGGGATGCAACTTCTTCAGGGAGTTTCAGTTCCCAGGAGGTATCTGGACATCGTGGGGGCTGAGGAGGGACAGGTAGATGCTGGTGAGCAAATGGAACCCCTAGGGTTCCAAGTCAAATCCTTGACTCCTGCAGTAAGGAGGTGTGAACCGGGCTGGCTGAGGGAGGAGGACTGCTACGGGTAGCAATTAAATGAAGGCAGTTCTTTCTTTTGTAAAAATTTGAAATTGTTATTTTGAAAACTATGTGAAATAAAGTTTCCCATCTCAGTGGAGGTGGGAGGTGCCTTCGGTCTCAGCACATAGGAGGTAGAGGCAGGAAGATCAGAGCTTAAAGGTCAGCCTACATGAGACCTTGTCTCAAAAAGACCAAGTAGTTAATAATAGTAATTAATAATTAATAGTGATAATAGTATAGCAGTAGCACCATTCGGTTGCTGGGGATGCAGCTGTAGTATATCACTCACCCAAAAGGCCCTAAGTTCAAAGCTGAGGACAGCCAAAAGTAAAATTAAAAACTACCAAGTTGTTCTCCCCCCACCCTTTTTTTGAATGACTCTTACTACGTAGCCCTGGCTGGTTTGCAATGTACTATGTAGCCTAGGCTGTCCCTCATACTCAAAAGAGGCTAGCCTGCCACTGCCTCTGCCTCTAGAGTCCTAGAATTAAAGGCATGCCTGGGCACACTTGGTCTTGTTTTTTGAGGCAAGATCTCATTAAGTCCCAGCTGGCCTCAAACTCTCCATGTCATCAACAATAATTTTGAATTTATACTGGAAAATAATTAGACAGGGCTAGACTATGTGTATGTAGCACAGGATGACCCTGAAGCCTGCCTTGGCCTACGGATTGCTGGGACTACAGGGGCATCCCACTGTGCTTGACCGCCTCTATTCAAAGGTTGAACAAAATTTCATTGCACCTATAGACCATGTTTCTCTGACCCACTCATCCATCAGTGGGCGTGTGGCCTGACCCCTCACCTCTTGGCCACTGGGATAATACTGAACCCAGTGCATTCTTCTCAAAATATACTCTGAGGTGGGATCACTGTATCACAGAAATACTTTGAGCCTAGCCTACCCCCGGGCTACAGGAAGCTCACAGTTTCTGTTGGTTGGTTGGTTGGTTGGTTGGTTGGTTGGTTGGTTGGTTGGTAGGTTGGTTGGTTGGTAGGTTGGTTGGTTGGTAGGTTGGTTGGTTGGTTTACCACTCTCCGCCCCCCCCCAGCCCCCTCCACCTCCTCTTCCAGCCTGGGTTTCTCTCTATGGCTCTCTGGATGTCTTCACACTCACTCTGTAAAACAGGTTGACCCTGATCTCAGAGCTCTGCCTGCCTCTGCCTCCCAAGTGCTGGGATTAAAGGCATGCACCATCCGTTTCTTGTCCTAAACTATACCTACAGATGTACCCAAGGTATGTACAGAGCACTCACCCTGGCATCCCTCCACCAGCCTATGAGAACTTAGTAAGGATCAGGATCAGGAGTAAAACCTGCCTGCTTCTCGGGAAGATTCAGGTTTGCCTCACGGTACTGCACCCACTCAAACCTGGCTTGTTCTGGGTATCATCCTTATGAATGTACACTCAAAGACAAGGCTCTCCCAGCCTGCCCTAATAACTTTGACACCAAACAGGCCATGAATCAGTGGTGCCCCGATATTGCCTAGGCGATAGTCATTCTGGGATACAGACCTTGGTACCCAGCTGACTCCCTCAAAGCCAGATGTGAAGATTATGAGCCTGCCACCAAGACCACTCTGTGACCTTGTTTCCATGTCAATGGGGCTCATGATGTCAAAAGGCTGAATCCAGACCCTGTACCCAAGCTGTGTGTTTCCAGTCCCACCCCAGAGCATATCCCAGTCCAGCTGGCTCTTTGGAACAAGAGTGATAGGTCCTGACCATGTGAGAGTGGTCCTAGCAGCATGGGACGCACATCCTCACCCTGAGGAAAGCAGCTTCCAACCTCTTACCCTTAAGGGGGAGAGCAACCATGGAGCAGTATCTGTCAGCCCTCCCCTGAACACCCCCCCCCCACGCTGGCCTAGACACACCCTGCCACTTCTGTTCAGGCAGCAGGGCTTCCTTTCCAGAACTGGAGGGGTGGGGTCAGGGAGGAGCCTGAGGATTAGGGAGGGACACTGAATTTTTCAAGCAAGAACTGTTCTACTGCCACCCCTCCACCAGTCCCAGCCATGCAGGGAGCCAGGGTGTTGCTGCTGCTGGGCCTCAGGCTACAACTGTCCTTTGGTGTCATCCCAGGTAAGAAGGTTCCCCTAACTGTTCGTCCCCACCCACAATACAGAGTTCCGCTGACACCTGCCTCCCGTCTCTCCCTTGACCAGTGGAAGAGAAGAACCCGGCCTTCTGGAACCAAAAGGCAAAGGAGGCCCTGGATGTTGCCAAAAAGCTGCAGCCCATTCAGACATCAGCCAAGAACCTCGTTATCTTCTTAGGGGACGGTGAGTGTGCAGTGTGCGAGGCCTGGCCACCCAGGGGCCCTCGAGCTCCAGGCACCCAATTATGGGTCCAGGAAAGCCTGGGGTTCAGATCTGACCATATTCTGTTCCTTCAGGGATGGGGGTGCCCACGGTGACAGCCACCAGGATACTAAAGGGACAGTTGGAAGGTCATCTAGGGCCTGAGACACCCCTGGCCATGGACAATTTTCCATACATGGCTCTGTCCAAGGTGAGTACTGGAACACATATCTAGGGCAGGAAAGGGGGCTTGAGGAGGAAGAACCCAAAAGAACCAGAGCCCAAGTTTGCAACCAAGACAGGGTAGACATGTCCCAGGAAGCAGGGACTAATGTCTACCAATAGCACCCAGCTGAGAGTGTCTCTGTCCCCAGACATACAATGTGGACAGACAGGTCCCGGACAGTGCAGGCACGGCCACTGCCTACCTGTGTGGGGTCAAGGCCAACTACAAGACCATTGGCCTGAGCGCAGCTGCACGATTCGACCAGTGCAACACCACATTTGGCAACGAGGTCTTCTCAGTGATGCACCGTGCAAAGAAAGCAGGTGAGCTGGGCATGGAGGTCTACACCATTAATCTCAGCAGTTGGGAGGCAGAGGCAGGCAGATCTGACTTCAAGACCACTCTGGTCTACATAGTAAGTTCCAGGCCAGCCAGAGCTACATAGCAAGGACTTGTGCAAAAACAAACAAACAAACAAAACAAGTGGGTTAGGGCCAGGCTAAGGAGCTGGAGCACCTGATTCCTGTCATTTCTAGGAAAGTCTGTGGGAGTGGTGACCACCACGTCGGTGCAGCACGCCTCTCCTGCCGGCACCTACGCACACACCGTGAACCGTGACTGGTACTCGGATGCAGAAATGTCCACTGCTGCTCTACGTGATGGCTGCAAGGACATCTCTATACAGCTCATCTCCAACACGGACATTGATGTGAGCCCCAAGAGTGAGGGAGGAGGGCTGCATTGAGGGGGTCACACACTGGGCTGGTGAGATGGCTCAGTGGTTAAGAGCACTGACTGCTCTTCCGGAGGTCATGAGTTCAAATCCCAGCAACCACATGGTGGCTCACAACCATCTGTAATAAGATCTGATGCCCTCTTATGGGGTGTCTGAAGACAGAGACGGTGTACTTACATGTAATAAATAAATAAATAAATAAATAAATAAATAGTTTTAAAAAAAAAAAGAGGGGTCACACACTGAAGTCTGTGCAGCCTACAGTCTGAGTTATGAGTCCTCCAGGGTATCTGAGGAGTGGGTAGGGAAGAGGGTGTTGACATGCAGCCCAGGAGATGCCCTTCCCACATACCTGGTCTGTCTGTTGGGAGGAGACAGAGGAATCCCAAGTCCCCTGTCCTGACCTTCTGATTACAGGTGATCCTTGGTGGGGGCCGCAAGTTCATGTTTCCCAAGGGGACACCAGACCCTGAGTACTCAGGCATCAGAGCTCTGTCCGGAAGCAGGCTGGATGGACAGAATCTGGTACAGAAGTGGCTGGCAAAGCACCAGGTGACAGGGGCACCAGGGTATAAGGCTAGCAGACATTATTACAGGGCTGTACATCTCAAAGGTATGTGCTAAGACTGGCTGTGTCTCTGCAGGGTGGCCGGTATGTTTGGAACCGCTCAGAGCTCATTCAGGCATCCCAGGACTCAGCAGTGACTCACCTCATGGGTAATGGTCCATTTCCTGCCATGTCATTTTTAAAAGGACTTCACTGAACATCTATCTAAGTGTCATGACCCAGCTACACAGCCTGAGATCCGTGCTCTTATGTCCCTCAGGCCTCTTTGAACCTAACGACATGAAATATGACATCTACCGAGACCCTACTCAGGACCCTTCCCTGGCCGAGATGACAGAGGTGGCTGTGCGCGTGCTCAGCAGGAACCCCAAAGGCTTCTATCTCTTTGTGGAAGGTGAGTGGTTGAGCCTGGCACAGAGGAGGGGGAGACAGGGGTCCAACACAGGGGCAAACATCTCCCCATCCCTGGTTTCCTGCAGGGGGCCGCATCGACCATGGCCACCATGAGACTGTAGCCTACCGTGCCCTGACTGAAGCTGTCATGTTCGACTCAGCCATTGACAAGGCAGACAAGCTCACCAGTGAGAAGGACACGATGATCCTTGTCACTGCT
Organism: Arvicanthis niloticus; assembly: GCF_011762505.2. NCBI lineage: Eukaryota > Metazoa > Chordata > Mammalia > Rodentia > Muridae > Arvicanthis > Arvicanthis niloticus. The sequence continues at coordinate 18,024,912 of NC_047674.1, read as the reverse complement.
GACCACTCTCATGTATTCTCGTTTGGTGGTTACATACCTCGAGGGAACTCTATCTTTGGTAGGCCAGGGACAAGGCAAATGTATCAAATGTATTGGTCACACAGCATAAATTTCTCTGGGCCTCAGTTTCCTTGTCTGTCAAATGTGTATAGATACAGTACCTGCCTTGCAGGGGATTCGTGATGATAGGCCAGTTGCCAGGCAAAGGTGAGAATTTTTGGATTATATTGGCTCCACCACAGGGCACTGACAAAGTGCCTCTCTCTCCCTACAGGACTGGGGGCCCCCTTCAATGCTCTGGATGGTAGACCTTTTACCTCAATCCTATATGGCAATGGTCCCGGCTATAAACTTGAGAAAGGTACCCGGCCAGATGTCACTGAAAAAGAGACTCGTAAGTTCTATGGGGCCACCACCCTTGAAGTTAAGGGCAGAGACGACTAGGGTCAAAGGCTTTCTGCCCTGAATACCTTGTTTCCCCAGGTGACCCTAAGTACCGACAGCAGGCAGCTGTACCCCTATCATCAGAGACCCACAGTGGGGAGGACGTGGCCATATTCGCGCGTGGCCCACAGGCGCACCTGGTGCACGGTGTGCAGGAGCAGAACTACATTGCACATGTCATGGCCTTCGCAGCCTGCCTGGAGCCCTACACCGACTGCGGGCTGGCGCCCCCTGCCGGCCAGAGCAGTGCAGTGAGCCCAGGCTACATCTCTGCCTTGCTGTGCCTGTTGGCAGGGAAAATGTTGATGTTGATGGTGGCAGCTGAACCCTGACTACCTCAGCTCACTGGACTCCACTCCACTGTCCCACAGGCTCCAGTGCTCCATGACTGTGGTGGTTTGAATATGGTTGGCCCAGGGAGTGGCACTATTAGGAAGTGTGGCCTGGTTGGAGGAAGTCCTTCATATATAGATGTAGAACTCTCAGCTCCTCCCACACCATGCCTGCCTGGGCACGACCATACTCCCCACCTTGATGATAATGGACTGAACCTCTGAACCTGGAAGCCAGTCCCAATTAAATGTTGTCCTTATAAAACTTGCCTTGGTCATGGTGTCTGTTCACAGCAGTAAAACCCTAACTAAGACACTGGCTCTCATTCTCCGGACTCCTCCTGTCCCTCTGGTTCCCTGTGTCTTCGCTTCAGGTTCCCAGCCTCAGACATAACTCAGATTGCAAGCCCTGCCACTCACCATGGACTCTAACAGACTTCAGTGTTACAACCTTCAGGATACCTAGCAGACCAAGGGAATGCCACGCTGGTGTCTGTCAATGATGCCAGCTCCCAGAAAATGTGACACCATGCATTCGGCCACAGCTCAGCCTGTGCCCCAGGACCATGTAGGCAGTTGGTGTCCCCACAGGACAAGGACTGAACAAAAGAGTGTGCTGGTTTTTCTTGGCTTTGGTATCCAAAGCACACCAAACATAGCCTGGAAAGGCTGACACAGCCAAGATGACCAATGGCTCTTTGGCAGTCCTCAACTGCCACCAGTGGCCTCAAATCCAGGTGCTATAATTACATGCATGTGCCTCTGGGCCTGGCTTGCACATTCATGTCCAAGCAAAGGATGCTTCCGTCATTCTCCTGGGAGATTTTGCACTAATAAAATGAACTATTACCCAGCATAATGCCAGCAATGCCTTGCTGAAAGAAAGGCTGGGTGCTCAGGTTGAGGCAGTGAGAAATGGAGGCTGAGTGAGGGAGAGGGGCAGGAAGTTGGGGGAATGTTGGAAAATCCAGACACAAGCAGCCCTATACAAGGGATGAGTCATGGCTCCCAGGTTCTACCTCCTGGCAGTGAGCTTCAGGTTTGCAAGGGCCAAATAGTTTAGCCACACATGGCTCAGTTCTTGTGGAAGGCCCCCTTAGCTGGCTGCAGAGGTAGAGCAGGTAACACACTAAGGACAAGGTATAAAAAGCCCCAGTCACACAGAAGAACGTGTTTCAGGCTCTGACTAGGAAAGGCCCTAAGGGGTCAGGGCCAGTGGTTTCCCATCTCCCTATAGGTAGTCCACTCCAGACTCACGGAGGCTGCCTCAGAGTTGACCTTTATTGTCCTCTGATGGACAGAGAGACCAGTCAGCTCTCCCCCACATAGTCAGGGCAGATAGCTATGGTCACACCTGCCCTAGAAGTCGTCCAGGCTCCCACCTTCCATCTCAGGAGGACCTTAGCCTTCCCAGGCTCTTACAGGGCAGCAGCGAGCACTAACACATGACCAGGGGATCTGGATTTATGATCCACCTACCTCCTGCAGAGATAAGAATCTGAAGGTCACCAAGTAGAAAGCTCTAGGATACTGGTGGAGGGACCCTGGGGCAAGAAGCTGGGATTCAGTAGGGGGCTTGCAACCTCACCTACGAGGTGTGGAGGTTGAGTGGGGATTCCTGCTGCAGATACTTCATAGCCAGCAACATCCTTGTCCTCAGAGAAGTCCTTCTGGAAGATCTGGGCCTGTAACTTTAAGTTTTTTTCAAAGACTGCTTTTAATGATGGTTCTTAAATATTTTATAAACTCCCTTTTAGCTCACCACCCACCAGAAGTAGTGGAGAAGAAAGCATACCTGTTTAGAAATGGTTCTTTGGAACAACTCCCGGCTGCATTGTCAGGCACAGGTTGGCAGTGGCAGCCCGATCCACTCACAAACACTTCACAGATATACCAACAGTCCAGTTCAGTGGAGTCGAGATAGTAAACATGAATCAGCACTACCTAGCAGAGACAACCAGGCCTTAGCCTCAGCACAAATCAGCAGGAGGGACCAGGGCCAACAGGAACACCAGGAAAAGTTCTTGGCCATGACTCTCAGCAAAGTGAAGATCAGGGAAGGCCAATAAGCATTTACCAATGCAAGCAAGCCGAGCTCAGCCGCCTTCACCGGCTGTTGAGTCCTCTCTGTACGCCTCCCAAACATCACGAGTCCTCCACAGGGCTCGCCTCAGCACCCGGTCTGTCTCAGCTGACATCGATCTGCCAATCAGCCCAAGTCTGCGGAAGCGGCACGAAAACCACAGCACACCACCAGAAATTTGTTGGCAAGTGTCTCTCCATGGAGTCCCAGAACTGGAGCTCAACCACTCAATTTAAGGACTGGCTAACACATCTGTGTCCTTAGCAAAGCAGAGAGGCCTTCGTCACGTGCCCCTTCACGTGCTTGCTTTAGCAGGACATGTTTTCTCCTGTGTCTGAACATTCCTTCACGAGTCTGCCTCAGTCTCTCACCTGTGTCCACTTCAATGAAATCTTCCTTCACGAGTCTGCCTTAACAAACACCATCCAACACAACTGACTGTCCCTTAAGTTCCCACTTCATGTACATGGAAAGAGGCAATTCTTGTCTAGTGGCTGTCTCACCACAACTGGAGTAACTCCAAAGATGCTCAATTTCTTCTTAGAATTCAATACAGGAAGCTGTCAGGAGCAGACAGGTCTCTAATCAAAATGAACATTAATATAGAAATGTTTGTCACGTCAATTCTGTGGACTTCTGACTTTTTGAAAACCAGCTATCCATGTAAGGTAATCTGAACTGTTGTCTGTTAACTCCTCTCAGCTATTTCTAAATAAAACATAGAAAACACCCTAACAATAAACTCCAAGCCATGAATTTGCTATAGTCCCTTAACTCACAGGCTAACCATCTCAAATCAGTTAAAAAAGTTAAAGAAGGACTGGGTCTAAGCCTTGTATTCCTAAATGTGTTATATAGGCACAATGCCTATGAGAGTAACAATATTCATCTCACTTTTATATCAATAAGAAGCTCGTACCAATGAAAACCTTAAAACTTGTAATCAAAGTAAATTGGTGCCATTTAAGAATTTATATCTTCATCTTGATAATAATTGTACAGATTTCTACTAATAGGTTATGGCTATGCAATAAATCCTAGCTAATCCTCTCTATTCCCACAAAACCACTACTTTTCCCTAGAAAGACAGCCCAACATTTACCACCTCAGTCCCCAAGCCCAGGGAATAGGGGCGCTGACTCTTCATTAGCTTCTTCAAGCTGATTACAGGCGTTGAGATATTAGAAGAGGAGTGGGGGAAAGAGCAAATTGATAAGCCTCTGATGCTGTGTCTTCACTGCATCCAGATGGAATTCCCGGACCTCAGAGGTATTTCTAGGTTGGGTAGTAGGTTACACCTCTGATTGAGCAATACCAAACTTATAAAGCCTTTGATTAACATTTTTTTAAAAAAATGTATAAGTGCAAAAAGGAAAAGGGGGAATGGGATAGGGGTTTTCTAAGGGGAGGGAGGGAATGGGGAAAGAGGATGGCATCTGAAGTGTAAATAAAATATCCAATAAAAAATGAAAAAAAAAAACAAAAAAATTAAATTAAAAAAACAAACAGAAAGAAAGAAAGAAAGAAAGAAAAGAAGGAAGAAAAAAGGAAAAAAAGTTTCCACTTCATGGGCCAGATGCCATTTGAATATTCTCTAAGGTCCCGTAGGAGGTGGGAAGCACACAGGAGAAAAAAGCAACAAGATTTATTCTAAATCCCTTCACCTTAGCCTCCGGCAGACTCTTCGGCCAACGGCAAAAAGCAGCCACACTCTTCACCAAAATACCGCAAAAACAGTTTCTATGCCATATACCAAACGTCTTCTCCACTGAAACCTTGTGGGCAAGGTCTGCACCATTCAAATCACTCTGAGCAACAAAGTCTTCCATATTCCTACCAGGATGGTCCATTAAGCCCTGTTTAAAGGATTCCACTACTTTCCAAATCCAAAGTCCCCACATCCATTCTTCCAAACAAAAGCATGGTCAGGCCTATCACAGCAATACTCCAGTCTCTGGTACCAACTTCCGTCTTTTTGGTCATCACAGGTGACAGGTGATGTGTACCTGATCTTTTGCAGACACATGGACAGTTTTCAGGACACTGGGGCAAACCCCAGCTGAGGGAGTCAGGGTTGCCTTAAGAACAGCACGGGAGGCACTTGACACTGTACACCTAGCACAATAGCAAAGATATTGGCAACAGCAGATTCAAAATGGAGGCCCTTGTGTCAACCTTCAAAACATAACATTGCTGTAGGTCACAGGGGGAGTGGCCGAATGACATCAATCCAGTTGACGCTGAGGCTGTGGACTTGATTTTAGATGCAGCAAAAGCTGGCTCATTTAAGCATTGCTGGCCGGCATGTAAAGTGGTAGACTAATTTGCAAATTGTTCAGAGTGTCTCCAGTGGCTCAGGAATTAGTTCAGTTGTCCAAGTGTTTGTCTGGTATGTGTGAAGTCCTTGGTTTGATCCCCAGCCCTGAATAAAACCAGGCATGGTGACATACCCTTATGATCCTAGCCCTCAGGAGGTGGAGGCAGAAGGATCCAGAATTCAGGGTCGTCCTTGGCTACATACTAAATTAAAGAGCAGCCTGGGCTATGTGAGGCCCAAACTCAGAATATCAAAATCCCCAAGTCAAGTCAAACAAAGCCACCTGTGGCTGGACTGTGCCAGCATCTGCCTATCATTCCAGTCCTCCAGAGGTGGAGGCAGAAGATCAGGAGTTCCAAAGTAGCCCAGCTCAATAGTGAATTTGAGGTCAGTCTGGGTTACAGGAGCCCCTGTATTAAAGGCAAAACCAGACTGGGTGTTGTGGCATCTACAATCATTATCCAAAACCAGACATGGAAGTGTATCCCGTTCATTTCATCACTTTGGAGTCTGAGGTAGAAGAACTGTTTTAAGTGTGAAGCCTGACTGACTTCAGAGTGAGACCCTATCTCAACAAGATAAAATAAAATAAAATAAAATAAAATAAAATAAAATAAAATAAACAAGGGACTGACCTCACACAGTGGCACAAGCCCATAAACCCAGCTACTTGGGAGACTGAGATAGGAGGATTCCAAGGCCAGCCTGGGCTACATAGCAAGGTCAAAAACAACCTGAACCACCTATTGAGACCCTATCTCAATAGAAAAAAATTACAGATCAGGCTCAGGGACCCATGGCTGTAACCTGGGAGCTTAGGTTTTGGTTGAACTTGGTCACATTCATAGCTTTAGGGAGGTCAGAGGTCAGCTAAGTTGAGTGATTCAACCAGAGAAATTTATCAGCAGCCAACAGGAATATCAGATATTATTATTATTACCACTATTATTATTACTATTGAAATGATAGCCCAGGATAGCCTGGAAGTCACTATGTTGTCTAGGCTAGTCTTCAGCTCATAAACTCAAGTGTCCCTTCCACCTCAGCCTAAGTGCCTGGGCCCACAGCCACAGGCACCACACTGGATCTCCACAGGACCACAACAAACACGGACCTGCAGCTTCTCCAGTCCACAGCGGGCATCGCAGGGACTTAGTGGGACAGGGCAGCAAGTGAAGGTGCCCTGGATTTGGGGAGCAGCCTGTGGCCCCGGTGGGATGAGACATGTAGAGAAGGAGGTGGCTGTGGGAGGGCCTCCCTAAGTAGAGCTTAAGTGAGGAGAGGTTTGTGTTTGCTTGTCTGTCTGTCTGTCTGTCTGTCTGTCTTGAAATAGGACTTCACTATGGAGACCAGGCTTGCCTCTGCCTCTACTTCCCCAGTGTGGGATTGACGTGTTGGGTTTAGAGGACTGGGATTAAAGGTGTACCCCACCCTGCCCAGCTCCACTTTGGGTTTTTGAAGCAAGCTCTCTCATAGCCCAGGCTACCCACCAAGCATGGCCCTCTGCTTTCGCTCTCCACCTCTGGGATTTCAGAAGCCGGCTGCCAGTCTGCTGTACCTCCTTCTCCTTTTCTGTTTTTTTTTTTTTTTTTTTTTTTTTTTTTTTTTTTTTTTTTTTTTTTTTTTTGAGACATGGTCTTATGATTCTTTAAAAAAAAAATTGACTTTGAACTACTAATTCTCCTGCCTCTCCCTTCCTCTTCCTCCTCTTGGTTTTTTGTTTTTTTGTTTTTTTGTTTTTTTGTTTTTTTGTTTTTTTAAAGCAGGGTTTCTCTGTGTAGCCTTGGCTGACCCCTCTGCCTCTGTCTCCAGTGCTGGGATTACAAACATGACCCTACACATACACACATGCACACACATCTGGTTTATGGGGTTATGGGGATCAGATCTGTAATTCATGTGTGCCACATCCCAAGCCCACTTATCTCTTTATTTGAGATAAAGTCTCCCTGTTGCCCTACCTGCCCTGGGATTCACTTTGTAGACCAGGTTGGCCTTGAAGTCACTCAGATCCACCCACGCTTGCCTCCTAAGTGATGGAATTAAAGGAATGTGCCACCAAGTCAGGCTAGATGGATTAGGTTTTGTTGCTGTTTTTATTGTTATTGTTTTTGTTTGTTTTGAGGGGTGGGGTTTAAGACAGGGATTTTCTGTGTAGGTTTGTGTAGCCAGAACTCACTGTGTAGATCAAACTGTCCTTGAACTTCCCGGGATCTACTTGCCTCTTTGCCCCTGGGGTGCTATGATTAAAGGTGTATCCAGCTACTTGGTTACTGTTGAATCAATATACTTTCTTTGTAGCACAGGCTAGCCCTAAATCTTCCTGCCATGACTCAAAAGACCTGGTTTACAGCCTTGGACCACCACACCTATCTGGATCACATTTCTGTGATCCTCTCATCCATCAGAGGGGCACGTGGTTTGACCCCACACCTCTTAGCCACTGTGAGCCTAGCCTACTTCCAGACTATAGGCACCTTACAGTTTCTTATCCTAGGCAACACCCACAGAAGTGCTCAGGGTCTGTGCATAGCACTCACGATGGCACCTTTCCACCTGCCCAAGAGAATCCAAGTCAACATCAAAGCAGGGGAAAGCCCAGCTATCTACTCCTGAGGAAGACCCAGGCCTTGCCTGCCTTGGCTCAGGGTCTTGCTCAGCCTCCAGTCCAACTGCATTCAAAACACACTCAAAAGTACCTGTGATGTAAATGAGGTTCTATAGGACCCATCTTCCCAATGCAATATTCCTCCTGGCCAATCCTCCTGGTTACCATACCTGCCCTGAGTCAGGGGAGAGCCAACTGGGGGCAAGTCTCACTGGAACAAAGAGAGATGGATGCCGACGGGAGGGTCGGTGACCACTGCAGCATAAGACGGTGGCTCTTCACTCAGACAGTAGTTGTCTCCAGCCTCCCACCTAATGTGGGGGAGATGCCTGGGACCCACCCACAGCCGCAGATTCAGGATGTTGGCCTGGACTTCTATACCCTGCCAACTTCTTACAACCTGACAAGCTTCAGTTCACAGGATAGGGTGGGGCCAGGGTAGCGCCTAAGGATTAGGGAGGGACTCTGAGCCTTTCTGGCAGGAACTCAGTCATTGCCTATTTAAGAGGAGCTAGTCAGGGCCTCAGCCAGTATCGCTATGGTGTTACAGATCCTTCACCTGCCATCCTTGTGGACCAGCACCCTGCCATAGCAATGTGGGGAGCCTGCTTGCTGCTGCTGGGCCTCGGCCTACAGGTGTCCCCGAGGGTCATCCCAGGTAATGAGGCTTCTTCAGGTGTCTGCTCGTTTTGTACTTGTGGGTCTTCAGTCTGACCCTGCCTCTGCTCTTTTCTTCGCCAGTGGAGGAGGAGAACCCGGCCTTCTGGAACCAAAAGGCAGCTGGGGCCCTGGAGGCCGCCAAGAAGCTGCAGCCCATTCAGACATCAGCCAAGAATCTCATCATCCTCATGGGAGACGGTGAGTGTGTGAGGCCTGGCCACCCTGGGGCCCTTGTACTCCAGGCACTGGAGGCCCCTGGCGGGCCTAGGGGAGGGCCCTGGCAGGCCTAAGGGATTAGTCCTGATTATGGTCTGCTTCTTTAGGGATGGGGGTGTCCACAGTAACTGCTACCCGGATCCTAAAGGGACAGCAGCAAGGCCATCTGGGACCTGAGACACAACTAGCCATGGACCGATTCCCACACATGGCTCTGTCCAAGGTGAGCTTAGAGGCCCCCAAGTCCCCACAGCGGGTGGCAAGAGCTGGTGTAGCAGGAAGGTGGTGGGGAAGAATCCAGAATCCCAGGAAGAGAGACAAGGACTAATGTCTACCAACAGATTGAGCTGAAAGTGTCTCTCTCCAGACATACAACACAGACAAGCAGGTCCCGGACAGCGCAGGCACAGGCACGGCCTTTCTCTGCGGGGTCAAAACCAATATGAAGGTCATTGGCTTGAGTGCAGCTGCTCGCTTTAACCAGTGCAACACAACATGGGGCAATGAAGTCGTCTCCGTAATGCATCGTGCTAAGAAAGCAGGTAGGTTGGGACAGGGTTGAAGGACCTGGACAAACCTGGGGGGACTGGGAGGCTCACATGACTTTCTGCAGGAAAATCTGTGGGAGTGGTGACCACCACGTCGGTGCAGCACGCCTCTCCAGCCAGCACCTACGCACACACGGTGAACCGTAATTGGTACTCGGATGCACAAATGCCTGTGTCAGCGCTGCGTGAGGGCTGCAAGGACATCTCTATACAGCTCATCTCCAACACGGACATTGATGTGAGTCCCAAGAATGAGGGAGGAGGGCTGCATTGCGGGGTCACTCACTGAAGTCTGTGCAGCCTACAGTCTGAGTTATGAGTCCTCCAGGGTATCTGGGTGGTGGGTTGGGGGTGGGTAGAGAAGGTGCAACCCAAAGAGAGTCCTATCCGTACCTGCTGGGACCGGATACTGTCAGGAGGGAATAGAGGATCAGTCAGGTCTCAAGCTCACCTCTGATCATAGGTGATCCTCGGTGGTGGTCGCAAGTTCATGTTTCCCAAGGGGACACCAGACCAGGAATATCCAACTGACACTGAACAGGCTGGAACCAGGGTGGATGGACGCAACCTAGTTCAGGAGTGGCTGGCAAAGCACCAGGTACTGGGGGTGGGGGTTGGGGGGCACTAGGGCAAAAGGCAGAGCAGGAATTAGGGCTGTGCATTTCAAGGTATGTACTTAGTGGATTGGCTGTGTCCCTGTCCCTGCAGGGGGCCCGGTATGTTTGGAACCGCTCAGAGCTCATTCAGGCATCCCAGGACTCAGCAGTGACTCACCTCATGGGTAATAACTTAGATAGATTTCTTGCCTTGGAACCCCTCCATTGAGAAATTGTGTGTGTGTGTGTGTGTTGGTGGTATCCCTGGTATGCAGTCTTGTAGTCACCATGGATTTTTTTTATTCTTCAGGCCTCTTTGAACCTAACGACATGAAATATGACATCTACCGAGACCCTACTCAGGACCCTTCCCTGGCCGAGATGACAGAGGTGGCTGTGCGCGTGCTCAGCAGGAACCCCAAAGGCTTCTATCTCTTTGTGGAAGGTGAGTGGTTGAGCCTGGCACAGAGGAGGGGGAGACAGGGGTCCAACACAGGCGCAAACATCTCCCCATCCCTGGTTTCCTGCAGGGGGCCGCATTGACCATGGCCACCATGAGACTGTAGCCTACCGTGCCCTGACTGAGGCTGTCATGTTCGACTCAGCCGTTGACAAGGCAGACAAGCTCACCAGTGAGAAGGACACGATGATCCTTGTCACTGCTGACCACTCTCACGTCTTTTCATTTGGTGGTTACACACAGAGAGGGGCCTCCATCTTTGGTAGGTGTGGAGCAGGCGGTGGCAGATACTGTTGCCTTGTAGGGGTCTGGTGACGAGATGGTTCAGCAGCAGCTCAGTTTGAAAAACAGGTCATTCCTTCTTCCTGCAGGGCTGGCTCCTTTCAAGGCTGAGGATGGCAAACCCTTTACCTCCATACTATACGGCAACGGTCCCGGCTACAAGCTCTATAATGGCGTCCGGGCTGATGTCACAGAGAAAGAGAGCAGTAAGTTCAGTGTGGGGTTGTCAACATGGGGCTGAGAGTGTTTATGGAGGTGGAGGACCTTCTCTGAACCCCCGTTCTTGGCAGGCAACCCCACCTACCTGCAGCAAGCGGCTGTACCCCTGTCGTCAGAGACCCACAGTGGGGAGGACGTGGCCATATTCGCGCGTGGCCCACAGGCGCATCTGGTGCACGGCGTGCAGGAACAGAACTACATCGCTCATGTCATGGCCTTCGCAGCCTGCCTGGAGCCCTACACCGACTGCGGGCTGGCGCCCCCTGCTGACCAGAGCTGTGCAGTGAGCCCAGGCTACATCTCCACCTTGCTGTGCCTGTTGGCAGGGAAAATGTTGATGCTGATGGTGGCAGCTGAACCTTGACTACCTCAGCTCACTGAACTTCCCTCCACTGTCCCATAGTTGGCTCGTTCAGTGCCTTGGGCCGGTATTGTTTGGTATTGTTTTCTGGGCTCCAACTGGAACCCCACTTCTAATCTCAGAACTCACTTGGTTTGTCAGTCCTGCAACTGTACCTTAGTATGAGGCCTCCTCAACCCACTGGGCCTCCTGGCACTTTTTTCCCCCTGTAGATTTTTAAGATGGGGTCTTGCCTAGTCTAGATTTCAGTCCACCATCTTAGCCTCAGCTTCCCCAAATCTGGGATTATAGGTGTCTCGTCCTGTGTCTGGCTGCCATAAAAATGAAGAGCACTTCTTACCTTCCTGGACCCTCCTTTGTTCTGGGAACAATAAAATCAATTGTTACACAATGTCAGTAGTACCTGTTTGTCTTCAGCAGCTGTGGTACCTGGGTGGGCCTGTAAGTGAGCAAACAGTATGGTTTGACAGTAGAGGGCCAGCCTCTCACTATACCAGAGGTGAGATGTGTCCGAGATGGAATGCCACTTCAGCCATCCCCTGACCATGAAGAAGTCCTGGCACTGGTCTACGCCATGTTGGCCAGTAGGAAGGAGGAACAAGAAACCTTGCATTCAGGCCGGCACCAGTGAGCACATTTTGTGTCTGTTCTAGAGCAGAGACAGCAAGGTCCCTTGGGTTCCCCAATTGCCACACAAGTATTTGATCTCCCGGAGCTCATTGTAGTCTTGGGTCATAGAATGCAAAGTCTCTGTTGTGCCAGTCAATGCCTTTGGTGTCTTGCTTGGTTGGGAGAGTCAGGGCAGAGCCAGTTCAGGAGCTAGAGATCTCCAAGGGCCACAGCAAAGGCCTGAGGCTTCGCCTCTCTGGACTTGAAGGGAGAGAGGTTCCAAGCAGCTACCTCTTGCAACTATGGTCACATGATCAGGTCACTAGACCCCTTTCCTCCTCACTCTGCACACACACACATGCCAGGCTGCAGATCTGGGAGTTCTCTAGTTGAAAGCAGAAAAGCTCTGGCATTCAGTCTGCATAGTAGGTCTTCACTGACAGCTCGGTTCTTTTGTCTTTGCCTTTCTTGACCAGTGTCTGCTTTACTAGAGAAACAGTGGAGGTTGAGGTTAGCCTGGTCTACAGAACCTGTTCCAGGACAGCCAGGGCTACAGAGAGAAGGTCTGTCTCAAAAACCTACAGCAAACAAAGCAGAGCTCAACCCAACTTTCAAATTCAAGAAAACTTGTCAGACATCGTCACAACTTCAGGGCGACAGTTATAAAATGTTAAAGTCCCACCCACTCAGTCTATCCAGCATAAGAGAAGAGAGCCCTTCCTTCCACAGGCGGCCCTCACTCTCCTCCCTGGAGTAGGGAATTCCCTGGCTGAAAGGAAAGCACTGTACTGAGGAGTTAGAGCCTCTGGAATTCCTACCCACTCTTGCTTCCTGCCCACCTGAAGGCCTGCCATTTCACTGAACACTAATTATTCCGGAAAGCTGCTTGTTCCTTCCTCCCACACTCTGCTCCTCCCTGTAGGGTGCAAACTCAAAGGAGGAAGGGGGGGAGGAGGGGACGTCCTCATGAAGATGGTGTTAGTGAGGAGTTTCCCGTTGTCCAGGCTCACTGTGAGCTTCAAGGTGTTTGTTTTATTTGTTTTGCTTTGTCATAGCTGACCACCACATGCAAATGAGTGCAAGCTGGCTGTGTTCAAATCTGTTGCAGTCTCTTTCCCTTCCTCCCAAGGCGTCTTTGGGTTCAGTGTTCTCTTTTCTGCTTTTTCCTTAAGGTCCCTACATCCTTCCAGGATCTTCCAAAACCAATGGGCGTGCAGAAAGGTGCCCAACCTAGACAGAGTAAACACCCTCATGAAGTGGAAATTTCTGGTTTCTTTGGAGACTCAGTTGTGCCATGTGATGTTTTTTTGGAAACTGTCTTACGAGAGGATGTCTTGCTGAGAACAGACACGTGGTGTTTTTCTGAAAACAGCCTGGACAAAGGGCGTGTGGTGTCTTGCTTGAGAGGACAGGTGATGTTTGAAAAGGGTGAGAGTATAACCCAACAGACAGTAGACAACAGTGTGGTATTGGTTCGCCTTGCCACCCTTTGTGGGTCTTCCTTGAGCTTTGCTGATGCTGGTCTTTGCTGATGATGCTGTGGCATTGGTTCACCTTGCCTTCTCTGATCATTGTTGTGACTTTGTAGAGAGAAATGCAACAAAGAACTCAGACCTGCTGGCAGAGCCTTGTGGTTTCTCCTGGACCAAACTGCTGTTACTGACTCATGAATGGTGTTTGTGAGTGGATTGAGCTGCCGCTACTGATTCCTGTGAACTGAACTGCTGATATCCTGACAGCGAAGGAGAAGATGGGAATTGCCCCCAAAGAACTATTTTTAAAACAGGTCCACATAGCCCTTTGCCCTATTAACCTTTCCTTCCCACTACCTCTGGTGGGTTGTAGGCTAGAAGGAAGGCTAAGTCATTTAAGAACTCTTGCCGGGAGGTGGTGGTGCATGCCTTTAATCCCAGCACTTGGGAGGCAGAGGCAGGCGGATTTCTGAGTTTGAGGCCAGCCTGGTCTACAGAGTGAGTTCCAGGACAGCCAGGGCTACACAGAGAAACCCTGTCTCGAAAAACAAAACAAAACAAAACAAAACAAAACAAAACAAAACAAACAAACAAAAAAAAACCTCTTAAAAAAGTAGGTTGTGAAAAATCAAAGCTTACACCTTCATATGGCAGACTTGCTGGGCACCTCAGAAGCACAGTGAGTCCCACCCATCAGACATAGGAGCATCATGCTGGAGAGTCTAGAAGGTACGTTCTCCAGCACGTGCATTCTGGGATGTAGCTGGGAACCCAGGCTGTGTGTATCACTCTGCTCAAAATAACACTTTTGTTTCCTTCCCTTTTGTTTTTGAGATAGGGTTTCTCTGCATATCCCTGGCTATCCCTGGAACTCCCTCTGTAGATCAAACTGTCCTCAAAACTCAGAGATCCCTGGAGAGCTGGGATTAAAGGCATGCATCACCACTACCCAGCCAACGTGACCTTTAAATAGCCAAGCATTGGAAACAGTGGCAGAATTTTATCAATGGGACAGGGATAAAAACAGTATTTCTAGCTGGGTGGTGGTGGCACACACCTTTAATCCCAGCACCTGGGAGGCAGAAGCAGGTGGATCTCTGTGAGTTCTAGACCAGCCTGTGGAGCAAGTTCAAGGACAGCTGTGGCTACACAGAGAGAACACATCTGGTGGTGGGGGAGAATATTTCCACAAGTAGGAACCTAGGCAGCAAAATGAATAATAGCATTTTTATTAAATGCAAGGCATACCTTGGAGTTAAGTTTCAGACCAAATAAATAAATAAATAAATAAATGGAACTTAAGAGAAATAAAGGGTTTATTCCCCTCACAGTTTCATATAACAATCTATCATCAAAAAGCAGTGAGGACGGGAACTCTCGTGGGTCAGGGCCCTGGAGGCAGGCACTGATGCAGAGGCTGTGGAGGGTGCTGCTTACTAGCTTGCTCTCTGTGGCTTATTCCTCATGGCTTACTCAGCCTGCCTGTTACAGAACCCAGACCACCAGCACAGGGGTAGCCCCACTAACAACGAGCTGGGCCTCCCTCATTAATCACTAATTAAGACTATGGCTATGGGCTTGCCTACACGCCATGAACGCCCATGTTATGGAAGTGTTTTCTCAACTGAGGCTTCCTCTCACGAGACTCTAGCTTGTGTCAAGTTGGCATAAAACTGCACCACAGCTGCAGAAGTTGGTAGTCCCTCACAGCAAGCCGTGAGGATTTGGCTGTTGTTCTTTCCCAGAGCATAAAAAATGTGTGTTTAAGCCGGGCGATGGTGGCGCACGCCTTTAATCCCAGCACTTGGGAGGCAGAGGCAGGTGGATTTCTGAGTTCGAGGCCAGCCTGGTCTACAAAGTGAGTTCCAGGACAGCCAGGACTACACAGAGAAACCCTGTCTCGAAAAAACAAACAAAAAAATGTGTGTTTACAGTTTGGATAAGTATATGATAACATGTATAAATAATGCACGTTCCTTAACTTAAAAATATGTTACAGAGCTCAGCAGTGGCACATGCAGTGGCACATAACAATTCAATCATAGCCAGGATGTGGTGGCGCACGCCTTTAATCCCAGCACTTGGGAGGCAGAGGCAGGCGGATTTCTGAGTTCGAGGCCAGCCTGGTCTACAGAGTGAGTTCCAGGACAGCCAAGGCTACACAGCGAAACCCTGTCTCGAAAGACAAACAAACAAACAAAACCACAAAAAGAGTCTGAAAAAGTATGTTACAAAGCCAGCAAGATGGCTCAGCAGGTAAACCACCTGCTTGAACCTGAAATCCTGAGTTCCATCCCTAGAACCCACATGGTAGAAAATAAGAGTCAACTTCTGAGACCTCTGACCTCTGACCTGCACACTCTGACCTCTGACCTCTGCACACTCTGGCGGCTATGGCTCAGGTGCACATGCACACAGAAAGTATAAGTAATAAATCAATGTAAAAGAAAGTGTCACAGCTAAGAACTATTGATGACCACAGATGACCATCAGGCTCCTGCCTGAACTGCAGCACATGGGAGCCTGAGGCAGCCCAGACTTCATGGTGAGTTCCAGGTCAGTCTAGGTTACAGAGCAAGACTCTGTCTAAAGGAAAAACTGGCTGGGGACCACTGGGCGTGGAGCCACACACCTGCGCTTTCTCGCTTTCTCGAGACTCAGGAAGCAGAGGCAGCAGGAGGCTGAGCCTGAGCTCAGTTTATGCTACCAGGAGAACTTGCTCAGAAATATACAGGGGCCTCAGCCTTCAGCACAGTGTAACCTGCCTGTTGGGGTGTGGTCTTCCTTTGGTTTTCATAGCTGCTAATCCATGGAAGGGGATGGGGGGGGGTATGGTGACTAAAAGTTGAGATGGCTGTGGCAACTTCTTCAGATAGCTTCAGATAGCTCAACAGTTAAGTCCACTGACTTTGTTTGTTTGTTTGTTTGTTTTGAGACTGGGTTTTTCTGTGTAGCTCTGGCTGTCCTGGAACTCACTCTGTAGACCAGGCTGACCTCAAACTCAGAAATCCACCTGCCTCTGCCTCCCAAGTGCTGGGATTAAAGGCGTGCGCCACCACTGCCCAGCATGTCCACTGACTCTTACACACACACACACACATACACACACACACATCAGTATGTCATGCCATTTGTTGGCATTTTACCTACAGTAGAACGAACACTCTTCAAAATCAAGGGCTAAGAATTATTATGGTTCTGTAGTGTTCTGAAGCCCCAGGTTAGACTCCCAGAACAAACAGGTGAAGACAGGTGTGTGTGTGTGTGTGTGTGTGTGTGTGACTGATCTTGGGATCTACCTGACAGCTTGCTCAGTGAAAATCCCCAGGAAGATGCTGGTAGCTCAATACAGAGTGTCCCAGCCTCCAGAACACCAGGTGAGGACATTGACATTTTTTGTAAGTTCCCCAGCCTCGGCTATTTGTATCAGAGTTCTAAGAACGAACTGAGAGAGGTCTTCGCTAGCGTCTGGGTTCTAAGATAGATAAGCCCACGTGGAGAATGCATTGGCTTTGTGTTCAGTTTGCCTGCTTGAAATATCCTTGCTCTCTACTCATGGCTGATGACGGGGGTCTTCCCGTTTGGGTAGTTAGTTCTAAGTGGACTTGTGGTTGACAGTCCTGGGGGAGGGAAGGGACACATTGGTGGAGTGACAGGAGGCCGTGCCCTGAGCTTTAGAACAAAGAGGCAAGCCTTGGAATCACAGTGGGCCTGTAAGTCAGGTGCAGGACCAGCTTTAAAATAGGTGCTTATTCCCAGAGTGACCCGTCCTGGTGGAGCCTCCCAGGTAAGGCCTTGCTCTGCTCCTTCCATCTCCGGAGAGGAACAGGCATTGCACTGGAGAACTTGCTAGAGCCTTCTGGTCGTGACAAAAAGGAGACAGAACAGAAAAGGAGAAGGAGGTACAGCAGACTGGCAGCCGGCTTCTGAAATCCCAGAGGTGGAGAGCGAAAGCAGAGGGCCATGCTTGGTGGGTAGCCTGGGCTATGAGAGAGCTTGCTTCAAAAACCCAAAGTGGAGCTGGGCAGGGTGGGGTACACCTTTAATCCCAGTCCTCTAAACCCAACACGTCAATCCCACACTGGGGAAGTAGAGGCAGAGGCAAGCCTGGTCTCCATAGTGAAGTCCTATTTCAAGACAGACAGACAGACAGACAGACAGACAAGCAAACACAAACCTCTCCTCACTTAAGCTCTACTTAGGGAGGCCCTCCCACAGCCACCTCCTTCTCTACATGTCTCATCCCACCGGGGCCACAGGCTGCTCCCCAAATCCAGGGCACCTTCACTTGCTGCCCTGTCCCACTAAGTCCCTGCGATGCCCGCTGTGGACTGGAGAAGCTGCAGGTCCGTGTTTGTTGTGGTCCTGTGGAGATCCAGTGTGGTGCCTGTGGCTGTGGGCCCAGGCACTTAGGCTGAGGTGGAAGGGACACTTGAGTTTATGAGCTGAAGACTAGCCTAGACAACATAGTGACTTCCAGGCTATCCTGGGCTATCATTTCAATAGTAATAATAATAGTGGTAATAATAATAATATCTGATATTCCTGTTGGCTGCTGATAAATTTCTCTGGTTGAATCACTCAACTTAGCTGACCTCTGACCTCCCTAAAGCTATGAATGTGACCAAGTTCAACCAAAACCTAAGCTCCCAGGTTACAGCCATGGGTCCCTGAGCCTGATCTGTAATTTTTTTCTATTGAGATAGGGTCTCAATAGGTGGTTCAGGTTGTTTTTGACCTTGCTATGTAGCCCAGGCTGGCCTTGGAATCCTCCTATCTCAGTCTCCCAAGTAGCTGGGTTTATGGGCTTGTGCCACCGTGTGAGGTCAGTCCCTTGTTTATTTTATTTTATTTTATTTTATTTTATTTTATTTTATTTTATCTTGTTGAGATAGGGTCTCACTCTGAAGTCAGTCAGGCTTCACACTTAAAACAGTTCTTCTACCTCAGACTCCAAAGTGATGAAATGAACGGGATACACTTCCATGTCTGGTTTTGGATAATGATTGTAGATGCCACAACACCCAGTCTGGTTTTGCCTTTAATACAGGGGCTCCTGTAACCCAGACTGACCTCAAATTCACTATTGAGCTGGGCTACTTTGGAACTCCTGATCTTCTGCCTCCACCTCTGGAGGACTGGAATGACAGGCAGATGCTGGCACAGTCCAGCCACAGGTGGCTTTGTTTGACTTGACTTGGGGATTTTGATATTCTGAGTTTGGGCCTCACATAGCCCAGGCTGCTCTTTAATTTAGTATGTAGCCAAGGACGACCCTGAATTCTGGATCCTTCTGCCTCCACCTCCTGAGGGCTAGGATCATAAGGGTATGTCACCATGCCTGGTTTTATTCAGGGCTGGGGATCAAACCAAGGACTTCACACATACCAGACAAACACTTGGACAACTGAACTAATTCCTGAGCCACTGGAGACACTCTGAACAATTTGCAAATTAGTCTACCACTTTACATGCCGGCCAGCAATGCTTAAATGAGCCAGCTTTTGCTGCATCTAAAATCAAGTCCACAGCCTCAGCGTCAACTGGATTGATGTCATTCGGCCACTCCCCCTGTGACCTACAGCAATGTTATGTTTTGAAGGTTGACACAAGGGCCTCCATTTTGAATCTGCTGTTGCCAATATCTTTGCTATTGTGCTAGGTGTACAGTGTCAAGTGCCTCCCGTGCTGTTCTTAAGGCAACCCTGACTCCCTCAGCTGGGGTTTGCCCCAGTGTCCTGAAAACTGTCCATGTGTCTGCAAAAGATCAGGTACACATCACCTGTCACCTGTGGTGACCAAAATGATGTCATCTATACCTAAAGGCTATAGAAAACTGAGCCACTCAGGGCCACCTAGGTCCCTGTGTCTGTCCACCTCATGCCTGAGGCACCTGTCACGCGATAATAGTTGCAGTTCTTCCCTTGACAGCTTTGATCCACTGTGGGGTCAGAGGTACAGGCCCCAGATCCAGGTGTGGCAGGACACACTTGTGACCTCCGCTGTCAGATGGAGGCTGGAAGATGGGAATTTCAAGGACAACCTTGGGAACCCAGAGAGTTCCAGAGCAGTCTGGGATAAACAAATAAAATTTCAGGCTCTGAAGCTCAGATGGAAGGCCACTCGTCTGCCGTGCCTGAAGCCCAGAGCTCAGTGTGCAACACATCACAAGCTGGCCATAGTGGTGAGAGCCTATCAGCTCCGGGCTCAGGAGTCAGGAGGACCAGAGGTCAAGGCAAAGAAAGCCTGGGCTACTGGAGGCCCTGGTTCAAAAGAGCAAAACTGAAATCAAAACAAACACAAAACTCACCAATGAATATATACAGTGACAGCAGTTTTAGTCTTTCACAGAGGCTGTGTGTGTGTCTCTGTGTGTGTGTGTGTGTGTGTGTGTGTGTGTGTGTGTGTGTGTATGTATAGACTCTATTCCTTCTACTTTTGAATAATCTTTACCTGGGGCTGGAGCACACAAGACTTCATAGAATTAACTCTCTGAAGGCTGGAGAGATGGCTCAGTGGTTAAGAGCTCTGACTGCCCTTCCAAAGGTCCTGAATACAAGTCCCAGCACCCACATGGAGGCTCACAACCATCCGTAATGGGATCCGATGTCCTCTTCTGATATCTGAAGACAGCTACAGAACTCATACACATAAATTTTTTTTTTTTTTTTTTTTTTTTTTTTTTTTTTTTTGGTTTTTCGAGACAGGGTTTCTCTGTGTAATCCTGGCTGTCCTGGAACTCACTCTGTAGACCAGGCTGGCCTCGAACTCAGAAATCCGCCTGCCTCTGCCTCCCAAGTGCTGGGATTAAATGAAATAAATTTAAAAAAAAAAAAAAAAAAAAAAAGGAAAAAGGAAAAAGAATTGACTCTCTGAGGTGGCCCCTGACTGATTCTGCCCTACCCCCACCCCCACTCTGATCTCTCTGGGACAGCTCCCAAAGAGCTTGGTATCAACTCTTAACAGGAATGCACAGGAACTCTTTCCCTGAATGCACAGGAGAGATTGGTGGGGACGGTGCTTCCTCCAGGAACGTACCGATTCACTTTTCTCTCAAGGGAGCCTCCTGGAGCAACAGTGTGATCATCCTGCCTCCTGCTGGTGAAAGATTGTTTCGTTTTTTTTTGTGTCCTTTCCCAGGTGTCACCTCCAGCAGACTTCATGTGATCAAGTTTCAAGCCCACAGACCCACCAGGGGTTTGGTAGGCTGCTATGACAGTATGAAGCACCTGGGCACTGGGGTGGGCTGTGTCTAGAAGTCACCAAGTGACCCTCTTGTCACTTGTGGTAGGGCATCACTCCTCTCAGGCCACGTCTGGATTTAAGGAGCAGGGGAAAAGGCTTAGCCATTCCCATGGCCACCCTACCTTCCTGACTGAAGGGCCACCAAGGAAGTCAGTCACACACGACTAGTGCCGCTCCAGTGAGTAATTAGTTACAAAATGTTATGCCTGTGGGTAGACCAAAAGGAGTGCTCACCACAGAGCAGGTGGTTGGCTTGCTCACAGGCTCAATTAGGGATTATATGAAGATTCTTTGTGTCATAGCAAGAGTGATGTCCATAAAAGATGAAGGATCCCCCAGAGCATCGATACCTTAATTACTACTGTGGGTTCTCAACACGTGGGCCAGTGGCACTGGCTGCAAAGGCCCACCACCCAGCTGCCGAATGAGGCTCAGGACATGAATAGTGTGGTCATATTGGTTTTTCACTGGCTGGACCACACAAACACTTGCCGTTGTACGCCAGTGTGTCTGTTGTCCGTGAGAACTCCCCAGCTGTGGGGAGTCTAAGAGGTGGCTGGTACTAGGAGGGGAATTAGAAGGAACTGGGCTCAGGCAGAGCACTGGAGGAGAAGATAATTTCCCCCAGAGTGATCACAGGGTTTAAGTCAAGCCTTGAAAGCCATAATATCTACCATGTAAGCTAGGTGGTCAGAGGGAGAGGCCATGGTCTCTATGGAGATGGTGTTACTTGAGGATTCCATGTTCCCTTAAATCCAATGTCAGGGTTCCAGAGAAATCTCCTCCACTCTCATGGAAGAGCCTCTGTCCAGATGCAGACCCTGGTTGCACACAGGGTGTCCTAGGAGCATCTGCGTAGCTCATTAGGGGCAGATGTTGTGAAGCTGCAGCCCCAGGAATTCTACAGCTGGAGCCTTGGCTAACCGATGTAAGCAGAAGGATCTGGGGGCTGCCACGGCTGGGACAGGGACAGGACACACAGATTAGGTCAACCTGCTCTGCACCCTAGATCTCTGTGTCAAAGTCTACCCATCCCTCAGCAAGGCGTCACCTCCATGTACAACACGGAGACTCTGGGGCAGGTGTAGATCAGCTCTCAGATGAGGGATGCCCATTCCTGATGAACAGGCAATGTGAGGAAGGTCCTGGAACTCTGGGTCACCTTCTCGGGTGTGTTCAAGGTTCTTCCTTTCCTGCCCTCGGCCCCACAGCCTCAGTGGAAGTGGCTGCTGGGCCAGATCTTCTGAGAGCATTTCTCTGAGGATGAGGAGGTGTTGCTGGCTATGAAGTATCTGCAGCAGGTGTCCCTGCTCATCCTCCACAACCCATAGGTGAGGCTGCGGATCTCCAATGCTTGCACCCCTGGGTGCCTCAGCGCCTCTCCACCAGCATCTTAGAGCTGTTTACATGGTGACCTGTGAATTTCCTGTCTCTGCTAAAGCCACGCCTCAGGAGGCAGGTGTGAGCGCTGGAGTTGGGAAACCCGGCCCCCCCTGGTCAGGTGCTCACTGCTGCCCTGTGGGAGCCTGGGAAGGCTGGGCTCCTCCTGAGTTGCCCTTGCCTCCTGGGATGGTAAGGTGGAGAGTCTGGATGTTTTCCAGGGCAGGTGTGACCACAGCTATCTGCCCTGACTACCTTGGGGAGATGGACAGGTCTCTGCCCATCTTGAGAAGGATGTGGCTTGAGATATGGAGGACAATAATGAATCCTAGAAACTGGCACCAAGTCTGCCCGGGCCAGGCCAGCTGCCACTCCCATGAACCGGCTTCTCTGGGTGCAGGACAGATGTTGATCTAGACTTCCGGCCCTCTCCTGGCCTCCACCTAGTTGGTTCTCTGCATTTGGTTCTCTGCAGCTTCCAAGTCCAGGCTCAGCTCCGGTCTTTGTCTTCACTGCAGCCCCTGGCTGCGCTCTCCAGGCCTCTTTGCTGCACCCACCTTGCTCTGCCTCTCCAGTCAGCTAACTGGTTGGGCCTTAGGAAGGGCTGAGCTGTGTGTGGCCAAGCTGGCCCTCTGCAGACCTACAGCTTTTGATCGGAAGGCAGTGCCTGGAGGTTGTGACTCACTCTGCTTTGTCTATTTTCACTCAACCATCCACTCCTCAGATGGCCTCTCTCTGACCTCCTAATCTCCACTACCCGCATCTCTACCTGTCCTCTGTACCTCAGATGTCCAGGGTTTTTCTTACTAAAAAGTACTGGAGGCAATATCTTATATAACAGTTAGTTTTATTGTTTTATGTCTCTGCAAGGATTGGGGAAAGAGAAGGTAATATTCTTTGTTCAGTTTCTATATCCAGCCTGAGGCGGGCCAGGGGTGCAGGCAGAAGGCTGCTCTGGGCTGCTTGCTTGAGATTCCACTGCCTCCTGGACTTTTGAGATTTCCTTTCATGGAAAGTGCGTGGGAACAGGCCAAGGCCTGAAAATATGAATTAAGTGGGTCCCTGTGAAGGGTGATGGTTTGAAGGGGAGTCTGGGTCAGCCCCGGGCTTTAGCCTTCTGGATACTAGTTGGTACCTCCCACTTCAGAGGCAGCCGGGTGAGAAGCAGAAGCAGAAGCAAATCGTAAATTCCAGAGTGTTTTCTTAGAGATGGTCCTTAGAGCTGTGGGCTAAGATGATGTCTCAACATCTGGATAAGAGAACTACCAAGCTGGGGTGCAAAAACCAGCGTTGAGAGCCTTGGGTAGAGAACGGTGAACACGGAACTGATAGGGCACAGAAATCTGTGTGTGTGTGTGTGTGTGTGTGTGTGTGTGTGTGTGTGTATGTGTGAAAGTGACCAGCGGTGGGATCCCGGGGAGGATCCCAGCGAGGGGCCTGACCATCAGGACACCACCACGGCTGTCCCTACTAGCAGCAGCATGCTGACCAGCAGCTGCAGGGGCAGCAGGACAGTTGCCTGGCCGGCTGCGTTGTTTGTGTTGGTGGTCTGGCCGGCAGGGGGCGCCAAGCCGCAGTCGGTGTAGGGCTCCAAGCAGCCTGCAAAGGCCATGACATGCGCAATGTAGTTCTGTTCTTGAACTCCGTGCACCAGGTGCGCCTGCGGGCCACGCGCGAATATTGCCACGTCCTCCCCGCCGTGGGTCTCTGACGACAGGGGTACAGCCGCCTGCTGCTGGTAGTTGGGATCACCTAAGGAGACAGGGTGTTTAGGGGAGCAGAGTCCATCTGCCCTGGTCTCCTCTGCCAGCATCCCAAGCTAGGCAATGTTGTGGTACTTACGACTCTGCTCTTCGGTGACATTGGGTCGGCTGTCTAAACCAAGCTTATAACCCGGGCCATTGCCATAGAGAATGGAGGTGTAGGATTTGCCATCTAGGGCATTGAGTGGGGCCAGACCTGTAAAGAAGAAGGGAGACATCTTGTCCTCATACTGACTACAGCTTTTGGAATGCGGGTGAGTGCATTTTGCTTGCTCAATGGTTACATTGTCTACAAGGCCATTTTGTGCCATTTTGACAGGTGAGAAAATCGAGGCCCAGCGATATCTGCCCCCATAGATCTGAAACAACATCACCCAACACTGCTCTTTGGCCTACCAAAGATAGAGGTCCCCCTAAGTGTGTAGCCACCAAACGCGAAGACATGGGAGTGGTCAGCAGTGATGAGGGTTAGCGTGTCCTTCTCATTGGTAAGCTGGCTGGCCTTTTTGATGGCAGAGTCGAACATGACCGCCTCAGTCAGTGCCAGGTAAGCTGTGCCCGCATGGTGGCCTTGGTCAATACGACCCCCTGCAGGAAACCAGTGATGGGGGAGATGCTTGAGTTTGCTCGGGACCCCTTGCCCCTCCTCTCTGCCAGGCGCGAATACTCACCTTCCACAAAGAGATAGAAGCCTTTGGGGTTCCTGCTGAGCATGCGCACAGCCACCTCTGTCATCTCCGCCAGGGAAGGGTCTACTGAGGAGTTCCGGTTGACGTCGTATTTCATTTCTGCTGGCTCAAAGAGGCCTGAGGGGCACAGGAATTCATGATGACAACCAAGTTCGGGGACGCGGGGCATGATGCACACATACAGTCTCCAGTAGAGGCCCTCTGAGAGGTGCTAGGGCAGAACTAGGGTATTACCCATGAGGTGAGTCACTGTTGAGTTCTGGGATGCCTGAATGAGCTCCGCGAGGTTCCAAACATACCGGCCCCCCTGCAGGGACACAGCCAGTCTTAGCACATAGCCCTGAGAGTCAGTTCTGCCCTAAGCCCTGCCTTGGCCCCTTCACTGGAACCCACATCACCTGGTGCTGTGCCAGCCACTCCTGCACCAGGTTCCGACCATCCAGCCTGGTTCCAGACTGGCCAGAGTCGTTTGGGTATTCAGGGTCTGGAGTCCCCTTGGGAAACATAAACTTTCGGCCACCACCAAGGATCACCTTTGGTCAGAGGATCAACACAGGTAGACTTAGGGCTTTACGAGTTTCCTACCCCCTCCTGAAAGACAGCCCCTATGTCCCCACCATGTCTGTGGGATATGCTTCTCCTGGATGTTCCACACCCATCCCTTACATATGTGTACCGCAGGGGACTTGGAGTTCAGGCTGTCTATGCCTGGAACTATGGCCAGTCCAAGGTTCACCCTTCGTCCAACCCTCCGGCTGGTTCTTGGAGCTCACGTCAATGTCCATGTTGGAGATGAGTTGTGTGGCGATGTCCTTGCACCCCGCCTGGACTGCAGAAGGAGGCATATCTGCATCCGAGTACCAGTCACGGTTCACCGTGTGTGCGTAGGTGCCGGCTGGAGAGGCGTGCTGCACCCTAGTGGTGGTCACTACTCCTACAGACTTCCCTGCAGATGACAGATGATCACCCAGTGATCCAGCCCTGCCGTAACCCCTGAGGCCCAACACCAGCTTACCTGCTTTCTTTGCACGGTGCATCACTGAGAAGACCTCGTTGCCAAATGTGGTGTTGCACTGGTTGAATCGTGCACCTGCGCTCAGGCCAATGGTCTTGTAGTTGGCCTTGACCCCACACAGGTAGGCTGTGGCCGTGCCTGCACTATCTGGGACCTGTCTGTCCACATTGTATGTCTGGGGACAGAGACACTCTTAGCTGGGTGCTACTGGTAGACATTAGTCCCTGCTTCCTGGGACATGTCTACCCTGTCATGGTTGCAAACTTGGGCTCTGGTTCTTTTGGGTTCTTCCTCCTCAAGCCCCCTTTCCCGCCCTAGATATGTGTTCCAGTACTCACCTTGGACAGAGCCATGTATGGGAAATTGTCCATGGCCAGGGGTGTCTCAGGCCCTAGATGACCTTCCAACTGTCCCTTTAGTATCCTGGTGGCTGTCACCGTGGGCACCCCCATCCCTGAAGGAACAGAACCTGGTTAGGCCTGATCTCCCAGGCTTTCCTGGACCCGTCAGTGGCCTTGTATACTTGCAGTATGAGGGCCCCAGGGTGGCCATGTCTTGAACACTCACCATCTCCCAAGAAGATAATGAGGTTCTTGGCTGATGTCTGAATGGGCTGCAGCTTTTTGGCAACATCCAGGGCCTCCTTCGCCTTTTGATTCCAGAAGGCTGGGTCCTCCTCCTCCGCTGGACAAGAGGAAGTGTACCCAGGTTAGTCCAGGTGGGGTGGTGGCTTAGTCCTTCTGTGGGAGTCAGAAAGGAGCCTTCTTACCTGGGATGACCCCAAAGGACAGTTGTATCCTGAGACCCAAAAGCAACAGCAGCACCCAGTCTCCCTGCATGGTTGGGGCTACTGATGGGCCACCCAGCTAGGGAACCAAGGTACCAGCCCCCGCTTAGCCTGCCTGGGCTCAAATCAGTGATGGACTTTGTCCCTGGCTGTAAAGGGTCGTTGTTCCTCCTCTAGATGTAATCACCCTGGCCCCACCCCTGCCCTGTGAACTAAAGTCTGGCACTCAGGGTGTGGCTAGGCCAGGGGTCCTATGTCTCCTGCAGGTTGGGAGGGAGGCTGGGGGCAATGGATCTTGAAAGAGAAACTTGTGCTGTATGCTGCTGGGAACATCTCTGTTCATGACTGTCTTCTTAGGGATTCCTCACGCTTCCTGAGAACCAGCTGGAGCCAGGCTCTACTCTGGGTGCTCGAAGGAAGTGGGGTTCCAAGTACCTAGCCTAAGCCAGAACCTGGCTTTGGTCTCCCAGGTCCAGGATACCCACTGTTAAGGAGGGAGCACAGAGAGTGGCTTGAGTACCCTGCCCTACAATTGTCTTCTCACTAGCCTTGCCCGAGGCCATGGCACACTGAGGGTGTGGGTAAATAGTATTGCCAGGACGACTGAGAGGGGAACCTTGAAGACATGGGACTTCAGTTATTGGTGGTGTACGGGCCTGCCCTGTTGACCTCAGGCTGCGTGTCTTTTATATGCATTCAACCTGTGACTGGAGCAGCAGGCTGGGTGGGACAGCTGTCTTTGGCCAGATGTGGCACTGGCTGGATTTTTCAGAGCGTGTGTTGGAATGTTTGACCCCTGTTCCCTTAGGCAGGTAGATGGGGCCCAAGGGTGAGTGTATTATCCACAGGCACAGGGCACACTCAAGCCGCTCTGATAAGAAAGCAGATTCAAATGCGTTTCTACAATTTAGCAATCCCACTTCTGAGTGACAGCCAGCAAAATTGAATGAAGCTGGGGCTTCCGGCGGTAGCATAGGCCCATAATCCCAGCTCTGGGCAGGGGAGGGGGAGGGGATGGGGAAGAAGGAAGGAGAGAAACCATAAAACAATGTTGTTTGAAAACTTCTTTGTAAATTAATGAAAATTTAAGAGCAGGGTTGGTGGAGCTAGGGAGACAGCTCAGAAGTTAAATGTTTAGTGTTCTTATAGAGAACCTCTGTCAGGTGACTCACAACTTCCTGTATCTCCAGCCCCAAGGGGACCTAATGCCTCTGGTCTCCACAGGCACCTGAATTCATTTGCATATAGCACATACACAAACAGACACATTCATATAATTAAAAATAAAATACTAATTAAAAAAATAAAAATAAATAAAAAGCAGGGTTGCAGACAAATAGACATCTGGCCTAAGACTGACAGCCACATCACTCCCAGTAACCAGGAAAGGGAAGCAAGGACTATGGTGTGGGTCTGGCTGATATGTGTCCCACGAAGGCCCAGATGTTGCAAACCTGAGATGTTGCAAACTTAAGTCCTAAGTGTGTGGCAGTGCTGGAAGGTGGAAAAGGTGAAGAGTCGCTAATGGTGGCTAGTTACTGCGGCTGCTGCTCTAGAGAGATGAACAAAGTTCTCCCAGCACCCAGACGGATACTGAATGCTACTGTGGATCGTAATGAAAGAGTAAGACCAACGCTCCTCCCTTCCTGGGTCCCAGCTCACTGCGTAAGCCTGCCATTTGCCTTGTGACATCCCCAAGGGCATCTTAGCAGAACAGAGAAGAGCTGGGCAGAAGGCTGGGGTGGGACAGCTGTCTTGGGCCACATGTGGCACTGGCCAGAATGGTCCTCAAGCTTATGTAGGTAAGATTAATCCCTGTTCCCTCAGGCAAGTAGATAGGGCCTAAGGGTGAGTGTGTTATCCACAGGGCCAGTGCCAGCTCCTGATCTTGATGCCTGAGCTAAGTAACTCCCTTCTTGTTACCACTTGCAGCTATTATCTTTGTTGTTGTTGTTTAAACTTTATGTTATGTATGGGAGCACACCGTGGCTGTCTTCAGACACAACAGACGAGGGCATCAGATCCCATTATAGATGGTTGGGAGTTACCGTGTGGTTGCTGGGAATTGAACTCAGGACCTCTGGAAGAGCAGTCAGTGCTCTTAACCACTGAGCCATGGGTCCAGCTCAGCAGCTATTATGTCAATGGAAAAGACTCTTGTTTTACCGAGCATTTTAGATGGATGAGTAGCCAAACAGAGTGTGCCCCATATACACAGCAGGCGTCATATGCCTTAAAAAGGGAGGAAACCTGATCAGAATACATGGTCTACATGTATGAAAATGTCATCATGAAACCCATTGTAATGCATAATTACCATGTCAACCAAAACAAACAGAAACAGCACCAGAAAGGGGGAAAGGTGCACTGTGCACAGCTGTGATCCAGCCCCCGTGAGAGTAAGGCAGAAGACAGGTGGATTATGGGTTGTGGGTTATGCACTGCCCCCTTAGAATAATGTACCTAGCCACCTCAGAACCCCCTTGAGACCCCCACCTGTGTCAGGCCATGAGTACACTCATCATTGAACATTGATACAGATTTCCTGCCACTAGTAGTGATCAAATTCAGACAGTTTCTATTCAAGTATATTCCCAAACAATATCTAGGTATAAAAAGCAGAAGAGTTGAATTGGCCTGAGTGGGTTTGGGTACATGTTCAATAAAACACAAAACTGTGTCCTCAAGCAACGTTTTAGGGAGACCCATAGTCACCATGTTTATATCTATGTATAACTGGGTATGCATACAATTAAAGTCAGATGCATTGTGGGAAGGTACATGGGTAGCAGGAAAAGATGAATGCATGACCTAATACATCAATCTAAATAAGGAACAACCCAAAGTGAACCCCTTAGTAACAACCCAAAGTGCACCCCTTAGTAACTGTGGTGGTTTTAAATGAAAATGGCCCCCATAGGCTCATAGGGAGAGGAACTAGAGGACGGGTGGCCTTGTTGGAGAACGTGTCCCACTGAGGGTGGGCTCTGAGGTTTCAGAAGCTCAAACCAGACCCAGGCGCTCTCTCTCTCTTTCTCTCTCTCTTCCTGCCACTGATCCAGATACAGAACTCTTGGCAGACAGCACCATGTCTGCCTGCACACTGCCATGATGATAACAGACTAAACCTCTGAAACTTTAAGCCAGCCCCAATAAATGTTGCCCTTTATAAGAGTGGCTGTGGTCATTGTGTCTCTACAGCAACAGACACCATAACTAAGACAGTGACTAACTCTTCTTTCTTTGAGACTCTGTAAGAATCCCCCAAGAATAATTAGAACCCTATTCTCTCTACCCCAGCTCTGTGCCTGCTGATTCTGAATCACAGAAACAAGACCTTGGTGCCCACTAAGTCACCACCATAGAGCCAGGGATATAGTTCACAGGCCATAGAGCGGGGATATAGTTCACAGGCAGAGTGCTTGCTTACCCACCATGCACAGCCGTAAGTTCGATCTCCAGAACTGAAAAACAAAAGATATTTAATTACCCCCCCAAAGCTGCCACGCAGGGTGTTGTATTCTCAAGCTGTGTTGGGGTACTTCTATTGTTTTGGAGACTTGTCAAGAAATATTTCAGGGCCTGGGTGTAGGCGTAAAACAGTTGGTAGATAGCTTATGGCCAAGCATAATCACTCCTGGCTGTAACCTTAGCACTCAAGAGGCTGAGGCAGGAGGATTGCCATGGATTCTAGACTAGCCTAAAGGGCTGGAGAAAGATTTCAGTTAGGGTACACGATTGGCATGCTGAGGACCTGGCTTTGATCCCCAGCACTAGAAGAATATTGTAGTTGGCAGATATTAATTATATGCATATCACTCGATGCATAGCAATGGAGCCAGCGTAACTATGCTTTCTGTCTCTTAAGCACTCTTTGTGTTGGGGAAGGAAAATTCTTGACTAAAGGTCAGAGATGACTAGCTACTGAGCAAGCCTTAATCAATTAATTAGTCTTATATCAGGATATAGATTAAAGGACAACGCAGTCAGTACTGGGCCAGGAAGCTTTTAGTGTGGCGCATGCTGCCTTGATGGAAGTTGTGATCTCACTGTAGAGCCATGTGCCGCTTTTAAATCTTGTATTATTATTATTATTATTATTATTATTATTATTATTATTACTATTACTATTATTAGCGTGTGTGTGTGAAGTGTGGGTGTGTGGCTGACACAGCACCCACGTGAAGGCCAGAGGATGACTTTGTGGAGTTGGTTTTCTCCTACCTTTCCTGGGGTACTGGGGGTCAGTCTTGTGTGGCAGGCCAGGCCCTCCCCCCCCCCCATGAGGCCATTTCACTCGTTCTAGAGTCACACATGTCACTTTTAAGAAAAGAGCTAAAGGCCTGGAGAGATGGCTCAGAGGCTAAGAGCGCTGGCTGGTTTTCCAGAGGTCCCAGGTTCCATTCCCACTACCCGGGTGGCAGGCCACAGCCATCTGTGACTCAAGTTTCAGGTGATCTGATACCCTCTTCTGGTCTCCAGGGCCATCAGGCCACATAGATGGTGCACAGTCATACATGTAGGCACTCACACACATAAAAAAATAATAAAATAATTTTGAAAAATGAAAGATATGGAGAGAACCCTGTGCATTTAGCCCAGTTTCCCCCATGACTCCATCCTGCCTATGCACAACTATACAACTGCCTATATACACTATACCGCTCCCCTTATACAACTATACTACTGTCTATATATACTATACAACTGCCTATATACAACTACACAATGCTCTATACACTATACCACCGCCTGTACACAACTATACAACTTCACTCTGCTCATGGTCTCACCCAGCTCCTCTCCAGACCCCGCTGTAACCCCCACTCCTCTTCCCCACACTCCATCTCCTGTCCCTCATAGAGCTAATATTTGGACCTGCTACTTCCAGACTCTGTTGCTTCTACTAAGTTATGGCCACGAGGCCTAACTACAGACTTCGGAATGGCTTTTTTTTCCATACAACACGATTCTCTAAGAGTTGGCTGGTCTTCGGAACCAGGACGAGTGGGTAAAGTATATCATAGTCACTGAGCATTCCCTTGCGAAGGATCCTGCTAAAAGGACAGCCAAAGAAGGTGCTGACTTCTCGCCTTGGCCTTTATGAAAAGCGACGGCGAGCATCCAGGGTCAGTTTTCTATATGAACACATTTCCATTCTGTGGAATGAGTGCCCAGGAGTGCCAGCGCTGTCCATGTGATGATGGCACGTCATTAGTTAAGAGACTGCTGGATTGTCCGTGCAGATTAGCTGTGCCATGTCCACCATTTCCATGTGAGGGACCCTTTTTCCTTCCTGTCAGTGTTGTTCTACATAGCAGCAGAGACAGTGGCTCTCGACACCTGAGTACGGTTCAGCAATGAGTGGGGTTCCCACCTGGAAGACGCCAACTCTGTGGGAATAGAGTCACCCTGGGAGGACAGAGGCGCAGAAGGCTTTAAGAGATGGCATAAGAATTAAACTGGTTGTTATAAAATGATGACCTTGGTCCATAAGGATTAAAAATGTGTGGTTCAGCCCATATTTCCATGAGAGGTTGCTGGGAAGATGGCCTCACAGAACTTGGAACCAGGCACAGTGGCATGTGTCCCTTTGGAAACAGAGGCAGGAGAATTTCTGTGAGTTTGAGACTATTCAGACTACATTGCTAGTTCCAAGACAGCCAGGGCTACAAAGAGAGATGCTAATTTAAATTAAAAAAAAAATCTTGGGGTGAATTTATGGTTGCCTGGGGCAAGAGTTGTGGTTCTGGTAGAATCTTTTGTCATAGTTCATGTTACTAGGCAGATAAGCATGAGGGCCCTTCCCTCACTGGCTCTTGGCTTCATTTATTTATTTATTTATTTATTTATTTACATTTTGTGTGTGTGTGTGTGTGTGTGTGTGTGTGTGTGTGTGTGTGTGTGTATTTCAGTGTCAGAGAACCTTCCAGAATCTAGTTCTTTCCTTCTACCATGTGCATCTCTGTGTGAAGCTGTGTCAGGCATTCAGGTAGAAGTGTGACAGCAAACACTTTCTAACTCCCTGAGCCATCCTCCAGCCCCTACTAATTGTTTTTTTTTTTTTTTTTTTTTTAATTTTTATAGTTTTGTCTTTGGAGACAGAATCTCACTCTATAGCCCAAGCTGACACAAAACTCATTTTGTAGCTTAAGCTGGCCTTGAAATCTTGACAGTCCTCCTGCCTCAGCCTCCCAAGTGTTGCTAGCCAGCACAATCAGAGCAAGGAACAAGGCTTTTAAAAATGAAGATGTAGCTTATTAACATTATAATAACTTCAAGTTAGATGGGCGTGGTGGCGTTGAATTCTAGCCTCAGGGTAGATCTATGTAAGCTCAGGATCAGTTTGGTCTACATAGTAAATTCCAGACCATGCAGCGTCTTGATGATGATGATGATGATGATGATGATGATGATGATGATGATACTAATAATAGTAATAATAAAAATAAACTTCATTTTATGTAAATGGTTTTGAAACATGAACCCAGACCTAAAAGTATCCACTCAAATAACCATGGCAAATTAGGTGAGCTGTTGCTCACACAGGTGTTTGGCTCAATCTTTAGCACATGTAATTGGGTCTCAATTACCCCTGAGGAATTTATCCAGGAACAACATGGAGTCTCAGCAATGGACAGTACTTTATGACAATAACAGACACTCAGTAGAAAGGTTCTTATCCGGCTTTCCTCTGCAGAGAGAATTTAATGAGTGTTGTCGTCAGTCACAGTCTTTGCAGTAGAATCTGGAAAGGCACCAAAGTGAGAGATAAACCTCTAATCATGTTTACTGGCCACACCAGAGTCCAAAGGATCTGACAAATGAATCAGAGCCAGAGTCCCGGTGGTCCATGAGGATGACGTCGGTTGGCCACTGCCTCTATGACCTGCAGCACCTTACGTTGTAGGGGTTGACATGAGTTCCTCCATTTTGATTCTGATACCATCCCGTCTGAATTCGGTGTTGCCCACTGTTTTGTTGCTGTTGTTGGCTCTTTTGACAGGTGTGTGACAAAGGTGTCTCTCATGGCCGTGTTCTCATCCTCCACCACAACCAGTCCAGCTTTCCTGAAAAATGTCTGCATGCGCCCAGACAGGACTGGATATTGGGTACACATGACCTGTCGCCTGCAGTGATCAAAGTATGTGTCATTCACAAAGTCTATAGACACAATCCAGCCACGTGGGCCCGTATGAGCTCCTGCCTCCACCTCTATGCCTGAGTCACATGACCAGTGACAGTCCTGCTTCTGGGGCCCAAGGATTGTGTGACAGCAACAATTCTGCCATGGACTTAGAGATGTAGCCCCATTCCTTCCACGAGTGGATATTCCTTAGATGTGTTTCTCATAGACAGATACTGGGTATCAGTTAAGCAGTGGGATTGGGGGTTATAGAATCACTGAAGCTTCAGGCTATCCAGAGTGGCGGTGACCCTCCCATCCCTGTGATGTAACTTGCCTCATCTCGGGCCAGGCCTGCCCATGTATTTCAGCGACCAAGGAGGATACTAGGCCAGCCCTCTCTTCTTCCCAGCCTGCCTGATGGAGGGGCCTTCAGGAAAGTCTGCCCCTTGAGCCAGCACTTGAGGATCTAAATGCACTGTTCCCTGATTACGGATGACCGTGGAGGAGTGCACGCAGTAGCAGAAGCTGGGCCATCTGCAGGCTTTGTGTGATACCCATGAAATTTCCAGGAGCAATTTACACATAATTGTTAAGAGCAAGCAAACGAGGTGAATATAAATGGGATGAACAATTTATAAATGTACCCCTTGTGTTCTGCAGTCAGAGGCTCGCCACTCAAAGGCCAATGGTTAGGGCCTGAGGGTCGGTAGGAACCAATCAGGTTTGTTCCAGGGCTGCTAGTCTTGAGAAGAAAGAGTGGCTCTTGTCTCAACTTGAGGGCTCAAGAGTACAGAGAGCTTTTGCAGTGGGGTCTCAACCTTCCTGATGCTGCGACGTTTTAATACAGTTCCTCATGGTGTGGTGACCCCCAACCATAATATTATTTTTGTCGCTTCTTTATAACTGTAATCTTGCTACTGTTATGAACTGTAACATAGATACCTGATATGTGATCCCCTAAAGGGGTGGTGACCCACAGGTGGAGAGCTGCTGGTTTATAGGGAGGAGACGAAGAGCAGGAAGGCTGCATCTGAAGTGTCTTCCTCATCTGGAGCATAGGCCTCCTTTTTACTCCCCAGTTGGATCGCTCCTCCTCCTCCTCCTCCTCATCATCATCATCATCATCATCCTCTACTTCCTCTTTCTCCTCCTCCTCCACTTCCTCTTCCTCCTCCTCCTTCTCCACTTCCTCTTCCTCCTCTTCTTCCTCCACTTCCTCTTCCTTCTCCTCCTCCTCCTCTTCTTCTTCTTCTTCTTCTTTAAATGTATATAAGTACACTATTGCTCTTTTCAGACATACCAGAAGAGGGCATCAGATGATTGTGAGCCACCATGTTGTTGGGAATTGAACTCAGGACCTCTGTAAGAGCAGTCGGTGCTTTTAACCACTGAGCCATCTCTCCAGTCCTGGAACTAACTCTTTAACTGCTGAACTGCCTTTCCAACACCATGGGGAAGAGAATTCCTACTACTGATGAGAAACATGGCGTTAGTGCCCTGAATGACTGTTGCACAGAGCTAAAAATAAGACGGGAAACAGCTCTGTGTTCGAGAAGAGTATATAGTCTAAAGATGTACCCAGAACCTAGAAATCACATTACTTTTTGAGATGGGTTCTTATGGAGCGCAGGCTAGCCTTAAACTCTCCACGTGGCAGAAGATAGCCTTGAACTTCTGATTCTATGTGACCATATTCTGAGTGCTGGGGTTACAACCGTATATCACCATACCCCTGTGCCAGGGAGGCACTCTACTGGCTTATCCGCTGTCCCAGAAATTGATTTTAATCCTAAATTATTAACGCAGGATAGTGGCTTCTTAATACTTAAGGACAGTAGGAATAGCATCAAGTGTGAATTATGAATTGCCTGGGCTAGGATCTGTTCCTGGGATGTCAGCTAACTGACAGAAAGGCTGAGAGTGAGCAGCCTACTAACTCAGCCTCGGGACGGAAGGGGGCCGGCAGGGGGAGCTACTGGGCAGCAGTCTCTTGGGGGGCGGGTATTGCAAGTGGGGGCGCTATGGCGCAACAGCCTCTTGCCATTCACTGGTGTGGTTTTACAAGGCGCTTTCTTTCTGTGTACAGGCATCCTAGCCTTGAGATCTGTGGTCAGTGGGCAGTTGATCTGACCCCGGAGCTGCTGAGTTACACTCATGGCCAGTATTACTCTCTTGCATAAATGTCTTGGCTTCATGGTTTTAGCCTGGGCCTTATGAGGGACTGGGGCTGAGAAAACATGGATCACGTGAGGGAAAAAATGTATTACTCATGCTATGTTTTAGTCTGCCATAATACTGATTTTTTAGTCATAAATTTACTTTGTTTTTGTTTTGATTTTTTATTGTGTTTTTGCCTGGTTGTTTGGTTGGTTGGGTTTTTTTTTTTTTCTTTTCTTTTCTTTTTTTTTTTTTTTTTTTTTTTTTTTTTTTTGAGACAGGACTTCTCTGTGTAGCCCTGGCTGTCCTAGATCTCTCTTTGTAGACCCAGACTGGCCTTGAACTCAGAGATCTGCCTGCCTTTGTCTCCCAAGTGCTGGGGTTAAAGGTATGTGTCACCACCACCAGGCTTTATTCTAGTATTTCAAGACAGGGTCTTACTATGTAGCCCAGGTAGTCTCAAACTTCTTATCCTTCACCCTGAGTGCTAGGATTTATAGCCTGTGCCACCACATTTGTGTTTGGTCTGCTCAGAATAAGAAATTGAGAAAGCCTTTTTTTTTTTTTTTTAATCTTTTAAGTAATCAGCCTGGAAATTTAAGATTTAAGATTGCTTTGCATGGTTCTGTGTGTAATGCTTTTTCTGCCCTTTGAGACAGGATCTTTCTATTACTCTCTTGTGACTATCCTGAAACTCACTATAGATATCAGACTGGCTTTGACGCACAGAGATCTACCTGCCTCTGCCTCCTGAGTGCTGGGATTGAAGGCCTGAACCACCACACCTAGCTGGCTTTTGTTTTTGAAATAGAATCTCATGTAGGCCGGGCTGGCTTTGAACTTGATATCTAGCTGAGGATGACCTTTAACTAAGTAGCTTCCTACTTCTACCACTTAGTGCTGGGGTCACAGGGGCGTGCCGCCATACCACGAGTGCCCTTCAAAAGGTCTCTTCATTGGTTTTCTTTCAAAATGGCCCTAATTAACTAAGTGCTTTAAGCTTTTCATCTATTGGACATGCTTTCTCAAATCAAAATTTCCCCCTGTTCCAAGTCTTAATATCTCTCTCTCTCTGTCTGTCTGTCTGTCTGTCTGTCTCTCTCTCTCTCTCTCCCTCTCCCTCTGTCTCTCTCTCTTTCTCTCTTTGTCTCTCTCTTTCTCTCTCTCTGTCTCTCTCTCTCTCTGTCTCTCTCTCTGTGTGTGTGTGTGCACAATTGTGCAGATAACTCTGGACCATCTGGTCTCTCTATCTTTAACTGGGTTCCAGGAATTGAACTCAGATCGTCAGGCTTGGCAGCAGGTGCCTTTACCCACTAAGCTATCTCATCGGCCCCTTGTCTACAATGGATTTTGAGATTTTTTTTCCAGAGGGTCCCTAAAAGTCCAAAAACCACATATTAGACTTGCACTTGTATGAGTGATTTTTTTTATAAATGGAGTTTTGAATGCATTATTAATATATAATCCAAAATTGTATGAGAGTCATAACTCATAAGTCTGTGTCTTGGATTTTATTAATAGTTATAATTCTAACGTTAGTCTTTTTGGAGACAGGATCTCATTATGTAACCCCAGCTGATCTGAAACTTGCTACACAGTCCAGGTTGGCCTCAAACTCTTGGTGATCCTCCGGCATCTGCCTCTCAAAGGCAGAGGATTCAAACATAAACCATCACACCAACTGCAAGGTTGTAGGTTGTAGAACAATGAATGGCTTTCACTGTGAACTCTCAGATCATTCTATATCGCTGGTTTTGTTGAGTTCAGTGGCTCTATTCTGTCTTTCTGGACGCTTTCTGCATGCAATTAAAACTCTAAAGTGGTGTCTTCTGCGAGGTTGCCGGGAAAGATGAGGTCTCTGAGAAATGTGAATTTTTAATGACTTCAGACTGGAGAAGAATTTTCCAGAACTCTATGACAGAAATTGGTGAGTTTATGAAAGTGCTAACCCAACGGCAGGCAGAAAAGGAATTGATAAATGTGAGATTGAATTCATTAATAAAATAGTTTGAGGAGCTAGGCAGGGTGATGCATGCTGTAATCCCTGCACTGAGAGGTGGCAGCAGCTGGATTATAAAATGGAGGGTTACATGAGATGTAAGCAAGACCCAATCTCAAAAATAGCAACAAGGACAAAATTAAAAGTGAAGAGAGCACCAGATGTGGTGACCATGAGTAATCCTAGCACTCAGGAAGCTGAGACAGGAGAATTGCCTCAAGTTAGGAGCCAGCTGAGCTATGTCATGAGTTCCAGGTCAGATTACTGACTAATATAGTAAACCATGTCTCAAAAGAGTGAAAGGAAGGATGGAAAAGAAAATAACACAGCTTCAGGTATTCCATTATAGTAACAGGAAACCAACAGACAGAAGCGCTTGCTGTCTGTTGCATCAGCTCAGAGAATAGACAGGCTGCTGTGATAGGGGTGCGGTTTGTGTA
Source organism: Arvicanthis niloticus (assembly GCF_011762505.2). Lineage (NCBI taxonomy): Eukaryota > Metazoa > Chordata > Mammalia > Rodentia > Muridae > Arvicanthis > Arvicanthis niloticus. Next base: position 17,987,101 of record NC_047674.1, on the reverse strand, counting down.
TCTCAGGTGCCTCTCCAGGTTTCCTGTGCTGAAAGCAATGCGGTCTCCAGCGTGGCAACGGTAAATGGCAGTGGAATCTGTAAGAGGTAGGACCTATCTTCAAGGCCCCGGGATCAGTCCCCAGCACTGGAAGGAGAGGAGAGGAAAGGTCAGAAGTGGGGGAGGAGACAAGCACACGCAGGGGAGAATCGGGAGGAGGAAGGAAGGAAGGCAGTGGGTGACGGAGCCATTCATTATAGAAGACAGTATATCTGAGAAGCATTCAGGTAGTTCTCAATGGATCTGAGCTACAACTAGAAAAAAGGTTGTTCTGTCTGTCTGTCTGTCTGTCTGCCTGCCTGCCTGCTTGCTTGCCTCTCTCCATGCTCTGGCTTCCAGTCCAAGGTTATTCTCTATCTCGTTGGAATGTGCTTTTGCTGTTACAGTACCATGGGCCATCAGGTCTTCACCAGAGGCAAGATAACACTGATACCTTGCCCCTAAACCTCAAGAGCCCTGAGCTTTCTTTTTCCTCTTCTTTTTCTTCTTTTCCTCCCCTTTCTTCAGTTGTTCGTTTAAGGGATTCTTTGTTTTTGAGTATGTATGCGTGTATTTGGTGTGTGTGTGTGTGTGTGTGTGTGTGTGTGTGTTGTTGTTGTTGTTGTTGTGGGGTGCCCACCATAGAAGACTGCTTGGATAATGGTGGAAGCCAATAGAAAGTTGTTACTAGCCCGCCAGTGACTACACTGAGTTTTTGAGATCCCACTGTAGCCTAAAGCCTGTCTCAGGGTGAGCTTTTAAGCATAAAAAACTATATCCTGGGTTGACATACTTTAGTTAGCAAGAAAGGTAGCCAGACTAAGGTGTGGGCACATGAATGCATGAGGGAGTCTTCTGCCTCGAGTCTCTCTCTCCCTCCTCCCTCCCCTCCCTGTCAAGTGTTTTTGTGTCATTCTCTTGCAGGGGACATGCTAATCGGTACAATTTAAGTATATGTGCTGCAAAGCTGGGCATGAGACAAGGCCTCACTTGTTCACAGATGTGTAGGTCAGGCTAGCTGGCCTAAGAGCTTTAGGTGATTCTCCTGCCTCCACCTCCTCCTAGGGCCCCCTGGGATTACAGACCCATGCACTCTTGTTTGGAATTTTCCTGGGTTCTGGGTCATAAGAAACAGCAACCATTTTGCCACAGGGTCATCTTCCCATCTTATTTTTTGTTTTGAGACAAAGTCTCACTCTGAAATCAACTCTGGCCTCAAACTCTCAGTAATCCTCCTGCCTCATCCCCACCCTCACCCAAGCGCTAGAATTACAGGCATGAGCCTCCACAACTGACTTAAGCCTCTGAAAAGAAATGCTTGTCACTTGCTCATAGTTAACTTTTCTTTGCATTAACAACTTATTTAGTGGCTGGAGAGACGACTCGGCGGTTAAGGGCACTGACTGCTTCCAGAGGACCTGGGTTCAAATCCCAGCACCCATATGGCAGCTCATAACTGTAACTCCAGTATCTGACACTTTCACATAGACATACATGCAGGCAAAACACCAATGAACACACACTGTTTTAAAAAAAACTTTATTTAATATGTATTTGTGTGTGTGATATACATATATGAATGTTCCATGGTGCTCATATGTAGCCATCAGAGGGAGACTTTTATTTATTTATTTATTTATTTATTTATTTATTTATTTATTTATTTTGAGTCAGTTCTGCAACTTTATTGACATCCAGCAGGTTAGTTCTCATCCACACTGACTGTCTGTAGATTTTTGAATGTGGTAACAGGCACGTAAGTTACCAACATGTAGTTTGTTTGGTGAATCTTCATCCTCATTACGTGCTCTGGACGAACATACTTGGATGCAATACGGAACATTCCTTATTCCTTTGGTCCAGACGGCTTTATTGAGCCTGGCTTCAAGCACACATATGGATGCCCCATCTCCCTGTCAAATTTCCAGATTCCTTTGAGTGCCCAAGGGGCACGCTTCTTGAAGCCGACTCCGAATGCAATTGTGAATGTTGATGGTGTTTTCTCAGGTCACACCTGGTTGATGGCAGAACAACCCTTCTTCTCGACACCCTTCTTTGCGGGAGCCATCAAAGTGCAGGTGACAGAGTGGCTTCTGCCAGGCCCAAGTTGGCCAAAGGACAACTTTTGAGAGCTGGTTCTTTCCTTTGCTCCTGCCAGCCTTGGGAATCTAACTCAAGTCCTCTGGTTTGATAAAACCGTGGTCTTTAGAGCTATCTTGACAGACTCTTTGCTTTTTGCTTATTTGTTTTTGAGACACAGTCTCACTGTGTAGACTGGCTTGGAGCTCCATGGCTGGCTTGGAGCTCACTATGTAGACCAGGCTGGCCTCCGACTCATAGAGATGTGCCTGCATCAGACTTCTGGGTGCTGGGGTTAAAGACATATGCCACACACCCAGCTTTGCATTTTTGATACTTGACTGACTCAGTGACAAGAATATGATGTCCTGAAGTGATGGGAAGAAGAGAACTGCCTGACAACTGGCTTTATTTTTCTCTCTCAGGTTTTAGTCTTGTCGTGGTTTGCACCTAAAATGTCCCTCGAAGGCTCACATGCTGAAGGTTGAGTCCCCAGGATAGCAACATTCAGAAGTGGGCCTTTGTTTCGTTAGTTTTTCACGGCAGGGTCTCCAGTAGTCCAGGCTGGCCTTGAACTGGCTATGTAGTTAAGGCTGACTTTGAACTCCTGATCCTTCTGCCTTCATCTCTGAAGCAGAAGGAGTGAAAGTCCTGTCCTCCAGGTAAAGCTTTTGACTGGATCATGAGGCTCTGACCTTATCAGTAGATTGATCCATTGATGGGTTCATAATTTGATGAATTCACTACAGAGTGGTAGGTACCATGTAGCTGGGGGAGGTGGTTCCTGAGGGATGTGCACAAGAGGGTACATCCTGTGCCAGCCCCATCCTTGCTCTCCTTCCCTCTGTGCTGCTGTGAGGAGACCAGTGCACTCCACTGCACTCTCCTGCCTCAGCTAGGAATATTCAGTGGTGTACACTTCTAATCCCAGGGAGGGTGATGACAGAGGACAGGTGCTGGAGGCCAGGCTACCCTCCACAGTGAATTCTCGGCCTACCCAGGCTGCAGAGTGAGAGCTTGCCCAATAGTAATAGTAACAGCAGCAGCAGCGGCAGCAGCAGCAATCCTTTTCTCAACTATTTTTGCCACAGCAATGAAAATCTAAATAACACAAGATGTGTGAAGAAAACTCAAGAAAACCTCTGCACTTTGCTGGCTTTCACATTTCTTCACCTCAAAGCAAGCCATATGCCAAGGACATGCAGACCTGACAGGTAAGATGGCTCAGTGGGTGGAGGCAGTCGCTGCCAAGCCTGACAACCTGAGGGTGACTCTGGAACCCACAGGAGTAGAGGGAAAGAATGACCACAAGTAGTTGTCCTCTGACTACCATGTGCACCAGGAGTGTGCGTGCATAAGCACACACACAGATGCATACACAGTCACACACTCACACACACTCACACAGAGAGATACACATGCACACACACACATGCGTGTGCACGCACACAGAGAGACACATGTACTCACATACACACTCCTCTCTCACACATACATACAAAACACACACAGACACATGCACACATACTCACACACACACATGCACACATACACACAGAGACACATGCACTCTCACTCTCTCTTACACACACACACACACACACACACACACACACGAAGAACAGTGATTGAATGTGAATCTGAGTGTCTATTTAGGGTTCTTGGTTTGTCTATTTATTTGTTTGAGTGCTTGAGATAAAAGTGGGTTGTGCTAATGGCACTCTTCCACTGACCCAGCCCAAGGCATGTTGTTTCTATAGGAGACAGAGATGCTAAATATATGTGGAAACATGAGGAAATGCCCCGCGGAAACATTTTCTAAAATGCATGCAAAGATGTCACCTGCAAAGCATGGTGTAAAGCAGGTTGGAATCACAGTTTCTTCCTGTGTTCCTGGAAATTAAGGCTACCCACTAGACTTGGGTAGCACATGTTGATAGTCCCAGCATTCAGAAGACTGAGTCAGGAGGGTTGACATAAGTTTGAGGAATCTTGAGATACCTAGCAAGTACTAGGTCAACCTGGGTTAACAGACCAAGGTCTTGTCTTAACTTTTTTAAAGAAGAAGAAGGAAGAGGAGAAAGGAAGAAGAAGAGGAGACAGAGGAGGAAGAGGAGGAGGAGAAAGAGGAGGAGGAAGAAGAGGAGGAGGAGGAGGAAGAGGAGGAAGAAGAGGAGGAGGAAGAGGAAGAGGAGAAGAAGGAGGAAGAGGAGGAGGAAGAGGAGAAGAATGAGGAAGAGGAGGAGAAGGAGGAAGAGGAGAAGGAAGAAGAGGAGGAAGAGGAGAAGTAGGGCATGGTGATGCTTGCCTGTAATACCAGCACCAGCACCAATAAGCTGAGGCAGGAAAACTGCAGATTCCACTCCGTCTGGACTACCTATTGAAATAAGGCCATCTTGGGCTATTTAGCTGGATCCTGTCTCAATCAAAATAAGATGCTTTACAGATACAACTTAGTGGTCAAGCACTTGCCTTTCATACACAAGGCCCTGGGTTAAATCTTCAATATAATGATGATTAACTTAGTTAAAGTTCATTGCTGTGAACAGACACCATGACCACGGAAACTCTTAGAAAGGAAAACATTTCATTGGGGCTGCCTTACAGGTTCAGAGGTTCAGTCCATTATCATCATGGCAGGAAGCATGGCGGCATGCAGGCAGACATGGTGCTGGAGAGGGAGCTGAGAGTTCTACATCAGTGTGGACAGATAGCAGGAAGAGAGAGCAACACTGGGTCTGGCTTGAACATTTGAACCTCCAGTGATACACTTCCTTCAACAAAGACACACCTACTCCAACAAGGCCACACCTCCTAGTAGTGCCACTCCCTATAAACCTATAGCAAGCCAGTTTTACAAACCACCAAGATGATGATGATGGTGGTGGTGATGATGATGATGATGATGATGATGATGATGATGATGATGATGATGGGGAATTCTTGACAGGTGCTAGTGATGAGGATTAAAGAGAGAGGGAAAGAACAGATCTAACTTTGGTTTCTTCCCTTTCAAAAAAATTTATTTTTATTACTTTTAAATATGTGTAGGTGTTGTGTCTAGATTTGGATATGTTCATGTAAGGACAGTGCCCATAGAGGCTGGAACAGGATGTTGGATCTCCTGGAACTGGAATTACAGTTGGTCATGTGGTTGCTGGGAATGGAACTAGGGTCCCCCCTGTAAGAGCAGCCAGTGCTCTTAACTGCTGAGACATCACTCCAGCCTCCTCTTCACTCATTTGTTACTTGTCTGATTTGTCAACAAAAACAAGATGCCACTGGAGGTAGCACAGGGTGGGGGAAGGGCTGGTAGCAAGTGAATTGGATCTAAAATGTGTCCCAAGGGCTGGAAATATTGTTTGTTTGCTTGGTTGGTTGGTTGGTTTTTGGTTTTTGAAACAGGGTTTCTCTGTGTAGCCCTGGCTGCCCTGGAACTCACTCTTCAAACCAGGCTGGCCTCGAACTCAGAGATCCGCCTGCCCCTGCCTCCTGAGTGCTGGGATTAAAGGTGTGTGCTGTCACTGCTCATTGGGAATATGTTTGATTGATGCCTAGCATGCATGAAACCCTAAGTTTGATGCCCAGGATAGCACCAAACGGAGTATTGTATTGTTTGTATTGTATTGTATTGTATTGTATTGTATTGTATTGTATGCCTGTAACCCCAGTCTTTAAGAGATAGAGGCAGAGGGTATTAAAAATTCAAAGATTTCCTTTGTTGGCTGTATATCAAGTAGGTCAGCCTGGGTTACATGAGACCCTGTCACTAAATTAAAATAAAAGGTCCTGAAAAACTAATATGTTGAAAGCTTGGCCTCCAATATAGTAATGTTCAGAGCTGGGGGGGGGGGGGGTTGTTTTGTTTTGCTACTTGAAACAGGTGCTGAGATTACAGGTGCGAGATACCGAGCTCTAGTCTGCCCTTAGTACAAGACTGTGAGACGCTTGGTCTCACTCTGCTATTATCCTTCCAGCAAACTGGCTCAGGAAGCAAAGACTGGTCTATCAGACTTTTCCTGAGCATCCCACGTCCTTCCCGTGGGCTTAGGTCATGTGAAGAAACCAAATCCTCTGCTAAAGAGGAACACATTTCTCTAAGTGGTCTAACTTCCTATATTTCCCTTTTGGAGTTTTCTGATTGTAGAGAAAATCTCTTATGTATTATATGGATGCAACACCTGTCAATCAAAGTTGATTGGCCTGTAGCTGAGGCAGGAAGTAGAAGGTGGGACATCCGGTAGGCAGAAAGGATTCTGGGATAGAGCCAACTGAGGGAGGATTGGGACCCAGACATAGGTGATCCCAGCTTGTAGGAGGCAGAAGTAGGAAGAGCTTAAGTTGAAGGCCAACCTGGACTACATAATGACTGTCACACGAGCCTTGGTCACAGAATAAAACTAATCCTCTCTCTTTTTTTTCTTTCCTTTCTTTTTTTCTTTTTGAAGGAGGGTCTCCTTTGTAACCCTGGCTGGTCTGGCACTTGCTGTGTAGACCAGGCTAGCCTCAAACTCACAAGAATTCCACCTACCTCTTTCAGAGTTTGACCACGACAGTCAAGACCCCATTTTTTAAGACCCCCCCAAACAATGACAAAATACAACTAATCAGGCTTACCTTGATGTATTAAATTAAATGGGAAAGTTGTTAAGGAGTATCTAATGATAAGCCTGGCAAGTTAAATTTGCATAAGTGTGTTTCTAATATGTGTATCAAATAAATTTGCATAAGTGTGTTACTAATATGTGTCTCAGATAAATTTGCATAAGTGTGTTACTAATATGTGTCTCAGAAGTTGAAGAAAATTCATACAGATCTGATAGTCTGGCATACTATTAGCCATAGTTTGTTATCTTCAAGCATATGCAGAAGAAATAACTGAATTTTCACATTCACAGATGGTTGTTTACTCTGTAATTTCCCAAGTGACCATCAACCTAAACTGTTTTGTTCTCAAGGAGACCCTCAGAAGAGATTCAGGCAACTTCCTGATGACTTTAAGATGGAGCCACGGGCCTACTGAGAAGTCCCAAGATGCTTCCCAAGAAACCAATTGATTCTTAGACCCAGTAACTCAAGGGGGAGCAAAGCAAGAGTTCATTAAGGCCAGGAGTGCAGTGCACACCAGTGTCACAGCACTCGGGAGTCTAGAGTCCCAGCCCAGGTTGTATGTCTAGAAGATAAGTTATTAAATACCACGAAAATACTTTGGTAAATTTTTCCTCCTTTCCTCCCTCCTTTCCCTTCCCTTCCCCTCCCCTCCCCTCCCCTCCCCTCCCCTCCCCTCCCCTCCTCTCCCCTCCCTCCCTCCCTCCCTCCCTCCCTCCCTCCCTCCCTTCCTTCCTTCCTTCCTTCCTGCCTTACTTCCAACAGGGTCTCCTGTATCCCAGGCTGGTATTGAACTCCCGATGTAGTCATCCAAGAGTGACCTGGAACTGACCTTCCTGCCTGTGCTTCCTGTGTGCTGGGATCACAGTGTACATCACTAGAGTATATGTGGTGTTGGGGGTTAAACCAGGGCTCCCTGCATGCTGGGCAAGTACTTGACCAACTGAGCTGTATCTTCAGCACCGTCCCATCCCCCCACCCCACCCCCGTTCGTTAGAGGTTTGGGGGTCCATAGGAAGGCAGATTTTCATGCTATGTCAGCAAGTTCTGAACTTGTATTTGAATACTTAGTCCTCAGCGGCCGATGCTGTTTAGGGACAATTCGGAATCTTTGGAACTTAGGGCCTAAGGAATGGATCTAGGCTATGGGGTGACACTTGAGGCTTAGAGTCCAGGCCTGATTCAGGTCCTTTCTATGCTTCCTGAGCTGCCATGATGTGAGGAGCCTCCACCACACACTCCTGCCAAGACCAACTGCCATACCTTCCCGCCACAGTGGATTGTGTCCCCTTAAGCCCAGAACCAAACCAAGCCTCTTTGCCTTTAAGCTGTTTCTGGTAGTGACAGCCATGAAAATGACAGCAGGACCCAGGACGCTTCGATTCTGAAGCACTGTGTGTCCAAATTCAGAAGAAAAAGAAATGGTGTCAGATGTGTGACGAACACTAATAAGAGGCAGAGGCAGAAGCAGAAGCAGACAGGTCTCTGTGAGTTCAAGGCCAGCCTGATTTACATAGCAAGCTCCAGGCCAGTCAGAGCTACATAGTGAGGCCCTGCCTCAAAGGAAGAAGCAGAAAACAAACTACCTGCTGTGTAAGGAGGTAGTCCTTCCTGTCTCCTTACAGTTCAGTGATTAAGTGTGGCTCTCTGGCAGACCGCTCAATGTGCACAAAGCCCCTGGGCTTGCTCCTCAACACCACAAAAAATAAAGATTTATAAATAAAGTAAGGCACAGTGCTACGTAATTGTAATCTCCACAGTTAGGAGGTGATGCAGGAGAAACAAGAATTCAGGGTCATCTTTTGGCTACAAAGCAAGTGCAGGCTTGGCTCTATGAGAGCTTTTCTCAGAGAGTCAGTAGGGGCTTCGTCTGTGGTTCCGCTGATTGTGTTTATCTAACATACTAAGTCCCGAGTTTGATCCCCAGCACTGCATAAATTTGACAAGGTGGCACATGACTACAATGCTAACACCTGGGAGGGAGGACACAGAGACTCAGAAGTTCAAGGCCATCATCAGCTACGTAGTAAGTGTGAGGTCAGCCCAGGCTATGTGGTACCATCTCTGTCAAAGTAAACAAATACACAAGTAAATTGAGCCAGATTTGAATGTAGCTACTTGCAATCCCAGCACTCATGAGGTTGAGGCAGATGGACTGTCCAGAGTTACGAGGCCAACCTGGGCTACATAGCTACTATAAGGCCAGTCAAAGCTACAAGAACCTGTCTCAATTAGCCAAAAATGAAGAAATAGTAGACAAATGCTGGCAAAAGTGCTGGACTCCGTAACTCGTAGACTAGAAAATGGGGAAATGTGGTTTTCGAGTCCCAGTCTGCTTCCGTGGTCTACAACTGATGTGCACTCCCGAGTGGCCCACACTCCATGAATACACTCAGACTCTGCTGGTGTGTGTCCATCTCTTGGTGGGCTATTTGGACATTTCCAGAGGGAGTCCATCTCATCATCACCCCCAGTCAGTGCGTCCTCGTCATGGTTTGTGTGGTTTGGGTTATAGAAGCTTTTCCATCCAGGACCAAGACTAGGAGGCTGCTCAAGCTATCAGGAAACATCTTTCCTGGTGAAATCAAGGGGCTCAGTTATGCACTCATGAAGAAGGTGCTCAGGAAGGCAGTAGGAAGATGACGGCACCACTCACTGTTTACCAAGTCACCTCTACTCTCCCAGAAAGGCTGAAAAGAACAGATGTGCTTAAACCTGAAAGTGGCAAGGTCCTCCATCCAACCTGTATCATACACTCAGCCACACAAGAGTCTCGGACTGGTGCTCACTGGAGCAAGGCTCCAAAGAATCACATTGAGTGAAAAAAAAAATCCGGATTCAAATGAAAACAAAGGATTTCATTCCATTGACACAAAGAAGTGGCAACATTTTAGAACAGAAGGATGGCTTACTGGATTAGGTGTTGAAGTCGGAGGAAAGGGGTAGGGGAGGCCAGTGAACGTCTTTAGAGGGGTCTTGTGAGCTTAGAGATGTGAGAAATCATGGTAAAAACACAAACCCACTCAGGTAGTGAGGCTGGACAGAAACTGGGCTTGGTGGAACACAGCTGTAATCCCAGCACTCAGGAAGCTGAGACAAGATCCCAAGGGTCAGGTGTCTGGGCATCATTGTACGACGCCCCCGTGAAATAAGAAGGAAAAGAAAAAAAGATGAGATGGCTTGGTGGTAGAAAACCCAAGATGGGTTCCCAGCACCCAGTTCCTATGACTTCACAATCACGTGTAAACACTCAGAGGGATCCCCGAATCCTCCTTTGGACTACACACAGGCCCCACATGTACACACCTACACACAGACGCGCCTAACTAAAAAACGAAAACGAATATTTTAAAGTAAAGGAAAAGAAGAGGGCTGAGCAGAATATCACATCCCCACACAAATTCACATAAGTAAAGTTAGGGGTGTGACCACAGTGTCTGAGGGTTGTGTCACTGGGAACTAGGGTAAGTCCCCCACACTTTCCCCCAGTCCCTGGTCGCAGGCTCATCCTATTCTCTACAACTATAAATAGGAATCTACAATTATACCAACATTACTGTTTCCGAGGGGAATAGAGGCCAGCAAGATGACTCAGTAGGTAAAGGTGATTGCCACACAAGCTGAGTCCAATACCTGGAGTCCATATAAAGGTACCAGGAGAGAACTGACTCCACAAAGTTGTCCTCTGACCCCCACATGGCATGAGTGCACACACACACACACACACACACACACACCCCATGGTGATGATGATGATGATGGTGATGATGGTGATGATGATAGAAAAGAATAAGGGGAGGAGGAAGCTAAATAATTTGAAAGGAAATTGTGTGTCATAGGTAAGTCTTTGTGACAGCACTCACTACAGGGTCATGAACCTTCAGCCTACAATTTGTTTTGTTTTGTTTTTTAAATTGATTAAGAGCTTGCCCAGTACCCAATCACCCCTGAACTTTAGCCAAGAATTTTCCTCTCCCAGCACAAAGAAATATTTAAGGACACGAAAACTCATTACTCTGATTTCCTCATTCTACATTGTACCATGGATTGAATTATCATTGTTCCCATAATTATTGTATGGCCATAAAATCATTTATTGATAAACTTGAAAAAAATTAATTTTCCTATCGCAGCATGCCAACACAGGAAGTGGAGGGAGTGGTTAGACCTCGGGCGGAGAGCAGGGAGGCCCACCCAGAGGTCTGCCCTACAAATGCAGTGTTAAGGACCTCATGTGTCTGGACAGCACATGGCCAGACATCCCGAGGAGCTGACACACTGAACCCATTAGAGAAAACCTCCCCATCTCTCCCATCCCCCAGCCCCTGGCTATGGGTTTTTTTTTGTTTTTGCTTTTGCTTTTTTGTTTTCATGGACTTCATTTACTGAAACTTTTTATACTTTGTTTTTAAAGATTTCTTACACCCACCCACCCCCAGCCATTTTTGTTTTATATGTACTGGTGTTTAGGTGAGTGTGTCTGTGCAGTGTGTGTGTGTGTGAATCAGAGTCCCCTGGAAGAACAGCCAGTGCTTTTAACCACCTAGTCATCTCCCCAGCCACTTACTTTATTTTTAACTACATGTATGTATGTATGTGTGAGAGTGCATGCATGAATACAGGTGTCCGAGAAGCCATCAGATCCCTGGGAGCTACAGTTACAGGTGTCGGGGAGCGACCTGATATGGGAGCTGAGGACCAAACTTGGATCTTGTGCAGGAACAGAGTGTGCTCTTAACCTCCGAGCCATCCCTCCTTATCAACATTCTTATGTATGTAGTAGAAAAACATTGTTAGGTCTCTTGGTGAGGGGACAAAGGAGCGGGGCTTGTGCCTTTCTGATGGGCATTTGCACTCAGCACAGTCTCCTCATGCCTCACCCACACTGCAGTGTGGGTCACGATCCCCTTGGCTTTGACTTTGGTTTGTCTGAGTTTGGACTGAGGTTGTTTTGGTGGTGGTCCTGATGTTTTTGCTCATGGTGCTGGATCTTGAGCCCAGGGTCCTTACGTATTCTAGGGTAGCATTCTTCTACTGAGCTGGAGTCCCCCCCCCATCTCTTTTATCTCATGTTGGCTTTTAAAATCTTATTTATTTATTTATTTATTTATTTATTTATTTATTTTTGAGGCAGGGTCTCACTATGTAGCCCAATCTGACCTGGAACTCAATATGTAGACCAGGCTAGTCTCAAACCCACAGAGATCCTCCTTCCTCTGCCTCCTGAGTGCTGGGATTAGAAGTGCTCGTCATATTATTGGCTTTTAAGTCACTGTGTAGCCATGGCTGCCTTGAACTCCTGACCCTCCTACCTCCAGCTCCTGAGTTCTGTAATTACACTTGGCAGATTTCCTTCCCTCTTCAGGCTAATGATATTCAGTTATTTATATGAACCATTTCTTGTTTAGCCATTTATCCACCCAAGGATGCTCGGGGTATAATTTCATTTTCCGTTGCAATAGCAAAGGATGGTGAGGATTAGATTTTAAATGGAGGTTTCTTTAAGAGGGGTTGGAAGTCCAATGCCCTGGCTCTTACATGTGCTTCACTACATCACGTGGTGAATAGCATCCTGAGAGATAGATCCCAAGGGAACCAGAAATGAAGGAGAGGCCAGTCTTTGTCTGTCATTATAACCCCATCTAATAGGGACTAAATAGGATTTCAAAAAAAAAAAAAAAAAAAAAAAACATAACCCCACCCCTTCTAAGAATGTAGCCTCAAATGACCTAGTCATGTTTCCCTTCCATCACCTCCTAACGTCACCACACTAGGGACATGTGCACCTCGGGGACAGACTCCATCTATTTTCAAACCACAGCACACGGTTGCTCTTGTTGGAGGCCGATGTGCAATGTTTGTCTCAACATGGAAGACAGAGCTCTGTCTGCAACCCCATTTTAAACAGACAGCAAAGAGAAAACATCCCAAGTACTTGCCCAGGTCAGGCTTAATGAGAGGCCAAATAGACAGCAGGGCATTCAGTGTGCCATGTTTCCTTTGTCATTTGGCTCCAGGTATCAGGAAACCAAACAAAGGCCCCCTCATCCAAGCTGTGTCCTTCCAGACCTACCTCCAGCACCCAGAAGGAGCCCAGCTGCCCTGGCTCTCAGGAGTAAGAGTGATGTACAAGACTTTGTGAGCAAGAAGTAGGTGCCCACTGTGGCAGCATGAGGCACATGGTCCCTGCCCAGGGGGCAGCTGCATAGTACATAACCTCCCTCCCTATGGGGGTCGGGGACACCTAGTGCTCACACAGAGCCTGCTCTGTCAGGACCCCCAGCCCATGCTGGGTTAGACACACCCTGCTGTCTCCCTCCAGCAATCAGAAGTTCAGTTCAGTTCACAGGGCAGGGGTGGGGCCAGGCTGGCCACTTCGATCCAGGGGAGGGATGTGAGGTTGTTAGGTTAGGAACAAAGTCTCCCCCTATTTAAGTCCAGGCATCCTGTTCGTTAGTTGATCCCCTGGTGTCCCAGCTCCTTGGCTGCTGCTGTCTCACCACCAGCCCCAGCCATGCAGGGCGCCTGGGTGCTGCTGCTGCTGTTGGGCCTCAGGCTACAGCTGTCCATAAGCGTCATTCCAGGTAACAAGGCTCCTTCTGATGCATACCCCATTCCACCCATGGCCATCAGTCTGACCCTTCCTCTGCTATTCCCTTGGCCAGTGGAGGAGGAGAACCCGGCATTCTGGAATCAGAAGGCAGCTGAGGCCCTGGATGTTGCCAAAAAGCTGCAGCCCATTCAGACATCAGCCAAGAACCTCATCATCTTCCTGGGAGACGGTGAGCATGTGAGGCCTGGCCACCCTGGGGCCCTTGTACTCCAAGGACCCAGGGCCACTGGTGGATGCAGACAGGCCTTGGGGTTCAGTCCTGATGAGGTTTTGCTCCTTCAGGGATGGGGGTGCCCACAGTGACAGCTACTCGGATCCTAAAGGGACAGTTGGAAGGTCATCTAGGACCTGAGACACCCCTGGCCATGGACCATTTCCCATATATGGCTCTGTCCAAGGTGAGAACCTTAGAACATCTGGAATGTGAGGAAGAAGCTAATGGAGACCCAGGGCAAGGGTGGCAGAGAGAATCAACAGCCCCCAGGCTTGGGTGAAGAAATAAATGTCTGCTTTGATGGTGGTGTCTTATTTGGTGGTGTCTCTATCTCCAGACATACAGTGTGGACAGACAGGTCCCAGACAGTGCAAGCACAGCCACAGCTTACCTGTGTGGGGTCAAGACCAACTACAAGACCATCGGCGTAAGCGCGGCAGCGCGATTCGACCAGTGCAACACCACCTTTGGCAACGAGGTCTACTCAGTGATGTATCGTGCCAAAAAAGCAGGTGAGTTGGAGCCAGGCTCAGGGATGGGGGGGCAATCCTGGGGGACTGGGTGTCTCACCCTGACCTTTGCCATCTTCAGGGAAATCCGTAGGTGTGGTGACCACCACCAGGGTGCAGCACGCCTCCCCCGCGGGCACTTACGTTCACACGGTGAACCGCAATTGGTATGGGGATGCTGATATGCCTGTCTCAGCGCTGCAGGAGGGCTGCAAGGACATTGCTACACAACTCATCTCCAACATGGACATTAATGTAAGGAATAAAAGGGGAGGGGGAGGGAAGGGAGGGGTAAAGGGGAGGACTGGGAGAGGGGCAGGAGGGGGAGGGGTGGTCCCAGGCAACCTGTAGACTGAGCTCCCTGGATCTTCTGGGGTCTCTGAGGGCTGGGTAGTTCCCACACATCTGGTGTGGAGCTAGGGACTGGCTGGAAAAGGAGACAGAGGACCTAAAGTTTGCCTTCCTTCATCCTCTCTGACCACAGGTGATCCTTGGTGGGGGCCGAAAATACATGTTTCCCTCAGGAACCAAAGACCCCGAGTATCCAAATGATGTTAATGAGACTGGAACACGATTGGACGGCAAGAACCTGGTGGAGGAATGGCTGTCAAAGCGCCAGGTGATGGGCTGCAGAATAACAGTGGTTCAGCGGAGACTAGGGAAGGGCTTTGGGCCTTACCAGTTGTTTATGTCCCTCTAGGGATCCCAGTATGTTTGGAACCGTGAACAACTCATTCAGAAGTCCCTGGATCCGTCAGTGACATATCTCATGGGTAAACCGCCCCACACTTCCTGCACTGGTACACCTCAGATGGTGACCACTGATCATGTGTGTATATGAACCATGACCCCAACTACCAAGCTTGGGGGTCACCATTATATTTTGGTTTTGCCCCTCAGGTCTCTTTGAGCCTGTAGACACAAAATTCGACATTCAACGAGACCCGCTGATGGACCCATCTCTGAGGGATATGACAGAGGCAGCCCTGCGAGTGCTAAGCAGGAACCCCAAAGGCTTCTACCTCTTTGTGGAGGGTGAGTCTGCAAGCTCCCATGGGAAGAGGGGACAACTGACAGATGAACAGGCTCAAGCTCACTGGCTTCCTGCAGGGGGCCGAATCGACCGTGGCCACCATCTGGGCACAGCTTATCTGGCGCTGACTGAGGCAGTGATGTTCGACTCAGCCATCGAGAGGGCCAGCCAGCTCACTAGTGAGCAGGACACACTGACCATAGTCACTGCTGACCACTCTCATGTCTTCTCTTTTGGTGGCTACACACTTCGAGGGACCTCCATCTTCGGTAGGTTGGGAGATGGTGGCGGGTGTTTTTTCGTCAATTATGTACAGGACTTCTGAGCCACCATTTTTCTGTCTGTTAAATGGACAACAGAAAGAGCACCTGCCTTGTGGGGATCTAGCAACGACTGGACCACTAGCCAGGCAAAAGGCAGGGGCTCATCTAAGCATCAATCCTTGGCAGAACAACGTGTTTCTCTTCCTCCATGCAGGGCTGGCTCCCCTCAATGCTCTGGACGGCAAGCCCTACACCTCCATCCTGTATGGCAACGGCCCAGGCTATGTTGGTACAGGGGAAAGACCCAATGTCACCGATGCTGAAAGCAGTGAGTGCGGTGGGGTGGCTTGCCTGAAGGTTGGGCAGAGGGGACTCAGGTCAGAGATCCTCTCCCTGAACACCTTGTCCCTCCAGAAAGCCCGTCATACAAGCAGCAGGCTGCTGTGCCGGTAAAGTCGGAGACCCACGGCGGGGAGGACGTGGCGATATTCGCGCGTGGCCCGCAGGCGCACCTGTTGCACGGCGTGCAGGAACAGAACTACATCGCGCATGTCATGGCCTTCGCAGCCTGCCTGGAGCCCTACACCGACTGCGGCCTGGAGCCCCCTGCAGACGAGAGCAGACCAAACAACCCGAGCCAGACCACTACCACCACCACCACCACCACGGTCCAGAGCAGCGCCAGTAGCCTGGGCCCAGCCACCGCCCCGCTGGTCCTGGCGCTGCTGACTGGAACCTTGCTGCTACTACTGGGGGCTCCTGCGGACTCCTAAACCCCAGTTCATCCTAGCGCCACCCACCAGGTCCCACGCCCTCACCTGGTCCTTCCCTTCCCTGACCTCCCACTAACTTGTCCTCACGGTCCCCTCCTTCAGTGCATTCTGGTTGCAGGCTCTATCCCAGGATCCTCTCTCTTTCTGCTAGTGGCCTCAATGCCTGGCCCTACCGAGGGTTGCGCTTCCAGGCTCCTACCCAGACACTCACAAGGGAGAGTCCACCTCTGAGCTAGCAGCCAGCCTCAGATCCCACAGAGCTCCTCCTCCACAGGCAACATGACAGCCATGGCCCTGACCCTCCCGGGACAGTCCAGACTCATTTTGCCTTCATCTACCAGCCCCTAGCAAAAGACAGGACTCCAGCAGTAATTTGTGGAGGATCAAACGCGCACCCACCCGTTGGGTACTCTCTCTGAGCTTGAATCCAGACCTACAGGCTCTGTACCCAGGACTAAGGCACAAGAGAACACAGAGAGAGGCTGACTTCCCACCACTCCTCAGTCTAATTTGCTGTCAGGCCGAAAGGCTGCTGTGCTGGGTTCCCCTAGCCAGCCTTTGACATAGCCTTCCTCACCCTCACCGGGCCAGCTCCACAGTCAGAACCCTTCATGGGCCCAGCCATACCAACCCATAGAGCGAAGATTCTGGAATCGTTCAGCCCTTCCGTGTTTATTGCCCAGCTAAGAAATTCCAGAAGCTGTATCTCACCCCACTCCCAGGACATCTGAGGCTGCACCTTAATTTTTGAACAGAAGAAAGTCCCTAGCTTCCGAGGCCTGTGTTCCCCTGGGAGAGACAAGCCAATAATAAAGTATTACACAATACAACGGCAATGGTCATTTACTTTTTCTTCAGCTCAAAACCAGAGCCTCATGCCTGCTAGGAAAGTGCTCGGCCACAGAGCTGTATCCCCAGCTTTTAGTGACTCTCCTCCTGCTCTTCCTGTTCTTCCTGCTCTTCCTCTTCCTCCTCCTCTACCTCCTGAAACTCTGTAGCCCAAGCTGGCCCCAAATTTATGGCAATCCACTTGCTGTAGTCTCCCAGATGCTGGGGATTTTAGGTGTGAACCACACTCCTGGCATTTTAGTAAGTCCTTTCCAGACAGAAGGAAAGCCCAAAGTACCTGGGTTCAGGTGGGGAGGGGTAGGTAATGGTGGAAATCGGGCCAGGGAAAGACAGCCGGTTGAGCAAGAATCCTGAACAAAGTGAAGGCCTGAACAACACAGCACAGCAGTGCAAAGGCCCGGAGGCAGCAGTCATCTGGGGAGGTTACAAGGACTGCGTCAGAGAGGGCGGCTGGGATGAAGCATGAGAAGCTGGAGCTGCAAGAAGCCATTGAGGTCGAGAAAGAACTTAAGGTCTATGGTGCTGGGGTCGAAAGCCTTTGAATAAGAATTCAGGACGTGGGACTTTGGCTGTTGCTGGAAATATGCAACAAAAAAAAAATCTTTTTCCTTTTTTTTCAGGGGTGGGAGTGGGTGTAGATGTAGGCACTGATCAGCCAGAGGAAGGTGCAGACCCTAATCATGTCTGACTTGCATTGGGAACTTGGTGGAGCACCACCCCAGTATAGTTCTCTGCCCCTGCCTAACCTGCCCAATGAGGACATTTGAAAGAATTACGCAAAGGTGGGTTCAGCTGTGTTTCCTAGCAAATTTTGCAACACTACAAATTTATTTGTACATTTATGAAGGTACAGAAACACACTTTGCTCCTACTAGTAATACTAGGAAGATTGAATATGTTTCCTTATTTGCTAAAAATCTTGATTTAACACTGTGAAACATCAATTTGAAGTCTTGGCTCTCAGGGTAGTTTATTTCAATTCCGGATTTTAGTGGCTGTCGTGAAAATATGGGAGCTGAATGGGAGAAGGCATCATTAACAGAGCTTCCAGAACCATCGTACTGGTTTTTAAATTTCATCCACCAATTATGTGAGGCTTTTGTTTGGCTCCAGCTGATATATTTCTGTCTTCCTGGGTGTCAATTAGCTGCTCTTTCAACACAATGGAACAGCATTACACGTTTATGTTTTATAAATTTGTTCAAAACCCAAGGACCTCTTCATTTTAAAACTTGCGGTTTAAAAAAAAAAAAAAACCAGCTTATTCTGGAATTAGATGTTGGTTAATAGATGTTCAACTTTGTGAATGTTCTGAAAAGTACTAAATTGTATGTGTTAAGGAGGTGAATTCTATGGTGTATATAGATTATACCTGAATTTCAAAGAGCAGATTAGAATAGTCTTTACTTACAAGCTTCAAGGTGTAAGTATGAGGGTTTCATTGGTCACACATTGCTGGGAGACCAAGAAGATGACTCAGCAGATAAAGGTGCCTGCTTACTGCCCAACAATGCAAGTGTGATCTCCAGAATCCGAATACAGACACAACTCTCCAACATTGTCTTCTGATCTCCACAAGGAATCCATGGCATGCATGGGCATGGACACACACACACACACACACACACACACACAGAGAGAGAGGGAGAGAGAGAGAGAGAGAGAGAGAGAGAGAGAGAGAGAGAGAGATTTTGGTTTTTCGAGGCAGGGTTTCTCTGTGTAGCCCTGGCTGGCTGTCCTGGAACTCACTCTATACACCAGGTTGGCCTTGAACTCACAGAGATCTGCCTTCCTCTGCCTCCTGAGTGCTAGGCTTAAAGGTGTGAGCGATCACTGCCTGGCAATAAATTTAATTTCTAAAAATACATCTTTGGCTACAGAATCAAGTCTTTGTGAGAAGCCTTGTGCGGGAACTGGACTAATGGCTAATGGTGAGAACATTTGATGTTCAAACATGAGGACTAGAGTTCAGATCCCAGTACCCGCATAACAAGCCAGACATGCTCTCACAGGCCTGTAAACTCCAGCACTAAGGAGAATGAAGCCCGGAGGATCGCCAGAGCTTAGTAGCTGTGAGTTCCAGGCTCAGAAACAGACTCTCAGAGGAATATGGCAGAGAAATATGAGAGAAGGTCATCTAATGCACTTCTGGCTACTGTGAATGCTCTCACATGTACCTGCACCCATGCAAAGAGAATCCTGTTCAAATCTGTTGCAAGTTCTCCTTCTCTGTTACAAAACATTACTCAGTATTCAAAGACAGTGTCCTTATTACTTTTTCATTAAAGGAACATTTTTACTAAAGGGGCTTGAGCAGGGAAAGTGCATTAATTATTTTTCAAGCTTTTTACCAAGTCCCTAAACAGACAACCCTTGTTCCCTTAATAAGTGTCAGCACACAAATTCTAAGTGAAAGCCAGGCATGGTGGTACAGCCTTGGATTTGCTAGCATTGGAAAGCTGAGGCAAGAGGACAGCTGCAGGTTCAAGAACAGCTTGGGCTACATAAACCAACCTGGAGTACATAGTGAGATATCATCTCAAAAAAAAAAAAAAAAAAAAAAAGGAGGGGGAAGAGGAGAGGATGGAAAGAGAAGGCAGAGGAAGAAGAGGGAGGAGGAAAAAAGGAAGTGGAGAGGGAGGAGAGGGAAGGGGAGGGGAGAGGGAAGGGAAGGGGAGAGGAAGGGGAGAGGGACAGAAAGGGAGGGAAAGACAGAGAGGGAGAGTCAGGGGCAGAGAGGCAGAGAGGCAGAGAGAGGCAGAGAGAGGCAGAGAGAGGCAGAGAGAGGCAGAGAGAGGCAGAGAGAGGCAGAGAGAGGCAGAGAGAGGCAGAGAGAGGCAGAGAGAGGCAGAGAGAGGCAGAGAGGCAGAGAGGCAGAGAGGCAGAGAGGCAGAGAGGCAGAGAGGCAGAGAGGCAGAGAGGCAGAGAGGCAGAGAGGCAGAGAGGCAGAGAGGCAGAGAGGCAGAGAGGCAGAGAGGCAGAGAGGCAGAGAGGCAGAGGAGAGGCAGAGAGGCAGAGGCAGGAGGGAAGTAGTGGTTTCAGCTATCCAGGAGGCTGAGGTAGGAGGATTTCTGGAGCTCAGGAGTTCCAGATTTGCTGGGGCAGCACAGTGAGACCTTGTCAACTGGAGCATCGATGTGGCAGGGAAGGGGTGGGGAAGCCTCAGGACAGCTCCTTCTAGGACTTTGTCACTACTATTCCTGACTCATTCTCTCGGGTCTAGAAATCTTTTGAAACCACGCCCAATTGCACTATCAAGCATCACAAAGATTCCACTCTAGTAGGACTATCTTGTTTTTATAAACTTACGCCACACCTCCTACATCAATGTGTGCCCAGACTTCAGCCTGAGATGCTAGTTTAACTACAGACTGAAGAGTGGGGTGGGTAACTTTTGAAACCACTGAGCCCTGACTGTTACCCAGAAACCTTTTTAAAAATCCTTTACATCTGGTTCTTCCATCAGTGCAACTTCTACCATGTTCCCCATAGGCCACTGCTTTTATTCAACAAAGGCATTTACTGCGGGCAGTATATCTTCTCTGCTGTATCTTGCCTTTAGTGGTTCACACACACACACACACACACACACACACACACACACACACAAAAGTGGTTTGTGCATTTCATGATTGGAAAGGAATCCAGCAGATACCTTAAGCTGAGAAACATCTGTACTCTCAGTCAACTGTATAGCAAACCTCCCACACTGGGTAATTTTCTCTAATACTCGTTCCTTCCAATCAACGGCAGTGTTTCCCCCCACCCCCATATCTTTCAGAAGTATTTGCTGACAAAGATATGCCTTTCGGTTTGTCGACAGATCATTTACTGTTCATTGTTTCTGCCATTTTTACTGCAGCAGAAAGAAAAATTGTTTGCCTGGTGCTAGGTGGTGGGTTTTTTTTTTTTTCTTTCTTTCTTTTTTTTTTCTTTTTTTTCTTATGCTATTATGTAAGAAACTTTACAAGAGCTTTCCAAATATTTATCATTGCTTAGGGAAATATCAAAAGTAGTAGGCTGAGAAGCACATAGCTCTAACATCATCAGGGAAAAAATTACAGGGGTTTGTCTTCATGTTCTGAAGGTTGTTTTTAAATGTCTGGTGAACCATGAGAGTTTTATGTTGCTGTTGATGAATATCTCAAGGCACCATGGCTGAGGTTGTACTAGAAAGGATGGGAGGGGTGTACTTTAAAAATGTTTTTTACATCTGTGTGTGTGTGTGTGTGTGTGTGTGTGTGTGTGTGTGTCTGTGTCTGTGTGTGTGTAGGTCAGAGGACAACTTTTAGGGAGTCGAGTTCTCTCCTTTCACCATGTGGGTCTGGGGGATTGAACTCAGGTCGCTTAGGGTTTGGCAGGCAAGCGCCTTTTCTGCTGAGCCATTTCACCAGCCCTTGTATGGTTGTATAATGTCCGCTATCCTGCACCCTTCTCACAGCTGGGACACAGTGGTGATGAGCATGCTCGGGTGTCATCAGCTGGCCACTTCTCGTTTTGGCTCGCCAGGATTGTTGGCAGTTCCTTGGCAGGAATCTTGTAAGTTCCTTGGCCACCCTGGAGGATTAGTATGGTCTAGTTGGATGAGAGAATCCATGAATCCACCTAGGAAGACACACTAAACTTGAATACACTCAAATACACAGAAAGCGAGTGGGTGAGTGGAAAGAGATGCAGGGTCAGCCCTGGTTTGAGGCCCTGTCTTCTTTTCCTCTGGGACCCGTGTGATTTCTATTAGGTGGGTGATCAAGAGTAGAGATGCCAGTACGGAGCTCAGTGTGTGTGTGTGTGTGGGGGGGGGCTCACATGCATGTCCTGTGGTGCACTTGTGTATGAAGATGCATGTGTGTGCACATGCATATGGAGATTAGAAAAGCCTTTTAGACATTATTCTCAGGAGCCATTCACTTTTGGGGGTTTGGTTTTTGATTTGTGTTGTTGTTGATTTTTATTTTTATTTATTTATTGAAAGAGAATCTTCTACTGAATCTGTAGCTCACCAAGTGAACTAGATTGGCCACACCAGTAACCCCAGGGATCCTCTTGACTCCACTTCCTGCATGTACCCATGTAGCCGGCCTTACTTGTGTATACCAATGTACCTGACTTTTTACATGGGTTCTGAGAATCGAAATTGGTCTTCCTGCTTGCAAAGTAAGTGATTTATTGACTGAGCTATCTTCCAGACCACATTTTTTGTTTAGCTTGGTTTGGTTTGGCTTGATTGTTTTTAGACAAAGTCTCATAGTCCAGGCTGGCCTTGAACTCCTGAACCTCCTGCCTCCATCTCTCAAGTGCGGAGATTTTAGGCATGTAGCACGACACTGGGTTTACACAATAGTGGGGATCAAACCTAGAACCTTATGCATCCTAGTCAAACATTCCCTAACTGAGCCATATCCCCAGCACTGAAGTTTGGCATTACTTATGAAGTCTGACTATTCCTGCTACAGTCTGTCCACTGTACAGGGCTGTGGCAAAACATAGGACAGAAGCATACTTGAAGATACTGTAGCACATAGTGGACACTCGGGAGCGCCTGGTGCCCTCTAGCCAAATCCCTAAGGGCCAGATAACTCCCTATGATGGTGGTCACCTTGTCCCCAACACAGATCTGCTCCAGTCAGGGTCACCTCAGGCTCTCACTTCCTGTCCCTGCTCACAGAGCCCCTTCAAGCATTAACAGCTGGCATAGAAAGTGCTACAACGGGAAAAAAAATGGGTACAGCTGCCTCAGCCACTTGGGAAGATTCAGGCAGGTGCCAGGTGTGTCCTCCTCTTGCCCTTGCCGCTGGTGTTGCATCTGACACCGGCCATAGAAACAGGTGCCTCTAGCATTAGCATTTGCGGTTGCGTGACAGGCTCCTGCCCCCTTGAGGAAGCCTCCTCACAATCCAGCCTTCCAGAGGTCTACAGAAGCTGTGTGGGGTTTCCCAGCACACCCCTGATCAAAGGTGGCCCCAGGGCCTACTTATTTCTGCTGTTCCAAGCTTCCCTGTTTGCTAGCAGCACACACCAGCCTGCAGCACCTGCAAGCAGCTGGATGTTCCCCTTGATGTAACCTTGCCCACTGGGGATGTCAGCCTGCAAGCACCGAGCATTGGCATGATGCCAGGGAAGCCAAAGGGGGAGGAGCCTGCTGAACTGCCCTTCAGGGAAGAAACAGTCTTCCCTTGTCCCAGTAGTGAGACCCCCCCACCCCCGACCTTAAGAAGGGGACCACCAGATTGCGATGTGGCACTCTGGCACCTTTTCATCAGACTTACAGAGCCTAACCCCTGGCTAGCGTGGCATCTCAGACCCTCTTTACCATGGTCAGAGCTCCTCAGGTAAAAGGAAAATGTTCCCCTAAAGAGCATTCCCCACTTTCAGACATTACCTCCCAAGTCCCTGACAGCAGCCCCTGCGACTGTTCGGTCCCAAAGGAAGATGGGAGGATTTTTTTTCCTTATTTATGCAAAGTATAGACAAGGAGAGATGCGCCTTTACGGCTCCATGTGACAGCAGCCTGGGGATTTGAGCTGCCTGCTGGCCCAATGAATCAGCTGTGAGCGGCTGCCAGAGCTTCTGCATCCAGGCAGCAGCTGAGGTCGTGGAAGCCAGGCGCCTGCTTTACGTTCCACAAGATGAGCTCATGCTGGACTCTAGCCCGCTTGGGACTGAACCCAATGCCCCATGCATCACTCTAGACACCTTGAACCCTGTACTGATCACAGCGGTGGGGAGGGCGGGGAGGAAGGGGTGCTCACTGCGATCCACCGCGTGGATTCATTTCTGCTACACCTGAACACACCGTCTGGCAGAAATGTGACTTGAACTGAGAGGATCTGTGGTAAAATGAAAACCAGCTATGCTCTCACCATGATGCCACCAGCACACAGCTGTGGCAGCTATATATGGAGAGTAGAGCGTGGGAGCCATAACCCATGGCGCATACAGGAAGTCACCTCAAAGGTAGGTTACATGTAAACAAAAGCTGAGGGTCCTCACCTGAGGAGATCCAGAGGCTCCAAATAAGCCACAGCCCATGGCCCATGAATACGTCAGAACAAAGGAGGAGGGTAGTTGGCAGAGACGGGGTAACACCTCTGAGGGAAGGAGGCTTTGGTTTGCCTTAGATAAAGGGAGAAATTATGGTGTCCGTGGGGGCGGGAGGGGAAGGACCCCACAGTGTGGGCTTCAGCTCATCACGAGGACTGTAGGAAAGGCCAGGTGGGGTCAGGACAGCCACTTCTTTCAACCGGAAAGGGAGACAGAGTCCCCAGTCCTGATGGTACTGCAGACAGGGCCCAAAGACTGCCTGGCAGGTGAGCCAGAGATCCGAGCTCCTCTGGAATGCTGCCAAGGTCCCTCGGTCAGTTACAATGCCATACAAATCCATGGATTTCAAAACACAAAGACAAGTGAGCTTATGAAGCAAGGACCTCCCTGGGGAGGATGGGCTGAGTTTCTCATTGTCCTGAAACCTTCTCAAAGCATATGAAGGAATTATAAATAGCATGATTAAGGGTGGATTTTTCTCCATGAATTCTCCCAAGGACCACCTCCTGCAGATCAACTGCTGTTCAGTGGCCCAAACCTGAGCAGCAGGCTGCTGATTCCGAAGTCCAGGGAGGCCTGGTCTCACCAGAAGCTCCTTCAGAGACCCTGTATGTTTGGAGGTAATGGAAGTGCCTGTGACTCTTTGCCATGGAAGCCGGGAACAACGGGAAAAATACTAATTTAAACAGAAACTCGACTCTTGTAAGGGCTGGGAGAGAACTGGGTCTTGTCTGTACAAATAACTCTGTCCCTGGTTCAGAGGAGAAGGAGACCTGGCCTGTGAAGTCAGCCCACAGCCTTGCCTCGGCACAGGGTGGCTCCAAAGGACAATGGGTGGGCAGGGAGCACTCAGCCTCTAGACAATCTGGAGCAGGCAGGAAAAAGAGGAAATTGCTCTCTCTCTCTCTCTCTCTCTCTCTCTCTCTCTCTCTCTCTCTCTCTCAGTATCTCTATCTCTGTCTCTCTCTCTGTGTGTATGTATATCTTTCTGTCTCTATCTCTGCCTCTCTCAATCTCTCTTTCTCTGTGTACATCATTCTATCTCTATCTCTCTCTGTCTCTGTCTCTCTCTTTCTGTGTGTTTCTGTCTTTATCTCTGCCTTCTCAGTCTATCTCTCTGTGTATGTCTTTCTCTCTCTGTCTCTCTGTGTGTCTTTCTGTCTCTAGCTCTGCCTTCTCAGTCTTTCTCTGTGTGTATGTCTTTTTCTCTCTCTGTCTCTCTGTTTCTGTCTCTCTGTCTTTCTGTCTCTATCTCTGCTTCTCTCAGTCTATCTCTCTTTCTCTGTATGTCATTCTATATCTCTCTGTCTTTGCCTGTCTGTCTCTCCCTCTGTGTGTGTGTTTCTGTCTCTATCTCTGCCTTCTCAGTCTGTCTCTGTCTCTCTCTCTGCCTCTCTGTCTCTCTGTATGTCTTTCTATCTCTACCTCTCTTTGTCTCCCTCTGTCTCTGTATTTCTCTCATGTGTGTGTGAGAGAGAGTGTGTGTATGTTTGTGTGTGTGTGAGAGAGAGAGAGAGAGAGAGAGAGAGAGAGAGAGAGAGAGCATTCATGTGGAAGGTACCTGTGTGAGAGGGCACACATGCACAGAAGTGGAGGTCAGAGAACAAGCTTAGGTGTAATCTACTTTTGCTTGTGACAGTTCTCTCATTGGCCTGATATTGCATCATATTTGGCAGGCCAACTGGCCTGCAGCCTTCTGGCTATCTGGTTCTCTCTGCCTGCCTTCCCGTCAGTGGGGTTTCGGGTGTGCCGCTGTGCCCAGCTTCTGCATGGGTTCTGGAGATTCACACTCAGGCCTTCACATTCATGAAGCAAGTGTTTTGACAGTTGGGAAGAACTTTCTCCCCATCCTTCTTTTTTCTAAGCAAGCCCTCATGTAGCCCTCACTGGCCTGGGATAAGTGATATCCTCAACCATATCACTGAGTGGCTAGGATCACCTAGAACTCCTTATTGCCTTGTCTCTGTTTCCCAATGTTGGAATTACAGGTGCACACAGTCTTTACTCAGTGCTGATGCAAGGAAAAGTGGGTGTCTAAAACCAGCTTGGGGAGGTGTCAGAAAGGAGAAAAAGAAGGGAGAGGCAGGACACCTCAATAGCTGCACAGGCCATACCCCTTTAACACCTCTAAGAGCTGTCCCTTCTGCAGGTCTGGAACTGTCCCATCTTATATGAGTGATGCACTAAGACAAAAAAGAATGGGTATATGTATGTATATGTATGTTTATATGTATATGCATAGGAGGAGGGGAGTAGAAGGGGCCAGACGGAGCCCCCTGGGGTCCATTCTAGAGGAATCGGAATGTGGAAGACCCTCACTTCTAATACATTTGCAATAAGGTTCAGCAATCTTTAAGACATATGGCACCTAGGGTCTTTGGCACTGGGGCACACTCTGGGGTGCTAGACATCTGGATCCGCTCAGAAGGCCAACCACGGGGATATAGAAACCTAAATCTGGGCCTTTCTGAATGTGTTAGTGCAGCCTGGGCCTCAGTGGCACCAGACAGTGGCCCTTGAGGATGTCACATGACACTCAGGGTCACCAAGCTGAAGATAGATCCACTGGTCTTCAGGATGTCCCATCTAGATATCTTTATAGCTAGCTTCAAATCCTTCCCTACTTGTTCAAAGGAATAGCATCTGCCAGGCTAAGAAGTATCCCAGAATCCCTGGCCATGAGGCCCAGAGTTGAGCTCATGTTGGGGTGAGGCCTAGGTGGGGAGGGGGTTATGGATGCTGCACTGGAGACGGAAGAGGGGTGATCGGGTGTGGCCCTACCATCACACGAGGCAGTGAGCTAATATTAGGGGCACTCCTCGGTCCTATGCTGCTAGGAGCCCAGAGAAGGTAGCTATCTCCCCCTTGGTCACACAGCAGTAACTCCTGGGCTTGAGGGCCAGCCACAAAGATAGATGGTGGAATCAGATTAGCCTAGAAGAGCCCAGGCAGCTGATTTCAGAAACCATTGCTAGGGAAGAAGTACTTCCCTGGGCACATGGACATGAAGGTGGATGCCTGGAAGCTGAAGCACAGTTAGAACACCCCCAAGATCCTTTACTTCCCTGCTATTAAATGCTTAGTGGAAGACTGTGTTTGTCCTCCCAGTGTGCTGGTTGGAGTATTCCCGCTGTGAAGCTGAGCTCAGTGGAGCCAGTCCTATCTCTACCCTTCTGGGCTTCTAGACTCCTGTCATTACGGCTTGGAAGGGCCTTTGAACTGCACAGATGCCCCGCTCCCTCCAAACACCACGGAACCTAAGGCAGGGGTTTCAGTGTTGTCCTGGGCTTATGTGAGCTCCCCTACCTCAGGATATCTAATCAATTCCCAGCTCGGGCGGCCAGAGAACAGCCAGGGCCTCTGCTGTATGTGGTTTTCTAACAGAACACATACAGAAAGAGTCTGGACACCTGAATGCAGGAGGACTCAGAAGCCAGCTGGTGACCTGTTACTATGTCCACCTCTTTAGGATGAATTGAAGGCGTTCATAAGAATCTATCTGCAACAACAGTGTGGGTGGCATTGGGCCTCAGACTACCTGCTCCAGAACTGTCTCTAGCTCAGGAGATTCATGTCTTCTCCCAGCACCACACTGATGTCCTCAGCAGGGTCTGGTTGTAGTGTGGAGAGCCTGGCCTGCTGCCCTGAGGCCGTCCTAGGCTGGAATCACAGTGGCAGAAGGAATTAAACTTCAGCTGGGAAATCATGGTAGTGACTTGGAGGCTGGGTCTGGAGTCCTAATTCTCTCTATACCCAGGCCAGAAGGGTGGGGTGAGTCTAGGATGTGTGTGTGTGTGGGGGGGGGGGTCTCAGTTATCAGGATCCCAAAATATCTCACAGGTCAAGGCAAGTGTCCTTCAATCCAAGCTTCCCAAGGGGCATGGTACATACGTGCCCAGCCCAGGAGGAAAGCTCTGGGAAGCATTCCTGCATGATTCACCTCAAAGGAGCATGTCATGAAAATGTCCCCGACAAGCAGTTCTGAGCTGGGCTGTGTGCCCTCGGCACTCACTCCCAACACCTTGGAATCCTATGTAACCACCATAGACTAGGAGGAAGACTGGCCTCCTAGACTGGCCACTCTGGGGGCACCTTCTCAGAGCCTGTTCCCTCATCAGAGTCACACTATTGTAGCCCAAGCTGAAGTAATTGGGACTTTTTAAATGTCACCTGAAGCTGGGAATACTGGTCCAGCATTCTCCAAGACTGCTATGGCGAAGTGGAGATGGGCCATTGAAAAAAAGAAACTTCCTGGGAGAGAAGGCAGGTGCCCATTGGCTTCCTTCCTTACAGACACAGGGACTATCAGGTGGCCCAGCATGGTGATCTCCTCACCTGGCACTGCCCCCCACCACCACGACTGGGTACACCAGTGGGCAGCCCAGGCAGAGTCCCTTCCACCACTGGTTGTGTCTGGGGCCCCTTAGCTAATTACCTACTACTACATAGCTCAGATAGCATCCCTTGCTCCAAGCTGCGGAAGACCAGATGCTATGAAGGCTGGCTCCAAGTTGATGGAACCTGGGGCCCCAGTCACCTTCCCAGAGAAGCTGACATTGAAGCCTGGCTGGAACACTGAAAAAAAAAAAATCCTGGTTTTCCACTGCCAGCAAGAGTCCCTGTATCACCCTAAAAGTAAAAGGTCAGCAGGCCACAGGGCTGGACTATGCCCTAGAAGGAAGTTCCTTCATGGCTGTAGAGACAGGGAGGAAGGTGGTCTGAGTAGGGAGGAAGCAGTAGTTAGCAGAGGTAAAACAGAGGCATCCAAAACAGAGGGAGCCGGAATGTCTCTCCAGGGTCCCA
Organism: Arvicanthis niloticus; assembly: GCF_011762505.2. Taxonomy (NCBI): domain Eukaryota; kingdom Metazoa; phylum Chordata; class Mammalia; order Rodentia; family Muridae; genus Arvicanthis; species Arvicanthis niloticus. The sequence continues at coordinate 17,958,298 of NC_047674.1, read as the reverse complement.
GCTACACTATAGGGCTGAGCGTCCCACCCAGAGGGGCCCTCCATCTCCACTCGTCTGGAGGCCAAGGCTATACAGTATAGCAGCTTTATTGACCAGACTTATCAGCAAGAACACATCAGTGGGACCTGTACAGTCCAGCCCCAACGGGGATCCAGCTGCCTAGAGCCAGGGATGGGGACCTCATATTTTCCCCTTTGAGCTCCCCCAGAACCCAGGGTTACCCCTACTCCAGGCCCTTGCTTAGGTGAAGGACTGAAGGGGGTGGGAAGACAATCACATAAAAGTTGGAAAGGAAGATAGACCTGAAGCAGAAAGTATGGGGCTCATGTTGCCCCAGCAGCTGGTGGAAGTGATCCGTGCAGGGCAGTGGGGACGTGCAGGTAGACAGGCAGATGGCCAGGCTCACCACACAGAGCACTTATGGACGGGGTTCATGGGAGAGTCCTTGGGACAGTGGAAGGCCCGGCCGAATTCCTCAAACTGGGACACGCTGCCCAGGACCCTGGGGTCGGGGGAGAGACCCCGGCAGTGTGGGCTTCACTGGCCACCCTATCACTTCTAGGTTGACCCCTGTCCCTTCTTGGTCCCTGTGACCCCATGCAGACACAAGGAAGGGACTGCCCAGGAAGGCAGACAGGCATACCGATAGTGCTCAGGTGCATGCTTGTCTGTCAGCACCTGTAGGTAGATGGACTGTGACCGTCGCTTGATGCACCAGTTCTGGAGCCAACAGGAAAAGGGAAGAAGAAGAAGAGGAGGAGGAGGAGGAGGAGGAGGAGGAGGAGGAGGAGGAGGAGGAAGAAGAGGAAGAAGAAGAAGAAGAAGAAGAAGAAGAAGAAGAAGAAGAAGAAGAAGAAGAAGAAGAAGAAGAAGAAGAAATGAAACCAGGTGTCTACCATGTTCTCTACCCTTTAACCCCACCCTTAGGCCCCAGCAGAAGCCATGGCCATCACCTCTGAGAGGACACTCGATAGATAAGGGATGAATGGATGGATGGACAGACGGATGGACAGATGGATGGGGACGCTCATGTGAGGCTTGGACAAGGCTGAGACTGAGCACGGACGGTGTTCCCTCCTCAGCCCCTCCTAACCCCTATCAAGTCTCCATCCAGCTCACCTGGGCGAAGGCAATGAAGAAAAGCTGGTTGTGTGTGTACTTGAGCCGGTGCAGCGGGTGCTCTGGGCCATGCTCCCGGACCCACTTCTGATAGGCCTGCGGGTGCCGAGAGCAGGGAGCCACTGTGGCCAATCGCCTGAGCTGCACACTGCCTCTTCTCCATCCTTCGCTCAGTCCTCCTCCCAGGACGAGACTAGCCCCTCCCCCCACCAGCCCCAGCTCCGTACCATCTGCTCTGTACTCCCTGCCTGTCTAGCTTTCTACTTCGCCACGTTGATCCCTCGATAGTGCCACCTCCTCCAGGTAGTCCTCTTTGTTCTCCCAGTAAGGTGGACCTCCCAGAGGGCCTGGACTGTCCCTACTCTGGGGTTCTCATCATCTCCCACCTGTCCCACGACAGAGAAAGAAAGTAGGCTGGGTGGCTCACATAGTAGGCCAGCTTGAGGCCTCCCATGTCTGCGATGTTCTCGCCAAGTGTGTGCTTCCCATTCACCTGCCGAAAGGAAAGGAAAAGGAAGAAGCTACACTACACGGGGCCTGCTGGCCTCCCACAGATCTGGCTACCCTGAGTTACCAATCAGGCCACCCTAAGCTACCACCTGTCCCCCTTTCCCAAGGAATTCAGGAAAAGCCTTCTCCTCTCCTCACCCCTACACATGCACCATGTAAATCTTTGAGAACTATGTGCACATGGGAATCCAGAGCTTGTGTGCAGGTACTTTATTTGGGTGCACGTATGTGCACACGAGCATGCATGCTTCCAGTCTGCGGCCAGCCAAAGGGGCACTGGAGACAAGGGTGGAAGGTCTCACCCGCTGGTTATACACAGTGAAGTTATCATAGAGGCGAACGATGCACTCGGCCTTGCCCAGAAAGCGGCTGTAGGAGGACTCGGTCCACCAGTGCAACAGGTTTCCTGAGCGGTCATACTGTCCCCCTGTGGGCAAAGGCAATAGCCAGCACATTAAGATGGAGCCTCACCCTAAGGCCAGGCTGGGCACTAAGCCCCGCCCCTCCCACCAGCCAATCCCAGCTCCTCCTCCATGACTCCTCCCACTATCCATCCTCCCCATCCCCCAAGACCCTCTCAGGCCTTACCCCAGTCATCATAGCCATGGGTCAGTTCATGCCCAATGATGGTGCCGATGCCCCCGTAGTTCAGAGACCTGGACCCACAGCAACAGGTTAAACCTTAGCCCTCACCTGTCCTCTGAGAGCCCCACATTGCTGTCCAGGCCCCTATTGCCCCTGGCAGGTGGCCAGGAAGACCCCAGAGATCTATGCATCTCCAAGGCCCTCAGCATGTGTCCCCCAGCTTTCTTACAGACTCCATGAAAGGGACCAGTGACCCATGTCGAGCTGTGTTTTGGGAAATGACATCTTACAAGGTTGGTGGAGGCTGTGTCTTCAAAGAAGCAGGAAGGAAACTGAGGAACTCACTTGAGGACTAGGCCTCCTTCCTTGTCACTATGACCCCCCCCCCTTTTGAAACAACTAACGGGGCCTAGAGTGGGTAAGGGGTGTGCTAGTTGGCTTTAGCTGTAAGCTTGGCATAGCCTGGTGTCAACTGAGCTATCTCAGGTCAGATTGGCCTGTGGCCATGCCTTTGAGAGAGTGTCTTGAGTGGTGACTGCTGTAGGAGAGCCCAGCCCACTGTGGTCAGCACCATCCCTAGGCAGGTGGGCTTGGGATGTATAAGAAAGTAAGTTAAATGTGAACCAGAGAGGGAGCCTGACACCACCAGACAGGCCTGGTGGGCCCAGCTGCACCCTTTAAGTTTCCCTACTTACTGTGGGAAGTCTGGGTCATACAGGGTTGGCTGCAGGATGCCGGCTGGGAATACTAACAGAAAGGCATGGTTAGTGGGAAACACATCCACTCCCAGGCTCACCCCAGGCAGGTCAGGACGCAACTCCTTACCCATTTGATTCTTGTTGGGCAGATAGTAGGCATTGAGTGCCTGGGGAGGGAGAAGCCACCTGTGCGAGGAGGCCAGAGTCACATGGAGGGTACACATGACTTCCCTTCCCCCCCAGGATCCTCACACCCTACCTTCCTTCAAGGTGGTCCTGGCATCCCAGCTAGCTTCTAACAGTGAATCCTCTGGGCTAAGCCACCACCTTACTGCCCTCTCTCATGTTTACATCAGCCCATGTACCCAGCATGCCCTCTCCTCCCTCATGGTCCTCCTTGACCCCGAGCTCAGGGCCAGGCACCTACGTGGATTTGTCCACCTCCTGTCGAATCTTCTTGACGGACAACTGGATACTGAATCGGATGCTGTTCAAAATGTTCTTGAAGTAGGTCTTCTCGTGGACCTCGAACTGTATGGGGATGGACAGTGCTCAGCCACGAGCCGGGGCAGGGCTGGGCCCTTTCCTCAGGAGCCATGGTTTCTCCTCCAAGTTTAGTGGTAGGTTCCCCCTGGCCCTGGAGGCAGCGAAATCCTGCCTACCTCATATTCTTTGTCTACAGCCTCAGGTTTCAGCAGGAAGTCTGGATAGCCAACCATGACCATCATGTACTGGAGCTGCAGACGAGAGATCAGGGCAAGGGGCCCAGGGCCTCAGGAGACAGCCTCTCACAGGCAAAAAATAAAATAAAAATAAAAATGGGGGAGGGGAGTGGGAGCGGGAGGGGGGATCAAGGCTAGCATGAGTCTGGAACCAAGGGAAGACAGACCGAGGCCAAGTGATGCCAATTCCATAAAGGCCATCTTTTTCCCCTTGTTCCCAGTGCCTGATACCCAGCAGACACTCAAACAATATTTGTGGAACCAACAAACTGGGACTCAGACCCTATCTCACCTTGGCCCGAGCAGCTGCCTTGGTCTGGGCGTCCATCCAGTCCAGTTCCTCCAGGCGCTGGCCCAAGATGTACTTGATATCTTCTACCAGCTGCTGTACCTGCAGGGTCAGAAGTCAGGGACCAAGGGTCAACTAAGGCAGTCTTAGATCTGACCCCCAGCACCTGGCACCAAAGGGATTCCTGCCATCTGGTACCACTTCCGTACAAGGCACCATGCTGTTACATGAGGAGTAGGACCCTACACTCAGTAGCATGACAGCAAACTCCCCTCAGGGAAGAGAAAACCATCCCAGCACAAGTCTATACAGTCCTAAGAAGGACCCTCAGGGGAAGACAGGACAAGCCGCCTGCAGCTGACTGCATGCAAACATTTCAGGGGAGGAGCATCCTAGAGCCTCAGAGACAGCTAAGCCTCTCTACCCAACCTGGGCCCTGTGCCACAAGGGAATCTGTGAGATCTTCCACTCCCCACACTGAGTACACCACCTGCACCCCACCCTAGACCCACGGCAGCCTGACCTTGGCTTTACTGGCAGCTGAGAAGTGTTCATGTACAAAGAGGGCACCAAGAGCCATGCCGAAGTGGCGGTTGGCCTGGCCCAGGCAGACTCGGGCCAACTCCTGAGGCTTGTCATTGCCCTCCATCTCTTTGGCCAGCTCATGCAGTGCCTCTCGGAATGGTGGGGACAGGTGCTCACTCAGAACCACCACCACACGCCACACTAGGTAGTTGTGCAGGATCCTGGAGGCCAGGTAAAGCAGGGGGTTGTCTAGACAGATATGTATGTAGGTCATCACAGACCTACCCACCTATACTCCCTAGGATAGGACTCAGTACCCACCCTGCCCCACCAAGAAAGAGAAAGAGATCAATTTAGATATGCAGAAATCAATTTGAAATGTCCCAAGCACAGAATATAATCCTGCCATTCATTAAGCCTGACCTTGATGGGCCAGCATTGTTTCTCAATTTCTCTTTGATTTCTTTGATGGCTTTCCTTTTCTTCCCTGGATGTACAGGGACTAGCAGGATTCCCCCAAGGATCTACCCATGTGTGATATGACTTCAGCTACATATATATCCCTTAGTAATGTCCAAACTCTCAGCCTCAACATCCCAGGAGGTAAGGGTGCCTCAAGGGGATCCCAGGCTACCCGGGATCCCAGCCTATCTATGCCCCCACAGGGCAGGAGTAAGCATATGACCCAGGGATCTAGATTCCCATACCAGAGCTCCCCCCTGCTTCCTGCTGTGTGGCTTCAGCAGAGACAGGGTTTACAAAGGTCATCAAGTGGACAGCTCTAGGGTGCTGATGGAGGGCCCCTGAGGCAAAGAGTGCAGGGGTAGAGCATCTGCAGCCTCACCTTCGGGGTGTGGAGCGGATGAGCTGGGACACCTGCTGCATGTAGTCTGTGGCCAGCAGCACCACCTCCTCCTCTTCAGAGAAGTCCTCCTGGAAGATCTGGTCCAGCAGCCACTTCCACTGCAACTGTGGGGCCCGAGGGCGAGGAAGCAACAAGAGACAACAAAAGAGTCAAAGAGAGACAACAAAGGCACGTGGACATTTCGGGGCGTGGAAGACCTCAGACATACCCAAAGAAGGTCGACTTGCAGTCCCTGCCCCGCCCCACCACCACCACCACCTACCCACCAGGTCTGGGAGCGCTCACATGGGGGGTGATCTTCTGCAGCTGCCCCAGAGTCACTTTGTTGTACACGGAGCTGACATCTCGACGAAGATCATCATATTCTGACACAGAGATCTGGAGTGGAGACCAGATAGACAGACCCAGGCCTGACCGATGTTCCCTGGCCCTTGTCCCAGTCCTGGACACTCCCAGCCCCTTCTGCTCACATTGGCCAGCCTCTGTTCCAGTTGAAGAATCTCCTGAGCCTTCTGCTCCACGGCATCTGCTCCCAGTAGTCTGAGTAGACGCTCCATGAACACCCTGTATGCGGCCAGGATCTATCCCAGGACAAGAGCTCCTCAGTAACGGGGAGGGAGACACCTACCCCTGGGACCCTCCTTTCTGGGGCTCTTTCCTTCCCAGAAGCTCCAGCCTCTGCCTAGGTACCTTCTCACTCTCCTCATCTTGAGCTAGGTACAGGGTTCTCTCTGGCAGGGTGAGCCCGTCCTGGTCAATCTGGGGAGGAAAACAGGGACCCTAAGTCAGAATTGCATGGCCAGTTTTCCAGCGTTTCCACTCAAATGTCAAAGAAGAGAAGACAGACGATTCAAACAGATCTGTTGTCACAAGCTCTGGGAGAATGAAAACCAACCCCTCCATCCATCCAAAGAAGCTAGCCAAACCCTACTGCTGTTAGCCCGGCCTGAAGAAGTCTTGGAGAGCCGATCCGTCACTCCTTCCCCAACCGCCTTCACTTTCCCCACTTATAGGGACACCGTGGGGCGCTATACTGGGAGTTAGAGCCTCTGGAATTCCTGGCCAACCCAGCCTTTCAGGGCGATCGCCTGTGGACTCCCACTCCCTGAACCCCACCTGCCTGAGGGCTGAGAATTGCGGCTCCCGCAGCTCAGCTAAACACCGCAATTACTCCAGGGAAATTACTTGCGCCCTCCTCCCGCGCTCTGCCCCCTGCGCGCCCCGCTCCTCCCCGCGCCCATCGCTGTCCGAACTCGTATCTCTCTTGGACGCGGGATCGAGCATGGGGCACTCAGGGCCGAGGTTGCGGGGGGCGGGGGGGGTCTCAGGCGAGGTGCTAGGATTGTCTGGGGGCGGGAAGGGAGGGGGACACTCACGCGGATGACGTAGCGCGAGGAGTTCCTGTCGTCCAGGCTGACTGTAAGCGAGAAGAGCGCGGCCGCGCTGTACACACCCTGGGCCTTGTACAGCAGTCGGTTGAGGTCCCAGCGAGCCGCCCCGGGGCGATCTGACGCGCCTCCCAGGTCCCAGCCGCCGCAGTCCTCGATGACCTCGAGCATGGGCCGCGGCCCGAGCCTCTCGATCTCGCGCATGTCGAGGCACGAGCGGAAGAAGGCGCGCACCTTGCGCTGCGCAGAGCCACCGGGGCCTCCGGCGGGTCTCGCCAGCAGGCGCCGCAGACGCTCCTCGTTCTGCTCTCCGATGGCCGCGATCGTGCCGTAGGTGAGCTTGTCGTCGGGGATGGCGTGGCGTCGCAGCCAGCCCCCGCACGCGAACGAGTAGAAGTCCTGGCACGGGTCGATGCTGGCGTCCAGGTTGGCAGACAGGAAGCGGGCGGCGCGCGCGAAGGCCTTGCGCTCGGGGCAGCCCTCGGGACAGGCTCCGCCACCGCCTGCCGCGCCCGGGCCCAGGTATTTGAGCGCCAGCATGGCCGCCAGGATGGCGCAGAGGCCGGCGGCGAACACCAGCCCCGACAGCAGGCACACCTCGCGTCGGTTCCAGCGCGGCAGCCCGGACCGGGCCCCGCTAGCACTGCGTCCTGAGCCCCTCGGGAAGCCTGGAGGCAGCGAGGTCCCTCGGGTGCCCCCGGTGCCACATCGGCTCACGTACTTGACTTCCTGGAACTCATCGTAGTGAGCGGTCATGGAATACGGGGTCTCCATTGTGCCGAGCCTTTGGCTGCAGACCCCTTGTTTGGTGGTCAGTTATAGGCTGCTTCTGTCTGCGAGCTTTCTAGTCGGCGCCCACATGGCCCTCCGTCTCAGCTGTAGAAAGGGAACATTAGCAGGCTCAGAGAGGCCCTAAAAAGTGAGGGGACCCAGAAAACAAGGGGTGGGGTTAGTTTAAGAAGATGGAGGCCCCCTGGGATCCACAACCAAGGATCCCACTTCACTCCGCCACCCAAGAAAGAAGGGCTCAGTTGCCACCAGCTCTTACTGGAATAATAGCCTTTAACCTGCCTTCCCAGATTTCCACAAGCTCACCACAGAGTCGAAATGCCGGGACACAAAGCAAAAGAGCACCGGGCACAAAGTGGGGCTTCACTGACAACCTGTTTCCCTTGCTTTTGCCTTTTTTGCCCATCATCCGCTCTCAGCCAAGCCAGGTGGGGGAGGGGGAAGCAGAAGCCGGAGAAAGGAGGTGTGGTCAGGGGCGCCTCTCTGCGGACCCTGAAGCCTCCTTCAGTTCTCCGAACTAAAGAGCGGCCAGGCACCCAAACTTTGTCCTAGGGGAAGTCTGCAGGACCTCTCCCAAGCCACCCTCTGGCTGTTTCTCTTCAATGGCTCCAAAGCCCACCAGTCCCTTCCCCAAGCAGCAGACCTCTCCAGTCCCCCCTCCTTCCCCCCCCCGTCCCCCACCCCCGACGGCCCTGATGGAGAACCAAAGCCTGGGTTCATCATTTGTTACCCATCAATGCCCCGGGCCATTCCTGGCGTCAACAGGTTCTCCCCAGAACCCAAAGTTGGGAGAAGTTTCACCCCCTTTGCTGCGCCAGCCCTGAGCTCGGAGTCTCCTGCGTCGCGCAGCGCAGTCAGCGGAGCTTGAGACCGAGTCCTGGAGTCACAGCCGCAGCCGCAGCTGGAGCCAGAGCCCGGAGGACACAGACAAAGCCGAGAAGCTCGGCTCCGCGGCCGCGGTGGCCTCGGAGGTGGCTGCGAGGATGGCCTCGGAGGCGGCAGACCCGAATGACACTTACCAGGCCGGTGCGCGTCTGGGCCGGTCGAGGACGGAGGGAGGGGTCGGGAGCAAATCCCGGCCTCAGCCAGAGCGGAGCTGCGCTGGCTGCGGCTCTCTCCGTGCGCCTGCCGCCTCCTCTGCCGCCGCGCCGCGCCGCCCGCCAGCCCCGAAGGAGGGGGCGCGCCGGCGGCTCCACCCTCCTTCTCCCGCCCCCTGCACCCCTCCTTCTCTCTGCTTCCCTCTGGGCTACCTGTCAGCTCCAGCAGTGCGGAGGTGGGGATGGCGACCGCCGAGATACGCTCCTGAGAGTGATGCACCAGCTTCAGGCTCCAGGACTCTGAAGTCCAGATCTGTCCCGGGAGGAGGCAGCACGGTCCCTTCTGATGAGATTCCTCCACTTGGAGCCCCCTTCCAGTCTGCGGTAAAGAGGCTGAAGGGGGAGATCTGGAGCCGAGAGGGTCGTCTGGACCGAGCCTACAGAAGCTCAGTCCAGGGAAGACTCCCATGGGCTGTGGGAGGCGCAGGTGAAGAGCCTGTATCTTGCCCAGCACTCTCCCAGGAGCCTTCAACACCGGGACGTCTTTGTCCTTTTAACTCATGCTCCTGCTAGCCCCATCTGGGTTCTGGTTGGTTCAGGGCCCTTCACCTAGCTCTCCTGGGAAGGCTGCAAGAAGAGGCTGAGGCTGTGGCCTTCTCAACCTTAGGTTTCCCTGACATCACTGACAGGAAGTCCCAGACCCAGGATGTACGGTGGGGAGAGGGAGGAATCTTGCCCCACTTCCCTCACGGGACTACACGGGGTGAGCTTGTCCAGCCTTCCACCCCTTCCGGTTGGTTGTACTTGCTTTTTAAATGTTGGGGACCTCCCTCTCCCTCCTTCCAGGAGGCAGAATCATCTTTGCCTTTCCACTGTATCCACAGGGTGAAGCCTACATGTGACGGAGATCTGCTTTCTCTGCCTTGACTTACTTATCTCTTCCGGTGTCCCCAGCAAAGGACCACAACCCCAGCAATCCTAACCCTCTGCATCCAGCTTGCAGCCCTGGCCTAAGCAATGTTTCAGGCGTTGGTGAAGACCCATGTGATGGAATCCATGTTGAGGTGGGACTGCCCACCATCCGGTCACCATCCCCTCAGGATGTTCTTCAGTCAGCTAGCTTTTGGTGGCCACCTCTTCCACTATCCTGCCTGTCCAGTCTGTCCATCTCTAAGTCCCACTCTCAGTACTGTCTTTCACTCTGACCATCCTAGGGTCCTCTTTTGCCCCGTGCATTCTTCTCAGGTCCAATTAATTCTACTGAGGGGCAATGGAATTACGCAAAACGCCGTGTTTCCGTGAGGGGGAGGGGAGGGCAGGGCGGTGGCAGAGTGGCTCTTTGTGCTTTTAATCTGCATTTTTCTCCTCAACATTCCATCTCCAGGAGGATAATTTTCCAGCCTTTTCAGGCCCTGATTGGTATCATTTCTCCGGCAATGACAGCTTTTATTTTCCCCGAAATGAATGCCGTGAAATTTCCAAGAAACATAAAAATGTATATTGTCTCAAGGAGCCGACTACTCCGACAGCAAGGCACAGAGGCAAACATGCTTCCCCAGGGACTTTCCACTGCAGCCACAGGAGGATGGGGACCCTGGTCCTTGGTCCTTTTTTTTTTTTTTTCCTTACTCTGGGGTCAGCTCTTGGACACTCTTCTTCTGGTCACCACTCACTCACTCAGCGGCCATTGATCAATCCATTCATCTGTCTCCCAGCCGGGCAGACTGGGCCTTCCAAGCCGCCTGTTCTGTTCAACATCTTATTCTCCACACTAAGCCCTGAGTGCAGGACTAGGGTCAGCTGAAGTAAGCTTAGAATTGGGTCCTTTGATCACTAGGTCCTTGTCACTCTGACACATCCTGTGGTCAGGCTTTCCATAGAAAGGGTCCAAAGACCCACCCCTTCTCTCTCCAGCCTATCTTGCTCCATCGATCTCTGAGGGTCTCCGAGCTCCATCTTCAGTTGCTGTGTGTTCCCAGATGCCGTGAAGATATTGATTGACAGGACCCGGCTATGCCTAGCTGAGTCGAGCAGAGCCCCAAATGAGGTTCTAGACATCCAACCTGGGGAAAGGAAGCAGGTGGCAGCCAGAGAAGGCGCAAGGGGGTGCGTGGGACAGAAGACAAGCATTTGGAAGCAGTTCTTTGCCTCCACATGAACCAAAGTCATATCCCAACTACTCTGTTGAGAGTCATTGGATCTGTGTTCTAGAGAAGGGGCACCTGTAGTCCCATCTCTGGTACAGCTTTGGGACAGCAATAGTCACAAGGACTCACCACCATTGAGCATTCACTAAAGTGCTGTGTGTCTTGCCCTAAGCCAATCCAAGACCTAGCTATGGTCAGTGCCAGCTCAGCTCTGTACCATGTGGGGTAGAACCCTGGCCCCTGCAATGTGTCAGCTCTGGGCTGCATCACAGCCTCCCTCCCATCCAGCCAGTGCCCTGGACTCCTAGCAGTTGTGAGTTGTCTCTAGGCCACAACCAGTTTCCTGCCCTCCGCCTGGCCTCTCTGGGGCTCATCCATCCATTATTCACAGCACAAAATGGATTTTTAATTTGAGAAATGAAATGACTCTCCCTGGTGGCTGGTGTGGCAGGGAGGGGTGGGGGGAGAGAGAAAGGTCGGCTCCTAGAGATGGCTGCACACTGCTGACTATGGCTCTCCTTGAGAAAATGAATGTCCACAGCAGGTGTTGGGGGCCATGGGGCCACAGGTACATAAACCCCCACCCACCACCCTACCCATCCCTTCACTAACGCTGTTGCTGTCACTGAGTTAAAAGTGACCATCAGTCCTTCAGTGGTCCATAGTGAGGTCTGGGAGCAGCTAGAACCCACCACTCATTTGCTTTCTCCTGGCTGGTCTGTCACCTTTCAAAGTTCTGGTCCTCACTGTCTGGTCATCTGGCTTGCCAGGATTCAGCCCATACAATAATTCACAGGTCAACCTGGATTTTTTTTTTTTTTTTTTTTTTTTTTTTGGTTTTTCTAGACAGGGTTTCTCTGTATAGCCCTGGCTATCCTGAAACTTACTCTGTAGACCAGGCTGGCCTCGAACTCAGAAATCCACCTGCCTCTGCCTCCCATGTGCTGGGATTAAAGGCGTGCGCCACCACCGCCCGGCCCTGAATTTTTAAATTGTATTTTATTAGTTAGTTAGATATTGCAATAGGGTCTTACTATGCTGTCCCAGTGGGTCTGGAACTCCTGGGCTCAGGTAATCCTCCTGCTGCAACCTCCTAAGTAGTTGGGATCACAGTTAGAGCAGATAAACATGCCAAGCTATGAAATGGCTCCCCCCAACCCTTTTCCCAAACAGGGTTTCTCTGTGTGGCTCTAGCTGGCTTGGAACTCACTTTGCAGACTAGGCTGGCCTCAAACTCAGAGATTCACCTGCCCCTTGCTTTCAAGTGCTGGGATTAAAGGGTATATACCACCAGGCCTGGCATGAAATGGCTTTTTTTTTCTAAATAAAATGTTACTCCCTGGTGGTGGCTGTGGTGACAGACAGAGACCAAAGAAGTCTGGAATCTCTTGCACCCAATCTCTTTTGGGTCCCCAGCTGAGTTCCTGTGTGAGGCTCTGGCTGTTCAGTGTGGATCCTGTGGTCTAGGCAGCTGCCTTAGCCTCCAGTCTGCAGAACCCTGAGTCACCCCTCATGATGACTAAGATAGTCGATTTAATGTAGTCCTTAAGGCAGTGCCCCCCCACCCTCACCCCTGTGTGTGTGTGTGTGTGTGTGTGTGTGTGTGTGTGTGTCCTAGTGTGTTCATGTGTATGTATAGAGACCAGAGTCCAACAACAGGTGTCTTTCCTCAGGTACTACCCACCTTGCCTTTTGAAACAAGTTCTCCTTGGCCTGGAGGTCGCCAGTAGACTAGGCTGGCTGAACATCAAGCCAGGGAACTTTTTGTTGTTCACTGCCCCACCCCCACCCCCCGCCAAGTATGAGTTTTATAAGCATGGGTACCACACCAACTTCTTTTTTAACATGGGTTCTGAGAATCAAACTCTGATCTCATGGTACCGCCAGCATTTACCCAACTGAGTTGTCACTCCCCAGTCTGGAAGTGGCCACTCTTACGTCCTTCTCTGCCCTCTCCAGTCTGAGTCCCCCCACCTGCTCTCTTTGTTTCCTATGTGACTCTGATTAAGTGTCATTTCCGGAACACAGCTGGCTCTCCTATGCCTCAGGACCTTAGCACTTACTGACTGGAGCATCCTTCCTCTGTCACCCTTTGGACAATTGCCAGTCATTTTTCTGGCTTTCTGAGAGCACTCCCAGTGGCCTCTTCAGTCCTCCAGTCTGGACAAGTGCTATCTCCATGGGCTTGGGGCATACCCTCCCTGAGACCCCACCATACCGTTCTTGCACAGAGTCCAGTGCAGAGACTTACTAAATGTAAGTAATCCAGTGATGCAGCACCAAGATGACAGATTTCCACCACACCCAGCCTCTAGGGATTGAACTTGGGCCCTCATGCTTGCAAATTGGACACCAACTAAACAAGCCATCTCCCCAGCCTCTAAAACAATGTTTTGTGTTAATAAATGTCTAATTATATTTTTTGTTTCAAATAATTCAAGTCATTTAAGTCATGCGCATTTGTAGGGGACCAACCTGAAGAGTCTCCTTCCCATCCTCTGAAGCCCCGCCCATACCCCATGTGAGCCTCTAACTTCTGAGACCTCCTTGGTCCAACCCTACATCCTTGGTCATGGCAACTGAGTGTTCTTCCTCAAGCCCACTCTGCTTCCAGAGCTGCCCCACATCTGTGCCCAGAAACCCAGGCAAGAGCATATTGAAGCTGGCTGGGGTCCAGCTCTAACCCCAGATCCAGACCTAAGCTGCAAGTGTTGATCATACTGAGGGCAGATGCTAGGGGCTGGTTTTACCCAGAAACCTCTGAATGAGTCTGAGACCTTGTGGCTAGGACCTTGGCCTCCTGTCCAGACAGCCTGCTTCCAAAGGCCTTTCCTGGATCTTCCTGTCTGGAGTGGCCCAGCCATCTTTCATCTACTGCTCTGGGTACATCTTGTACCAGATTTGTCCCTACCTGACATTCTCTTGTGGCTTTCTCTGTTCCCAATGGCAGCCTCCCTTCCTTGGTCTGTTGGAAGCACCAATCTATCCTGTCTAGTGAGGCTTGGGCACCAGGCACAGGGTCAATCTCAGGGGGCTAGGCCTGGCTCTGACCCTGGGCCCAGGCCAGTAGAGCAGACAAGGCAGACAACCAGAGGGAGAAAGGATGGCATTGGGAAGTGGAATTTGGAAGCCTGCAGCTCTGACAGGTGGGCCTCTGGGGCTAACCATTCTGATGGAAAGCCAGCTCAGCGCGTGCTGCAGACAGGAACAAGGCAGAGGATCAGGGACTGTGTTGAACCTCACAACCTTGGCACCCCTTTCCCACCAGGGTCACCATAGCCACTGCCTATTACTGCAAGAAGGAGGCCAAGGGGATCCAAAAGGAATCCTTCTTGGCGCAAAGGGTCTCCAAGTCCCCTCCCCCAGCACTTCATCATCATTTCAAGTGATTGGAGCTGAAGGGGATTGTTGGATAATTACAGCCGAGCCATTAATTGTTCCTTTTAGGAACGAGCCTGCAGAGGGGAGGGGACAAGGACTCTCAGGTGGCTATGCCTGGCTCTGGCCCTGGGTAGGGCCTCTAGACTGTCTGTGTGTGTTTGGGGAAGGCAGAGACTTGGTAAAACGGATGGAAAAACAGAACAGAGCTCAGAGCTCAAGGGGGCACACCTGTAATACCATGAATGTCCATGCCTAGCTCTGTGTTCTGTATCTACCCATCCCGATGTAGACTGGAACAGGGCTTGGCAAGGGTATCGTGTTTACTGTATCCTCTGTAAACAAGAGGCAGGATTCTAGGTCACCCCAGTTCCAGGGTGACCTCTGAGCATAGAGCCTTGGTGATAAGTTCCAGCCCACCCTTCCTCCACTGCTGGCCCCTGAAGCGGCCACTCTAGCCTCACAGAGTTAGCCGGCAGCTAGGTAAGTGTCCACCAGCTTAGAAAACCAGTCACATCTGGGTCTGCCATCAGCTTGGTTTCAAAGCTCCCCCTGGAAATATATCCCAGGGCCTCTGCCACTGTTGCCAGTGGAGGTTTTAATTTTCTGTTGCTGTCTAACAAAGCTACCCAAAACAGCCATTAGAACACAGCTGGACTCCCTCACTGTCTCTTTGTTCCTGGCCCAGGTGTGGCTGACTATATTTTTGTGCTCAGTGTCCCACTAGACTTAGATCAAGGTGCCAACCACGGCTGACTCTCCCCTGAGGCTCAGGGTCTTTTGCCATGCTCACTGGTGGTGCAGAATTCTGTTCCTTGTAGCTAGATGCTTCAGGTTTGTGCCTTGGGCTTGCTGTCCACCAAGAGATGCTTTTAGCTCCTGGAGTCACCTGCAGTCCTTATCAGCATGCCCATCTCTAAAGCTAACAATGGGGACCCTGCTTCACAGCTAATCTGAACAGCTACAGGATCACCTTGAACAACCAAGAGAATATGCTGTTCTGTAGAGCCCATGTGCTAGGTCAATTCATCCTAACATATCCCCCATTTTGAGGTCAGCTCATTGGAATCCTCGTTGAATCTTCAAAACCTTTTCATAGTAGTATCCAGACATGTGATTGAATTACAGGACACTAGAGGCCTAGAATCTTGATGGCCCCATCGAATCCTGCCACAAGGATGGGTCAAAGGTCAAAGCCAATGCTAAAATATGAGTATCAAGCACTGATCTAACCTTGTTAAGTTTTTTTGGTTTTTGTCTATTTGTTCATCGACTTGGAACACACTGAGGTCATCTGGGAAGACAGAACTTCAATTGAGAAAATGCTGTCCTCAGATTGAAGTCTGTGGGACGTTTTCTTGGTTGATGACTGACATGGGAGAGCCTAGCCCATTATGGGCAGTGCTACCCCTGGACAGGTGGACCTGGGTTGTATAAGAAAGGAGAGTGAGCAAGCAATTGGTAGCAAGCCAATAAGCAGCATTCCTCCATGGCCTCTGCTTCAGTTCCTGCTTCCAGGTTCCTGCCTTGAGTTCCTGCCCTGATATCCCATCATGAAGGATTGTACGCTGAAAGAAGCCCTTTCTTCCCCAAGTTGCTTTTGGTCATGGTGTTTATCACAGTAGCAGACACCTAACTAAGACAGGTTCTGAACTCTGAAGCTAAGTTATATCCTTCAGTCCCCAGAATGATCCCAGGAGTGGGCACCATGACTCCCCTATTTTACAGAGAATACAACCAAGATACCATGAATTGCACAAAGCCATACAGCTCATACATAGCCTGGCCAAGATGCAAGAGTCACCCAGGGTCTGATCTAGACCTTGCTGTATGTTCTTAGGGAAATCATGTAAGTACCCTGTTCAATGAAAATCCTAAAATACACTCTCCATAGACTCTAGAGATTCCATGCTGACATGATAGAAGACCAGCAAGCTAGCCCACCCCTTCCAAAGTTGATTAGCATGTGGCTGCTAGACCGGTCCCTGATGCCCATCCAGCTACAGCCAGTCTGACCCCACAACCCAGTGACAATGCCCCCAGCATGGAGGCTAAGAGGCCTCCCAGCATCAAGAACCCCAAGATTAATAGCCTGGAATTGCAGCTCACGCATGCAGGCCGGCCTCTAGACACCTGAGTGGGGCTTAAAGCCCTAGGTGTGTCAGGGTGGTATGCCTCACTTGCCACTCTCTCCTCTCTGTAAACCAGTTCTGGGGAGAGAAGTGAGATGCAGAGAAAGCAATGGCCACCTGCTCCCTCTCCCATGAGAAAAGCTGTCAGTCACCCCCATGGTCACCTCCCCCACTTCCCGCCCCCGCCCCCACGCTTGAGCTGCCTCCCTCAGTAATGGGCTTAATCATAACATGCATTAGCTAGGGCCTGCTGCCTGCAATTACCACTTCAATCAGCCACCCACCACACGCCACCCCCCAGCCTCAGGCCACCCATAGGGACCCCCCTCCAGCCCACCCCACCTCTCTGCAAATGAAGCATAGGAGCCCCAGACTGTGCAGATGGACAGAGATGTGACCCCTGCAGTAGAGCCTTGGGGTGGGGCTGGCCAGTGGGCAGAGAGCCACAGCTCAGGGTTACAGACAATTATTTTAAAAGCCTGTTGAGGGAGAAGTGCTGCCTGCCCAGTGCAGTGCTGCCTTCCTGAGGTTATGTTGACCCAGGTAGCTGACAGGCTGCTAGCACACACTGTGTTCATGTGCTGGTCACAGCGCACAGGCACCAGCTGGTGCCAGGGCATCAGGAGCACATATACCATGGTACCCGCCTGGACCTCAATGAGTTGAGTACTCACAATCTCTAAGATGTAGACACAAAGCCCACCGCCCTTGGCTTTGGGGTTTTTGTTTTTGTTTTTTTTTTTCCTGTGCAGTCTCTTGCGCTCTTTAGTCCTACCCCCTAGCATCGATTCCCTCTTAAGGTGCGTTGGGGAACCGAGGTGCTGGGGTGGACAGGAGGACTTCCCGTGACATCTAGCCTCAGTGTTGGATGGGGACTGGCGAGAAGGGCAGAAGGCGGGCCTGGTGCGGGGAGCGGAAGGGGGATGCTGTTGTGCTGTGATTCTCTCTAATTGCTGTTTTGCTGAGAGGTAATTAAAATGCCTTTTTATTTCACACGTCAGAGCCCTTGCCAGGCTGTGGAGAGGGCACAGGGGGGAGCCAGGAGGTGGAGGCAACAGAGAGCTAGGCGCCTGGCACATGCAAGAGTCGGAGGGTGAAGTACTGCGCCCAGCCAGCCTGCCAGGGGGCCCGGGTCTGGCCCCGGGTCCAACACATGAGCACCCTGAGTGAAGTCCAGATGAAGGTCTGTGGAGGTGTCATAGTCAACAAAGGCCATGATAATGAAGTGGGCACCAACCCTGGGAGTCTCCTCCATGCAGGTGTTTTGCTGGCTGTTCAACTTGCAAAAACAACTACTCCTGTGGAGTTGCCACCATTATCCCAGGAGAGAGGAAGAGAGAGCCAGGAACTCCTGGCTTCTTAATCCCTAGTAGGACAGGATTTGAACTGGACAGACCCTAAACCCAAAAGCATCAGATCAACATGCCTACTCATCCAGCCACATACTGTCCCCTCCAACAGTTCCCCAGCCCTATCCTGACTCTCTATCCTGGAGCCTTGTGGGAAAGGACACGGACTTGAGATGCATGACAATACCTGCCACCAGGCATCAATCCATGCCTGTCTCTCTAGACTCTGGGTTACCTGCTGACAGGCCCCTTGGAACAGAGTAGTCAGGACTGGCCATAACCAGACAAGCCTAGACATTTACCCAGCCAGAGTCAGGCTAGAAAGCAGAAGGTCCCCTTCCTTCTCCTAGGATGGCTGGAGATGGTGGATTAATAGCACATAGGTCTCAGCGGTGGGGGAGACAGACCCAAGGCCAACTGAGCCACATCTCTGTGTTTCTTGTCCTGCTCCACCCCACTTTCTCTATCTGCTGATTCTCTTCTTTCAATGTAGCCTGGTATAGCATCACTCCATAGCATCACTCCATCTGTATCTTCATCCCTTCTCCACCATCAGCACCACCATCAGTACCACCATCAGCTCATCTATTATCCTTGTCTTTGTAGAACTCATCATTATCTCTACCATGGGTATCAACATCATCTCATCATCATCCCATCACCAGTGCTGGCAAGGTCACCATCACCATCAGGGCCCACCTGGTACCCAGCACTATGTAATCTCATCAAATCCTCAGAATGAGATCTCCGTGGTCTAATTTCTCAGGTGGACAAACCAAGCCTTACGACCAAGGAGCTTACCTAAAGCCAAGGCGGGATTTGAGTCTGAACTGCTTGACTCCAGAATTCGAAGTCATAATTACTACTTACCACCACTGTCAGTCCGGAGGCCTGGGCCATGGTACAGGGAAAGGAAAGGAGAGGCTGGGAACAGTCCATTAGGACTACTTAAGAAGCAGCAGAGACAGAAGTGTGCCCGGTACTTAGTTCAGTTTCCTAAGCAGACAGCCTCTTGTCACTCCAATAAGTGCTTAACAGCCTTGCTCCCAGCCCTCCCCTGGCTGTGCTTCACCAGAGCTACAGAGGAGGAAGAGATCCAAGAAAAGCCACCGAGCCTCAAGGGGAGTGGAGAGATGGCTCAGAGGTTAAGAGCACTTGTTGCTCTTCCAGAGGACCTGGGTTCAAGCCTCAGCATTTACATGGTGGCTCCCAACCATCCAACACCCTCTTCTGATCTCTGAAGGTACCAGGCAAGCGTGTGGCTCACCTGCATTCAGACAAAACATTCATACACACAAAAATTAAAATATTTTGGTGAAAGATTTAGGTCAAACGCCAGTGTTTTGTTTGTTTTGGAGGTGACGTAGAAACACATCCGTGCAGAAGCCAGAGGCTGGAGTGTCTTCCCCAGTTGCTCACTGTCTTATTTTTTTGTTGTTGTTGCATGTATTTACTTATTTTATGTGTATGGAAGTCTCACAGGTATGTATACACACAACGGGCTTGCTTGGTGCCAGTGGGGGTTAGAAGAATGCCTCAGATTCCCTGGAACTGGAGCTCTGAATGGTTGTGAGTCTCCATGTGGCTGCAGTGAACAGAACTCAGGTCCTCTGCAAAAGCAACAGGTGCTCTTTAAGTACTGAGCCATCTCTCTAGTCCCTCCAACTTATTTATTTATTTATTTATTTATTTATTTATTTATTTATTTATTTGAGACAGACTCTCTCCCTCTTCAGTGCTGGGATTTACAAGCATGCGCTGTTGTGCCTGTTGGGTTGTTTTTGTTTTTGTTTTTGTTTTTAACATGGGTTCTAAAGAACTGGAGTCCTTGTGTTTACCCAGAATGCAGTTCAACAACTGAGTCATTTTCTCCTTCCTGAATTCCAGTTTTGTCTCCAGTACAATGGAAACCAGACAGCCCCAAGCCCCTCATTTTGTGAGCCATGACTAGCTAGCTCTAGGAGGCACCGATCACCAGTGGTGGCCACAGTGTGGATGGACCGTGTGTAGTTGGGATTGTTGTAACAAACATGGTAGACCTGGGATTCCTGAGTTTGGGAAGCTGAGAATATCCATGGGTCACTCAGATTCTGCTGAGGACCCGTTCCTGCTTGTAGATGGCAGTGTTCCTGCTTCATCCCCACATGGTAGAGAGCAGAGAAGTAAGGCAAGCCGATTTGTGTCCTATTGTTAGGGATCTGATCACTCTCCAGTAAGACCATCAGTGCTGTGATTTCAGTCTACCGGGTGGGATGGAGCACTCTCAGCCAGCCCATAATAGACAGTGAGGTCAGAGGGTACGCAACAGCCCAGACAGACAATAGCCAAGGATCCAGGACAGATAAATGCAAGGGTGACAACCTGTGCATCCTCCTGTCCATCATGGTAGCTCTGTGGTCTCAGAGGTAAGTGATGCAGGAATGGAGGGAAGAGGCTGGGGATTCCCTGGGTCTTGACGTAGGACAGGGGATGCCTCTGTCATGTGTGGCAGCTTGGGCTGTGGGCAAGGAAGAGTCTCGATTGTCTTTGTGTCCCCCATGTGTCACATGGATGGAAAGAATAAGTGAAACCTTCTTAGGATTAGAGCTCCCCTCAGGTAGGTTGTAACCCCCAGTCCAGGGAGCTTTCCATCACTGGAGAAAACTGACTGACATCTCAGGCTCCAGAAGAGATTGTTCTACTTGAAATCTCAGCACCACCATTTACTAGCTGTGTGCGGGCTGCTTGGCCTCTTTAAGGCTTGTTGTCTTCATCTGAAAATGGCAGCAAAAAGATCTCCCTTGATTTGCTGAGACCCGAAGGAAGGCACCATCAAGGAAGGCAGAGAAGAGCCATTGACAGAGGCCAAGCAATGGCCCAGTGTGGGTGCTGTGTCTAGAAAATGCCTCCTCCCAAGAGGGACAGGGCTAAAAGTCGGGCTTCAGAGGTGGGAAAATAGTTCAGGGTGCATTTGGGGAACACTGAAATCTGCACAAGGGCCTCTTGGAAACCAGTAGAATCTAAGACTAGGAAAGGGGTCCTCTGCCAACACTTACTGAGCTGCCGTTCCCCTTGTCTCTCAGCCTCAACATCCTCATCAGTTACATGGGAATCCCAACAGGGCCAACCTCTCAGGGAATTGTGGGATTTATACAAGGCAATGTGATGGAAGCTTCAGAAGCATGTCGGGCATACCGTGCGTGGCAGAGGCGCATGCGCACACACACACACACATATTCACATACACACACCCATAGGCACACCTGGCTGGCTTCCCTGAAGAAGCCCTGGTACCCCCACCACCCTTACCACCCACCCCTGGATGCTACAGCAGTCATACTGCTGTCAATGTTCCCTGCCAGCTAATGGACCAATTTTTTAGCATTACGGAGATTTGGCCAATTTGGCGGCCCTGACAGAAAGGCTCACAGAGTGAACAGTTGCCTGAGGGTAGGGTGGAGTGGGAGAGCTGAGGAGGATGGGAAGAGAAGGGGCTGCAGGCACTCCCCCACCTCTCTGCCTTCTCCAGCCTGAAGCCTCACAGTCCAGCAAGGGGAGGTGGAGCTATCGGGGAGATTACAGAGATAATTACCCCACTTACAGGCCCCTCCTGTGCTAAGCACTTTGCATATATTTTCCTCTTTTAATCCTCCGTAACCCTATGAGGCCATTTCTATTACTTTCTCCATTCTTCCTGATGTGGAACCCAGGCACGAGGCACTGTGCTTGCTCAAGGTCATACGGCCAGAAAGGACGGGGGTTGAGAGGAAGTGTTGAGGCTTAAAGCCGGGTCTTCCAACTGTCACTGGGCTCCATTGTGACTACAGATTGAGAATCCGGCCAGACACCCTTCAGCCATCTACCCACCCTGTCACCCACCTACTCAACCCTAGTCACCGTGGTATAAGGGCTCTGTAGGTGGGGATTCCCTATGTGCCACCAAGGGGTCCCCATTTCCTTTTTCTGGTAGAAGGTGTGCCCTCATATCTCAGAAAAAAATTCCTCAAGCCAGCACACTGCAGGGAGAGGGCCCTGGTGCCATAGCCTGGAACAGCTTCTCCGTCCAGGCAGTGTCCCTAACAAGCTGTACCTTTCCAGGGCTGGTCCTAGGCAGTGCTAAACTGCACGCAGTCTCAAGCTCTGGGCCCTTATAAGAGCAAGGAGGCCGCTTTGCTAGGAGGGAGGAGGAGGGGGCTGCTGAGGGGGGAGGGGAGACGCTACCACAGGCATGGGGAGGGGGCTGCTGGGCTCTGTGCATTAAGCGATCAGAGAGCACAATATTTCATTGCTGGCAATCGCAGCCAAGACATCAACTGCTCGGGGAGAGCAGCCTTAAAAGCCTTTTGATTTTATTTCTTCCACTTCATTTTTTTTTTTCCTCCCTTTCCTTGCTGGTGTCCTTGACAAGGCTCCCTTCCCCCTCTCCTGCCCCTTCCCCAACCTGGGCTCTAATGCTCCTTAGAGTCTGGCTGAGGAAAGCTCAGCTTCCTCCTGGAGGCTTCTGCAAAGCTGAGCGCCTCCAAGAGCTCTAACCCAGTAAGACTCAAGGCTCACATATGGCTGGAGAGATGCCTTGCCCCCCCCCACACACACACACATATAAGCCCATTTACACTTGTGTGTGCATGCCTCGATACAGAGAGAGAGAGAGAAAGAGAGAGAGAGAAAGAGAGAGAGAGAAAGAGAGAGAGAGAGAGAGAGAGAGAGAGAGAGAGAGAGAGAGAGAGAGATTGAAGAGCGAGCTCACCCTCGGGTAACCGACCTCACCCTCGGGTAACCATCATGTGCCCACAGAAAACACTACCCTAAGTAAGAGACACTGGGGTGGATGGTGGTGTGGGTTGAGTGGGGACTGCAGCAAATTCAGTGGCTCAGCGTGGTGCAGAGTGCTAACACCTTTAGGTGTCAGTTCACTTGGGCCCAATCATGGACCCATTGTAGATTCCAGAAGCCCTGAGACCTAGACTTGTGCAGGAAGCATGTACTGGCTCACTAGAGTGATGCATAGGGGCCTGCTAGGTCGCTGCGGGACACAGAGCCTGGTGCCTGTGATGTCAGCCTCGGGCCGTGACGTCACTGCTCCGCCCCCGCCGCTCTCTTTTTCTCCCTCCCGCAGGGTGCTTCATCTCCACCTAATGGCAGGCGACGCAGAATTGCACATCTGTCTTGTCGGGAATTAGTTAATTGAATCAGGCGGCCCGAGCTGCCGCAGCGACCTCGGGCCTGGCCCCTGGGAGGGGGGCTGGGCAAGGTGGGGGGAAGCTCAGACTGGAGGGCCGCTCAGGGGGCTCACCTAAGCTGGTGCGGGAGACGCAGCGATGTGTGAATGTAGGTCAATGTCCCACTCAACCTTCCCTTCCCCCTGCACCGTGAGGACCTGAGGCCAGGGGCCCCCAGGGGCTGGCTGAGAACCAGGCTCTAAGAACCAGGGCTGAGACACACCCCCTCACCTTACTGCGCCCCTGCCAGAGCACCTATTGCAGGTCTACACACACCCCTCTGCAGGAGCCATTCTTAGTGACACCATTCCCCTCCTCCCCCAAAAGGACAGAGAAGCCAAAAAGCGCAGCTATTTTCCCAATCCGGAAGTGTGTTATCTTCCCTTCCCCGATGACCCCACCCCCAACTTCTGAGAATTCATCCCTAAACGTTGGGTGGGGTAATTGCGGATGGTCCTGGCTGCCGTACACAGCTGTATAAACTGATCTAAAGGGCCATAGAGCCCGAGAGGGTGGGACAAACTGAGGCTGCTCCATTGAAGAGGCTCCAGCACCCAGAGGCTCCTGCCTGGAACCCACCCTTCAGCTCATTCCGTTTCTGCCAAGGTCTAGTGCTTACCAGCCGGCCCTCTTTCCTTCAGTCCCCACTTTGGGTAGCCCTTTACCATTTCAAATTCTTAGCTAAATGATTGATCCTTGAGCAATAGCCTCCCCATTTCACAGATGGGAAAGCAGAGGTCCAGGGAGGGTAAGTAGCTGGCCAAAGACCTCAATAGCTACAATCTGCCCTGGCCTGGATTTGAACTCAAAGGCTCTGGTATTAAATGTCAGTCACTCTGCTGCTCTGCCTCCCCCTCTAAGGACCACTTAGTTGCTAGGAGACAGCAAACTGGTGGTTACTATGGGAACTAGGCTGATGGGG
The DNA here is from genome assembly GCF_011762505.2 of Arvicanthis niloticus. Lineage (NCBI taxonomy): Eukaryota > Metazoa > Chordata > Mammalia > Rodentia > Muridae > Arvicanthis > Arvicanthis niloticus. Next base: position 17,934,645 of record NC_047674.1, on the reverse strand, counting down.
AAGGTGGAAAGAGATGGTGTCCAGACAGCAACAGAAAGGCTCCAGGTGGACTTCCTGGCTCCTTTTCCACTCCTCACATGGAGGCAACCTTTGGCTTTCAGTTCTGGGCTCTGGGCTCTGGGTTCTGGGTTCTGGGCTCTGGGCTCTGGGCTCTGGGCTCTGGGCTCTGGGCTCTGGGCTCTGGGCTCTGGGCTCTGGGCTCTAGTTACTGGGTCCAGGCAGCAGGTTCTATGCAGGAGGATGAAAAGGATGAATGATTGCACTGAACCCTATGTGAGGATGTGAACCCTCAGATGCAGCGGAATGGTAAGACAGGCCAGGTTAGGGAGCTCACACCTCTGCTTCCATGACTGGTTTTAGCCAATGTATAGACAGCACCCTCTCCTCAGGAAGCAAGAACACCAGAGGGCAGGACTATGTAAGGTAAAGCCACTGAGAACGCTCTAGAGGTGTGTAAAGTGGTGGCACCCTAGGCTCTCTGAAACTGACAAAGGTACCAAACACTACGCCTGAGAGTAGACTTCACTGTGTGACCCTAGCCAAGTCACACAGCCTCTCTGAGCCTGTGAAAGAAGGCACAGTAACTGTACCCTTCACATAGCATTGTAAAGATTGCAGGAATGGATTCCAGGCTTCAGACAGGGCTGGCGGGCTCTAAGGACCGTCAGTGTTAGTCACGTTTTTATCTTAGATGCTCACCAAGCCACAGAAGTCCAGACCACTGTAGACCTGGCTTGTTGTCTCCTCTCCTCCTCAGAAGCACATGTCTGTGTGCCTCACCCCCTTTTGCTAGGCACTGGAGGAACAGAAACAGAGCCATATCTGTCCCCAGCTCTCTTACTGAAAGCTGGTGCCACAGTCTGGGGACCCAGAGAATGGGAGGCTGAGGCGGGAGGAGTGAGGGGGCGGGGGTGGGCTGCAACTAAATTTGCTCATCTAGCCTGTCAGTCCCTTAATCTGGTCCCAGAGGAACAGCGCAGAGGCTTCACTCTGGATGACAAACGAGGAGGGGAGAGGCCTGCCCTGCCTGGACGCTCGGTGAGTAATGGTCTTGCATTAAGATATTAGGCCTGGCCCGGGGTTGGTGGGGACGTGCTCCCGCCTCTGCAAAACAGAGAATAGCTCTGAGAAGGAAACATGGAAAGGACTGGGCACTAAGAGAGCCATGGGATGGGGGAGGGTCCCAAGGGATCTGGAGAAGGGGCTGGAAAAAAAAGACACCAAAGGGAAGAGCACTGTGACAGGACAGTGTCAGGAAGACAAGGAGACAGAGCCTCAGACAGAGAGGTAGCAGAAGGAGGAGGGAGGGTGTACAGACAGGACTTGGGGAGCAGACAGCCCCAGGGGAGGAAATTGGGTTCTTACAGGGTATGAAGAGGCAGAAGGCGCAGGCTGTCCACCAGGGTCATCTAGACTTCTGGTGGCCACTGAAGCCCTAGACCTCTGGAGAACGCTACCCACCACCCAGAGGCAGGAAATCGTGGCTGGTCCTTTGATGTCCTACTTAGTTTTGAAAGGACACTGGGTGAGCCTGGCATTCCTAACAGAAGTGGCCTTGGCTGCCAGACTGGAGGGGAGGAAGGTCTGCTCCCATGAGCCAGTGCTAGGATAGGCCACCCTGTGATCCCTCTTCAGTAGACACTGCTGCCCATAGCTGATCCCTGAGGAGCAGGGCTGGCTGGGGAGAGTCTCTCAGGGAAAAGACGGACCCAGGCAGGGAGCAAGGTTTGAAGTCAGTGGGGCACAGACAGAGGCTGTCAGGACAAAGGGAAGTGTTGGAGTCCAGAGAAGCCCAGGGGGAAACGCCCTCGCTCTGCTTTACAGCCTCCTCCCGTATCCTGAGCCTGCCTTTCCCACTGGTGCTCCATCCCTGTGCTGTGACCTAAGTGGGGTGTGTGACAACCTCACTGGGCCTTCTTTAGGCCCCTGGATCTAAAGAGCCTAAGAGTGATTGTGGCTAGGTTTTAGGAACCCCACTTGTGGGATGCTTAGAATAGGCAGGCTCAATAAACCTTATAAGTGAATGTTAATTTTATTTCCCCTAGGTCCTACAGTGTCTGTGTAACCAACATGAACCCCAGAGCAAATCACAGTAAGTATTATCTCCTTAATGGAGTCTTCCAGGTGCCTGTTCAGACCTGGGAAAGCATCCATCTTTCTGAGCCTCAGTATACTGATCTGTAAAATGGGTCTCCTATGAAGTTCAGTGACATAAGCAGTATAAATAAATGCCTTATGAGGTCACAGAGGTCACCCAGGCTCCCAACCTTCTGCTTTAATGCCCTCAGTCTGTTCTCCACGCTTGCCAGGGCACATTCATGCAAGGAGAGCCAAAGCCCAAAGCCGTGAGCCTCTGGAGCACGGGATGGTCGGGCAGATCAAAAGAGCCCAGGGTGGGTGGGAGGGGATTAGGGGTGAGGAAGGTAGAGCTTATCCTAGGTGTAAGATAGAGTGAAGACCTAGGGGCCAGCTACCACCACTGATCCATACTGCCTGTCACCCCAGCCCAGCATATTCGTGGGTGCAACCTATTTGGCGCAGTCCTCTGATGTCATAGACTCACAGCCCTTAAGACTTGTTGAACAAGGCACGGTGCCAGGATTGGGGATGCATCTCGATGGGTAGAGTGGTTGCCAGCATGCTCAAAGCCCTGGCTTTCCCATCCCCAACTCATAAACTGAATGTGGTGGCACCTAACTGTTAGCCTCAATACTCCCCGAGACAGAGGAAAAACAGAAAACGTGCCCTACAACTCAGGAAGCTGGTCCCAGCAGAGCGACGCTTGACCCGGAAGAGGGTGATTTGGGGATGGAGGTCCAGGGTTGGGGTCCTGGGGTGCAGAAGAGCAGTCCCAAATCTCAAAGCAGAGAATTGCTCCCTTCTGGTGCATAGGCCTAAAGAAGTCTCCTGAAGGGGAGGTGGCATAGAAGGAGAGGCTTCTTAAACGCACCCTAACGGCTCTCCTGGGTTTGCCCTGAGTCCTTAAGGCGCACTACCCAGGATTTCCCAAGCCCTCGTGAGGCCTGCATCTCTCATAAAGAGCCACGAGGAGGCACCCCGCGCCTACAAATCCCCCTCATGGCCGCCTACGTGAGGAAGGTCTGTGGCGGGAGGATCAAAGCCTCTGAGCAAGCCAGGGTCCCTGCGCCCCTCAGGACGACCCTTTCCTTCTCCTGCCCAGTGTTTCCCTGACTGCAGCCGGGCTTCCACAGCCGAGCGGGCTACAGTGTGGCAAATGTCCCGCCACTGAGCCTGTCAGGCTAAGTTTCCGCTCTTTCCCTGAGTCCCCACCTGCGGAGGTCTCAGCCTCATTGCAAGCACAGAGACCATTGCTGGTCAGGGTCTGGTTTAATCTGCTCTGCTCATGGCCATGGCTGTTGAGTGAGCCTCGGCCCATCCCAGGCTTCCAGGGAGCAACTGTTGCCATGCTCGCACGTTCAGACTCATAGGATGGATTAATGCTCAGGCCTGGGCCACCCTAGCTGGAGTCAAAGCCTGCAAGGGAACCGTCACTGCATACGAGGGCTTCTCCTGGCTTCCTTAATCTTGGGTAGACAGTCTACCTGGAAACCACTAGGGTCAAACAGCTCCTGAATTTAAAAAAAAAAATTACATTTTTGTTGTGTTGTGTTTGTTTGTTTTGTTTTTGTTTTTGTCTGAATTTATGTCACATCAAGTGTGTCCCAGTCAGAGGACAACTTGCAGGTGTCAATTCGACCATGTGGGTCCCAGGGATTGAACTCTCTGGTCCGTGAGCTTGGAAGCAGTTGTGATTACCCACTCAGCCATTTATCCAGCCCTTAAAAGGTAGGTGTTTTTTAAATATTTGTAAGCTGGATAGGGTGGTACAGATGTGCAATCCTGACATTTGCTGTCTGAGATGACTGCCAGTGTGGCCGGTGCCTTCATGGGGATTTCACAGGGACAATGTCGAACCTCTCAACAACCCAGCGATGGAGGTCTGGGCTTAACTCCATTGAATAGATGTGGAGCCTGAGGCTGGAGGGACCTTAAGTGATTTGCTGATAAACTTAACAGCTGACCAGATCCTCAATGTCCCCTGAGACTTTCTCTTTACAACCCCTTCCTACACACAGGCATTCAGGACCCCCAGTAGCCAAGAGATCGATTCCAGCTCCCAGCTCAAGGTGAGCTCCTCTGCATCCTTGGTGGTGAGCCAGGCTGGGTCTGGCTTTAGTCTTAGGACCAGATCCACTGTACAGTGGTCCTATAGCACACCACAGTGACCCTAGCAGTTGGAAGCACAGTTGTTAGACCCCCTTCCCGGAGGCCCTGCATCTGTGTTGGCTCTGTGCCTGGAGTGTCACTCTGTTCCCAGGGGCTCCTCCTCATGGTGGCTGCCAGCCTCCCTCCCCGCCTCCCATTAATCATGTGCACAGGATTTATATTCTCCAGCAATTTATTTCAGTAAATGCAATCTGGGTGTGCCTGCAGGTGGGCAGGACGCTCCACTGCTGCAGAGTCACGCAGCCTGGCTTTATTGTCAGGGTAATGGGCATGACTCAAAAGCCAGCACCCTCAAGGAAGATGCCGGGTCTAGCCAGGCCTTGGGGCAGAACACTGGGAACCCAGGGACCAGCCCTACCTGACATGGACTTGGTGACTCCAAGAGTCCTACTCTGTTATCTTTCCCCAAATGACTAGAGAATTGGGGGTAAAAAGGAGACTGCAGTCTGAATCTTCAGCTTGACACTTTAAGATCCAGATTAGGGAGATACGGGGGTTCCGGGGAATCTAGTTTCCTGACCCAGGCCCTCCTCTGAGCTGCTACCCCTCAACACTGCCAGGCCCATTCCCATTCTGGAGGCTTCTGTCTCTTTCTGGTCACTGGATGTGACAGCCTGAGGCTGAACAGAAACAGCCTGAGGTCAAGCAGGAGCTAGGCTACCAGGTCCTGAGTCAGTCCTCCCAGTTATCTGCCCATTTACAGGCCCTGAAACAGAGAGAAGAGGCAGGGGCTGGCCCTCTTCCTCACCAAGCCCTCTGTAGCCCCCTCCAACACCCCATATTCCTTCAGTTCCAGGTAGGTCCTAATCTACAAGCATCTATCTCTTTCTTTGGGATCCCCAAGACCAAGGCAAAGCAGCAACAGCCCCCGCCCCCCATCTCCCGGGTTGCCCCACCTATCAGGGCTGCCTCTAATACTGCAGATAATTCCTGCTGTCACAAAGCCATTACCCAGCAAATGTGTGTGTGTGTGTGTGTGTGTGTGTGTGTGTAGCGGGGGGGTAGGGAGGGTAAGAGAGAGAGAGGTGTGTGTGATATATGTGTAAGCATGTGTGTGTGATGTATGTGTGTGTGATATATGTGTGCATGTGTGGGGGGGGTAAGAGAGAGAGAGGTGTGTGTGATATATGTGTAAGCATGTGTGTGTGATGTATGTGTGTGTGATATATGTGTGCATGTGTGGGGGGGGTAAGAGAGAGAGAGGTGTGTGTGATGTATGTGTGTGTGATATATGTGTGCATGTGTGTGCGTGTGTGTGTGTGTGTGTGTGTGTGTGTGCAAGAACAGTGGCTGCAGCAGACAAGAGCAAGAACACACCCTTTCCTGTCTTGCTCTCTAATTGTGTCTAGGGATTTATTGGCCTTGTACACTGTCCCTCACCTCTAATCCATACCCTGGATACCCACCTCTCCTTAGGTGCAGGACCTGATGCTCTAAGCAAGAGCTGGGTGTGGCCTGCAGAAGGGGCCTTGAACTATATGTACCTATAAGAAACCTCTCCGGCTCTACGCCTAGAAACTGAAGACAAAAGGAGGAATGTCTGGGTCCCAACAGACACACTCCCAGGAGTCCCAGACCAGCATCTGGGTCTGCCCCCACCTACTCCCAGGAACCCTAGACCAGCATCTGCCGCCCCCATCGCACCCCCACACACAGGAGTCCCAGATCAGCTTCTGGGTCCTCCTCCATCCCCCCCACTCCCAGGAGTCCCAGACCAGCATCTGCCCCCACCATCCCACCTTCACTCCCAGGAGTCCCAGGTCAGAAGTCGCCATGCTCCGTCATTCTCTCCTACTCTGGAATCAGGAGGCAAGATTCCCAAAAAAGACTGAAGAAAATCTGGTAACCCTGGGTTTTCTCCTCCTCTTTCCTTCAGGACCCTAGTCCCTCAGCATACTGCCTGCCATTTTCAGGCCCTGGCCCCAGGTGCCACTGCAGCCCCCCTAACTCTCCATCTGACTCCCCACTACCTTACTGCCAGATTCATCACTGAGGAGGAAGCAAAGCCGGGACACCAACTCTTGCTTTCTAGAATCTTCCACCTTTGTGTAAATGCCCTAGGAAATTTCTGCGGAAGCCACAGAGGCCAGGAGAGAGAAGTCTTTAGGAGCAGGCACATTCAGATTTGATGTCTTCTCCTCTAGGGAAGACACCAGCCTTAAACAGTTGTGGTGAAGGTTTGGTACATGATACTACCTTGAGTTTCATGGAACTGCCTTTGTTTGGTCAGCGTTTGACACTAATAAATACTTGAGGATGAAAAGCCGTTCTTGATACCCTGTACTGGCCACATGCTACCTGCTGGTTTTAAAGACTACCTCCATCCCCCAGCAATGCAGGGAGGCACCAGCACTTTTAAAGTAAAGTAAGAATGAGTCTCGGTTCCCAGGTAAAGATGTTGGGTGCCTGGTGATATGGTGGTACACTCCTGTAGTCCTCCCAGCATCTGGGGGCCAGCTAGAAGACCTGGAGTCTGAGGTCAGACTGAGTTGCACAGTGGCACTCTGTCTTTAAAGAAAATAAATAAAAGAAATCAAGAAATTAAGCATTATTAATATTAATGAATAGCCATTCTTCTCAGAAATCTCATTTTGTATTGATGCAGATAGAAGTTTGGAGACAAACTGATAGAAATTAATATCGTTATAAGGACTCTAACTGAAGATTTTTAATAGGATTGATGGAATTTAATTTTAATTTATGTGGAAAGCAGGAACAGAAGTGACCCTGAAGAGAGTCACATGACTTTAGTGTGTCTCTTCACAGTCTCCCCAACTTACAGATACACACAGGGTCTCACATACCCCAGATTCACCAGGCCTCAAACTCCTGGTGTAGACAAGGATGGCCTTGAACTTCTGATCTTCCTGCCTCCACCTCCTGAGTCCTGGGAGGACTACATACCAGACAGTCTCTGGCCCCAGAGATTTTTTTTTTCCTAAAAAGACCATCTGAGCCAGCCATAATGGCTCACCCCTGTAATTCCAGACACTCACAAGACTGAGGTAGGAGGATTGCTTTGAGTTTCAGGTGAACCTGGGCTTCACAGTGAATTCTCAGACAGCCTAGAATACAGTGTACACCTGTGTCTCAAGAAATCAAAACAAATAAAAAGACCATCTAATGTTAACAAAAGAGCTAAAAGCCTGAGCAAGAAAAACATATTACACAGCAGGTAGGGTTTATTTGTTACTTTTCCCTTTGACAAAGTACCCAAAACAGCAACTCAAAGAGGGATTTGCTTTGGTTCCCAGTTCAAGATCACAGGTCATCATAGCAGAGTCGTCATGGCAACACAAATGACAGGCACTGCTCACACTGGGAGGATTGGGGTGCTCTTCTTTTCCCTAATTTGAAGTCTGTGTCTCCAATCCAGTGTCACCTACAGTTAGGGTGGGTCTTCCCAACCAAGTCAGCCCCTCCTGGAAATACCCTCATGGACATGCCCATCAGTTTGTCTCTAAGATGATCCTAGGTCCTGTCAAGTTGACAGTCAGTATTAAACCATCACAAGGGATAATGGAAAGTCCACATCAGAAATGAAGGTGTTCAGTTACCAAATATCAGAAAAACACAGATTAAACCTTGTTCAGAAAAAGGGAAGAAAGTATATGAGGAGAGATGGCAGATGGGAACGGAAAAAGAATGAGAGAAAAGACAGGAGGAGAGGGAGTGAGGGAGGAGAGAGAGTGAAGAAGAGAAAATGATTACACAGCCCTGTAATCCTCACTACTGGGGAGTCTAAGGCTGGGGGATTATAAATTCAGGCTTACCTGGGCTACACAGTGAGTTCAAAGTAGTGAGACCATCTCAAAACCAAAGAAAGAGAGAATATCAGGCATGGGGCAAAGCTGTCATCTCAGCATTTTAGGAGGCAGAGATGAGGTTCCTGTGTGTTTAGTGAGTTTGAGGCCAGTCTAGGCTCCTTGAGATCCTGTCTCAGACAGAAGGAAAGAAAAAAGGAGCGACTAACCAATGACTAACTAAAAAGAAGGCTGGAGATGTAGCTTGATGGGAAAGTAACCTGCCTGCTATGGGCAAGGCTGTAGGTTCAACCCCTAAGTACCAAGAAAAAGCAGGAGGGGGAGGGAGGAGGAGGGAAGGAAGGGAAGGGGAGGGAGGAGGGAAGGAAGGGAAGGGGAGGGAGGAGGGAAGGAAGGGAAGGGGAGGGAGAGAAGAAAAAGAATTCTGGCGGTGAAATTGTTTGTTTTCAATCAATCACAAGTTGGACAATGACCCACAGAGATCAGGATAGTGGTCTGGACATGTCTTGTGGCTGGCTAAGGCAGGATTGCTTCAAGTTTGAGGCAAGCCTTGACAAGAAGGGAAGGGAGAGGCAGGGTCTGCCTAGCCCCAAGTCCTTCAGGCAGATTCCAGTATGACTCAGCTTCTCAACCCATGGATCTGTAGCAGGAAGCCCAGCTTCAGCGCCCCACACTCCCAGACAGAACCCCCACCTCCCCAGGTCCCCCCTAAAGCCTAGGGGAACTGGGAAGCCAGAGTGAGAAGCAAAGCTGAAAGGAAACTCATAGCCTTGAGGAAGGAAGGCCCTCTTCCCAGCCATCCTCTGAAGTCAGGCCACGCCCACTCCCTGGGAAACCCCTTCCACTGCCACCTTCCTTGTCATTTTTCCTTTTCAAGGTTGCCACAGCTCCCTTGCTACCTCCCTGTTCTTCCAGTTAAACACCAAACTAGTGACCCCTTTAAGACCCAGAATAATGGCCCCACCTGACCCTTTGCAGGAAGACAGAACTGTGTCGACTCTGTTAATCTTCCAAAGGGCAGATACTAAGCCATCCTCCCAGATGACTACACATCCATTCCTGGGAGTCTGGTGCCACACAGCACGGACTGGGTGCATAAAACAGACACTGAGCCACATTTCTGAGACCAAGGGCTCAGGAGAGTCCTGGCTACTGCCAGGAACCTGTTCCCTACTTTTCTCCTTCTTCCCCTTGTTTCTGGAAGTCTTGTCATTCTTGGGTCTGCAGTCCTTCCATTTCTGCTTGCACTGCCACACAACCCTCATCCTATGGCCTCTGTCTCTATGTCATGTTGAACTGTGCACCCAAATTTCTTCACTGTTGCATAACCCGAATCAGGTCACATTCTGAGGAAGAGGGTTAGAACTCCATCCAGCATATCTGTTGGGGTGTGGGGGAGTGATTTGAGCTCCAGCAGGAAGTGACTCACGAAAGCTCACACAGGAGTACAGTCAGCCTCACAGGCCTGTCTGAGTCACAGCTGAATGGCCTCTCATCCCATGGAGGCTCTGATGTCAGGCTCCTCTCAAATTTCATTGCATCAGACATCAGCTCACAACCGACAGCCCATTGGGCCAGCTGATGCAGGTGTTACAGTGGTAAGCAGAGATACTGTACTCAAAGACAGCCTGGGGGTTTCTTAAGCCAGTTCACCCTCCAGTTTCCCTTCTTCCCCTTCTCCCAGAAAAAGCATGGAGATCAAGGGGCATGTTTCTTTGTTTTGAGACAAAGTCTCATTGTGTATTTCCTGGCTGGCTTGAAGCTCACTATGTAGACCAGGTTGGTTCCAAACTCACCAGAATCAGCCTGCCTTCGCTGATTTAGACTTAAGTATAAAGTAGATTATTCATGACTGAGCCTGGATTAAATGCATGAGACACTTCACAGTCAGGAGACTTTGTGGTGCAGTGAGGGGCAGACCCTCTCTCTGTGCCTATGTGGAGACCTAGGAGAGGGAGGGGAACCCCCCCCACACACACACAGCCTGCCCAGAGCATTCCTATAAAGAGGCTATACCATTGGCTTCTGGGGCGTCTCTCCATTGTGTCTCTCTTCCACTCCTCCCATCCCTTCCTCCTCACCTGATCTCTCAGGTGAGAGATGTCTCCTGAGAACCCACTAAGGCTTTCTAGATATATCAAAGAAAACCCCCAGTTTCCCTGCCCCCTCCACCTCTCCCTTCCTCCTCTCAGAGTAGAAGCACTGGGCCAAGGGCTTGTCTCTGCCGTTGGGGGGGTGGGGTGAGGAAGAGCTGTGGCCTCCACTTGGCTCCATTGAGACTCTTGAAACAAAGCCACCACTCTACCCCTGGGAATTAAAATTGCCCAGGAATCTCATCCTGGGAGAAAAGAAAGATTGCTCTGATGCCACCCAAAGGAGAACCCTGTCTTCTTTGAATGCCCCCAACAATTTGTGGGATCCTAGAAGTCGAGACAAGGATGGGATGGGGTGGGGTGGGGTGGGGTCTTCTCAACTTGTAGAAGTCAGATCTGAAACAATGTGCCTTTTCCATGCCCTGCCCTGTGCTGGGTGGGTGAGAGAAGGGTCTACTTCCTTCCCTCCATCAGACTGGACTCAAATCCTGATCCAAGAAGGCAGAGCGAGAAAAGATGGTTCTATGCTGGCCGCTCTGGCCTGGCCGGGCTTCCGCAGGCACACAGGAGCCATACCTCTCTGCTAAGAACTTGGAGACCATGTAAGATTGACCCTATGATATGCAGAGATGTCTCCAATCCCTGTTGTCATTGAATCCACACCATCTATATCTAGTGTTCTCGCCACCTTTCTGGGTGCATCGTGGTGGTGGGAGATGGGCTTTGTACTGAGATAAGCAGTCCCTTTGAAGAGAACACAGTCCCTGGGCACAGTGTGTCCCAATTCCTGCATTTAAACCCTTAACCAACGTGGCCTCACTGCCAACACAAATCAAGGTGCCAAGGATAGTTTTGTTTTGTTTGTACCCAAAGGCCCAGCTCTACCCCAGGTGGTGACTGGCTATCAGGACAGCTGCCTATTTATGACCCTACTCTCAAGAGTCCCTCCGGCCAGATCAGGGTCACAGCAACTGAAAACAATGCTGGACACACTGAACAGGCAGGGACAGGGGTCTGGGAGAGACTCAGAAGCTGCTGGGTCCTGCGCTCCCCAAACTGGGCCACAGTGGGGCCTTTCATCTCCCGCTTGCTTTTGCCTCTTCCCACCCCGCTACCCCAGTGCAGCAATTACGGCGCAAATTAGAATGCTTTGATCATCTTTAGAGATGGCCACACGGAGGAGGGACACTGCCAAGCAATTAGGGGCAGAGGGGCTGGAAGTTCAATGGCTCACTTAGGGGGTGAGAATGCCCAGGACACCCACCCCTATCCCTAGCTCTCCTCCCTCCAAGAGTGCCTGCCCCAGCAGAGCAGTGAACTCCCCAGGGTGGCAGAAACAGATGGGGATCTCCCCTCCCAGCCCCTGCCCACCAGTCTCCCTCTGGCTGGCCCCCAGCCCAACGGTCAGTTCTCCATCCCCATCTCAGCCCCTTTGAAGCAGCCGCAGGAACAAGGGCTGCTTTCACAGAAGTGGGGAGACTCAGTGTGGGATGATGAGACTTCAAAGGTGAGGGTCCAGCCCACTACCTCATCCCTCCCCCAGGCCTGGCCGCCCTCCCGCGCTCACACCCCCCTCTGTCCTCTATATAGCTCCAGAGCATCGGTTCCCTGAGGGCTCCCAGGAGGTGAGGGCCAGGTGAGGTGTGGCCCACTAGAAATGGGTGATCTAGTGTAAGATAACAAGATCAGATGGTTTGAGGGATGCAAAGCCTGTGCCCAGGAAGAATCACAGGAGAGGGTGGAGTACAGGAAGAAAGAGGACAGGGTCTCCGACCTTGGCCCTAGGTCACCATGCCACTGGCTATGTTGCTGCTGCTGCTGCTGCTACTATCCCCAGACTCCCAGACTGCCCATGGGCATCCACTGTACATGCGCCTACCCCCCAGCACCCTGCAAGGTGAGCCGGGCTGGTCTGAGGACGCCACTGGGGTGGGAGGGGCATCGAGAAAGTGAGGTCAAAGAAGGACAAGGAAAATGGGCTTGTCTCACACTTCCGAGGACCTGTGGTCCTTTTGCCCACCTGCTGAGAGGAGGAGCCTGGAACTGGGGTATAGGGAGGGAGGGCAGCCGGTCTCACCCAGAAAGCAGAGACAGCAAGAGCTGCCAAGGGCTTTCAAGAGATAACAATAGAAAACTCAGGGAGGCATTCCTTGGTAATTCGGGCCCAATGATGGATACCTCAACCACACTCCCTGGGTGTCAGTGGGCAGTGGTTTTCCTCTGAAGTCTTTAAGAAAGGAACTTTTCTGAGATTCCAGCCCAATCATAGCACCATCTGCCCTGAGAGCTGGACCTCAGCCCCTGACTCCTCTCCCTATCTCTACATCCCTGGTAGCCCAGGAGCTCACCACACTTCTCTAGGACTCCTCAGACAGGGTTCAGGAAGACTTAGACTGAGACTGTGTGCCAAGGGGATATGACTTTGTGTCCCATGTCCCCCCAGTTTTGTCTGCCCAGGGGACTCAGGCATTGCAGGCTGCCCGGAGGAGTGCCCAGTGGGCCATAAAGCGCGTGTTGATGGAGATTCAGCACAGACAGCTTGAATGCCAAGGTTGTACCAGACAGATGTGCTACCCCACCCACACCCCCAGCAGACTCACACTCTTACAGGGAACGCCTTCTTTTGTCTATGCCCAGCCCTTATTTTTAGGTTCCATCATCCTTGGGGTCAGACTCTTTTTGAAGGTCCAAGTGGCAGGGTTATGCCAAGCTCGAGACACAGCAGGGAGGAGGGGAGACTGTGGGCTCAGGTGGTCACAGTTCATGGCTGCTCAAATAGTTCCGTGTGCTAGATGGTGGGCCAAGTGGGGAGTGGTTGAAAGACAAGGGCTCAGGCCCAGCATAGGGTGGAAGATTCGCAAGGGGGCGGCAGCGATGCTCAAAAGATTGTTTCTCAGCAGGACAGGGACGCCCTAGATCTCAAGCCCCGGTCCTCCAGGATCCACCCGAGCCAGGTGAGACTAAAAGACTCCAAGGAGCCTGACTGAGAGCGAGGTGGGACTCAATGCAAAGACAATTAAAGCTTTTCCTTCATGACGCTGTTTCTGCCATTCTAGGACCATGTGGAGAAAGACACCAGGACGTTGCCAACGCGACCCGGGCTCACGGTCGCATAGTCGGTGGCAGCACGGCTCCATCGGGGGCCTGGCCTTGGCTAGTGAGACTGCAACTTGGGGGGCTGCCTCTGTGCGGGGGCGTCCTGGTGGCAGCGTCCTGGGTGCTCACGGCTGCACACTGCTTCGCCGGGTACGTCGAGATCCAAGGCATCTGCTCAGCAGGGCTACCCAATCTGATGGGAGTCTAAGCACCCATGGGCCAAAGCACAGCAGGTCTCTGCTGCCCCCTAGCGGGAGCTGGCTCCCAATCTCGGGCCTCAAAATGCCGGTTGCGGAGGTGGGGGCGAGGTGGATACCAGGGTAGGAGGGTATCACACTGCATTTTCCCACTGTGGGGATCTACCCTTTCCCGGGTCCCCCTTTCTGCCCCTAGGGTCACAACAGCCACACTTACAGGCTCACTGGACGGTGTGGGTGCATGAGGGGCTGGGCCTCCGAGGGGGCCTCAAACCACCTCTGTCCCTGATGCATGTCACCCACTACTTGCGCTGCAGTGCCTCAAATGAGCTTCTATGGACTGTGATGCTAGCTGAGGGGCCCCAGGGGGAGCAAGCAGAAGAAGTGCAGGTGAACCGCATCTTGCCCCACCCTAAGGTGAGAAGACACTCCCTGTGTCCTCAGAGCTGGGAACAGTACCCCAAACCCTCTTTCTTGACCTTGAACTGACATCTGCTTTCTAGTTTGACCCGCAGACTTTTCATAATGACCTGGCGTTGGTACAGCTGTGGACGCCCGTGAGCCCAGAGGGGCCTGCGCGCCCCATTTGCCTACCCCAGCGTTCTCGGGAGCCTCCTGCCGGCACCCCTTGCTCCATTGCAGGCTGGGGGGCTCTCTTTGAAGGTATTGCCAGCTAGGGCCTATATAAGCTAGCTGCAAGCGGTAGTGAAGAACCAGTGGGGGAGGGGTTGGGGGTGAGGGTGGGGGTGGTGGACGTAAGCTGAAGAGGTGAAGTTTGGAGAGGTTAGAATGATGTTCCATCGCACAAACCGGCAGGAATCAAAGAGGGCAAATAAGAGGAGGTCTCGAGGCGCAGCCTCCGCCTTCCAAACCCGGGCCCCCTACATTCTTTCCTATAGATGGGCCTGAGTCTGAGGCGGTGAGGGAGGCCCGCGTTCCGCTGCTCAGTGCAGACACCTGTCAAAAGGCCCTGGGGCCTGGGCTGCGTCCCAGCACCATGCTCTGCGCTGGTTACCTGGCAGGGGGCATCGACTCATGCCAGGTATGAACTAAAACTGACAGGAGGCCCTGGATGCATTGGTCCCCTTGGGAAGATAACCCTGTTGTCTCTGGGGCCTAGCTGAAAGCTCCTACCAACCGCTAAATCTTCCTAAATAAAATGGAAACAAGTAGTAACCACAGACGCGGTCAGAGCCGCCTTCCCTACCAGGTACTAGGCAGGTATAATTCAGAGAGATGATGAATGCATTGTTCTCTGTTGGCTCTGTCCCTTAGGGCGACTCCGGGGGCCCTTTAACCTGTTCTGAGCCCGGCCCGCGCCCCAGAGAGGTCCTCTTTGGAGTCACTTCTTGGGGAGATGGCTGTGGGGAACCAGGGAAGCCTGGAGTCTACACCCGTGTAGCCGTGTTCAAAGACTGGCTGCAGGAGCAGATGAGTGGTGAGCATCCTCCAACCAGTGGTCCCTCGAACAGGTCTGGGCAAGTCGGTTTCCATCCCGCTACTCTGGTCTCTGTGGAGGAGCTGCGGACGGGTGGTTTGTAGACCCACATACTAGGGGTGATCTGGCATTTGCTTGCAGCGGGCCCCTCCACTCGCGAGCCTAGCTGCAGAGAACTTCTAAATTGGAACGCTCGGGAAGAGGAGGCGTTCACGGACGCCCTGGGCCTCTGTGCCTTCTATGCGAGCCAATGCCTAGGGTCCGAGAGCTCCTGTGCGCGCCTAGCGCTCCAACAGTGTCTGCAGCGCCGGCGGCGGTGCGGTCAGTCCGGTTCTCCCTGGACAGGTGGGGGAGGGGGAGGGGGTAAAGGGGGCGAGGGGGTAAGGATGTTGGAGGGTAGGGAGTGGGAGATAGGAGGGTCGGGCCCCACCACTGGGGCGGCCGCTTACACCTCTGAACCGCTCGCAGAGCTGCGGTCACTGGCGCACACGCTGCTCGGCTTGCTGCGGGGCGCACAGGAGCTGCTGGGTCACCGGCCAGGTCTGCGGCGTGGAGTCCCCGCACCCGCTCGCTCCGCTCCATCGCCCCAAGAGCTACCCGGTCACAATGCTCACGAACAGCGGTTATACTCAGGTATTCTGAGTGCCCCAGCCAGGCCTAGACCCCAGAGTCGCGGAGTCACATATCCTCTCCAAGGGGTGCCCACTAACTCTGTGGTCTCCTCCAGGATCCCAAGTTGCAGGAACCTGGTTCCAGAAGCCAAAGCCGGAGCGGCGCGCGGAAACGAAGGGTAATGTCGCCCCCTGCCGGCCTGCTGGAGGGGAGCGGCCTAGAGGCTGTTTCTAGAGAGGTGTTGGGATTGTCTGCTAGAAAATTCCAAAAGAACACAGAAGACCCGTGTTCACTCCCTCCCTTTCAAGAAAACAGATTCCTTTTAAAGGAGACATGTGGCACCGAGCCCTTGTTGGTGTCAGGTGGAAGCATTCTGTCTTACATGATCACGAAACCTCTACCAGCCTCAGTTTCCCATCTAGAGCACCCAGAGGATCCCTGGGATATCCCTCTGCTGTCAGTTTTTTCATAGTCTGGGGATCTCTCCTTCTTGCAGGCTGCCCTGGGCTGGAGCCTCTGCAGCAGAAGTTGGCAGCTATTCAGCGAGCCCATGATTGGATCCTACAGATCCCAGCTGAACACTTGGCCATGAACTTTCACGAGGTAGGTCCCCAGGCTGCCCAGGCTCCTTCACAATAGCCTGTAAAAGCCGACTTGACTGGAGCTCCCTGTAAGGAAGAGGGGGGGGAATGGGGGGCGGAATCCCCCTTTTGCGGGGGTGGGGTGGGGTGAGCTAGGATAACAGGTGGCTACGAAGATGGGAGGAAGAGAGAGGTAAGAGCAGATGGACTCATTAGGGTAGTCACCTGATCAAGAAATTAGATGGACTGCCGGGAGAGGAAGGGGGCCAGGCAAGGGTCTAAGTAGGTTCAAAGCTCCAAGGGAACAACCCCCAGGTCAAAAACCCTCAGGAGTGTTTTCAATGTCCTAATCCCCTCCCTCTGCAGGTGTTGGCAGATCTGGGCTCTAAGACACTGACAGGACTCTTCAGAGCTTGGATGAGGGCCAGCTTGGGGGACCAGCATGTGGTCTTCAGTGGCTTGGTGGGCTTGGAACCTTCTACACTGGCTCACAGTCTCCCCCGGCTACTGGTACAGGCCCTGAAGGCCTTCCGCTCAGCTTTCCTGACAGGAGAGCCCCAAACACCCTGGATAGGTGCAGAACAAGGACAGAGGCTGGGAAAGGAGCACCAAGACCAACGCCAGCCTCCTGTTCCCTGACCCAGACAACCCTGTGGTGGTCACACTGTCCTGGGGGCTAAAGAGGTTGTGTGAGATTTAACCAAGTCTCTCTATTCCAGTTGATCTTTTTTGTGCGGATAGAGTGGGAATCCTGGACCTCACGTGGCTCCCTAAAAATGTCACCAGACACTTTAATAAATGTTATTTATACTCTACATAAAATCTGGGGCTTTATTTGGAATGGGAAGGGGCAGGGGCCAACCTCCAGAAGCAGTTAACACCACAAAGGAGCTGGAAGGAGCCAGAAGTGGTGG
Organism: Arvicanthis niloticus; assembly: GCF_011762505.2. Classification (NCBI taxonomy): domain Eukaryota; kingdom Metazoa; phylum Chordata; class Mammalia; order Rodentia; family Muridae; genus Arvicanthis; species Arvicanthis niloticus. The sequence goes on along the minus strand of NC_047674.1, from coordinate 17,917,702 downwards.
CTCATGCTTGTGGTGCTAGCATTCTGGAGAGCCATGTAGGACTGCAATGAGTTTGGAGCTAACATGAGCTACATAGTGAGCTCTAGGCTATCCTGGGCTACAAAGTAAGACAACAGAGAGAGAGAGAGAGAGAGAGAGAGAGAGAGAGAGAGAGAGAGAGAGAGAGAGAGAGAGAGAAAACCAGGGACTGGAAGAGATTGCTCAGTGGGTAACGTGCTCGAGCATATGGATCTGAGTTCAGGTCCTCAGCACCCAGGTAAAAACCACGGGGACAGCAGCACACCTGTAAACTGGAGCCCTGGCTAAGAAGCAGGGCAGTGGGCAGCAGACAGATCTCAGGAGTTCAGTGGCCATTCTCGCTGCTCCAAGCGATGCCCAGATTCAGTGAAGAGGCCCTGTCTTGAAAGCTAAGGTGGAGGAGTTCACCTGGATCCCAGGAGCTGCAGCTCCAGAGCCTCGGGTCTTCTGTGGCTTTCCTTGTTTCCCTCTCTCTTCTGAAAACATGGCCGCTGGTGTGGCTGTCTCAGGGTGGTCAGTGACATGCAAGGCATTTGGTATGAAGTCAGCCGTTCAAAGGGAGAGAAGAGAGAGGCTGGGCTCATCTGCCTGATGAGGACCCACACCATCCTGGAGGTGAGCAGGAAGATTCAGCAGCTGACATGGCCAAACCTATGACCAGACCCTGCAGACCAGGACTGCCAGTCTGCCCTCTATCATGCAACCTATGAGACCAGACCGATGACAGCAAGAAGGAGGCCCTGAGGTTCAGCTCTTGTGTCTCTAAGAGAAGCCCCTGCACCCTCACATAAGAGAAAAATGACCAATGTCAGCTCCAAAGATGCCATCGGGAAGCTGCCGAGGTCCAGCATGAGGTACAAAGAGCTCAAAAACCACTGTGCCTTGGCAAACGAAGGTGACAGTACTGTCATCTCCCTGGAGGACAAGCCTTTATGAGCCACTTCCATCTGCTTAGAGCAAAGAACAGGCTCAGACTTGTCAGTGTGTGCTGCAGCCAGCTCCTCTCTTGCCAGACCCAATGGGCATTCACCCCATTGTCAGTGTCCCTGACACCTAGATGGCCTCCTCCTTGCATTTCTGACGGTTCTGGCTTTCTGATTCCCTTAGCAGATCACGGTGCCCAGGCACCCAGTTTGAAGATGGAGTGTATACTTTTAAGCACACTCTTAGACCAGTGTATCCCTAGTACTGACTTCTAGCCACAGTCATTACAATGGACATGTCTAACTCTGTGTGCAAACGACCCCTCCTTGCCCCAGTGGATCCCTTTCCCTTTTCCCTTGGTTTGCACTATTCATAGACACAGGAACGGTGAGGGGACTTCAGTTCAAATGAAAGAAAGAAAAGAAATGGGCTGCTGAGATGGCTTAGCAGGTAAAGGCATCTGCTGCCAAGCCTTGTGTTGATCTGAGTTTGATCACTGGGATCCCACAGTAAAAGGAAATAAATTACTTCCTTCAAGTTTCCTCTGACTTCTGCACATACCATGAACTGAGCAGACACACAATGAATAGATGGAAGGATAGGGTTTTTATTTATTTATTTATTTATTTATTTATATTTATTACTTTTCAGTTTTTTGAGACATGGTTTCTCTGTGTAACATCCTGGCTGTCTTGGAACTCACTATGTAACCCAGGCTGGCCGTGAACTACAGAAATCCACCCTGCTAAGATTAAAGGTGTGCACCGCCATACCCAGCCTAAATGTAATATTTTTAAAGACAGGGAAAAAAATATACAAGTACAGGTAGAGCCCTTGCAGGACGGCTCAACAGGTAACAGTTGCCTGCTGTACAAACCTGAGTTTAATTCAGAACCCTCTGTAGAGAGAAGCAACTGTGACAGGTGCACACACATGGTTCACACACACACACACACACACACACACACACACACACTAATATTAGATAGAAATGTAAAAACAGATAAGACGGTGAACAATTGACTTTGATCTCCACAGACCCACATACGAACACAGACACACATGTACACACACCATACACATATACACATGCACAAAAGGAGCTGGAGGCAGGGTAGCTGGTAACATGTCTTGTACTGCCCAAATGACAGCAACTGGCCTATGTGTCACCACTCTATCCATGGCTACCAGTATGCTACACACACACACACACACACACACACACACACACACACCATTTGTCCCCCAGCCTCAGCCACACTACCCTACCAGGCCCCACCCTACCAACTATCTTTGACAATCCCTGCCTGGGATCCTTGCATTCTGCCCTTAGGCTCCTGCCCTAGCTGGCAAACCCCAGCCCCCTCATCACCAGCCTTCAAGTATCAGATTGCATTTCCGGCCTCTTCTGTCCAAACCCCTAAACCACCAGCACCTGTTGCCTGTCTCATTCCACAGCCAGCAGGCTGAAGGGAAGACATAAACCCCAGTCAGTCAGAAGTGGGGGATGGCAGGGCCTGTGCTCACACTGGGGCTGCTGGCTGCCCTTGTTGTGTGTGGTAAGGGTGGACATGACTCCTTCCTGGGGGCCTTCTATGCCTACCTGGGCCCCCCTCCGCATGGTGCCGACCCTAACATTATGCCTAATTCCCACTCCCACTCTGCCTAGTTATCCCTCTCTCTCAGGGAAAAGCTGGCTTTTCTCTGCTCTCCGCAGCCCAGGGCTGGCCCAGCAGAACCTCAGGGAAGCCTCCTTCCTAGGTCCAATGACCTGCACCCTGTTCCTCTCCCCAGCCCTCCCAGGCAGTCAGGCCCTGAATGAGGAACAAAGGCTGATCCAGCACCTCTTCAAGGAAAAGGGCTATAACAAAGAACTCCGGCCAGTGGCTCAAAAGGAGGACAAAGTGGATGTCGCCCTAAGTCTCACCCTCTCCAACCTCATCTCCCTGGTGAGTGGACCTTTGTGGGATAGCCTGGGCTGGGGAGAGGAAGGCAAGAAGGGACAATTGCTCAAAGGCCCCTGGCTAGCTCCTCTTCTGGGAGACAGGTATGATTCTTCTCTATGCCAGATAGTGCCATGGGCCTACAGCCACCCAAAGGTATCAGCTCTGCCTGCCACTGTCAAGCTATCGCTGTGCTCCCCCAGGGCCATGTCAGCGGCCTCTGCCTTTCACTGTGTAGTCTGCTGACTCACCTCGGTCCGTTGCTCTAGCAGGCTTTGGCTCTTCCAGCTACCATGGTCTCTGGGAACCAGACAGATTAGATTCTGATGGCTGAGTTTGGGTGAAAGGTGGTCGGGAGCCTTTGGATACAACCTTCTTGTTTGATTACAGAAAGAAGTGGAGGAGACCCTCACCACCAACGTGTGGATAGATCACGTAAGGACGCCGTGCCAAAGGCTCCAGGCCCCTTGTGCTCACTTAGGCTAAGGATCCACAAGCTCCTGGGCACACTCCTTTGTGGGAGCTTGACTACAGGGAGCCCAGCTGCCCTTCTCCACTAAGGCCCCTGCTAGCTCCCAGGACATGTCCTAGAAGACTGGGGTTCCTTTGTGCTAAAATTGCCTCTCTGTCCTGATTTGACTTGTTGTTTTGATTCAGGGTTCTCTGGCCCTGTTTCCCTGGCTGACCTAGAACTTATGACATAAACCAGGCTGGCCTAGAACTTGTGACACAGACCAGGCTGGCCTTGAACTCACAGAGATTCATTTGCATCTGCCTTCCAAGGGATGGGACTAAAGGTGGGATTGAAGCACTGAGAAACCAGCCCCTGTTTGCCTTAGAAGTCACTCTTCTAATGAAAATATCACAACTGATAGAGGTTCATGACTTAGAAACAAGCCAGTCCAGCTTGGAAATTGTGCCACTTAGTGGTGTAATATATGTCCTACACTATTGTCCATGGCAGGTTACCTTGTTCTTACCCATCTCCTCCAAATCTCTTTTGTCCCAACTCAGGCTTTGTTCAGACTTCCCTAGAGAACTGGGGACCACTGGGAGGGTGGCCAGTGGCAAGACCCACTCTGATGTCCTTTTTGGACCTCTAGGCCTGGATGGACAGCCGGCTCCAGTGGAAAGCCAATGACTTTGGGAACATCACTATCCTGCGCCTGCCCTCTGACATGGTGTGGCTACCAGAGATTGTACTGGAGAACAAGTTGAGAGGAGCCCTCCCAGACCCCTTCTCCCACCTCATTCTGCTTCCCTTCCTTATGGCCCTCAGCCTGCACCTCCAGGCCTGCCTGCCCACCTTCCTCTCCTACCTCCTCTGGTCCTGCTGGTTCCTGGCCAGCCAGGGCACACAGTGATTATGGTCTCCATCCCACAGCAATGACGCCTCATTCCAGATTTCTTATGCCTGCAATGTGCTTGTTGATGACGCGGGTCATGTGACCTGGCTGCCACCCGCCATCTTCCGCTCCTCCTGCCCTATCTCGGTCACCTACTTCCCTTTCGATTGGCAGAACTGCTCACTCAAATTCACGTAAGTCCACCTGAATGTCTCTCAGTCCAGAGCACCCAGCCAGAGACTGGAAGGGATGAACTAAATGTTCTCAGGCAGAGGCCTTGGTCCCATGCTGAGCAGAAACACCTCAGACCATTGCTAGCCCTTTCCCCTGTGCTACCACCTCCTGCCCTCAGAAGCCCCATCCAGAGACTTATGGCCACTGCTCTCTCCAGTTCACTCAAGTATACAGCCAAGGAGATCACACTCAATCTGAAGCAGGAGAAGGAAGACAACCGCACCTACCCCATCGAGTGGATCATCATTGATCCTGAGAGTTTCACAGGTACTTCAGAAGTCACGGTGGAGGGGCCCCGAAGACTCACACATCTCTGGAAGTTCACTTGCACACAACACACCAGCACCTCATACACTCACAGCTGGGGCAACTGACACACATACAAGGAAGGACAGGCATGTAGCCATAGCCTACACACCTACAGTTACTGATCCTAAGAGACTCCAGAGCAAAGCTGAAGGAAACAGGGACCCCTCATCACAGACACCCAACACACACTCAGCAGATTCTTGCAAGTATGGCAGTGTCTCTGGGGATAGATGTAGCTGATGGAGCTGGGATAGACCTTCTGAGGCCTAGAGAGACTGAGGGTGTTGCTGGCGGGGGCGGGGGGGTGGTTATGGATGGATGGATGCCATCATCAACCCCACCTGTGACTAGCTCGGCTCTGTGGGGCTCCCTGTTCAACCCTGTCCAGAAGAAGAACCAGGGCCTTCTGGTTTCAGGGCTGGGATATCCTTGATGAGTATATTACACTATCTAATGTTCTCCTGGAGATCTAGACCAAGGAATGACAGCCAAGAACTGTCATTACAACTTTGGTTTTTAACTTAGAAGACAAACTCAAAATGGCATGGTAACACACATGCCTGTCATATCAGCCCTTGGACAGCAGAAACAGAAGAGCTGCCCCAATTTCAAAGCCAGCCTAATCTACACAGGGGGTTTCCGGCCATTAAGGGCTATACACCAAGACCCTGTTCCAAAAAACTAACAAAACAGGGTTGGTGAGGTGACTCAGCAAGTAAAGCTGAGGCCATGAGTTCAATTCCTGGACCCCCTACAGTTGACGATAAGTTATCCCCTACTCTACACACACACACCACACACACACACACACACACACACACACACTCCTAACAAAACAAAACAAAAAAAAAGAAAAGAAGTATAGCGGTGCATACCTGTAATCCCAGTACTCCAGAGGCTAATGTAGGAGGATCGTGAGTTCAAAGACAGCCTTGACTGTCTTTGACATAGTGCTATCAGCCTTCACTGCAAACTCAAGGACCCAGAGACTTTGTTTTAGTTTTTTAAAGTAGTATATTTTATTTGCTCTCTGTGTGTGTGTGTGTGCGCGTGTGCGTATGTGCGCACACGTGTACCATACATAGCTCATGAGTCCAAAGGACAATTTGCATTAGTCAGTTCTCTTCTTCCCAGAGACTGAACTCAGGGCATCAGACTTGGCAGACACCGTCTGTCTCATGGAGCATCTCACCCGCTCCAGACAGTGATTTAAATCCTCTCTCTTTAATTCTCATGCAACCTACTTTTGATTTGTTATAGCTTTCTTTTTAATATTTACCATTTATTTTAAGTATCTGGGTGTTTTGTCTGCATGTATGTCTTGCATATAAGAAGGAAGAGGGCATAGGACTACATGGGACTACATGGAACTACATGTATAGGATGATAGTTACATATGTTTGTGAGTGGCCATGTGGGGGCTGGGAATTGAACCCAAAACTTCTGGAAGGGCAGCCAGTGCTCGTAACTGCTAAGCCATTTCTCCAGCCTCTTGTGATAGCTTTTAAGCCAAAACATATTCCTTATTTGAACCCTGTATGGCTTCAGCTTCTGTCTTTTTCCAAGGAGAGAAAGAAACAATAAACAAACAAAGAAAGAAAGAACCTTCCAGAAAAAGTTACAGAGACAACCTTCTTCCTCAAAGACAGACCCCACAGATGGACCCCACAGTACCCAACATTCCTCCACGCCTCAGCTGCCTCTGACAGCACTCTGACCCGCTTTGCTCCATCTCAGACCCTCATCCTGTCCCAAGGCTCTTAGCCTTACAGTTTCCCTTCTCCAGCTTGATCCTGAGCTGTCCTTGTACCTCCCTCAGAGAACGGTGAGTGGGAGATAGTGCACCGGGCAGCCAAGCTCAATGTGGACCCCAGTGTCCCAATAGACAGCACCAACCACCAAGATGTCACCTTCTACCTCATCATCCGTCGCAAGCCGCTTTTCTACATCATCAACATCCTGGTACCCTGTGTCCTCATCTCCTTCATGATCAACCTGGTCTTCTACCTGCCAGGCGACTGTGAGCCTCATGCCCCACTCTCTGGCTGCCTGCCAGCCTCTCCCAAGGCCACCTAGCACAGGTGTTCCCAGTCCTGCCCCTGCTCTTCACGGTGAAGGGAGAAATGACCATGGATGACATTGTGTATAAGAACTCAGGAAGGAATGGCAGGCAGGCCTAGCTGGTCTTTGGGTTAGGAACTGCATGCTAGGGTTCTAGCAGGATGCCTGAGAGCTTTCTGAGTGGCAGGGGCTGGGGGCCCATAACAGTTAGTGTTGATACTTAACCAGTGCTATACTTACAATGTTTTGAGAAAGAGGCAGGGAGTTTGAGCTCAGGCTGCTTGCTCAGATCACTCACCTAGTAAGCTGTGGAGTCAGGATTTAAAGCTAGACACAGGATGCCATACCCTATGATATGTATCATGACATTGTGAACACTGGTGGCAGAGTCCACTTTAGGGGGACCTTGTGAACTCCAAGTATGAGCTTCCAGCTAGGTCTGTCTCTCCAGGTGGAGAGAAGACCTCAGTGGCCATCTCAGTGCTCCTGGCCCAATCTGTATTCCTCTTGCTTATCTCCAAGAGGTTGCCGGCCACATCCATGGCCATCCCCTTGGTAGGCAAGTGAGTATATATAGCCCTGCCCATGCCCAGCCCTGCCCATGCCTCTGCCCTGCCCATGCCTCTGCCCTCAGTCCCCATCTCCAGGCACAGTGTGTGTCCTCAGGTTCCTGCTTTTCGGCATGGTCCTTGTCACCATGGTTGTGGTGATATGCGTCGTCGTCCTCAACATCCACTTCCGAACGCCCAGCACCCACGTGCTGTCCGAGGGAGTCAAGAAGGTGAGCTTTTGACTAAAGACAGAAACCAAGCCCTGGCCAGGAGGATCTGTGAGCGTGATGGGTGTGCTCAAAAGCACCAGGCTCAGAATCACTGGTCCTGTTGCTCAGAGTGGGGACCTGGGTTAGATGGTCAGCTCCAGGAAACTTTAAAACAATCGGGAGCGGGTTAGATGGCTCAGTGGGTTGGAGCACTTGCCACCAAGCTTGACCACCTGACTTTGATCCCCATGACCCAGGTGGTATAAGGGGAGGACCAACTCCTGCAGGATGCCACCTGCCTCCTCCACAAGAGCACTGTGTACACCTGCACACATATATGCCCACATACATGTGTACATGAATAAATATAATTTTAATATTGAAACAAAATTTAAAAGTAAGCAAGTGAGGAAACAGGGGACAGGGTGTTTGGGACAAGACGATCTGCGCTCTAAAACACTGCGGGCCAACAGGTTTTTCTGGAACAAATCATCTTCTGGATGGAGATTTTCTAGCCCTTTAATGGTGTTTGACTTTAATTGATTGAAAGAAGAGCCCAACATTTGGGCTTTTATTCATTTGTTTGAGGTAGGATCTTACGATATAACTCATAAAAAAGACAGGGCATGGGAACATAGCTGGTACGGTGCTCACCTAACATATACAAAATCCAATACTGAGTGTGAGCTCGGCTTGATCCTAGTGGGAGGATCAGAAGTTCAAGGTTAACCTCTGCTACATAGTGAGTTCTGGGCTAACCTTGTATATAATCGACCCTGTCTCAAAGAAAGGAAAAAAAAAGTAAGAGAGAGAGAGTGAGAGAGAGAGTGAGAGAGAGAGAGAGAGAGTGTTAGGGAGCAGGGAGGGAGAGGGGAAGAAAGAAAGGAAGGAAGGAAGAAAAGGAAAAGAAGGAGGGAGAATGAATCCCGGGCAGAAGGAGGCTGGAGTGTGCATCAGTGAATCAATGATAAAACATATGTTCAAACTCTTAATTCTCCTGCCTCAGCCTTCTGAATTCTCGGATTAAAGGCATGCACTCCCATTCCTCAGCTTCTTTTTGTTCTTAGGATTTCTTTTCAGTGACTTAGGTCTGCTGTTGCTCTAAGAAATGAGGGAACATTGAAAGCATGTTAAATCAGTCAGTGGGGAATCTGGGAAACAGACAATGGGGTCAGCGTGGGAGTGATCCATATGGTAACTAGGGTACTCAGAATGCATTTGTGAAATGGCCCGTCATCTTGTGTCCCCTTGACTGCTAAAGCTCTTCCTGGAGACCCTGCCCAAGCTCCTGCACATGTCCCGCCCAGCAGAGGAAGACCCCGGTCCCAGGGCTCTCATCCGGAGAAGCAGCTCTCTGGGATACATCTCCAAGGCAGAGGAGTATTTCTCACTTAAGTCCCGCAGTGACCTCATGTTTGAGAAGCAATCAGAGCGACATGGGCTGGCCCGGCGCCTCACCACAGCCCGTGAGTTCTGGTAGCCTTGGAGCTTGGTCCATGTGTAGGAGGAGGGCAGGGGGAGACATCACGCCTGCCCCTGGCCTGTGTCCACAGGCAGGCCACCAGCAAGCTCTGAGCAGATCCAACAGGAGCTCTTCAGTGAGATAAAGCCAGCTGTGGATGGGGCAAACTTCATCGTCAACCACATGAGGAACCAGAACAGTTACAATGAGGTGAGTGACCTGAGCTCACCATGGAATCATGTGAACCATGTTCAAGCAGACAAGTGACCAAGTGAATTCTGTCTTCCCATCATATGCATATGTCCACTTAGATGAAGAGCATGGTGGGTAAGGGCCCATTGGCGTACATTCTCCCAGGAAGGCAGAATTCCTTCATATAAACCCACAGTATCACACTGGGCCAGACTCAGGGGTACACACAGACAGACAGCCCTACAGGACCAGGACAAATTTTAAGTACACCTTAGGGTCTGTTCTTTCTGCTCAGATACTCCAGAGAGCACCTACTTATTATATTTACTTATTTTTATATATTATACATAAATATGTATATTATATATTTATTATAGTATAAAACAAATATATAATATATAAATATATTATAAAATAAGAATTAATAAATATATAATTTTCAATATTATATGGTACATTTTATATATAATTATATCTTATATTTGCATTATATATATTTATTTATTTATTTATTTATTTATAATCTTTGTTTTATTGTTATGTTACGTTTGTGATTCTAGGCATTAGACTCAGGGCCTATGTACGCTAGGAAAGCACTATACTAGTAGGCTACACCTCAAGCCCAGACCTTTCAAAGACATCCATACTGGGTTGTCTATTCTTAGGCTACTCTTTAACTGTTCTCCATTGTATCTGCCTATTCACACGTGGCTAGAAGCATCCCTGAATGGCTTGGGCCCCTACTAGGAGTAATGGTATCCTGTCCTGACCCGCCCTACTGATATAAGCCTGAGGTGGCCCAAACAGACACATACAAACCGAGCCTATATGCCTCCATTTCTGGGCCCTAGCTTAGGGGTGTAAGCCTGCAGTCTGAAGACCTCCCTCACCCTATGGTGTCTTGACCCTACTTATAGGAGAAGGACAACTGGAACCAGGTGGCCCGCATAGTGGACCGTCTCTGCCTGTTTGTGGTGACACCCATCATGGTGGTGGGCACAGTCTGGATCTTCCTGCAGGGTGTCTACAACCAGCCCCCAACCCGGCCTTTCCCTGGGGACTCCTTCTCCTATAAGGAAAAGGATAAGCGCTTCATCTAGAGCAGGTATGTGTAAACACTCAGGCGGACAGCAGTCTGAACACAGCACTTAGTTCCTGTCCTTGAGCTTGTGCCTAGCTGGTGCTGTGTGTCTGGGCTGAGGTCATGGTTGCTCACTCCCAGGAGCAATTTCCTTCTAAATAAAGGAGGGAGACACTTGAGATGGGCTGAGAGCAGACATGGTGGGGAGGGAGACATGGGGTTATCGGGAGAAGCATGGGGCTTGCTCAGGGGCCAGGGAGGTGACATTGGGACTGGCTTCCTGGGAAGAAGCACACTGTGAGGGGTCCCTCAGCCTAAGCTGTTCCTCTGCCTCGCTCTCTTCCAGAGCAGGTCAGAATCTGAACTAACTGTCTCCTTGCCTTCCTTCCCTTACCCACCTGGATTCCAGAGAGGGTGACTCCTCTCCATTCCCCAGGGAAGGAGGTTTTCTAGGATGGTGGACTGTCCAGGTTGTCATCTATCAGCCCCTGATTCCTTGGTCATTCTGTCTGGGTCCTTCTGAGAAGTGTGGGACTGGCGTGGAAGGATCATGCTTGACGTCAGTACAAGGCCCATCAGTGTGAGTCACACACATCCTAGAACACCAGGACCCAGCCCCTCTAATGTACCCCCACTCCAAGCCCCTCCCTCCTAGCCCCAGGCTCTCCAAAGCAGGGCTGCCTAGAAATATTTGAGGTGCACTTGTGATAAAGATTACCCATCATTCATCTGAAGTTCAAATTTAATGTGTACTCAGTTTTCTTATTGAGTCTGGTCTTCAACCCTATCCTAGAAGAAGGGGCACTCAGAGCTATCCTGAGTCCCATTAAGGGACAGGAGCAAGAAGACTAGGCCTCAGTGTAGCCTGAAAAACCCACCTCTCAATTCACATCTTGAGACAGCCCCTGCTGTACCTGCCAGTTCAGAGTAACAAATAGAATGAAGTAGAGATGATGCTATGTTTCTTCAAAGAACAGCTTCTAAGATGGCTGCTCCTGCTAGGTGATGGCACACACCTATAACCCCAGCACTTAGGAAGCTGGGGAAACCAGCCTGGGCTATACACAACATACACACACACACACACACACACACACACACACACGGCATACACACACACCGTAGGCATGCACACATGAACACTGTGGCCTCTCCCTTCTACTCTCCCACTCTTTGGAAGCCAGCCACACTGCTGAGACTCTGCAGAAGGGTCCACCGAACAAGAGCCACAAGGGCAGGTAAACTTGAAAGGGTCCTTCTCCCCGGTGGGACCTCTAGATGAGAGCTGTTCAGGATCCTCAAAAACTGTCGGGGATGATAAACGTGTTTGGGAGCAGAGGGTTTGTGGTGATTGGCTTCACTCACCATATGATCTTGAGGGACCCACCACTCCTATTGTAGTCTCTTATGACGTCAGGAGTGGAGCCCACAGGGCTGTGCATGAGACAAAAGCATTCTCAGCAGTTAGCTGCACCCCAACACTTGACTTCAGTCTCTTACATACACAGTGAGCCTGCACACAGGTTGTTGCTAACATTGAATTTGCTCACTGGGCTTAAGGTACTTGTTTGTGTTCTAGAAACTTAGGGTGTAACTTAATTTTTTTTTTCAAATCCTGGTTTCAATAATGGTTCTTAAATGCTTCAACCTCCCTTGTAGCCCACCACCTACCAGAGATAGTGGGACAGAAAGGGTACTGGGACAGGGGAGGGTGGAGGAGGTGAACCTATTTAGAAAGGTTCTTTGGAGCAAATCCCATCTGTGTTATCTGGCAATTTGTTGGGAGCTGACTTTAGCAGAAAGCGGCTATCAGCTTTGTAGCCATCCCAAGCCATATACCCTGACATGAGACTTGTTTTTCAACAGCCTATAACAGCTGAAGCACACTCTGATATCCCACATATTTTGTGTTGCTGTTTACTGCCCCCAGCTGCAAGGCACACGTGGTATCCATGCCTGCAAGGCATGCAGTTCACGTGCTGTCCACGTGCTATCCACGCCATACATGCTTGTAAGGCGCACGTGGTATCCAAGCCTGCAAGGTGCACGGTGCACGTGCTATCCACACTATAGACGCCTATAAGGCTTAAGTCATATCCACACCTGCAAGGCACGTGGTATCCATGCACCTACAAGGCACGTGAAAAGCCTATAAATACCCCAGATTTCCCTTCAATAAAAAGAATACAGGAAGACAATGAGAGAGACAATAAATGAGAGAGACACACAATAAACGAGACTTGATCAGAACCTCTGTCTTGTCTCTATTCCTTGCTTCACTTGCCCCACACTCTCTCTCGCTAGACCCGGACCTGAGGAACAGAGTGGGCCGTTACAGTTTGGCCGCCCAACGTGAGGCTCCAGTAACCGCTACAGCAATTCACACAGGTTCAGTTCACAGGTTTGCAGGCAGAGGCAGCTTGATCCACTGAAAACCATTTCAAGGATACACCAGCACCAGCAGTCCAGTTCAGTAGAGTTGGGTTAGCAACAGTGGTGACACAGAGAGAGCCAGGCCTCAGCCTCTGCTCCAGTCAGCAGGAGGGACCAGGAGATGTTCCTGGCTGAGCCTTTCTCGTGGAAGCAAAGATCAGTGAAGCCATGAGACCCATAAGCATTGCACAGCTATCTCTATAAGAAAGCCAAGCTCACCCGCCACCCACCGTCACTGTCCATTGAGTCTTATTTATACCCTCCAAACATCATGTGTTCTCCACGGGTCTTGCCTCAGGACATGCATCTGTCTCACTGACATACTTCTGCCAATCGGCCCAAGTCCAAGGGAGTGGCAAGAAGCTGAGGCACACCACCAGAAGTTTTTTGGTGCATTTCTCTCTAGGGAGTCCCAATAAATACAGCTCGACTACAAAATGTGAGGTGGACCAAAACATGCATGTTGTTAGCAAAGAATCCTTCATCATGTGTCTTTTCACATGCTTGCTTTAGCAGAACAACCTTTCACCTGTGTCTGCTTCAGCAAAACGTTCCTTCACATGTTTTGCCCCTGCAAAACACCAGCCAACACAACTGACTTTCCAAAGAACCCTTAAGTTTCCACTTCATCAGGCTACCCCAAGGGGGAGTTCTTACCATGGACCTCATTCGTGGGTCTGGTTTGCAGGACATGAGACAGTGGTTTGTGCCCAGCACTCCTGCATCCCAGCCTAGTACTGTGGCAGAGAGGAACCAAGAACAGGGGCCAGTGGCCCAAGTATTCACTTCCTTGTTGTACAGTAAGGGTTTCGAGGCTTAAACTATTTTCTTGGAGAACAGTGGTGATATCGTTTGGTACTGACAGTAGCAGGTAAGCTTTTGAATCTTGAGATGTGACTGAGAAGAAGGAAAACCCATTTCAACCCAAAACGAACCCTAGCTACATCTAGAGTGAACTGTCTACAAATGCAAGGTGAAGCTCCAGAGAAGCAGGGAGTCCAGGACTCCCCAGATTCACCCAGTCACCCTGATACACAAGAGCTGGGAGAGGGCTTCATCTGCATTGCTAGCTGCTTCTCTCTGCCACTCAGGCACTCCCGGAATCCTGTCAGATAGCACTGCGGCTGGCAGCAGGTCCCTCCTCATCCCAGTTGAGGAGACTGTGGACTCTCCAGAGGCGACAACCCCCAATTGCCACACCCAACCAAGAGTGCCTTTTGCGCATCTCATCGGCATCAAGGGTGCTGTCAGGACTGGTCCTCTATGGTTGAATTGGAGCCCCATCTCCTTTTGGGCTCTGATGTCACGTTCACAAACAGCTTCCCAATAGGATAACCTATACTCCCCAGTCCAATACTGCTGCCCATCTTCTCAATGGGTAGCACACTAGTTGAGTGAACTGTGCTTCAAGGACAAAATGCGATGAGCCGTAGCCACAGCTTAAGCAAGCAGATGTCCTGTCTTCCACATAGTAAGACGTTAGAGATGGTGATGGCTGTTGCACTGGCTCAGTTGTAGGAAGAAAGAAAGAAAGAAAGAAAGAGAGAGAGAGAGAGAGAGAGAGAGAGAGAGAGAGAGAGAGAGAGAGAACTGACTCCCACATCTTATTGGCAGTCTTACTCCTGTTGGCTGGCTCAAGTTAGCAGCTGGCTGCCTCAGTTCCATACTTTACATCTATATCCTAGTAGGAAAGTGGCCTACCATTTATTGCCCCTTTTATCATGAAGCAAAGCTTTCCCACAAGTTCAGTTTGTGGAGCAACTGTCTAATCTGCACAGAGCCCCGGGTTTGGTCTCTAGCACCACCATGTAAAATCCAGCCTGGTGATTACAGCAGTTGAAAGGGTATAGTCAGGAGACCTAGGAGCTCAACTTGTTCCTTCGCCACACAGCTGGCTCTTTCTTGACCAGCCTGGGCTACCCAAGACTGTGTCTCCAAAATTTAATTTATTAATTAATTGCAAGAAAGTAGATTTTGAAAAAATGTGGTTGGAGCAAGTAAGATAGCTCAGTGAGCAAAAAGCTTTTGCCATGAAACCCAACAATCCAAGTTTGACCCCCCCAACCCCATATAAAAGTAGAAGGAGAGAACACATTCTCAAGTGTTGCTCTCTGGGCCGGGTGCAGTGGCACACACCTTTAATTCCAGCACTTGGGAGGCAGAAGCAAACAGATCTCTGAGTTCAAGGCCAGCCTGGTCTACAGGGTGAGTTCCAAGACAGCCAAGGCTACACAGAGAAACCCTACCTTGAACCTCCCCCAGTGTTGCTCTCTGAAATACACACACACACACACACACACACACACACACACACACCATGCATGGCATGTGAAGGTCCCTCATACACATAATTGCACAATAATAATATAAACTTTTTGAGACAGAATTTCTCTATGTAACAGCCCTGGCTGTCTTGGTAGACCAGGCTGGCCTCAAACTCACAGAGATTTGCCTGGCTCTGCCTCCAGGATGCTGGGATTAAAGGTGTGGGCCTCTACTCCCAGCTAATAATATAAACTTTAGAGAAAAAAAAAACAACTTTCCATGAACCCCTGAAGCACCTTAGGGTTTCATGAACCCCTAAGCACCTGTCTTAGGGCTTCTGTTGCTGTGCTCAAACACCATTGACCAAAAGCAGCCCGGTAAGGAAAGGTTTTATTTCAGCTTACAGTTAGAATCCATCCATCATAGAGGGAACTCAGACCAGGAGCTCAAGGCAGAAACCTTGGGCAGGACCTGAAGCAGAGCCCATGGAGGAGTGCTTCTTACTGGATCATTTGTTCATGGCTTGCTCAGCTTGTTGTCTTATATAATTCAGAATCACCTGCCCAGGGATAGCATTGTTCTCTATGAGCTGGGCTCACTCATGTCAATCATTTATCAAGAAAATGCCCTACAGACAGTTGCCAACAGGTAATCTGGTTGGAGGCATTTTCTTAACTGAGATTCCTCTTCCCAGATAATGCTAGCTTGGGCTGAGTTGGCAATAATCAAAGAAGAAAGCCACAACATCTAACCAGGCTCCTTTGTGAATCAATGTAGTCATGTAATGATTTGATCAATGAGAAGTGTGCCATATCTGTACTTTGAAATCTGTGGATTGAGCCAGCCACAGACCGAAAATGTGTAGATAAAAAATTTGTGCCCAGACTGTACAGATAAACTTCTTGTTATTACTCGTTGACCAATAAAGCATGACAACCATTTCTACAGCACCGGTGCTGCATTATGAACTGAGTCCCATGGATGCTGAGCGGGGGTCACTGACTAGGTCTTCCGGCCTTTGTGACGGGCGGTGGCAAGAGAGAAGCAGCTGGAACAAAGAGAGACCCATACGTACACTTTTCTCTTCATTGGTTTTTCCTCTTCAAACTGGACTCTCCCAGGAGACTCCACCCCTCCTAAGTGACTTGCCCTGCAGAGAATGCCAAGCCAGCTCCCAGACCTCTCTCCCAGAGCACCGAGGAGAGTGTTCATCTTCACACGTAGGGAGGAATACATGCCAGGAGGGGAAAGCAGTGTAACACACTTTCTCTTGTCTTCCAGACTCTTGAGGCAAGGAAAGGGTAGACAGGGCTAGAGGAATGGCAGGTGACCATTGCTCACATCACTCCCTGACTATAGAGACCTTTGCTGACCTTTGGCAAAAGTGGGCTGGATGGGAGTTAAGAGTCAGAGACACGCTGGGCAGTGGTGGCGCACGCCTTTAATCCCAGCACTTGGGAGGCAGAGGCAGGCGGATTTTTGAGTTCGAGGCCAGCCTGGTCTACAGAGTGAGTTCCAGGACAGCCAGGGCTATACAGAGAAACCCTGTCTCAAAAAAAAAACCAAAAAAAAAAAAAAAAAAAAAAAAAAAAAAAAAAAAGAGAGAGAGACAAGAGGATCCCTGAGTTCAAGGCCAGCCTCTCCCTGCCCCCACCCTTAGAGTACTGGTGGGACATGAAGGACTTTGAGGCCTGTCTGGGAGGGTCAGGTTCTGAGCCTGACTTCCTGTTTCTGAAACACGTTGCAATGCCATGGAGATCTGATAAGGCTGAGGATAATGTCCTAGGCATTCAGGGGTGTCCAGTGACCCACCCTGCCTGGTGCAGCTGCCTATGTGATAGCACTTAGGGGCCACATACTGACACACACTGGCCAGAATGTTTAAAATAGTTAACCACATGACAGGTGGCCCAAGTATTGACATAGCCAGGAGCAAGTCACTGCTCCCAGATCAGCCTCAACCCCACCTTTTGATGATGACAAGCCTAGAAGTAGATGGGCTTCCTTCTCCTATGGTTCTCCTTCTCTGGCTCTAGGTGACACATCCTCAAATCTGGCCTATCTGCCTCAGTGGACCATGAGTCCTCCCAAGCAGCTTGGTGCATCCCTGGGTCTCCCCAGTTTTGCACAGGACCTGCCGTTATCTGTCTGATGATTTTATGAACTGTAGCCATACTGACAAGCCACCATTCACAGCTGGCCTAGTCCCAAGAACTGCCCCCACACACACACATCTGGGGGTCTGGAGGTTATCTGTGTTTTCCCTAACCCCATAACCCCTCCCCCCAGACTCTTCTCAGCCCTCCTAAACCTTAGTAAGTCTGTGTCCCCTGTCTCAGGGCACAGGAGAAGCTGCCGTGGTCCCCTGATCAATACCATCATCTTTACACATACAGCCATCTTCAACCTGTGGCTTATGGGTCACAGGCCTCCCAAGATGCAGCCCTACCCACTTGTAGATGAAAACAGGATACGACACTGTCAATAGTTAGACACCCTGTAGGTGCTTCCTTCCTGTGTCTCAGTCCATTGGAGTGACTACAGAGGCACCAGACAAGTGGCAGAGGGTTGAGGTACTAAGTTCCAGAGATCCTCATATGTAAGTCACACCTCCCTGGTACAGAATGAGGGTTCCTGATTGGTCACCACCATCCTCCTCAGCACTACTGCTGCCCCCACACTCATCTGTCCTTGGTCATTTGCTGAGTCTCCTCGCTGGAAAAATAGGTGTAGAACCGAAGTGACTAAGTTTGAGGGTGTCCTGTCTCTGATGGGACTATTCCATCTTTCTTCCCCTGGCAGGCCCACGAAATCTGAGCCCAGCATTGTACATATCCTGGGAACAGCTGACAATGCAGTGGTCAGACAGCTGGTGGGGCCAGCGTAGGCTGACACATGACACTCCAGCCCACCCCCTCCAACCCCTCCAGACCTGTAGAGCTACTGTCCTACTGGTCACTAGGCAGGACTGAGGCACCATGCACGGGAGTCAGGGATCTCAGCAACTCTTGCTGCTGCTGGCTATCTGCCTGGGTGAAATACTAGGGATTTGAGACCTGGGATGGGGTGTGTGGAAGGAACAGATCAGGAGTACAAGGCTACAGTGGATGGAGGGCCTGGGGGTTATCTGTGTTCTCCCTAGCCCCAGCAACCCCACCCCCACTCTGTGCCTCCCCTTCCTCTGGAATGAGTTCCCCTGTCTGTTGCAGGGGTCCAGAGCCGCAACCAAGAGGAGCGTCTGCTCGCGGACTTGATGCGAAACTACGACCCCCATCTGCGGCCAGCTGAGCGTGACTCAGATGTGGTCAATGTCAGCCTGAAGCTTACCTTGACCAACCTCATCTCCCTGGTGAGGTGCAGGGCTGGGGGGGGGGAGTGGTGCGGGGGGGTGGGGGTGGGATGGTGGATATCACACAGGCTCCCAGACTAGCTGGGGAAACGAAATCTAACCCTAGCACTCAGAACAGCAGAGGGTCCTACAGTGGGGAGGCCAGGGCTCATGAATCCCCTGTAACTACGAGGGGTGAAGGGTAAGGCTGAAAGCCTCCTGGTTCTATCAGTGTCTGGGGGAGACATCAGAACCTCAGGGAGGAAGGTTATAGGGGGTTAGCCTAACTCTCTTCTGTACCCCAGAATGAGCGAGAGGAGGCCCTCACGACTAACGTCTGGATAGAGATGGTAAGATGTCATCTGCTTATTATGCTTATTGCAGTTGCCCCACCCACCCCCCTCAACCTCTTGGGCCCTCTCTGGTGGCCTGCCATTCTCCAGTCTTGTGTAGCCCAGAGCAGAGGCCAGGCAACTGCCTCTTCATCCACAGCAATGGTGTGACTATCGCCTGCGCTGGGACCCGAAAGACTACGAAGGCTTGTGGATATTGAGGGTGCCATCTACCATGGTCTGGCGGCCAGACATCGTGCTGGAGAACAAGTGAGGAGGGGGTTGGGCAGGAGATGAAAGATACCAGGGTCCAGCAGAATGAGGAAAGTTAGAGAAAGAAGAGAGCAGGGTGCTGTAGGGTGCCAGGCTGAGGTGGGACCTCAAGCACAGACACTGACCCAGGGTTGTAACATGTTAGCCACCTGGGAAGAGGGGTGGTGGTGGCAGGCTTTTCCCACCCCTGTAAGCTGCAGCCAATTTTAACAACTAGAGAAACGATTAGAGGTCAGACACAAAAATGGTTCATTCAGGGTCAGCCACTCTGAAAGAGCTTAATAATGTTAGCTTTTTCGTCATTATTGTAGTTATTAATACAGAGAAAGAGAACCAGAGATTATGATGTGGTTGTTGGGGTGCTGTCTCCCCCAGACCTCTGTACTCATCTGAGGTCCAGAGCAGAGATGAGCTGCAGGTTGCTGGGGCAGTGCATGAGTGAGGCTAGATGCTAAACCATCAGGAGTGTGGCAGGCAGGGGGACTGATGCCCTCAGAGCCCATCCATGCAAAGCAGAGAGCTAGTCTGGGGCTGTGGGAATCTCTTCCCCCAGCTCAGTACACTGGCCTATGTACACAGTGTGGACGGTGTCTTCGAGGTGGCGCTCTACTGCAATGTGCTCGTGTCCCCTGACGGTTGTATCTACTGGCTGCCGCCCGCCATCTTCCGCTCCTCCTGCTCCATCTCTGTCACCTACTTCCCCTTCGATTGGCAGAACTGCTCCCTTGTCTTCCAGTGAGACTGCTGATGGTGTTGGGGGCTTCCTAGCTGCTCTAGGTTGGGTCTGGGTAGAGGTGGGAGACCAGCATCAGAAGCTCATCGAGGTTGGGTGGCCTGGATCTATCACCTGCGCCTATTTAGATGGTGACACTTGAGCCTCCTGCTAAGTCCTCTCACCCATCCTCCACTGCTCCAGCTCCCTGCCTGGGTCCCAAGGGGAGACACCAATGTCTTGAGTATGTGGGTAAGAACGTATGGGTATGCCTGCACACACATAGAGCCATAGACAGGTAGGCTGTCCTGGAAAAGAGAAGCCTGGCCAAAGCCAGTATGTGACCTGAGCCAAATCTGGGACCTCTGCATGAGTTTCCTCATGCATAAACAGTGAAGGGAGGTCTTGGGAGAAGCTGGCAGGACTCCAAGTGTCCTCTTACAATAGGCTTGTATTTCTACCCTATAGTTTTTGGTGGCAGTAGGAGAGTCAGGGTGGCTCTGAACTCTTTGGCCAGGTAGTACCACTGAGCCTCCAAAGAGCCTGTGTTCCCCTGGCCCTGCATGCTAGCTAGCACCAGGGCTTGCTGGAGAACTCAAGAGCATGATACTGCATATGTCAGGTCCCAATGCCCACCGCTGCCATCAGACAACATCTGTGGCCTCACAGGCTGGTCCCCCTGCTTCGCTTACCCTCTTCCCACTCCTGACTCACAGGTCTCAGACTTATAGCACAAGTGAGATCAACTTGCAGCTGAGCCAGGAAGACGGGCAAGCCATTGAGTGGATCTTCATTGACCCCGAGGCTTTCACAGGTAACCCTATCTGGGAGCCTCTGCCCAATCAAGGCTATGCCCTACCCCAGTACGTAAAAACTACAGTGTATCATAGAATGTGGCTTTCAAAAGTTCCTAACAGAGATCCAGACATGGTGACACACATGCGTGATCCCAGCCCTCTGGAGGTTTGAAAGTTTGAGGCTAGCCTGGGCTACACAATGAGACTGTCTTTAAAGGGAAACTCAAGAGGGCTGGGAAGATGGCTCTAGGGGGTAAAGCACTTACCGCACACACATAAAGACCAGAATGGAATCCCCAGAACTCAGCTAAATGCTGTTAGAAATGGCAGCCTAATTGTAATCCCAGCACAAGGCAGATAGAAGCAAAGGATTCCCGGGGCAAAGCTCTAGGTTCAAGTGATAGACCTCGGCATAAAAGAGCATAAAAGTGTCCAAGGAAGGCACCTGCTGTTGACGTCTGGCTTCCTTGTCTGTACATATACAAACACACATGTGAGTAGACGCATACCTGTTTGCGTACATATGTACGCACACATATACCACAGAAGAGGGTCCAGGGAAGTTCTGACTCTTCCTACAATACTTCTAATTTTGGGAGGGGGATCAATATTCAATTTCCCACCCCACTTGTGTCCCTGTATCCTGATACTTAAAAAAATGCACGCTGCCCCTGCAACTTGGTTGTTCAGCCCACACATTTACGAGGGTCACACCCTCTGTGCTCCCCACAGAGAATGGGGAATGGGCCATCCGGCACCGACCAGCCAAAATGCTACTGGACTCTGTGGCTCCAGCAGAGGAGGCGGGCCACCAGAAGGTGGTGTTCTACCTGCTCATCCAGCGCAAGCCCCTGTTCTACGTCATCAATATCATCACCCCCTGTGTGCTCATCTCCTCAGTTGCCATCCTCATCTACTTCCTCCCTGCCAAGGGTACCTGGGCCTGTAGGAGGGCAGCAGCACAGAGGCTCACGGGGAGGCCAGCGCAGGCTCTGCTCATGGCACAGGGCACCACGATCTTAGGACAAGGGCAGTGGGCTCCCTGTAGGATAAGGGGGTCCCTCAGGGTGTGTGCATGTGGAGGGGTAGAGGTGGGGTAGGGTGGGGTGGGGACAGGGGAACAGGTTCTGAAGGCATCTTGATCACGGGCAGCGGGAGGCCAGAAATGCACAGTAGCCACCAACGTGCTCCTGGCCCAGACCGTCTTCCTTTTCCTCGTGGCTAAGAAGGTGCCTGAGACCTCCCAGGCAGTGCCGCTCATCAGCAAGTAAGGCTAGTTCTCATATCTGCTTCCCACCCCTCAACATCTTGGTTAAGTCCATGGTCTTGCTAAGCAAGGGTTCTGTCAGTGGGCTAAATCCCCAACACACCCTTTCCCTTCTGAGGCTTTTGACAATGACCTTCCTTCCACCCAGGAACCCAAGGGAAGCAGGGTGGGTGGCTCCGGGGACTGAAGTGCCTACGGGTCATTCAGCCTCCTACTTGCCTAACCCTGGACAGGTACCTGACCTTCCTCATGGTGGTGACCATCCTCATCGTCGTGAACTCTGTGGTTGTGCTCAATGTGTCCTTGCGGTCCCCCCACACACACTCCATGGCCCGAGGGGTCCGCAAGGCAAGATGCTTCCCTTCCCACTTAGGCAACCGTCTGTCCTTCCCAATCACTTGTGACTCCCTCCACATTCCTGCCCCTATTTTCAAATTCAGCTGCAAATCTATGCCAAATGTATCTTCAGGCCTAAAGTAGACAAATGATAACATCAGTGCCCAGGGACATTAATATTACACGGATAATTTATTTACTTTGCATACAAATGATTAAGTGGGTATAGATGTATCATCTCCATTTAACAGGTAGGGAAATAGAGACACAAAAAGGTTAGGCAGGTTACCCAATATTACTCAGTTCTCAAAAATCAGAAAGGAGAATTCTGTCCCAGCTGTCTGTGTGCTCTGCAGCCCACCTGCAGCGGTCAGCTGAGAATCATGTCACAAATGCAGACACCCTAGGTATGCCCCAGGTAGTCTAGACTATTCTAGCCAGGGGTAAAGGGTAAAAGTCTGTCTGAAATAAGTGTTCTGGAGATTTTTGAAGGTCTTGGAAGCTTGGATCCCAGGATCTGTGTCCAAGAGAAAGTAGTCAAGCTGTACCAGGACCCAGTTGCTCCCCTAAGACACTGCCTTCATGCCCATTCCCAAGCTTGGCCTGGCTGCCCAGGTAGGACCTACCACAACAACCCTCTACAGGTGTTCCTGAAGCTCCTGCCCCAGCTGTTACGGATGCATGTGCGCCCACTGGCTCCTGCTGCTGTCCAAGATGCCCGGTTGCGCCTCCAGAATGGCTCTTCCTCAGGATGGCCCCTCACGACTCGAGAGGAAGGGGACCTCTGTCTACCTCGAAGCGAACTCCTCTTTAGGCAAAGGCAGCGCAATGGATTAGTGCAAGCAGTACTGGAGAAGCTAGGTGAGGCCCAAGGGGTCAATCCTGACCAGTGATTGCAACTAGAGCAGGGTACAGCAGCTAAGCGCTGTTCAAGATGGAGAGGGCCTGGGTCCCTGGGAGGAAGACATGTCTCAGTCTGCTCTCTTCCACTGACTCTATTTTCTCATCAGAGAATGGTCCAGAAACGAGGCAGAGCCAGGAGTTCTGTGGTAGCCTAAAGCAAGCCTCCCCAGCCATCCAGGCCTGTGTGGATGCCTGTAACCTCATGGCTCGTGCCCGACACCAGCAGAGTCACTTTGACAGTGTAAGCAGGACAGGGCGGGCAAGCACCCAAGTGTAATGTGGGGACAGGATGGATGGGGTGTTCGGCATAGGTTCAGTGATAGACAAAGCAGAGGTGGGAAGTGGGAGGAGGAAGGACCAACAGGTCAGAGATTATAATAGAAGACAAGTTGGTACCTAGACAGAGGTGAGAGGGTGGAATAGACAATGAAGGCCAGCTGGGGACCTAACAGTGAAAGAGGGAGCCAGGCTGGCTGCTGTCCGGGGTCACACAACTGCCGCACAATGTGTTGTTGCCCTCAGGGAAACGAGGAGTGGCTGCTGGTGGGCCGAGTGCTGGACCGTGTCTGTTTCCTAGCCATGCTCTCCCTCTTCATCTTCGGCACTGCTGGCATCTTCCTCATGGCCCACTACAACCAGGTGCCTGACCTGCCATTCCCCGGAGACCCCCGGCTCTACTTGCCTTTGCCAGACTGAGCCAATTGGTCCCTCCTGGGCCCTGGAGTCAGCTATGTGGGTCATGCTGTTTCTGAGTGTGTTCCTGGGGAAGTATCCAAGCATTCGTGGGAGAAGACAGAGAAATAAGGAGACAGACAGAGACTTCTGGAGTGGTTGGTGGTGGGTGTGGTCACATGACTTTGAGCATTTCTGTAAGTCACTTTGAAGCCCTAAGGATTCTGCTTTTCATGATGTCAATGACTGAGCAAGGTTTTACCCTTTGAGGCCTGAGAACATTTCCTCCTGTCTTTTTGTAAGATTTATTTTTATTATTTTTAACTGTATGTATGTATGTACATATGTATGTATGCATGTATGTATGAGGAGTGGGTTATGTGCACACGAGTGAGCGTGCCTGTCAGAGGCTGGCAGAGGATGTCAGAACCCTAGAGTTGGGAGTTATAGGTGGTCGTGAACAACCAGACAGTGCTCATATTCTCTATAAAAGCAGCAAGTGCTCTTAACCACTGAGCTATTTTTCCGGCTCCAACATCTTCCCTTTTGTGAACTTTCTCTAGCAGGTTGGTAAGAGATGTGGGAAACTCTCTTAAAAGAAAGAACATGGGCTAGATCTGCTGGAGCACACCTTTAATCCTAGCACTAGAGAGGCAGAGACAAATCCATCTCCATAAGTTTGAGGTCAGTGCACATAGTGAGATCCTGTCTCAAAAAAGGATGGGGGTGGGGTGTGGAGATACTTCAGTGGTTAGGAATACTGGATACTTTCCTGGGGGATCTGGGTTTGGTCTCCAGCACCCACATGGCACACCATAACCATCTGTTACTCCAGTTGCAAGTGATCCAACACCCTCCTCTGGCTTTTGCAAAACACCCATGCATATAGCGCAGACATATGCAAGGCAGAACACCCATATACAAAATGAAAATAAGCCTTTTAAAAAAAAAATGTACTAGGAGCTAGGGGTGTGGGATATAAGTGTAGAGAGTCTTGCCTTTTTTGAGGTCTAGAACTTAAAAAGTGTAACCCATTTTAACTAGCATGTCTCTTCTGCATGCCACGGCACACATACGTACCTTCAGTAGTAACTTCCCATTCGTTTGATGTAATACCCCCACCACCACCATTGATCATGAAGACTTTCTTGAGTTTTACCATCTGCCGCCCACCCCCCCACACACCCCCCTTGTTAGAAATTCTTCACATTATGGACAGGCAAGAGGCACTATTTACCTGACCCACATGAGCAAGCTGGGGTCCAGAGTAAGAGGAACTCTCTGTAGACCACTCCTTTATAGGGTTCAAATTTCTATCTCTGACCCAGTCTCAGACACTGTAAGAAAGACTCCTAGCTCTGCAAATACACCTTTCTTCCTCTCTCTTCTCAAAAGCCAGAGCACTTGCAGGGTTAGGACCAAAGCCACTGGGCTGGGTCTGATAGGAGAGCTCTCCCTCAGCTTCCCTTAGTGCAACATGTTAGGAAACAGGATGATCCCCTGAGGTCTTCCTGAGGAGAAAAAGCATGGCCTTGCTAAGTGATCAGGGGGCAACCATGGGCCAGTCCTGGGATACTTGTGTCACTTGTAAATACAGGCACAAACATCAACTCCTACCCCTCCTCAGGAACATGTACGACTCGTGGATCTGGAGTTACATCACCAACTAGGGAATTTATTTTTTCCTGTGTATGCGGTGGATGTGTTTTGGACAGTCCTCAGGAATGTGGGGTCAATGACTTCAGTAGAGGAAGCAAAGATGAGTGAGACCATCTTGGTCCTCAGTAAGTTTGTCACCCTGGTTCTACTTTTCCCCCCACTTCACCCAATATATATAGGGAAGGTCTTATGTAACCCAGGCTGGCCTCTAACTCACTATGTTGTTCAGGCTTCCTGGATCTTCCTGCCTCCATTTCCCAAGAGCCAGAACTACAAATTTGTTTGGAGTACTTTCTCGTCCTCTCCAAACACCAAGAGCAAAGGATCAACTCTCAGAGAGTACCATTTACATTACTGTGCCTGACATTTCCCCCGGAATCCACCGGGAGGTTAAAGCAGATGACTGGCGGTGTAGACAAGGCTCAGTGCAAGTGGCCACACCAAGACAGTCGCGAGTAGCGATGTCGCTCTGGGCCACCAGTCAGGGAAAGAGGCCCCGCCCAAGGCCTGAGCACAGACGTTCCGCCGAGCGCCTCGCCAACCGGAAGTAGCCGGGCCCTTAGCGATGGGACCCGGCAGAGCGGAAGTCACTACGTGAGGCAGTGGCGACAGCGGCGGCGAGAGGATGAACAACAAGTTCGACGCGTGAGTGGCGCGTGGCCGCCCCCGGGGCCCCTTCCCCCAACCGTCCCCCGGGACCGCTCCCGCCGGGGCCGGGCGCGCACTCAGCCGAGCCGCTCGCTCCCGGGCCGCCGCGGCCCGAGCCTTCCTGCGCCCGCGGGCCCGACAGGGCCGGGAGAGCGCGGCCGAGGTCGCCGGGACCCCTGAGCCGCTGGACCCCGGCGCGGCACGGGCCGGGGAGGGGAGGCCGCGCCGCCCGGAAGGAGATTTTCGGACGCCCCGCCCTGGTGGGTGCTGGCTGCCGGCGGCGTGGAGGGGCGGGACCTCAGCGCTTCGGGTGTTTCCGCAGCCTTGCTGCCTTCTCTCTGAACGCGGCTTCCCTCCCGCACTCGCTCTGCGACCTGGGAAGGTCACCTCTCCCTTCCGAACCTCGGTTTTGTCTTCTGCAAGCGGGGACGGTAAC
Source organism: Arvicanthis niloticus (assembly GCF_011762505.2). Classification (NCBI taxonomy): domain Eukaryota; kingdom Metazoa; phylum Chordata; class Mammalia; order Rodentia; family Muridae; genus Arvicanthis; species Arvicanthis niloticus. Next base: position 17,891,311 of record NC_047674.1, on the reverse strand, counting down.
AGAGCCCGTGTCGTAGAGTTGGGCAGCTGCGATGAGGTAATGGGGCAGCCGCAATGAGTACTTTGGCCTCTCGAGTACGGAATGCTTTTCATCTGAGATTCTTCCTGCTTCCTTTCCCCGTCACCCCCCACCCTCCCTCCACCCCCCACCCCGTTCCTGTCTTCCAACTCTTAGTGGCTGCCCACTCCTGCATTCCTTCCAAGTACCCACTCTCATCTCCAATTCCAGCACCGAACAGTTGGGAAGTACAGAGAAGAAATGTGTGTTGGGGGGGGGGGGGATCTCCCTCTTAACGATTAAATCTCTTAACATTAAAAGTAATTTTTATTTTCATCTAGCAGCGCTTAAGTTAGTATTTCACAAGAACTATATCCTGGGTAGATTGTAGTCCTCCTTCCTCTCTATAGTTTATAGTAGTGGTCTATCTAATCTGTCTTCTCACTCAAAGACCTACATTTTTAGCCCATCAGCTGTTTGACAGTACAAAAGTTCTCCAGTCTGAGCTATTGCTCTCACCTCCCTAGTGGTTAGAACTGGAAGGATCAGGTCAAGCTCTACAATACTTAGAGGTACTGTGTAAAATGTTGAAAGTGAGCTGTGAAGGGAGAGTAGGCCCACTGATAGGTGGTGGAGCTGCAGTTTTTCAGTACAGTGAGTTCTGATCTGCAGACCCAGGGAGCATTGGGATGTCAGCAGTCAAGCCAGCTCTTCCTTAGGTTTTCCTGGTGGCCGAGTGAGCTCTGCTTCTTGAGAAAAAAAACCTGATGTCTTCTCCATCTTTCTGCCTAGCTGAGCCCGGCAGGATAGTGATCCCTTGGGTTCCTGCCATAAAACCCTGCAGTACCTAGCTCCATATCTGCAGCCCTTCCACCCTTCCTCTCCTATTGGAACAAATTAAACTTCATCCCAAGATAGTTTTTAGGTCACCTGTCTTGAATAAGGATGGTTATATCAGCCAGTGTCTGTCACTGTTTTGTTCCTATGAAGACATGCCATGACCAAGGGAACTCTTTTGGTTTTTCAAGACAGGGTTTCTCTGTGTAGCCCTGGCTGTCCTGGAACTCATTCTGTAGACCAGGCTGGCCTCGAACTCAGAAATCCGCCTGCCTCTGCCTCCCAAGTGCTGGGATTAAAGGCGTGCGCCACCACCGCCCAGCCCAAGGCAACTCTTATGACAAGTTTTTTTTGTTGTTTTTTGTTTGTTTGTTTGTTTTTAAACAAGGCTACACACCTCCTAATCTTTGTAATTCTTTCAAACAGTTCTGCTCCCTGGTGACTAAGCATTCAAATATGTGAGCCTATGGTGGTTACCCACCACAGCCACCCAGAGGCATCTCGGTGGACTTTTCCTAAGGTTTTAGGTTATCATAGAAAGTAACAGGTTCTTTTAGGACACTTTGATACTCACGTGTCATTGCTTTGTTCTCCTTCTCACTGGACTCCCCTATGGCCCCTCTCCTCTATCTGGTTTCCTTTCTTCTAGTTGTAACCCACGTCCGCTTCCCCATTGTATGTATTATATTCATCTCTATTTCCCACTAGCTTCTTCCTAAGAACTCTGCAAAAGAGATCTTGGCATGTTTTCTGATGACTAAGGAAAATTAGGCTTTTCAAGGTTAAGTAACTAGTGTAAGATAGCCTAAAGGACCAACTCAAGCACTCTTCTACTTTGTTCAAGTGTCTTTATCAACATTTTGCTGGGTGGTTTTAATTATTTATAACATGAACTGTTGTAAGGAGTAGGGTCTTTTAATGCCTGCCTTGTTTGTTTTTTTTTTATTTTTAATTATTTATTTTGTATATGAGTACACTGTCGATTTTCTCAGACACATCAGAAGATACCATCAGACCCCATAACAGATGGTTGTGAGCTACCATGTGGTTGCTGGGAATTGAACTCAGGACCTTTGGAAGAACAGTCAGTGCTCTTAACCATTGAGCTATCTCTCCAGCCCTGCCCGCCTTCTAACTTTGCAGAAAAGGACAAAAATAAAAGCTTGCTTTTACTTGAGTTAAGCAATTAAAGATGGTACCCTTGTCCCTGGTTTTGGTTTTGTCATTTCAGATTTTCTAGTGAAAGTCTGCAGTTTGTAGTGTTGCCCCATATTTGGAGTCTGTACTCTTGATCACATCTCCCCAGAATTTCCCAGAATCATTCTCAAAGTGCAGTCTCCAGTAAGTGCAGTAGTACAATCTGATGGACACAGATATGTGGGCTCTGAGTGTAACCAAAGCTGCTAATAGCTTTAAAGGGTGGTCATCAGCCTCACCAAGAGGCAGGGTTTCGTTGCCTTTCATGTTATTCACATGTGAAACCCTAAGATGCCCTCTCAAGAAGTATAGTCCCAGCTATGATAAACTTGGTTTTCAGGTCCTGAGTTTTGGGAGGCCAGGCTTGATTTGGTCTCTATTTTATATGGGTCCCTTTTTGTCATTAGCTTTTGGCCTATTTTTAAGTGTTTCTAAACCACCTAATTTGATATTTGGAGATCCATCCATTAAATATGTTTGTTTTATGTTCGTGCCTGATGCTAAAGATAACAGTGGAAAATTAGATAAAGTTCCTCCCTACACAGAATTTGCCTGCTTCAGATGGTTGGGAAGAACCTGGACAGAAGCTTGGAGAGCTAACCCAAGTGTCACATAGTCTAAACAGGAATTGAGTAGTTAGTCTGTGGAGTGCTACTGCTTCAGTGTGGACTGTACCTTGGCTCAAATCCAGCTTTTAAGGTGGAAAGAACAGCTTCTGAAAAGCAGATTGTAAACCCTTTGTCTTAGATAGATGTGCAGAGGGCAGATTAAAGCAGGCTAAGTTTGGTAGTACACACCCTTAAAATCCCAGGAGGCAGAGGCAGGTGGATGGATCTCTGAGTTCAGTGCCAGCCTGGTATACAGAGTGAGTTCCAGGGCTCTCTATGTAGCCAGGGCTACAGAGAGAGACAGAGATGGGGGGTGGGGGAGCAGTTCATTGGTAGAGTCCTTGCCTTCTGTGAAGGAGGTGCTGGGTTTTATTACCAGCACAGACAGCCAAAACTAAAATAAAGGCCAGAGCATAAGATACAAATGAAGTTCATTGAGGCTCCTATTTGCTGCCTTAGAAAGGAGTGTAAGATGGCTTCAGAATGATAATAGCATTGTTTCTTCTCTGCCTCAACTATTTTTGTTTTCTTTTTGTTTCCTATTAGTGACCGACAGAAAACCACTAGGAAAGAAAGGAATATACTTTTCTTGGGGTTGGCAAAAATGGGAAGTCGTAGGTGACTGTCTTTCTTCAACCAAAATCTAATAAAGTGACCTCAGAGGCTATAGTAGGGATTAGGAGCTGAAGAGAAAACAAGAGGGCTGTATCCCTAGAGGATGTGCTCTACAGAAGAGAGTTGTTTGGGGCTGAAGCAGTAGAAAAATCCATGAGTTATTCTTGATGAAAATTGCCCTTTCGAGTACAACCGGGACAGAGCAGAAGAGGAGAGTTTGGTTTAACCTATATTGGGAGAAAGTAGGGGATGTTTCCAAGAGACTGTGAATCCTGAAAAGCAGTAAACCAGGAGTGGAGGCGTGAGTACATGCTGGACATGGGAGGGGTGGACAGAGATGGGAACTGCATTTAGGTGGACTCAGCAGGAGTGGAAGGGCTTCATTGGGAACAGGAAGGAGATGTTTGGGGACATGCACACAGAATGGCCCTTTGCACCAAGTTGACGCTTTGTTACCTTATCTCTCCTCAGTTCTTTGAGGACAGGTCCTCTGGTAGCCAGTGAGCTGCTTGGTAAATGTTGGTAATATTTAATCCATGGGTCTTGTGTCCAAGGCAGGCTCGATTTGAAAACCAAAGGGAAGTTTACTAAGCACTGGCGATGCCTCTAAGAAGCAGACAGGTGGCAGTGTCTGCATACCTCTCTCCACTTGGTCTGCCCATCAGTTCCAACTCCTTTCTCTCTCTCTGGACTGCCTGTCCCTTTTGCTCCGAGTCTTGATTCTTTCATGAACCCTAAAGCTGGTCCAGCTTCTGAATCCTTGGTCTTTGCTCTCTTGGATGAAATCAATGTAGAGAGAGGAAACTGTATTTTGAAAAAAAGTTCTAGGCCTAGGTTACTAGGCAGACCAGACTGCCCTTGCTCCTATGCCTTACCTAGTTGGGTCTTGCCCAGGGTGGGGATGGGGAGGTCTACATCACAGGGAATGACCACATGAGGATCTCCTTCAATATGGCTGCCTATTAGGCAGAACAGGTACCCCAATACATGACTAGCTTATTCATCCTATTATTTATAGGTACATTTTATACATTATTTATTAAAGATTAGCAGACAAATCAAACAACAAATACCACCACCACTTTCTTTTATGTTTTGTTTTGGTTTTCAAGACAGGGTTTCTCTGTATAGCCCTGGCTGTCCTGGAACTCACTCTGTAGACCAGGCTGGCCTCCAACTCAGAAGGAGCTCGCCTGCCTCTGCCTCCCGGGTGCTGGGATTAAAGGCGTGCGCCACCACTGCCTGACTATCCACCACCACTTTGTAAAATAAAAACTGTTCTACACCATATTTGTATGTCTGTGTAGGATGATGTCTGAAGTATAACTGAGGTGTTGCTGGGGCCTGTCTTGAACATGGCTGATTCCATTTTTCTGTACATACCATCGTAGAACCCAAAAGATGATTCTGGAGAAAATCTATGGTGAATGGTCTAATTCTAGAGTGAATTGCCATTCTGTCTCCCTCAATTTTTTTTTTTTTTAAGTATGTGTATAGTGTGTAGAGGTCAGAGGACAACTTTGCAGGAGTAGGTTCTCATGCCAGTATATAAGTTCCAGGGATTGAACTCAGTCTGCAAGCTTGGCGTGTTTACCCACTGAGCTACCTTAGCAGATTGAGCAAATGCACTCTTTTTGCACTAAGCTGGTCGGTTGTGTCTACCTCTGGTGGGTCTTAGGTGGTGTCACTTTTGACTCTGCTTATGAGACAACACATTCACTCCTCCTTTTGTTTTCCTTTTCATTTAACCTTTGGTTTGTGTCGTCTTGTTTTGGGTGCCAGTGATACTGAGATGAGGTATGATACTGCTCTAAAGAAACTCTCTATCTCGAAGAAGAAACAGGCAGGGAGGGATGACACCTTGGGCTGGAAGCAAGGTGTTTGCCAGTGGGAAGAGTTGTTGCAGCGGGGAGGAGTATGGCTCTGGACAGGACTCAGTTTCTAAAGTCTTGTGAAAAAGCACTTTGTGTTGTGTGCTATTCTAGAGGATCCGTAAGTAGGAAGTTGGCATCTTAAGGACGCAGGTTCAATAACAGATTGACATTTAGGAAGTGTAGAGGATGGGTGGAGAGGAGAGACTGATGCCAGACCCACTTATAGACCGATGATGAACTAGATGGCTAGAGAAGGACACTGACCTAAGGTGTGGAGAAAGGACAGCTAGGAGAGAGGTGGAAGGAGCAGACATGACAGTAGATACAGATGGGCAAGTTTAACTTTCAGATAGCAACAGAATTATTTGTCCAGAAATTCTCATTACCAGTTTGTTTTTGACAACAAAAAACAGCTCTTTAACTGCTTTGTTATGCTGTTGTCAGGAAACTGAAAGACTGTTTGCTGGAGTTCATGAGGTAACTAATTCAGTAGTTTTTATTTAATATTCCTGGTTTGCTTTCCCCTTTGCCCTTCTCACAGACACACCTCATAGGCCTGGGATTCCAGTGACTTGGGGCTACTTAGATGGTAATTTTATGAGCTTGTGGTTTTGTTAGAATAGTTTAGTCATGGAATGACATTATTTTGCTTTCCCATGTAGCTTAAAAGATGATGACAGTGGAGACCATGATCAAAATGAAGAAAACAGCACACAGAAAGATGGTGAGAAGGAAAAAACAGACAGAGACAAGAGCCAGAGCGGTGGCAAAAGAAAGGTATGTTTGGGGTTATGATACAGGTGTAGTGAGCCTTGGTTTTCTCATGGAGTTTCTCTTTAGCAGATTCACTCTTTTGGAATCTCTGATTGTTCTTAAAACAAGATTGAGGGGGCTGGAGAGACTGCTCCCCCATGTACTTGTGCACACACTCTCAAACACATATACAGATGGAGAGGCACAAAAAAGATACATGGTCTAGGATATCATTCTGTGTTTGGTATAAGGCCTTGGGTTCAATTCCTAGCACTGAAAAGGGGGAAGAAAAGTATGGAGAGGGGAGGAGAGGGTAAAAAAGAGAAGGACAGGGGTCACTGGGTGTGGCCAAAGCCAGGTAGATGTGTGTATGGAAATGTCACAGTGAAATCTTTAGTATGCATCCATGATTACAAGTTTTAAAAAATGGTAGAATGACTGGAGTTTATTTTGGAAACAAGAACTTCCTCTTATTGTGAAGTCTTGGGGTGCTGTCTTGCTGAATAGTCTCATATGAGATAGGCAAGTCTGAATTCTCAACTGGGACTTGCTTTAAAGGCTACTTAGTAATTTAAATTTTACAAGTCCTGTTGTAGACTTTTCAGTCAGCAGTAGTACACAGTGAGAGTGGCTTGGGATACAGAGAATTTAGGGAATGAAAGATAAGTAGTAAATCAAGTTTCTCAGTATTATAGCACTAATTATCTCATAATCTGAATACCTGCCAAACAGGCATTTCCTGCAAGGTGGTAAGAACTCACAAAGGTTCAGGCAGTGCCAGCATACACCTTTAATCCCAACACTTGAGAGTCAGGCAGGCAGATGTCTGTGAATTTGAGGCCAGTCTGATCTACAGAGTGAATTCCAGGCCAGCTAGGAGTACACAGAGAAACGCTGTCTAGAAAAAGAAAAAGGAAAGAAAAAAAAAAAAAAAAAAAAAGGAGCTTATGTCCATGGAGCACGTCTATTGTGACAGGCAGTGGCCAAGCACTTGGTGCTTCTAGTCATTTGTTCTTCACAGTGACCCTTTGAGGTGCTTGCTGTTATCTCCTCCATCTTGCAGACGATTGCTTAGGCCAGTCGTTAGGAATAGGTGTTGAGTGGTACTTGGAGTGGGCATCTGTTGAGATAATGAATGCCCATGGTGTTATGAGAAAGGCAGAAAGTTGTGTTACAGCAACTTAGAATCTGCTAACCAGTAAAGAATGTACTGTGTGAGCAGACTTCAGTGCATTGCAAATAATTGAAATTATGGTATTATTTCCAGTTGTGGAGGTGGTAAGGAAATACACTTTAAAAAAAAAAAAAAAAACAAACAACAACAACAAAAATAAAAGACCCAAACAAAACCTACTGTCTGGTTGTGTAGCCCTGACCAGCCAGCCAGGAGCTCAGTCTGAAAACGAAGATGACCTCAAACTGACAGTTGCCTGCCTCAGCCTCCCAGTGCTGGAAGTAAAGGTTGTGCCACCATATCTAGCCTGAGTGTGACACTGTCAATGTTTATTAGGAATCAGAGAAATGGCTCATCAGGCACAAGCCTGATGACTGAGCTCAATCCTTGGATCCCACAGTGAGAAGGGAAGAACCAACCCTCTGAACACTCTCCTTGACCTCCATACACACAACATAGCATACGTGCTCCTACATTCTGTCTGTCATACACATGCATGATAGTAATAAGCATAATTTAAAAAAAAACAAGGTGCTGAAGAGGTGACTACTAAGTTAAGAGCACTTGCTACTTTTACAGAGGACCAGAGTTTAGTCCTCAGCACCCATGCCAGATAGCTCACAAGCCCTCTTCTGGCCTCTGCAAGCACCCACATACACACATGCACATGTGCATGTACACACGCACACACAAAGTATATAAATGTGAATATAAGATAAATAATACAATAAAATGGCCTTTCAGCATTGTGACCAATGAACTGAAAGTTTGCCGTGAACTAACATACCTTCTGTACTTCCCAGGCTGTTGTCCCTGGACCAGCAGAACATCCCCTGCAGTACAACTACACCTTTTGGTACTCTAGGAGAACCCCTGGCCGTCCCACCAGCTCACAGAGCTATGAGCAGAACATCAAGCAGATTGGCACCTTTGCCTCTGTGAGTACTCAGTTGTTGGCTGACATATTCGTTGGTATGGCACTCCTACCTGACTTTCTGTTGCTGTTTATCTACTTTCCTAGTCACCGTTACACATTCTGGTTTCCTTACTTGGCTGAGTTGCATTCCCAAGCTCGTGTTTGTTCAAGTCTTAGGTTAATTGTTAGTCATCCTTAGGTAACATGTAGGTAATTTAAGTGTGGGAATGGTAGCTTTGATCAGAAAGACATAATACAGAAATTAAAAAGGGGCTTAGTTTGAGTTTTTTAATTTTTATTTTAGCAGATATTTATTGAATCTTTATACATAGGGAGTGTCATAAGAGAGTTTCCTTGTTTATATTATCTATCCTCATGAAATTGGATTCTGATAAAATGGTTTTTGTGGATGTCATCAATACAGAGTTGTTCAGGCTCCTCACCTCAGTCCACCCTTAGCCTCCCCGTCTCTTTACTACATTTGTAAATTTGAAGACCCTGACCGCAACTAACACCAGTGTTGTCTTGTTGAACAAAGGTTTTCCTGAACCCCTATATGCGATAGACATGTTTAGTCTCTATATGCAGAATCAGTTTTCTGACAGTGGCTCTTGCTGTGTAACCCCAGGCTGGTCTGGATCTTGCCACAATCCTGTCTTAAGTGCTGGGATTACAGATGTGAGCTAACGCAGAAGCCATCACAGTTTTGATTGTCTGCTATGTGAGAATGTTAGACTAATTTCCAAGTACGGTTACAGCTATTAGGAACAACTGATTAAACAGGATCAGAGAAGGAACTGGGAAAGGTGTTCAGGGTTCTATTAAATTACATTTTTTTCCTTGTGAATTAAGAGGTTTGCCATCAGCACCGTCAGTATTCACTGGACAGGTGATAGAGCCTGAAGTCTGCTGTCATAATTTATGGCATTAAGAAACGGCCTGTGATGGAAGCAGTTGGATCTCTGAGTTCAAGGCTTACATACAGGTATACAACCAGAGCCACATGAAGAAACCCTGTCTTGTTGAAAAACCTTAATTTAAGAAAGGAAAAAATAGAAGAAAGGAAGGGCCTGTGATACTAAATCCCTCCCAGAGAATAATGAAAACATGAAACCTTTTTCAAATCTAAAACAGTAGTTACAGTGTTGTTGGTTTTTTTAAAGTTTATCTGATGGCTTTATATATTTAGAAATGCTCAATTAACAATTTGCCCACATAATTTAAGTTGCTTCCCAATACCTAACCTTAGACAAAATGTGTTACCCAGGACTGTTCTTGATCGTGCGTGGTTCTCCATGGCCGCTACATCTCTCCTGCTCTCTAGCTCAACTCTTCCTTCTCTTGTGGTGTTTGTTTTTTAAAGTTTCTTTTCTTTTTTTTCTCTCCCCTTCCTCACCTCCCCTTCCTTCTCTTTTTAGAAACAGTCTCTTAATGCTAGCCTAGAAGTCACTATGTACTAGGCTGGCCTTGAACTTACCAAGGTCTTCCTACTTCTGCCACTATATCTGACCTACAGATTATTTTTTACTTTTGTTATGTGTTTGTGTATATGCACGCATGCTTGTGGGCACCTCTGAGACCAAAAGAGGCTGTTGGCTTTCCCAGAGCTGGAGTTAGAGTGGTCATGAGCCTTCTGTTGTTGGGGCTGGGAATCAAACTCCAGTTGTCTGGAAGCACAGCAAATGCTCCTAACCATTGAGTCATCTCCTTGGCCCCACAGATGATGTCTTTCCAAAAATTCCACCGTAAGGGAAAAGTACTGTTTCCTGACTTGGAGTAGAGTCTGAGAGAGGACCTCCAAAGTCATTGCAGCTCTTGTTCTCATCTTGCATTCAAGAAAGGATCCACCCAGCACAGAGCCAAGGACCAGCCCAGATTGTGATAGTGTTTGTTTTGAGACAGGGACTTACTAGATCTCAGCCTGGCTTGGAACTTATGATTCTTTTGCCTCAGCTTCCTGGAGCCACAAGCCACATTCCCAGCACTAGAATACTGTTCTTGCAGAGGGCCGAGTTCAGTTCCCAGCATCCATGTCAGGTACCCACGACTTCCTGTAATGCCAGCTCCCAGGAATCTGATATCTTCTGGCCTGTGGGCATGTGCACATGTACATAGACACAGATAGATACACATAATTAAAAATAAAATAAATCTCTAATAAGACATCTTTCAAGTTTATTTATTGTGTATGTGTGTGCATGCACAGAGGCCAGAAGAGGATATCCCCTGATGTTGTAGTGACAGGTACTTGTGAGCCACCCAATGTGAGAGCTGGGAACTGAACTTAGGTCCTCTGGGAAGAGCAGCAAGTCCTTTCAGCCTCTAACCCTTCTGGATTTCCAGCCTCTGGGTTTTTTGTTTGGTTGTTTGGTTTTTGTTGTTTTCGTCATTGTTGTTTTGTTTTTGTTTGTTTTTGATGCAGGGTCACACTATGTAACTCCAACTGGGTGAGCCTTGTCCCTTAGCTCCTGAATTCTGAAAATATAAGTATATAAACACGTTTGAAAGAAAATTATAAATCTAGTTTTCTTAAGTTCAAAGTAAATAAAGAGACACAATCTTTCCAGCTAAGAGGAGGGATAGAAACTCTAGCCCTAGTTCATTCTGAGCTGTAGTGTGAGACCCTGTCTAAACAAAAAGAAAAAAGTATGTTTGGCTCTGCAAGTATATGCAGGTGAGGCCTGTGTGTCCTGACATACCTCAGTATGAAAAGTTTCTCAGTTGTGTGAAGAGCTGGTGCTGTTACTACGTAGTGAGAGGCGGGACTTGTCAGTGTGGCCTCCTTTGCCACCTCAAAGCTGCTGAAGACAGAGGCCAGTGGTTTTCACCAACTTTTTTGTTTGTTTGTTTGTTTTTAGATTTAAAATGTTGTATCTATATTAGTGTTTCACTGAATGTATATCTGTACCACATGTGTACAGTGTAAAGTCTGAAGAGGGTATTGGATCCCCTGGAACTGTCAATCACAGATGGTTGTGAGCTGTCATGTGAGTGTTAGGAAGTGAATCTGAGTACCTCTGGGTACTCTAAACCAGAGTACTTGACTCTGATCCAGCCCTCCAGGCCAGTTTATCCTTGTATTGAAAGTGTTACATGTTGTGTTTTATTTTGTCTTAATTTTGTTTTTCTTTGATTAAACTGTACTAGCCAGGCATGGTACTGCATGCTTATAATCTTAGCACATGGGAGGTGGAGGCAGGAGGTAGGTCAATTCAAGACCAGCCTGGGCTACAAGAGACCTTGTCTTAAACCAAATAAAAAACCTCTATGATGGTCTTTTTTTCTACCCTGCTCCAAATGAAAATGTGTCCCCCAAAGAAGGTGCCTGAGGCAGGGTGTCTCCTACGATTCTGTTCTCAGTAATACAGCTTTGTGTACATTCAAAGAAGAGATAAAGTCCTTATACTCTTGGCTCTTCTTTCTACAGGTGGAGCAGTTCTGGAAGTTTTACAGCCACATGGTACGTCCTGGGGACCTGACTGGCCACAGTGACTTTCATCTCTTCAAAGAAGGGATTAAACCTATGTGGGAGGTAAGGACTGGCCTTTCTAGCTGCTTTGGGGAGGAAACTCATTTTTCTTTATTTATCTATTTACTTTTAATTTTAAGTTCTGCCAAGGTCAAAAGAGTTTTGAAGTTTTCTCTCAAAGCTGTAACTCTATTTGGTAAATCTTGGGAGCCTGTACCTCTAGGAAAAGGCATTGATGCAGTTGTCCATACTCATGGCTTATAGCTTTGAAGATGGTCCTCTCTTAGTTACTGTTCTGTTGCTGTAAGAGACACCATGACCAAGGCAACTATTATAAGAGAAAGCATTTAACTGGGGCTGGCTTATAGTTCATTATCATCATGGCAGGGAGCATAATGGCATGCAGGCAGGTGCTAGGACAGCAGATCAATATCCTGATTCATAGGCAAAGGATGAGACTCTGGAGTTTTAAACCTCAGAATCCACCCCCAGTGACATACTTGCCCTAGCAAGCAAGACCATACCTCTTAATCCGACTAATTCTTTCAAATAGTGCTACTCCCTGGTGACTATGAATTCAAATATATGAGCCTATAGGAGCCATTCTTTTTTTTTTTTTTTTTTTTTTTTCTTTTTTTTCTTTTTTTGGTTTTTTGAGACAGGGTTTCTCTGTTAGCCTTGGCTGTCCTGGAACTCACTCTGTAGACCAAGCTGGTCTCGAACTCAGAAATCCGCCTGCCTCTGCCTCCCGGGTGCTGGGATTAAAGGCGTGTGCCACCACTGCCCAGCTATAGGAGCCATTCTTATTCAAACCATCATAGGTGCTATCATTCAAATGGTGATATTATAGCAGTAAAAGCTTTTTAAAATGTCCTTGTTCCCTTAGAACAGATCTGTGTGCTTGTGCATGTGCAATGCATTTGCTTAGTAGATAGAGGATTAAAGTGGCAAGAAGAAAACTTAAGAACAGGAGACTGGAAGAGAGCTCTGTGATCTCTCTGAAGAGCTGTTACTTGACTGCACTCTGGAGCAACACTCTACTCCAGGGCCAGAGCTTTTTTCTAAGGAAAAAAATAAATGTTCTAGAAAATGTGAAAAATCTTTCCTTCCTTCTGGCTCAGTGAGATACGTCCCCCCAGTGCCCTTCTGCTTTATGTATTACATGTTTCCCTCAGGACCAGCCTAAGTGTTCCCTCTGAGATTTCTGCAGTATACTCTCACCATCTTGTGTGCATTGTTACAGTGGTGCTCATTAGGCTGTGTGGCTGTAATTAATTTGTTGTGTGTCTCTACTTTACTGTGCCTATGTTAAAATCTGAACTTCTGTCGGTGTACTTGGTATTTAGTGGCCGTCAGATTTTAGCAAAAAGTGATTATGGTCTGTGTTTGAAATATACCATTTCACTGTGATTCTGAAATAGTTCAGATAAAAGTGGGTTCTTTTAAAAAGATCTATTTAGTCCTTTAAAAAAAAAAATTATTTAAATCAAGGATGCCTGCCTTTTTTTTCTTAGGTTTTTCTGTTTTTGATTTTGTTTGCTTGTTTGTTTGCTTGTTTTTGTTGTTGTTGTTGTTGTTGTTGTTGTTGTTGTTGCTGTTGCTGTTGCTGTTGCTGTTGTTGCTGTTGTTCCCTATTTCTTCTCTCCTTAACATTGAAATAATGTCAACTGGAAAGCGGCCAGACTTTACTGGTCTTCAGAAGTATTCTTTGGTATTCAAAGGTGACATTGTGGACCAGTAGTTTAACCTTGATGCTTTCTGTCTTCCTATAGGATGATGCAAATAAAAATGGGGGCAAGTGGATCATTCGACTTCGGAAGGGTTTGGCTTCCCGCTGCTGGGAGAATCTCATCCTGGCCATGCTCGGGGAGCAGTTTATGGTTGGGGAGGAGATCTGCGGGGCTGTGGTCTCAGTCCGCTTTCAGGTAAGTCAGCCCAGGCCACTGTTCTTTCTTGTGTTGCTGCTGTTCTCATGGCTGCTTCTGGTTGGTTTGATAATTCATTCTGTTCCTCCCTTAGGAGGACATTATCTCTATATGGAATAAGACTGCCAGCGACCAAGCAACCACAGCCCGAATCCGGGACACTCTTCGGCGCGTGCTTAACCTACCTCCCAACACCATTATGGAATACAAAACTCACACCGACAGCATCAAGTACGTGTTGGGGGGCTTGGGGGGGACAGGTCCCTGAGCTTAGCAGAAGTAGCTCCATAGTTGGGCCCAGACGAATATGGTCATACATGATACTGACTTGTGACATAGGGACATACCAACCACCTCCAGGGCTTTGGCCACTTGCTGAAGTTCTTATTAGTGAGGCTCCAAGGACCTACTGTGAGGTGCTGTGGAGCAAAGGGCCCTTCTGGAGAAACCCAGTTTTCCTGCCTAGGCTGGGTTCATTTCTATAGGCTGTCTTGTCTTTCTTATGCTAACCACTATTTTAAAATGAAAGACAAAGCTCTTTCAGAAGTTTCTCATGACTGTTTTAAAAGACGATTATTGAACAATAAAATCCTCTTCCCTGCCCACCCCGACCCCACCTTTGCATGTCTGTTTAACCTGTTAGCTTTAGTCTGTTCTCTTTGTCTTGGGAGATTGACTTATCAGGAATGGTGACTCTACTTTGTATGTATAGAACTGAAGTCTAGATGAAGTGCAGTAGATTGTGAGAGGGAAGAAGGGAGGGTAGAGTCACAGGAAAAAGAAACTTTGTATCCCACTGAAGACAGTGAGTGCTGCTGTCCACATCGAGAATCACTGGTGAGGGCTTCTCCTTCAGGGACAGTGACATAGATGAGCTCAGGTCATTATGAATAGGTTGTGGGAGTAGCTTCCAGATTGTCTCAAAGGTGGAAGGAAAACCAGCCACCAGGAGTCAGGTCTCTTTATGTTTATTGTCTCCTGTGGCCCTGAGCCAGTATGTACCTTTGGCAAGTCTCTGCAACTCTGCATCAGTTTCTCCAGCTATAAGATGGGAGCCAGAAATAAATAGTAAGGTTGTGGTTAGGCTGGTGTAATCTTTGTAACTGAAGGTCCTCAGAGCAAGAAAGCTTACAGGACCAAGTATCATTGCTGTCATCTTTAGTACAATGTCATCATCATGCCATTCCTGTTCAAGACTAATAGTGAGACAGTGGTTGTCATCAGCAGGCAGACTATCCGAGACTCTTTCCCACATATTCACATATGATGTTGTGGTGGATGGAGTTCACTTATACCAGCTAGGTGCCAGTTTTTGACTGGGAGTCCTGCCATGGGCATTGGTCCTGTGTCAGATGGCTCTGACTCACTGGAGCCACCAGCACTCATTTGCCATCTGTGGCCCTGGTTGCTTGTCCAGTAGTTCTGTGTCAGCGCTGTTTTTCTGAGAGCAGGTCTATCTTACACTCTGCTGCAGGACAGAGATAGTGTCTGCCCTCCTGCTAGGTTTAGTCTAAGCTCAAAAGTTCTACATCTTTCCCTGGGATTCTTGTTTGTTGGGTTCCCATTTAACCTGGTTAGGAAAGGGAAAGGATAGTTTCCATTCACTCCCCACTGTCCTCCCTTTCTGATACCTAGAGGCAGTTCATCTTGACTTGTCAAATCCCATAAACAAATCCTTCCAGGACCTAGGAGCCCCTGGGACTCCTGCCCTGAAGCTGTAGCACCCTCCTTAAGACCCAGATGCCACTTTCCCTTGCTCCCCACTCTCTTTCCTCTCCCAATGAGCTACCTTTTGCACTTTCACTAGAATGCCAGGCAGGCTGGGCCCCCAAAGGCTCCTTTTTCAAAACCTCTGGAAGCCGCGATTGAATGTGCCATGACCCTCTCTCTGGATGGCACCATCATTGAAGCTGGCATCATCGGAGTCTCTTGTTCTGTTGGCGTGCCACCTGGAAGACCCTTCTGTCCTGGACAAGAGGAACGGAAGAGCATGTT
Organism: Arvicanthis niloticus; assembly: GCF_011762505.2. Lineage (NCBI taxonomy): Eukaryota > Metazoa > Chordata > Mammalia > Rodentia > Muridae > Arvicanthis > Arvicanthis niloticus. The sequence continues at coordinate 17,875,951 of NC_047674.1, read as the reverse complement.
ATCCTTTGAGAACAGGCTGACAGCAGCAACTACTACAACAGCTGAGATCACAAATAAATGGTGCTAAACCAGCTTGTCTCATGCTCTTGCTCTTTATGGTGCATCAAGATGTGGCCTCTGGATTGACTGTCACCATTTTCAAGGGATGGCACACAGACTTCTCCATGTAGGGCCATTCAGGGAACGCAGCTTCATAGCCACAAGCCCATTGTGTAGACATATGGTACTTTATTCCAGGACTGTTGTGGTCTGACATTAAATAATGAGGTGACAACTAACTCTGAAGACCCAACTGCCTGGTGCTCAAGTGTACTAGTTTCCATCCAGTTAGACTAATGGCTGGCCCAGGGTGGCGGCTAAGTTCAGGTCCAGCGTGAGAGTCTCTTAAGGTTGGAAAGGGGTATCCTTGGCTTTTCTTTGCTAACTTTCACTTGCCTTTAGTTAATAGAATCTCTTGCTTGGAGCTGAAGCCCTGCTTCTGTCTGTTTGTGGCCATACATACATACTTGTTTGCTTTGTGCTAATGGGGTATTTATTCTCTCTGGTGCTAAAGCTGCTTGGCAACCTCCTCCCTTTCCTCGAAGAGTAGATTATCTTCCTCTTTGGTAGTCTTGCTTGGTGAGATCCCTTTGTTCTTTCCAGCCCAGGGTCACTGTGCCAGGGTCTAGGGTGAGAGGTGCCTTCATCAGAGGTGGGGGTGGGGGTTCGCCTTTGAGGTGATGTGAACCTACATGCACTAGCCTTGCGAGTACTGTGGCTTTGGCGGATGTGTGTGGGCAGCTTGGCTTTTAGACCATTAACCTGCATGGAAAGTTTCAGAGGCTTTGTTAGCCATCCCCAAAACTAAAAATTAAAAAGCATTTTTGTGAACTCTGGGTTGTCTGAATGGGAGGTAACTGTAAGGCTGAGTTTTCCAGAGTGCTTCGTCCAATCTGACAGCAGCATACTCCTTAACTCCCGCTGGCTGACTTAGCCCTGGTTGTGTGCCCAGGAGTCCACAAAACACAGTGAGACTTTAGGCTCCGTGTTCTGGGGTGCTTATGTCATTGCAGCTTTGTCACATTCTAACATGTCTAGAAAAGAGATTTGCTGGAATGCAGAAAGCCTGTCAGACGGTGGCTTTCTTGGGCCTTCTGCTTTAACTTTCACTGTGAGGTACATGTGCATTGTAGCTCTATCCACAAGCTCGATGCCACTTTCCAGAGTTAGAGTCTATCAGCAGCAGACTGAGCTGAGACCTCCTTCAGATCCCAGCCACGTGGGAGATGTCAGCGCTGCTCTTGCCTGGGTCTGGTCCTTGTGGCTTTTATTTGAGCCATTGAATATCATCCACTGAGGCTGAGCCAGCAGTGATGGTGGTTTCCCAAGTGCTCTGGAGATCAGGACTGCTAATAAGCAAGGGCATGGTGTGAGGAGTTGTTGAGCTTCACTCAAGCATTCCTCCAGCTTGCTGGGTTGCAGCCCAGTTTCTAGTATCCTCTACCTGTCTGTCTCCCCAGCCTTCCCTGGTCACCCTGCCTGTTGCTGTTTCCTGCAGCACACCTGGAACTAGGAAGTAGCTATTGCCCCACAAAGAGGCCACTTTGCTTGGTCCTTGTGTTGCTAACTACCCTAAGAGAGATAAAGCATATTCACTTGTGTTTGTATCAGGTCACAGGTCTGGAACTTGCCATGTAGTCTTCACTGACCCCCAACTCCACATCAGACTGCTGGGCTTAGAGGTGTGTGCCACCATGCCAGCCCATGTCCGGCTCGTGGCTCCTCTTAAAGAAGCAGATTTGTCTTGAGTTTTCATAGGTTTGGGTCCTTACATCAAATAGCTCACTGCATTCTCTACTTGAGTGGAAAAAAACTCATAACACAGCCAGAATTCCGGGACCACCAGGGAACTGCTGCCACAAAGGCAGTTAACATAGCGCTGTCTTGTGAGAAAATTGCTCTTTGGAGTTATCTCACTGTATTCCTTGTTGTCTGGTCTGGAATGGCAAAAGGACCCTCTAACCATAATTGAGCAAGCTGGTGGGAGTTCTCTGCAGAGCATAAGGGAAAAGGAAAGAGGGGCTAAATTGTGGAGACTTCCTTCACTTGGTCTAGCTATCAGCGTATTTCAACATTGAGCTTCAATATTCATATGTGGGCCAGCTCACTCACTGCCTTAGTTCAGTTATAACCTGATGGTGCGGGGCCACTTTAAACTTAGAGCTGCCTGACCTTGCGTTGTACGATATACCCAGACTAGCAGGTGGCTGAACCACTTTCTAGTGGTGAGGGCTGTCTGAGTGCAAGACACTGATGCCTGTCGGCTTTGGAAGCAGGGAATTACGAACAAATGAGATCTCCCTGTTCCAGTTTACTTTCTGGTGAGATAGGATCAGCCGACCTTAAAGAGTCTTTGTTGCTGTCCCTGGAATCTGCTCAGAATTCTCAGTGGGCTGTGTTAATCTCTGGTGTGTTAGTTTCTAGACACTCAAATCATAAGACAATTTTTAGGATAAACTTCCTCTTCAAAGAAGAGCGTTTTTGAAGTTACCTGATGTGCTTGGAATGCCAGGTGGAGGGAAAGAATCTAGAGATTCACACCCTTTGAGGGCAGGAGTGAGTGCACCAGAGCTCATGGCCAAGTGCTTTGCCAAACCCAGAATCCTCATGCCTGAGCTTAGAAAACAGGAAGTTGAGTTTATTCTGCAGTGCACTAGAGGGGCCTCTGGAGCTCCAGGTCTTCACCAGTGAACTGTTGTTAGGCAAGGTTAGTAGGGACCAGCTTCTGGAAGAAAAGGATAAATAAGATGGACTTTAACCCTGCTGTGTGACCTTGTTGACCTCTTAGTTACTTAAAAATAGAAATTAAATCTTGCTGTTAGGTTCCTAGGTCATTGTCCAAGCATTGGATTTTCACTTGTCTTCATTGAGAGTAATGAGGAAAGCCGCCTCCAGCATCCCTTAGGAACCAGAGAACAGTTTACCACTGTGTCTCCAGAAAGAGCTTGGGAATTGACAAATTTCAGCACACTTCTTAAACAGTCTTAGGTTTTTCTGTGAGCCATTTGTCATAAAATAGTAACTTTTTGGAAAACTTAAAACCAGAACCATAAATGCTGCTATTCTATAGAGGGACAGTATTGATGAAACTCGAGCATACATTGTCTAGTCTTTAATTAGTGATCTTACTTGGTTTTGAGACATGGTTTCACAATGTAGTTTTGGCCATCCTAGAATTCACTGTGATCCTGTGTTTCCCAAGTACAAAGATTAAAGGTGTGTGCCACCTTTGAAGAAGAAAACCTGCCTACAGTACCTGGTAATGACATCTACTTTAGTACTAAAATACTAAATGAGAGGCAGAATGTGTTGTCACTCAGTGCTGTTGCTACCTTAAGCCAAGAAGAGAGTAATTAACTGGCCTGGTAGTATAAGCCTTTAATCCCAGCACTAGAGAAGCAGAGGCAGGCAGATGGCTGTGGGTTTGAGGCCAGTCTGGTCTACAGAGCAAGTTCTAGGCCACCATTAAGTTTGATACACAATGCCCAGGACAGTCACTGCTTTCAAGCTGAAAAGTGGGTAGAGCAAAAAGGTGAGAGACCTTGGGGTGCCAAGAGCTTCTGGGAACCCTGGAGGAATCTGATTTTCTCCTTCATGCAGCAGCACGGAAGCCTGTCTGTGGGACACTGGCTGCTCTCTGAGCTTTGAGCGTGCGTTCTCCCACCACTCACACCTCTGACTCCTTCCTAGTCACAGTTGTAAGTTGTATTCCTCACATTTATGTTAAGCAGCATGGAAGTTGTAATGAGCTCTGTTGACTGGAAATGCTACCTGCTGTGACCCACACATCTTAAATCTAAAGACTTACCCCAGTGTTTTCAGAAGCAGATAGAATCTGGCATATTTACCATCTTAAATTTAAAAAGCCTAGAATCCTGGAAAGGTAAAAGCAGAGAAAATGACATAACTGGGCTGCATCTTTAGACATCATAATATGGTGGGTCCTTGGCTTTACCCTCGGGGTCAGGCCTGGTAAAGACATGGTGGCTACTACCTGTTTCTCAGACCCAGTGCAGCAAAGGCAAGAACTGTTGTCCTTTGCTGAAGCAAGATGGAAGTATTTGTGGACATGGCTGAGCTTCAACTCTGACTTCAGTGACCTGCCCTTTACTGCTGCTGAAGGAGCACTGGGAAGGGAGTAGTGAAGGCTAGACTTCCTAAGTAAACCAAGCTGAAAATACCAGCTGCCTGCCTTCTAAGGAGAAAGCCTGGGGCCCTCACTCTTGACCCAGCTCCTGTGTTTCCAGTCAGCATGGAGGGCATCGGGATGGGAGGTGGGGTGATGGTGTCTGCTCTCTGTTCTAAGCGTTTGATCTGAATGTGCTGTTGTTTTTGTCTCTGGTTTACCAGGGCCTGGGAGGAGTTTCATGGCCTGGTGAACAGCAGCGGCCGCTGATCGGACGCTCCCCCTCTGTCTCTCACACTCAGGGTAGGGCCTTGTCTACCTTCTCTGTAACCCCATGACATACCTCTCAGCTATAGGAGCCCTCTCCCCAAGGGGATACCCTCTTCCCATTTGCCTCTAGCCTTGCCTCTGCCAGCATTGCACCTCAGGGAAAAGTGGGTTCCAAACTGCCTCCCTGGATTCTGTGTCTTATGCTTAACCCTGTAAAGGTCCCCAGACTTCATGCTTCTATGTTCCTGTTTGGCTCTGTGCACCAACAGATCTGAGATATCTTGAGATGCTAACATTTCATGAGAGTAAATATGCATCATATCTTCCTGTGCAGTTCAGATTCTGCCATTTTTTAAGCCATCTGCCAATGTTTTGTGGCCAGAGGACAGTTTCATAGACCTCTGTATGGGTTAGGTGAGAGGTGTGCCTCTCGCTTGCTGCCTTTGCCTGTCTTCTATGAGGAAACAGTATTGTAAATTTGATTTCCACAATGGGAGTCAACAGACAGGTGAATTTCAGGGCTACATAAGAGACCATATCTACATGACAGAGATAGGGAAGGCTGGGCCAGCTCCAGCATCTGCCTGCCTGAGCGTTTGTAGTTCATTGGGAGTGTCTGGCCCATGTCTGTCTCTAGAGGAGAAAATTGGGTAAGTGTAGCTGAAAGTGAAGGACTATTTTCCTCAGAGCCTCTTCCTAGACAGCAAGCTCCATATGCCCATATGTAGTAGCTGCTTCAGAAGCCCACCCTGCCCTAGGAAGGAAATAAAGGTTTTCCAGACAAGAAGACCTGCCGCCCTCAGATGAGCCAGAAGAGGTGACACTGAGGGATAGGAGCAGGTGAATGTATGTCTGGGTACTCTGTGGTCCACTTTGATCTAGGGTGACCAGCTGCAGGGTTCCTGAAAGTGGATGGTGTCCCCAACCTCCTGAGTCTCTTTGTAGTTCTCCACTGCATATGCTAAGCTAGCTGATCCAAGAGCTTGCAGAGACTGTTCTGTGTCTGCCTCCCTTAAAGGTGCATGGGGATCACAGACTTGCATCATCCCACTGGGCTTTTTATACATTCTGGGAATTTAGACCCAAGTCCTTATACTTTGTACAGCAAACACTTGGCCCACTAAACTGTCTCCCCAGCCCTTGTTTTCATTTTATTGAGACAGTGTAGCCCAGGCTAGCCTTGAACTCGTTCTGTAATTGAGATAACCCTGAACCTCTAATTCTGATCTTCCTGCCTCCACCTCCTGAGGGTGAGATCGTAGGAATGAGCTGCCACACTGAGCTCTCTCCCCATCCGTTCTTTATAGTCTGATTTTGTTATAAATTACGTCTCATCCAGGCGTAGTGCCTTGTACCAGTACTCTGAGCAATGAGAAAGCTGAGGCAAGAGGATTGCTAAGATTTTGAGACCAGCCTGAGCTACACAGTGAGTTTAGGGCCTGCCTGGGTTATGTTGAAATCTTAGGTGTCCTCCCCTGCCTCCAGCCTGCAGAGTCTTTACGTTAGAAACTTAAAATGACTTCTTCCTTAACAGACACTAAATTATTCTAAAATACCTTTGACTTGTTTGGAGAAGTCAAATTCATTAATAATTACCACAGTATATTTTCTCTCTTTGTGGCCTCTCCTGGTCTTTTTTATGTCCTTGCTACTTTAGGTGTCCTTGAAGCATGGACTTAGGAGTCTGTGAGGAATTTCCTAATTTATTCCCAAAAGACCCACCGCATTACTTTACCCAGCTTGAAAGGACCTCATATTTCACTTCTATTGCTTGGGACTTGCTTTTGGTGACATGTTCTAAGATGTAGACACCTGCATGGATACCTTAGATTCCTGTCCCCTTCTTTGCTTCAAATGGACTCCCCTGCACAAATGGATCATTTTCTGTAGAGAAAATCGATTTAAATAAACCTGCTATTTAAATGTTTCTGGCTGGGTAGGGTGGCATATACCTATAGTCTCAGTATGGCAGAAGCAGGGGGATTACTGGTGTTAAAACTAGTGTAGGCTATGACTTTTGTCCCCACCCTTGGTTAAAAAAAAAAAGCAAGGAAGGTGGTAGCTCATACATATGACCATAGCACTTGAGAGAGAGAATCCCAGGGACCAGGAATTCAGGGTCATTATCCTTACAGAGCAAGCTCAAAACTAACTTGTGTTGTGTGAGACCCTGTCTCAACACAAAAAGTAAAGACACCTTACATGCATACATCTTAAATTAAATACATCAAATTACAGGTCTTATGTGTCTGCATATTGTAAGATTACTTTATTGAACTTTCATTATGGAGCCATGGCTTTTAATGAAAGTAGCACTAAGTCAGCAGGAGAGGCTCCCGTGGACGTAGCAAGAGTTGTTGGCCAGTGCAGCTGTCATGGTTGTGTCGTAAGAAATGAAATTCAAATTCACACCCTTGGAACCTAGGGAAAGCTTACAATTGTGCTGAATCTTCAGGGAGAGAAGACGAAGCCAAAACTGCTCACCAGATTAGACTGCCCAAAGCCAGGGATAAGGGCAGGCATACTCAGGGTAACAGGGCGTGATGACCTCCTCTTCCATGCCACTTTCCAGAGCAGAAACTTGGGTGGCCCAGCATTCACCCGAGGGAGGACCCAGGGTCACATGGTACACCAAAGAGCATGGGTGCATACAAGACACTCCAGAGAGGAAGACATCCTTCTGAGGAACCCACTTTGCCCCTCTCTCCAGGAGTTAATTCCTGCCTTAGACCATTGTTTCCAAAGTTAGAACTTGAATTAAAAAGTGACTGTTTTGAAGCAAAGAAAGTTAGAAGGTCGTTTGAGTATTTGAACAACAGTTTTCCTGGAGGTTACTAGGAATATGAACTTAGGAAACAGTTTGGGTGGCAATCTCTGGAGTTTGGGAGATCTCAAGACAACATAACTTACGGTTCAGAAGGATTCTTCTGATTTCCCTAGAGCTATGGGCTTGGGTGCTCAGGTGTCCTATATGCCCAGATGTGCACTGAGCATGTGCATCACAGCTAGCTGCTGCTGTTTGGTTGTTCAGGTGATTGGTTTGTTTTTGTTTTGCCTTTTTTCTTTCGGTGGTGGTGTTTTGTTTGAGAGCAGAAGCACAGAGATAGGTGTGATGGCCCTCACGTCATAGTCTTAGCACTCAAGGACTAAGGCAGGAGGATCGAAAATTTGAGGTCGACCAGGTCTACATAGCAAGTTCCAATTCAATAAGGACCACATAGAGAGATCCTGTAATCACTGCCACAACGGTAAAGAGAAGCACAGAAGTGCAGAAGAAGCCACTGATGGCCTCTGACACTTCCTGCTCACCTTCTTGCTTTTCTTTCCCTGTCACCTAACTTCTTGCTGTATAGCTAGGGCCTGACTGAATGTAGTTCTTAGCTAGTCTAGAGAAAAACATGCCTTAGGCAAAATTTGGCACTAAGTGTTCCAAACTTTCACTGTTTTTAGAAAGACTGGACCATAGGCATAGGTCCTTGTCACCATCCACCTGCTACTTCAGGTGGTACTGGCTGAGTGTGCCACCTACCTTCACTGCTCTTTGTTTTCCTATGAACTGACTGGAAGAGTCTCCTGGGTTCTGGCTCTTCCAGTCTTCTTCCTTTTCCATCTTGCAAAGTGACAGGACGGACTGCTTAGGTGTTCTTACTAGGAAGAGGCTCCTGAAGGGAGTGACTAGAGCAACACCTGACTGTTGAAAGAGAGTAGGCAGACTCTGCAGTGGGCGGCACAGAGTGAAGCCGTTTCTGGCCCAACCCTAGCACTGATCAGTATTTACCTGGGCTCCTCTTCCTGCCCCTGCAGCTGTGCTAGATCCAGAGCCTCAGCAACCTGCCTTATCCAGGAGACAGACTCCTTTTCACCTCTCTTCCTGAGTTCGAAAGTCCCATCACTTTCCCACTGTCCCACCTTTCTGTTCATCCTTCTTATAAGAAAGATAAAGCCAAGCTTTATCTGTCCATGGATGCAGCACTGAGAGGGAGGAAGTGGAGCAGAGCAAACTTCTGTGTCGTCACTTCAGTATATAGCATATGTAGAAGAGGTGTCATCTAAAATGCAGACTTAGTGACACAGCACACCAGCTAAGAGTTCAGAAAGAACCCTTGGACACCACCCTCTCCTGCTTTCCTCTCTGGTACCACTAAGACTCCTTAGCATCTTTTCTTGGCCTCTGTGTCAACTCAGAGGAATCTGTCCTTTGAAAGGTTTGTATGCAGCTTAAAAAGACAGTTGCCTGTTGGTTAGCCTTGTGTTCACCTCCTTAGATGAAAACAGTTGATAAAGGTCATAAAGTTGATATGGGTCATATGTGTTAGAAAAGAGCCAGTGGACTTAGGAAGTCATGTCAGTTTCCTCCAGTTCCCCTAGAGCAGCTCACCCGTCTCTTGGTGTACAGAACAGTTGATGTCTGGTTGTGGAACTCTCAGTAGCTTGCTTCCAGCAGCCAGTAACAGGAAGGAATGACCATGTGGTTGCCTGAAGACACTCCCTCTTTGGTGTTTATTTCCTATGGACCAGTTGCCTAGTTAAATGTAGCAGCAATGTTAGAGAAGAGCAGTTAAGGCCACGCATTATAGCGACCCTCTAAAATGAACAGGGAATAGACTTCAGAAGCCCAGGTAATGAGAGATTTTTACTTCAGAGTTCCTAGCACATTTAAATGCAAAGCCCTGGGCTAGGGCAGTAACTGATTAAACCTTAAGGTTCCCACAAGGGAAACCCATGAGATTTTTGAGATTCTGGTGATGTGACCTTCTGAGCTGTGGCTAGATTTCTAGTGTGAGAAAGGTTGTCAGGGATGCCTGCACCCAGTAAAGGGGACATAAGACACATACTGGGAAAACCCCAGTTCCCTTGTTCCTCCTTCAGGAAAGAACTTTCTGATCCAGGGTACCAGGATACACTCTGGAGATGCAGTTCTAGTTTAAATGAGGTTTGTGAGTAGGGTTGGATTTGTTTATTGAACGGTTTGATTGTGTCTTTCTCCTCCCTGTTTGACCTGCCCACTTGCCATTGGATCCCTGTTGTCCTGCCTTATATAACTGTGTTCCAGGATTTCTTAAAGTTTATGTATACAGGCAAACGCATACATATGTAGCCTTTCTTCTCTGTTTTTGTACCAGAGATTGTCAGTTGATCTTGGAGATGTCTCCATATAAGCTTCTTCTTTTTTCTCTTTAAAGCTGCAGTGTCCCACTGTGAGAATGTGCATGCATTAATATTTTACCTGCACTGGGGCAGTTACTAACCTTTTACCTTGCCAAGCAACAGGCTGGAAGTTTTTGCACGGACTTGGAAGGCAGGCTGCCATTTGGCTTTAGACTGGCAGGGAAGGGCTGGGTCTGAAGAGCTGGTCAAGTCCCTCATATGTGTGTGTGCTCATATCTAGATGGTCCATGTATTGAATACTCTATTTTCTCCCATTTTCTCTTTCAGGGACAATTCAAGCTTTCGAAATACAAAAATCACATTGTGAAAGCGCACAAGCTGGCAGTAATCCTTTTCTGTTTGTGTGTCTGTCTGAATTGGATGCGAGGCTCAGGCAGGTCTTCTGTCTGTTCAATGAAGGGGTGTACCTAAACCATGTGCTCCCCTTCTGCACTCGTTCCTGGAACACGGACTCTGCTAGACACCTTCCAGCATTGCTGACCTTACAAGCAAGAAGAATGGGAAAATGTGACTATGTAACAGACAAACACTTTAAGTGGGGTTCTGTGCAGGAGTGCAGCTGTCTTCTTCTGTGTACTCTCCAGATGCCTCTTGGCATCCTGCTGTGCTCTCCTGCTGTGTGAAGGACTTGCTGACTGACCACACGTATGTGCCCTGTGCAGGGTCTGAGCTGAGCGTTATCAGTATTATGAATGCTTGCACATCCAGGAACAGCCTCTGCCTAGAGCTGAAGAGAACCAAATGCCTCTTCCAGCCCTACTGTTAAGTTATTGTGTGTTCCTCTCCCCTAAGCCCACCACCACTTTGAACATGTGTTAAGATATGCTGACAGCCTAGGATTCTGTGTCCTTTGCGCCTTACACCTCCAGTGGGACTCTTCTTCTTAGGCACTGCAGCACTTAAGTCGTGATCCTGGGCAGCACAGGTTTGCCAAAAAAGCCTAAAGCATCAGCCCTGTAAGACAGGCTGGAGAAGAATGTGGTTCAGTCAGAAGCCTGATCATAGTGCAGGTCCCACGTGTGGGGTTGGGGCTGAAACCAGCCTCCCATGTAAGCAAGACTTGTGTGCTGAGTATGCTCTGTGGGGCTTGCATGCCTGTCATGGAGGTAGAAACAATGGCTGTTTAGTGCCACATTAAAACTGTAGGTCCCACAGTGCTGAAATGAACAACTGAAGAAATGGCAGCCTTGCTGGATGCTTTCATTTGATGGCTGTGTCTGTCAGCTGTGGTTGGAAAAGACTTTTGGTCCTTGACACCTGGATGTAGACAGATTATCCAGATCCCTCAATGCCCAGAAGGCTCCTACAGGCATGTCTTCATCAGAGAAGCTGACTTTGGGAGCCTGAGGCCAGAGAGGTCAAAAAGCACCCAAGATCAAGGAAGAAGTGGGCAGCGGCAGCAGCTTCAAGTGCTCTGTGCTGGGCTCTTGTGAGCCGAGATGGCAGTACCTTAAATTAAGGCCTCTCTTTAAAGCGTGTCCCTGAAGCCTGGGTGGGGTTCCTCAGCCGTAGGGCTCAGGAACTCTGAAGGTAACAGCATCTCCTTGTATCCATCCTACTCTTCCAGCTCTCCAGCTCCTGCCCTCCAGTCTCTGTGTCTGGGGATGCCTTGCCCTGAAAGAACAGTACAGGGCCAAGAGGGAAGGTGTTTCCGCTGCGGGTGAAGCCATCTGAGAAGAAAGTCCAACAGCGATTGAAGCTCCAGGAATCTGAAGAATGCATTCTGGGGTGGTTGTGAAGGGCTCGGCAGCCCCAGAGCATCATTGGCTGTCAAGGAGGCAGAGGCTCCTCTGGAGGCTTGACTAAGCAGGAGGCCTCCACAGTTGCCTGTGCTCATGTTGCCTCAAAATTCCAAAGAGCAGACATTTAGACTTGCCTTCCTTTGGGCATCTCTCTGGGTGTGTGTGTGTGTGTGTGTGTGTGTGTGTGTGTGTGTGTGTGTGTGTGTGTGTGTAATGCGTTTATGAGTGAGGCCTGTGTCAGGTCTAGTGGTCTGGTTAAATGTTTTGTTTGCCTTTTTAATCTCATTTGTTCAGATATTTGAATCTCTTGTGTTTTCTGGAGCTAGTCTTTCCCAGTCCTTTTGGTCATAGTATTTGACAGTTGGGTTTTTTTCCCTCCATCCAAAGTGTGCTCATTAGAGGGGTTCTCACTGTCAGGCAGCAGCTTAACCCCAGTGTTCTTCCAGGTGCTCTGCCTAACAGCTTAAGGGGAAATTGAACTCTCAGTTTACCCAAACCACCCACTTTTTTTCATGCTAGCTGGAGAAATCTCTCCATTTACTTTTGACTCCACAGGCCTCGGGTAGGCCAAGATACCACATAGTTATGGTTGTGGTATCATCTGTTCTCCAAACAGGAGGTAGAGGCTGCCGGAGCCATGTGACCAGCACGATCAGTTGCTGCTAGACAAGGGGAGTGATGTTTGTGCTGTGCGCCCTCTGCCTTCACGCCCGCTCCTCTCCAGAGCCTTTCCCTTTGTTCTTTTGTGTATTTTCCCTGTGACACTAGCAATGGAGAACCTTTTCATCCAGAGACAAACTTGTCAGTGCTCCCAAGAATGAATTTCCAGGGGTTTACAGGAGGGGAAGGAACAGGGGCTGTGGCAGTGTGTGGCAGTGTGTGGCAGTGTGTGGCAGTGTGTGGCAGTGTTGCACTTTGAGGGGACTGTCTACTGCAGTAATAAACGGAAAGTATCAGCGAGAGAGCTGGCTGTGGACTTGTCAATACAAGGGAAGTGGGGACATTGGAGGGTGGGCGGTTCAAGCTCTGTCCTGGTCTCCGTTTGCAGTGGGCTCCAGAACTTGGTGGGGAGGTACAGAAAGTGCTGGCAGCACTGACAGATTTAGTATGAAAATAGTCTCTCTTGCTTTTTTTTTTTTTCTTTTTGAGAGACAGTTCCATGTAGCCTAGTGTCATCAGACTCATAGCATGGTAGAGGTTGACTTTGAACTTGTGAGTCTCCTGCCTCTATCTTCCAAATGCTGGATGTACAGGCATGTGCCATCATTCCTGGTCGGTTTATGCAGTGCTGGAGATTGAACCCAGGGCTCGTGCATGCTGCTCAAGTGCTCTTCCACTTAAGCCACATCTCTAGTCCTCTGATTAGTATTAGCCATTGCCATAATTCAGCTTATAATTTGGTTATTCTTTGTTGACCATGTTGACCCTGAATTTACCATGAACCTTATGCCTCTGGTTCTTCTGTGATTAGAGGCGTGTTCAGCCTCCACTTATATCTTTAACATTACAAAACTACTGTTAATTATCCTCAACTGGGGATAAGGAGAATTGGAGTGAAGACAGAAGGAAATTCAAAGAACCTGGGGTATGATAGATCCCAACACTAAACTTATTAAAAAAAAAAAATGGGGTTGTTCACAAGTGGAGACCAGAAAGCCTGCATATATTCTATACATATTCTCTGCAGGGCAGCATTTCAGCTGAACTGCACAGTGCCAGAGCAAGGGTTATAAATGCCCGTGCAGCTGCTCATGGAAACGGCTTGGCAGAGAAGCAGCACCCTACAGGGAGGAGGGCTTTAGTTTCAGGAAATCTTCCTCAGCATTTGAGCTGTCAAAATGAAGGCTGGCTGCCTGGCCCTAGGAGGACAGAAAGACCGGACAGAAGATCACTTACTGGGCATTTGCCAAGGAGGACCCAAGTGGCAGTCATAGGGTAGACCAGGTGGCTTTTTAAGCCTCATCCAGCTATAGTGTCAGGGTTTTAGAATGGATGTTCAGTAAGGTGTTCAGTGGTGTCTTAGGGTTTTACTGCTGTGAACAGACACTATGACCAAGGCAACTCTTATAAAGGACATTTAATTGAGGCTGGCTTACAGGTTCAGAGGTTCGGTCCATTATCAAGGTAGAAGCATGGCAGCATCCAGGCAGGCATGGTGCAGGAGATGCTGAGAGCTCTACATCTTCATCTGAAGGCTGCTAGCAAAATACTGGTTTCCAAGTACCTAGGATGAGGGTGTTAAAGCCCACACCCACAGTAACACACCTACTCCAACAAGGCTACACTTTCTAATAGTACCACTCCCTGTGCCGAGCATATACAAACCATCACAAGTGGTATCAGATGTCATCAACTGGTGAATTGGGTCCCAGTAACCAAGCAGACGACCAGTTTGGCAAAGAATATGCTTAACTTCAAGTTCTTGGTCCCCTGGGAAAATTGTTAAGTGTGTTTATAAATGGATGGCTCTGTGGCCAGCCTTTCCTAACTGCCTGCCAGGGAGCTGTAGAAAGGGGGTAGGTGTGTGTCTGCTTTTAGCCCAGCAGGAAGTCTTGAAGGCACAGAGCAACAGAGAGCAGGATCAAGTCTCAGGAGCTCCAGCACCTGTCACACCCCCAAACCTTCCTCCCAGATAGTCCAGACCTAGGGCTCACATTAATTGCTTACTCTGGCTAACCACAGGACTGCCTTTCTCTGGAAGCTTCCCTCACTCTGCAGCTCACCAGACTGGCCCAGAACCCAGAACCAGCATTCTAGTCTCAAGATTTGTCTCCCTTCTCTAAATGGCTTTACAGATTGATTGACTGATTGATTGAGTCAGTGTCTTGCTGTATAACCTGGGCTCTATAACCTTGACTGTGTTTCATCCTCCCGAGTACTGTGATTCCAGGTATGAACCACCAAGCCCAACTGCAGAGTTTTGTTTTTTGGGTTTTTGTTTTTAATTATTGTTATTTCTTTTCTTATTAAAAAAAAAAAAAAAAAAAACAGGATATGGTGGCACATGCTTGTAATCTCAGAGCTCAGAAGGCTGAGGCAGGAGGGTTGCAAATGCAAGGATAGCTTTGACTACATAGTGAGACTGTCTTGAAGCAAAACAAAAAAAATCCCCAAATTAGAAAAACTGATAGATCTACAAAACGAGATATGATTCATCAGTAAAAAGAAAAGTACTAACAGACTTAAAAAGACACAGTCGCTCAAACGCCATTGCCACCCCATGACACTCTGGAAGAGGAAAAGCTATGGAGATGGGAAGATGAGTCCTTGCTGGAGACTGTCAGGGTGGGACTAGGTGGAACGGTCTGTAGATACGGCATAACAGGTTCCTGCCAGTACACATTTGTCAACACATTGCAGAGTACACACAAACAGCAAAACCTAATGGAAGCTAAGAACTGTCAGTAATGACACAAGCTCACGTTCACCCTCACGCCTGAGTCCAGCAGGGGTGCCTCAGCAGAGCTGGGTACACTGGGAACTTGGGGCAGTGAAGAATCCAGGAGAACTGCGTTTCACTCTTACTTGTAAACGTTAACATGCCCCTTTGCAGAAAGCACAGGTAGGAAGGGGGAATGTCTGTTACAGTCCAGGGTCTCTTACTCAGAGACGGGCTCTTCCCCGCCCCCCCCCCAGGGCTAAAATGTTACATTTAAATACTTCATTGTTCGTGTGTTTGCTTGTGTGAGGTGAGGACAACTTTTGGGAGTCAGTTGGTTCTCTGCATAGATGCCAGGTACTTTTGCCTGCCAAGCAAGCTCAATGGCCCAAAACATTTATTTTAACACACCTGAATTAAGTGTGAGAAAGTGAAGCACATACAGACACAAAGCATATCAAAGAGGCAGCCTCTGGGCTCAGTGGGTAAAAATGCCAGGCCCGACAATTTGAGTTTGATTCCCAGAACCCACGAGGTGGAAGGAGAGGACCAGCTTATGTAATTGCCCTCCGACATCCATACATGCTCTGTAACATTCATTAATTAGTTCAGAAACGTCAAAATTAGCCTTTAGTAGTTAGAGAGATGGCTCGGTGTTTAAGAGCACTGGTTGATCTTCCAGAAGACCAGGATTTGGTTCCCAGCACCTACATGGTGGGTCACAGCCATCTATAACTCTAGTTCCAGGGGATTTATTGGCTTCTTCTGTCTCCTAGGGTACCAGGCATGCACATGGTACACACACACACTCAGAAGATGCATACATAAATTTTAAAAATGTTTAAAATCAGCTTTTAAAAACACTGTTTCATGTTAACCTGGTCAAGAGAATTCTTCAGATGTGCTCAGTGGCCTGTCTCCCAGGTGAGTCTAGATCCTGAAGCTTGTTTTAACTATTGCTATGACCATATGGTAGTGGAGCCATCCTAGGACCATGCTAGCTCTTCTATTCGTTGTCATGGCTCCAGGATGAATCTTTTCTGTGTGACAAAGAGAGCCATTAAAGGGTCAGATACTCTGTACAGATCCCCAATCCTGCAGCCACAGATGGAAGGAAACCCTTCAGGTGTGTGCTATAAAAATATCCCCTTTCTTCACTGTGCTTGTTTCTTGAGTTGAGAGCAGCTGTACCGATAGTGTTTAAAGCCTACACTAAGGCCTAGATAGCTCTGTACACTTGCTAGGGAGTGGTGACAGTGGGATCATTCTGCAGTCCCTTTCTGTGGTGGCTTGAGTTGTCTTGTATTTTTAAAAACTATTATGAGTATGATAGTGCATGAGTTTAATCCTAGCACCCACAAGGCAGAGGGCAGGTGGATCTCTGTGAGTTTGAGGCCAACCAGGTCTACATACCACATTCCAGGACAGCCAGAGCTACATAATAGACCCCATCTCAAAAAACAAACACCGTATTCATGGGTGTGCAGGTGTGTAGAGGCCAGAGGTCCATGTTGTGTATCATCCTTGGCTGCTCTCCACATCATCGACGGGGTCTCTTTGTAACCCTGGGTGTCCTGGAACACTATGTAGATCAGGCTGTCCTTGAACTCTCCATGATCCTCCTGTCTCAACCTCCTAGCTCCTGGGAGTAGAGAAGACCTTGGCAACAAGGGCCACTGGCAAGGAAAGACCAACTGCAGTGTTCCCGGGAGTGGAGGAGTGCTCAAGTTCCCAGTGGCCGAGTCAAACTTCGTTCAACTGCACAGAGATGGAGGACAGTTCCTGGTGCCACACCTTGAAAGTGAGGTGACCTTAGCCAAGAAGGAAAGGCGACTCCTGACCCATCCTGAAAGGCTTGAAAACAAGTCTTCAAAAGACTAGAGCAGTTTCCAAGTAAAGGGTCTGCTTGCCATAAAAGCCCTGACGCTCTTTAAAGGCACACGGCATGGTCCACCTGCCAAAACCATAAATTTCACAATGTTTGGTATCCAATAAAAATTCCTTGACATAGGAGGAAGAAGCAGAGAATGCCTTACTCTGAAGAACAAACACTATAAATAGGCTTAACAAGGGCAAATTTTTAAATGAGTTTCTAACTAACATTCCTTAGTGAAGATTGGAACTAAAATCCCTCTTCTTGTCCCCTTGCTGTTGCCCCATTCCCGCTCCCACCTACCAGCTGTGGCTGGTGACTGTGCCCTTCCCCTAGCCTTGAGCAGGCCTGAGAGACCTTGCTTACCACAACAGACCAAGTGATAGGATCTAGGTGGAGTTACCCACCTTAGCTGCACAGAACACAGAAGCAGAACTGCCCCTGGGCTTGCCTTGAGATATCTCCGGCCGTGGCCAGGATTATGGATTATCCCACTCATCTCCAGCTGAAACCAGGAAGGGTTTTGGGTTGTGCCTTCCCCCTTTAAATTGAGAGCTGAACATTAAAACTTTGAGCCTTGATCAGAGAACTTTGTCTTGGCTTCATCTCTTCTCGCCCTCTGTCCCCCTTTCATTCCCAGCCCCCCTTTCAGGTGAACCCAGTTGATTCTTGACCGCAGTTGGCTACAAGTGACCCCCGACAATGGATCAGCCCTGCAGAGTGACCTTATCTTACCACACCAGGCCCCTTTGCCATTTCCAGTGTCACCTCGAAAGTCCTCCGTGGCATCCTGTGATATGTTCTTGCTGCCCTGGTTTTTGTTTTGTTTTTTTTCTTCCTTGCCATTTATTGCAGTGCATATTGAATTTCTGTGAGTCTAAAATCGTCTCCCTCAGAGACTATAAACTGAGGCCTGGTGTGCTCTTGAATCTCCGTGAGGAAGTAGCACCTGGTTCAGTCTTAGGTGAAGGAAGTATACAGCACGCCAGCGGGAAGCTCTTTAGCTCCGGGAACAGATCGCTCAGCCCCTGCTATCCGCAGTCTCTCTTCAGGTCAGAAACTGTGGCGCAGAAGGTGTCGCCTTCGACGTGAGTCGTTTCGGGGCACAAAATGCATAGTATAGCTGGTCCTCTTTAAAGTCCTTGGTCAAGACTGCGCTGCCCAGGTTGGTTTTGGTCCTGTCCCCACCGGGTGCGCGGTCATGCCCAGTTGTGTCCACTAGGGGGCACTCCAGGACCCCAGTTCCCTCAGGGCAGCGGGTTTATTGTGTCAGCTCAGGCCTGCCTCCTAGAGAGAATGAAACAGGAAATCTGGAAAGCCTGCGACCCTCCGGTGAAATCTGCGTTGCAATGGATCTTACCTGTCCAGGAAAAAGGCGGCTTCCTCACCGTAATCCTCTGAGCTCTAAGCCGGGTCTTCTGGGGAAATGGGGAGCAGGGTGCGGCCCTGGGCATCCATGCTGACCCTGTGCTTTAAAGCAGGGGAGCTCCAGCTCTCTCCATTTTCACAGAAGCGGGCCTTATCAGAAACTTTCCCCTCTGCCCCCTGCTTTCTCTTCCCCTTGATCCTTCCCTTCCTGTCTGTGTCTGTCTCTTTGTGTGTATCTCTGTGTCTCTATGTCTCTGTCTGTGTCTGTCTCTGCGTGTGTGTGTGTGTGTGTGTGTGTGTGTGTGTGTGTGTGTGTGTGTGTGTCTCCCCCCACCCTGTCCCACCCCCGGCCCTCTCTGTAAGGTAGGGTGTTGCTCCTGCTCCCATCTAACTCACTGAAGTGGTAGAAGACGACTTTGAATTCCGGTCATTCTGCTTCTACCTCCCAAGTGTTGACATGGCAGGCGTATGCCACCACTCTGAAAGGTATTTTTGACTTTGCTAATTAAAAAATAACATTATTCAAGCTTTTTTTGAGGTGTTAGGAGACAAATCCAGGACTTCAGTCATGCCTGGCAAATGCTTTATTACAAAGGATACTCCAGCACCGGAGTTTTGTTTTATTTTGTTTGCTTATTTACATCAAAGTAAACAATAGAGTAATTTTGCAATTACTTGAGGAAAAGAAAAAAAACGCCTTTGCTGACTGTAGAACAAGGAAAGTGATTGGAGAGAAACACAGAGCGACTAGAGAAGAAGCTGAAGTACAATGACATTCAAGCATCTCATTATCTATCGTGATACTGGCAAATGGACAGGACAGTACATTGGTCGGACCTTTCTGACATGGGCATGACCGGAGCTCTTCCATTAAAAATTAGAGATGGGCCGGGCAGTGGTGGCAAACGCCACCACTTTAATCCCAGCACTTGGGAGGCAGAGGCAGGCGGGTTTCTGAGTTCGAGGCCAGCCTGGTCTACAGAGTGAGTTCCAGGACAGCCAGGGCTACACAGAAAAACCTCGTCTCGGAAACCCCCCCCCCAAAAAAATTAGAGATGATGATGATGATGATGATGACGATGAAGATAATGGGTTTTCGAGATAAGGTTTCCTTGTGGTGCCCTTGATGTCCTGGAACTCTATCTGTAGACAAGGATGACCTTGAACTCAGAGATCAGCCTGCTGAGGTTATGGGTAGTTGTGGAACCCCATGTGGGTGCTGGAGGAGCGGCACACTTAGCCCACCAGCCACCTCTCTACCCCCCCACACACACCACCTCTCTACCTCCCCCCCCCCAATTATATTTTTTAATTACAAGTGTCCATTCGGGCAGCATATTCTGGTTTGGTTTTTATTTGACATTGAACCCAAGGCTAAAAATTTGCTCTACCACTAAGCTAAACCATCAGCCTCTGTTAGCATATGTGATGAACGGAGCTGAGAGTAAGTAAAATACACGTTTTGCAACAGGGTAATGCAGGCTGACCTCAACCCCAAATCCTTTCCCAAGTGCTGAGATTATGGGCCCAACCAACATAAAGTTTGACTTTTCTCCTTTGTTGGGTTGCTTTTCAGTGTGCAAGTGTGCCAGGCACTGTGTGTGTGCGATCAGGGATCCAAGGTGAACTGATTAAAGTCCTCTAAGAGTTTTCCCAGGAGGAGGGGCAGATGTGACAGTCAGGGAAGTCATTTCCAACAGGAACGGACATAACATACAACAAATGTTCACCTTTAGTGTCTCCTGCAGTTCCTCAGCAGGGACACAACTCAGGTAAGCCCTGCGGCAGATGGGTCCTGGATCTGCCTCTCGGAGGAAGGGCTTCATGCAGAACTGAGGACATGTGTCCTTGATACAGCATGGTTGTTGTGATGGCACAGATGTCATCCACTCAGCTGTCAGTGGGATGAAAGACTAGTGCCTCCCTTAACCCTCACACAGAGTAAAAACTCCAGCGACAGATGGAGTAGGGCCGAGGTAGACACATCCACTCCACACCGGGAGAGGCTGGAGTGATAAGGGGTTATTTCTGAGTCTCAAATTTGGGACATCAAAAAAATAACAAGGGGCACCATTTGCCATGTTTTGTTTTTGAAACAAGATCTCGTGTTACCCAGGCTGGCCCCAAACTCACGATGTGGCCAAAGATGGCCTTGAACTTCCCAGGTGTTAGAAGTATAGGCACGTGCTGCACCACCATGCTTAGACCACAGTGCTAAGGCTTCTTGTGTGCTAGACAGTCTACCAACTGAGCTACATCCTCATCGTAGTATATACTATATATATATAAATACTGGGCATGGTGGCATACACTTTTAATCCCAGCACTTGGGAAGCAGAGGCAGGATCTCTGAATTCCAGGACAGCTGGTCTACATAGTGAGTTCCAGGACAGCCAGGGATACATGCTTATTTTTTCTTCTTCACTTCCTTCCAGGACTGGAAGTTTATAGATCTGTAGATTGGGTGCAGTATTATGCAGTGGTTTTTGTACCTACATGTAATTGTTTTCTAATATGTGTGGTTTTTGTTTTTAAAATGGTTTTTTTTTTTATAGACTCATTATAAAAGAGTCTGTAGGTGCCACCAGAGACCACCAAAGGCCAGGGAGCCGGTGGGCCAAGACCCTTACACTGTTGGCTTGTTCCTAAGAAGTCACCAGCTGCTTGCAGGGTCCTGCTGTTAAGCCCCACCCAGTCCCAGCAGGCAGAGAGACTCCAGGTGCTCAGCAGGCAGGGGAAATTGAGGAGCCTGGATGGCAGCAGCCAGCAATCTGCTCCTACCTACTGGGTATTCAGGGGACTCAGGAGAGAACAATGTCAAAGCTGGAAAGGTGGCACATGCTACTCTTACAGAGGATCTAGATTTGGTTCCCAGCATCCACATGGCAGCTCACACACATCTGTAACTCCAGTCCTAGGGAATCTGACACATTCTTTTGGCCTCCTCAGGCACTAGACACATACATGGTACACAGACATATGTGCAAGTAAAACACTCAAACATATAAATTAAAAGTAAATAAATCTAAAGGAAGATGAGGAGGAGAAGGGGGAAGAGATGGCAAAGAGAAATTTCCAAGGAGGACATCCTGAGAAGATATCCCTAATGGATCTTTTCTAAGCCTGAGGGAGTCTACAGCTCAATGCTCTACTCCCCTTGGATCTTGAGAGGGGCTGTGCACCCCCCACACCTTACTCATGCCACCTCACTCCACCAATGGGGAGTCACGATTCAAGCCCCGCTCCAGGTGTGGGCCCCGAAGGCAGGTAGAGAACTTGGGGAAGAGTGGACTACTCACCCATGGACACAGCTCCCTCAGCATCCCCCACCTCAGTAGAGGACTTCTTCTTAACCTCAGGGCTAAAGCTGACATCCCCTTAGGTGCAGACTGTTCTAGCCACGGAGGCACTGCCAAAAGGAAGCCATTGCTGACATTCAAGAGCTGGAGCAGGTGAGAGCCTGCATGGGCTGGGATCCTTCTGTCAGATTGTTCCCCACAGCAGTCATCGGAACAAGCTGTCTGAGACCTCTTGGGTGCTGTATTCCCCCAGGCTAGTATTGGTTCCCCAATCTAGCATCCCTTCCAGAAGAGAGCCAGTGGGTCTATTTGATACCAGCCTTTCCCATATCTTTACCTGCCTGGCCCAATCAAAATGTGAACACAGTGACACCAGCTGGTAGCACCAACATAGAGTCTATATAATCTCAGCTTTGTTCTGTTGAGGCTTCTGAGAAACACAGAGTCAGCTGGCCTTGGGGCACCCATGCCCCTAGCTTCTCCCTCTTTGCGCTTTTTATTAACATGAAAACAAGCACACGAACCCCAGAAGTTGCTAAGAATAAATTCAAAGGGAGTTTGCAGGCTGGAAGCAGATGCACACAATACACTTCTGCCAAGGATTTGTGCCTAGAATACATAAGGAACTTTCACATCTCAGTAAGAGAGACCATCTAGGCAAAGCGGGCCAAAAGACGAGAACAAACATGGCACCAGAGAAGATGTATGGAGGGTTAACAGAAACATGGAGCATTAACCAGCATCACTGGTCACTGGAGAAATGCTATTTAAAAGCACGTGAAGGGGTGGGGGGGTAAAGTACTCACCTAGTGAGTACTGAACAAAGCCCTGGCTCTGATTCCTTGGCACCACATAAACTGGCCATGGATAACACACCCGTAATCCAAGCACTCGAGAGGTAGAGTTGAGAGGATCAGAAATCCAAGGTCATCAATGAATGGTGAATTCAAGGCCTGCCTGTGTTACCAGAGACATTAACAGAGATAGATGGATGGATGGATGGATAGATAGATAGATGATAGGTAGATAGATAGATAGATAGATAGATAGATAGATAGAGCTATAAAAAGAAATCCCCATGTCTGGAGACATCGAAGGAAAATGGAGAGTTTGAGGCCAGCTTGGGTTACATAGCAAGATGCTACCAGAAAAAGCAGTGCTGTCTTCAGCAGCTCCTATACTAGAATTGAAACAACACAGAGATTAGCATGGTCCCTGTGGAAGGATGATGGGAAAATTTATGAAGCAGTCCATATTTTTAAAAGGAAAAAAAAAAAAAAGCCAGGGTTAGGACCAAGCGCACATATCTTGTATTAAAGTTTTAGGTTTGCTCCCCAACACTTACCAAACAAGCACAGTGAGGCCGTGAACCCCTATGCCATGAACCACTTTGGACAGCTACAAACCTCTGGAAGTTTTCTACATGGGTAAGCGGGACTGTTTCAAACTCGAGGCATAATATTGAGAACATTTGCTGTACTGCTCCAGTAACTAACAGAACGTACACAGAAAATCACACACACCGGCCCTCACAGCAGCTTCCTAGTAACAGGCCGGACTAAACACAGCTCCTGTGCTCACCATGAACCAGGGGAAGCTGCTACTCAGGAACTGGAAGGAACCAAGCCGGACCATGTCTGCTGGGACTCTACTTAGACAGAAGGGTGGGAGACCCATTGTTGTGAAGCTGTCAGCTCAGGGGTCTTTATGACCTCTGAGGCCTGTCCTGGTCCCCTCCTTTGTAAAAGCCCTATCCTTGTGGCCCAGCAGAGGGAGTGATTGATTCTCCCTCCCTCTCTTCCTCCCTCCCTCCCTCTTTCTCCCCCTGTGGGCGTGGGGGGGGGGGCAGGGGAGAACACAGAGGCCAGAGACATTAGATTCCAGAACTGGAGTTATAGGCAGTTGTGTGTTGCCTAACATAGGTGACAAGAAGCAAACTTATAACCTCTGTAGGAGCTGCAAGCACCCTTAACTACTAAACCATCTGTATTCCTTCCTCTGTTGTCTTAATTATTCAAAAATAAACAGTTAACTATGTGATTCAGTAAGCAATACAGCTGAGCGCTTTCCTGCGATCTACAGGAAGCACTTAGGTCTATCCCAGTGGCGCAGTCTTCGCTCTACCCTCCTCACCCATAGGCAGAGCTAGAAGTGTGTGTCGTTACCACACACACTCATTGTTACAAATGCATTAGATCCAACACCATGTGCAGCTTCTAACAGATGCACATTCAGGCCAAGGCTGGTATCACATGTATCCACCACAGGGCATCTTCTGCTCTAGCCCTTGTGGGTGTTTGTTGGTTTGGGTGTGTTTGAGATAATCTCACATAGACACAGCAGTTAGGCTTTGTATTTAAATAGATTGAGGCTCCTGCTGCAGCTTGCCTGTGCCCATCTGTCCATGCCCAGGCCTGTTTGTCTAGATTTGGCCCTGGGTGGTGCATGCTGTCAGGCATACAGTAGATTTTTTTTTTCCTGAGAAGAGGTTGTGGGGCTGCATTCTCTGGTAGACTATATAGTCCCTAGTCTTTGAAGCAATGCTTTGAGGAATGACACAGTTTCTTTTAGTAGCAGAGTCATTCTCTTTTAATAAACTTTTATTGAAGCCCAGCAGCATTGTACCAGGCATTTGCTGTGGCTTCATAAATACACACACAGAAACACACACAAATACAGAAGCACACACAAATATACACAAATACACACAAAAACACACAAATACACATATACAAACACACACAAATACAAACAAACACACACACAGAAACACACACAAATATACATATGCAAACACACAAATACAAACACAAACACATGCACGCACACATATACACAGGCGCTCATGCACTCAGAAGCCTATAGTGAACCCCCTTCTAGGCAGCCAACAGGAGGAAGATACTCTGTGGACAGATAGGTGCCTGAATCAACAAAACACAGGCTGCTTACACAGTGGCATTAGCACCAGCCTTGGAAAGAAAGGAGTCCTGACACGAGCGACAACAGGGAGAACCATGATGATCTCAGCTCAGAGAAACCAGCCAGACACACGACAGGAGCTGTTCCAGTCTACCTGTGTGAGGAGCCTAGATGAGCCAAATTCCTAGAGACCACAAGGAAAATCAGTCGCTGGAGGCTGGGGAGGAGGGCAAGGAGTTGCTGGTTTCAAAGGTGCTTTTGTTGTTGTTGAAAGAGTCTCATGGAGCCTTGGCTGGCTTCAAACAAGCTACACATCCTAGAATAATCTTAAACTCCTGATCCTCCTCTCCCAAGTGCTGGGCTTATAGGCATGAGCCACAATGACTGGTGTGTCAGATGGTTTAGATGGATCACAATAAAAAAAAATGGAAGCTTATATCTGTCATCTCAGCCCTCAGGCAGCCAAGGCAGGAGGCTCACAAGTTCAAGATCATCCTGGGCTACATAATAAGACTCTTTTTTTTTTTTATGTTTATGTTTATGAGTACACTGTCACTGTTTTCAGACACACCAGAAGAGGGCACCAGATCCCATTACAGATGGTTGTGAGCCACCGTGTGGTTGCTGGGATTGAACTCAGGACCTCTGGAAGAGCAGTCAGTGCTCTTAACCACTGAGCCATGTCTCTAGCCCAAGACTCTGGTTTTTAAAAGGAAGGAGGGAGGGAGAAAGAAAGGGGAGGAGGGAGGAAGAGAAGGAGGAAGAGGAGAAGGAGGAGGAGGATGAAGAAGAAGGAGGAGAAGAAAGGAGAAGGAGAAGGAGAAAGGAGAAGGAGAAGGAAGGAGAAGAGAAGAAGAAGAAGAAGAAGAAGAAGAAGAAGAAGAAGAAGAAGAAGAAGAAGAAGAAGAAGAAGAAGAAGAAGAAGAAGAAGAAGAAGAAGAAGAAAATATTGCTAGACTCTCAAACACCTCTATCTTATGCCTGCTTCCAGGCACATCTCTCAACATGTACCATCCCCAACATGTCTCTTCTAACATGTTAACACATCTCTCTTGGTGTGAATCCTATATAAACATTCAGGATGTCTTTCTGGCCTCTTTTCTATAGGCGTTCCTTACCTTGATGTAAAGTTTGTAAGAACTATTCATGTGTTCATGTGCTCGTTTTCAATGAACCACTCCAATGCTGTAGAGAATTACACTGTGAGTTTTACCATTAACAGACATGTGGATTGTTTCCAGCTTGGTCTTCTATGAGTGAATCTCCAGTGAGAGTCACATGCCTGCCATGCGCGTGCGTGCTTCGAAGGGGCAAGCAGTGCTCCTCACTACAAAAACATCTCTCGAGCCCCAGCTCCAAATATTTTTAAACATCTCTTCTCCTCTCCTTGTGAATTTATGTGAAGTTCTTCAAATATGTATGCAGCACTGCCCTCCCCAACACCATCTAGTCCTTTGAGGGTGGAGCAATGTGAACTCCTCCTGCCTAGATGAGCCGGGTCACCTCTTCTCATCCCTTTCATGCTGGGGTTTACATCCTCAGCTCTCCCGATCCTCACCTTGGAGCAGAATCCCACTCATTCTTGATTTCCCAGGGCCTTCAGTTTGCAAAGAGTGGGTCAGCTCACCCCTCAGCCTCCACAATTTCCTGAGCCAGTGCCCATAGGGATCTCTTCTTAGGCATCTCTGTGCATCCCGATGTTCTGCCCCTCTAGAATAGACCACCACAATACCACACGAAGCTGCCGTGGAAAACAGCTTGACAGTGCCTAAGAAGGCTGAGCCTAAGAAGGAACAAGGTATCACCTAGCCAGCCATACGAATCCATGAGAAACAAAACCAAAAGTCCACATGGAGATGGACGGAACATGAATTTCCTCAGAAGCTCAGAAGCATGGCTCTCTGTATTGAGAAGGTGGAAGTAAACATGACGCCTACCAAGTAGTAAATGGTGGTACATCCATCCAGTGGAATAGTATTCTGCCACAAAAAGGAAGCAGAGGAAGTACTGATGTATACCACTCCCTAGGTGAACTGTCTCCACCCTAGACGCAGTGCAACCTGGGAGAATGGAGCCAGTAGGTGAGGTAGCCTAAAGTCTCATGCAATAGTCAGCTTTCTGCAGAACATCAGGCACTTTATACTCTTGGGGTTAAAACGAATCACATGAGTAAAGTGTTTAGACACACAGGGACAATCTGCCCGCGGTGAAATCAAGTTTTCCCATAGAGGCAAATAAATGATTGAATAACAGTAGCAGGCAATAATGAGTCGACTGAAGTAAACTCACCGCTATCCCTACACCTAGGAGGAGCACAAAAACACGTTCCAAGAACAATCCCAAGTTTTGAAGAAACTGAGGTCACAAAACACATGTCTTGTTGGTGTTTTCTGACAGTGAACCTTGGAAACACAGGTCCATATGTGGCGTAAATGTTTTTGGATGAAGTACTTAGACCAACCACATCTGTGGAGCTAAAAGCCAGAATGACTATTGCCAGGGAGCTAGAGGGTTGGGGTTGAAAAGACTTCCAAGACTTGCAAGTATTTTTCTGGATGACGACTTAAGTTTTAAAACCACAAGGAAGTGGTGGTTGCACAGTGGCGTGGATGCACAGATGCCACGGAACCACACATCACTTAAAAGACAGGAAGGAAGGAAGGGAGGAAGGAAGGAAGGAAGGAAGGAAGGAAGGAAGGAAGGAAGGAAGGAAAGAAGGAAGGAAGGAAGGAAGGAAGGAAACAGGCAAATCGAAGTGGCACATACCCGTAAACCCTGCACTTGAGGGACTGAGGCAGGAGGGTCATCCTCAACTACATAGTTAGTTTGTGGCCATCCTGGGCTACATGAGACACTGTTTTTAAAAAAAAAAAAGAAAAAGAGAAGGTGAGAAAAGAAAGGAAGAATGAAGGAAGGTGAGGAGGGAGGGGCTGGAGTCAGCTCACTGGTAAAGTACTTGCCTAGCATTCCTGAAACCCTAGCCTGACTCACAAAGAAAGAAAGGCTGCTGGTGAATGCATGTGGTGTGTTAGTCATCTTTCCATCAGTGAAACACTCTGTGAGGTAGTGGCCATGCTCCGCTGGCCCCATTGTTTTAGGGTCTGTGGCAACTCAAAGCAGGAATGCTCGTAGCAGCCAGGAAGTGAAGAAAGAATAGGGACCGTGGCTCCTAACCGCACTCCCTTCAAGGGCATGCGGCCTCTCTGACGTAAGTTCTACTACGTGTCCCCTCCATTCCATCACACTGGCCCCTGGTGACTTGGTCTTTAATGTCCCCTTTCAAGCCACTGATTTAAGAGGGTTTATGGATTTTCTTTGTTTTTGAGAGGTTCCTGTTCAGGCTTGAACTCACTGCACTGCCTAGGATGATAGTGACAAACTCCTGACCCTCCCTGTTTACACATTACTGGAGAATACATAAACCCCAGGGCTATGTACTTGCTAGGCAAGCACTCTGTCAACTGATCTCCACCACCCAGACCTTCTAATTGATTATTGTATTACTGTTCATAATAAGGCAAGAAAGCCACCAGGCATGGTGTCTCTGACCCCTAACCCCAGTGCATGTGTGGGAAGGTCTTGAGTCTGAGACCAGATAAGACCCTGTCTCAAAAAAAAAAAAAAAACCAGAACAAACAAAGCCTGTCTGTTTACCCTCATTGGTCATGAGGCTACTTTATCCTGACCATGCGGTAAGGAGACTATTTGGGGAGGGTGTCAGCACACGCTCCAAATCTCTTTCAACACTGTACTGGCCCACCAAAAAGAATGTAAGAATTACCGGATTTCTGGGCAGTGGTGGTGCATGTCTTTAATTCCAACACTCAAGAGGCAAAGGCAGGAGGATCTCTGTGAGTTCACAGTCACCCTGGTCTACATAGTGAGTTCCAGGACAGCCAGTGAGACCCTCTACCTAATGAGACCCTGTCTCAAAAAAAAAAAAAAAAAAAAAGAAAAAAAGAAAAATCAATCAATAAGTAAAATGTAAAAAACAATAAATAAATAAATTACTGGTCAATAAAAGAAAAAGAATTGTTGGAGATTAAGGTTGGCAAAAATGGCTCAGCAATTAAGAGTCCACTTCTAGGAACCCAAGTTTATTTCCCAGTACCCATGCTGGGCGGCTCACAACCACCTGTACCCTCACCTCCAGGGAATGCCATGCCCGCTTCTGGGCTCCACAGGGACCCTTCACACTTGTGAATACCCCCACATGGACATACATACATATACATGAAAATAAATCTTAAAAAAAAATTTTTTTTTTTGAGATTCAAACTGGCTTTGGAAAACTTCTGGTAGTGTTTCTGCCTCTCCGTTCTCCTGTAGGACCATACCCCACCCGGAGGGTCTGTTCCTACTGTAAAGCTGCATGTTAGAACATCAGAGGTATATGTGCTCTCGGAATTGGGCAGCTTATAAATCAAAGCTGTAACAAATGGATTTAGGCAAGAAATGCTGAAAGAACAAACTGAACCATTTCCAGACCCTACCTCAAAAAACAACAAACAAACCAGAGAGAATTGGGATATACCTCGATAGTAGAGCATCTGGGAACAGATGCTCTAGGTTCGATTCTGCACCTCAAGCCTCACAAAACACACACGAATAGAAAACATAGAAACAAATATCAGAGAAGCAGGATTTCCGGGAGGAGGCAGGTTTGATCTGCATAAAAGTTCTGAAGTCTGTGTGTTGGTGGCCCACGCCTTTTATCCCAGCACTTGGGAGGCAGAGGCAAGCAAATCTGAGTTTGAAGCCAGTCTGGTCTACAAAGGGAGTTCAGAGACCATACAGAGAAACCCTGTCTTGGAAAACAAACAAACAAACAAACAAACAAACAAACGGGGGAGGGGAACCCCTCAATAAAGTCGAGAGAGCCCTTTTAATTGGGCATGGGAGCAGAAGCTGAGCTTCCCTGCAACTTTGGAGCAAGCATAGAAGCTGCAAAGACGAAGGGTTTCCCCAACAGACAAGGTGAGATTCTCTGGTGTCTCCAAATCACCCTCCCTGGAGCGGGCTTTAAAAAGCCCAAGGGCTGGCTGCAGGAATGTGAGGGCCCCTAGACTCCTCATCTCCAACTTGGTTTAGCGCTTACAGCAGAGCAGAGAGACAGCCCTGGCTGGAGCAAATCCCCGACTCCCCCCCAGGCCCCAGGCTTCTCCGCAGCAGGGGTCCTATGGACGTCTCGGAGTCCCTTGTGCTCCATCGCACCCCGCCCTCAAAGGTCTTGGCATTATCTCAGGCAAATGAGGAAACAAGTTCAAAGAGTTTGTGTTCAAGAGCACGTAGCCACGAAGTAACTAGAGCTGAATTTATAGCGTGTCTCTCCGTCTCATGTGGCCATGGCGGAGAAGTCCATGTTCTATGTGGGAAAGAAAGGGCTAAGACTGGAGGGGGCCAGGGGGAGACGGGAGAGCGGGGAGAGAGAGTACAGGAATTCTACACTAGTTAGTTTTGTTGTCGCTGTAGTTGTTTGCAGTACTGAGATTTGAACCCAGAGTTTGGCACATGCTAGACTCATACTTTACAACTGAATATCCTCTGCCTTTGTTACTGAGTTTTGAGGTAAAGTCTTACTCTATAGCTCAGGCTGGAACCTAAGACAGCCTTGGTCTTGGACTTGGAGGGCTCCTCCTCCTTCATCCCCCTAAATTTTGGAATTAAAGACATAAATGACCACACTATACTAAGGCTTTCTTATTTTTAGAACTCAAAGTGGAACTTGACTTGTGCTTTCTATAAAACTGAGGGGGCTAAACGAAGTGTGTTATCCCCAAACTTCTGTTAGAAACGCTCGCTCGGGCATGTCCCTAGAACCACAGAAACCTTTCAACTTTGGACTAGTGCACTCTGGAGGGAGAGGCAGCCTCACCCTCTCTTATGAGCTTCCTGCAGCCAAGGCCCCAGACTTCAATGGCACAGAATGCCTGGGTCAGCGACGCTTACAGCGGCCACAGAACGCTGGGTCGGATGAGGGTGGGTTCGCACACCGCTGGAGTGACACGGTCAGAGGACACAGGGCAGCAGGCTGGGCGGCACTAACTCATTCCCAGTGAGGAGCGGCAGAGGGAGCAGTCAGAGCAGCAACGACTCTAGATCCTGGACTAGAATATTCCACAGTGTAGAGCTGCGTTCCCGAGCCTGCCACCACTGTCCCGCATAGCTGTGGATCCCTGGGAATTGGCTAGTGTCGACTGAACTAGTCCTCATAATAAAATACGTTCTAATCCCCCACCCCCAACTTGTTGCTGGGACTCAAACCCAGAGCCTCCACCTCTACCACTGAACTACTGCTACTTTTTAAAACGCCACTGGGGAGCAAGCCATGAGCAGCGCTCCTTCATGGCCTCTGATTCGGTTCCTGCCTCAGGCTCCTTCTCCAATTCAATTCCTACCTTGGTTTGCCTCAGTGATGAACTGTGGTCAGACATATAAGCCAAATAACCCCTTTCCTCCCCAAATTGCTTTCAGTAGTGGTGTCTTTATCACAGGAATAGAAACCTAGACACCAGCTGTGGTTCTCTCTCTCTCTCTCTCTCTCTCTCTCTCTCTCTCTCTCTCTCTCTCTCTCTCTCCCTCCCTCCCTCCCTCCCTCCTTTCAAGACAAGGTTTCTCTGTGTATTCCTGGCTGTCCTAGAACTCACTCTGTAGAACAGAAGCGATCCACTTGCCTCTGCCTCGTCCTGAGTGCTGGGCTTAGAGGTGTGCATCACCCCCGGTCCATGTTTTTCTTTGACACCATCCCAGAGGTTCTTGGCTTTCTAACTCACAGACAACTGTTGTCACCCAGGTGACCTAGGTCCATACTATGCAATAGGCAATATTCTTGGTATGTCCTGTGGTCCCTAGGCTCTGGCCTGTCCCCCAGATCACAGCTGTGGGTGTCCATTCTGGGGATTGGAACCTGCTAACCTGGCCTGGGAGATCTGAGACATAGAACCCCCAAACTTTTGCTTCCACGTTTGGATATGGGGTTTTCAGGGGTTCTGCTGTAGCTGTACCAGCTCTGGACTGTAAAATGAATTATTTTTTAATATAAGTGTAAGTAGAAGATTAATCCAGCAGCTGTATTTCCTTAACCCTTGCTAGTCCCCAATAACCACATAGAGAAAATAAGATTTATTCCAAGCTGCACCTCAATAGCTGGGTAGCTAAATGATTATATTAACCCCTAAGCTACCTTCCAGCCATGATCCCCAATTACTGAACTGGCTCTTTTGGCTTCAGATGTTTTTTCTCATGGTGTCTTCTTAGACCCTCTCTTCATGGCTCATCTTTCCATCCTCATGGGAGACATGAAACTCTAACTTGCTAGCTATATCTCTCTCTCTGTCTCTCTCTCTCTCTCTCTCTCTCTTCTTCTTCTTCTTCTTCTTCTTCTTCTTCTTCTTCTTCTTCTTCTTCTCTTCTTCCTTCCCCTTCTCTTCCTCCTCCCCCTTCTCTTCTTCTTCCCCCTCCTCCTCTGACTGGTGGAAGCTTCTACCCTATTCTCTCTTCTGCCCAACCATCAGAAGATCAGCATTTATTGACAAGGCAGAAAATAAATGGTAAGAACTATTTACACAAACTTAAGACAGGACATTCTTGGTACAAGCATTACAATGCCACGTCCGGATTGAAACAAGATATGAAGGCAGAGAAACCAGTGCTTGAATAACCCAAGGGAGAACTTTACACAGTGCACAAAACCATTCCACTTACACTGGGCAGCAGGAGCTGTGCCAGGAGCATCACAGGTGCAGGTCTGGCCAGCCAGTAGTGGCAGGGTGCGAGTGCAGGGGAACAGTGTCCTGGCAGCAAAGGAGAGGATTTCATGCTCACCACCTCGAAGAACTGGTGGTGTGAGCTCACAGCTGTTAGGCCCCCTCACTTCCTGCTGCTCAATACTTAAATGTCACCTCCAAGGTGCCATAGGATTTTTCTTGTCCTTTATTTTATTTTTATTTAAAATTATTATTATTATTATTATTATTATTAAATTGTATAGCTGTGTGAATGTACCTGGATGGGGGAGCAGCGGTACCTGAGGAGGCCAGAAGGTGTCAGATTCCCTGGGGTCACAGGCAGTTGTGAGCTGCCCTGAGGGTGCTGGGAACCCAACAGAGGACCTCTGCAAGAGCAGCCAGTGCTCCTCTCCACGGAGCCCTCTCTCCAGCCCCATCACTGCTCTTAGCATATACTAATTGTCAGAAATAGATTTTAGATTTGAGGTTTCTCCACAGAGCTCTGCCCAAAGTGCAGATGTGTAGGCAAAATAAATGTTGTCTGAAGCCACTGAGTTTGGGGATGGCTTGTCACACAGAAACAGAACTGGACCAGAAGCCTCGGACTTAAAACAAGATTTACACTGGGCTTGGTGGTGTGAGCCTAGAATCACAGTGGTCATGAGGTAGAGGCAGGAGGATGAGGACTTCAAGGCTATCCTTGGCTACACAGAAGATAGAGTCTAGCCCAGGCTACTTGAGACCTTGTCTAAAAACGAGAGAGAGGGGAGAGAGAGAGAGAGAGAGAGAGAGAGAGAGAGAGAGAGAGAGAGAATAAGAAACATATTATCTGATTTTTCCCTATGAAACGAAGACATTCCTCACCCACTCCAGAAGAATATTAGTGAAATAGATGTGGTCATGGGTGTTATAACCAAGACACAACTGTTCTTGGCAAAAGCTTTCACTTTCCCATATTCCTTCATGTTCAACATGACATTTCTATTTCTTAGATTAATTTTCATCCACCTATGTGTGTATATGTGTGTGTACACGTTTATATGTATATATGAGTGTGTATATGAGGCTCACAAAAGTCAGAAGACAATGTTGGATACCCTGGGACTGGAGTTATATATAGGTGTGTATGAGCCACTCAATGTGGGTGCTGGGAACTGAACCAGGGACCCCAGGAAGAGCAGCTAGTGCTTTTAATTACTGAGCCATCTTTCCAGCTTTGCCTAACAGCTTAAAAAACAGTTTCTATTGATTCTTGACCTAATAGCTTCTACATCATGCTGTTGTACAGTTTGATCCCAGTACTCTGGAGGCAGAGGCAGACAGCCCTCTGTGAGTTTGAGACCAGCCTGGTCTACGTAGTGAGTTACAGAACTACAAAAAAATTATTTTGTGTATGCATGTGTGTAGGTGTGTGCTTACCATGAGGTCAGAGGACACACCTCTCTGGAGTCAGTTAACCCCTTCTACAAGGTGGGTCCTAAAGACGGAACTCAGACAAGATCAAAACATTCTACCCTGTAGGAGAGTGAGAGAGCTCCATATTCCAGGAGGCAAAAACAACAAAAGAGCTTGAAGAAGTCCCTGAAACTGACTAGATTCACTAGGCCCCACTCAGCCGCAAAGAAGTCTCTCAGATGAGCCTAGGCACCAAGACTCAGACAAGCTGAGCTGTAAAGAAGACTCTCAAAGGAGAAAAGCTGCAGAGAGGACTCAGACCAGATCCCTGCCTGGAAGAATCAGAAACCAGCTTGGAAAGGTTACTACCTAACCTGTTGAGCCCCTGCGGCTGTGCAGTGTTCTCTGGGTTCCCAGCTTTTGTGAGCTGTCATTCACACTGGAGTGGGCCTTGGTGATACAGCTGTCTTTGAGTCACTTCTGTTCCTGTAAGTTACCTCAGTAAAACTCGGTTGGTTTGCCAAGTTGGACTTTTGTGATACCTGGTCTGTTGCGGGTTCCCTATCTAGGAAGAGTAAATGAGAGTGTTTTGTCTCCTCAGGAAAAGTTTTGTACTTTTACCTACCAGCCCATCTTGCTAGACCCCTAATAGCTATTGAAACATACATACATATATGCATACATACATACTACATATATACATACATTTGTGTGTGTGCGTGCGTGTGCACATGCACACACACTAATTTGAAACTTGAACCCAGGTGTTTGAAGGTCTGCTACTGAGCTTCACCGCTGGCTCATGGCTACTCTCTTTCTTCCCTTACAACTGTTTTGTTTGGTGTTTGATTTTTGAAGCAGAGGGTCTTACTGTGTAAATACAGTCCAAGCTGCTAGAGTCCAAGTCCTGCCTCAGCTTTCCAAGTGTAATCACAGGCTCATATAAGCCACCATGCCCACCAAAAGCACGTTTATTTTAATAACTTATTTTCTTGAATCGCTTTTTTGAAAAAGTGCGTTTTACTTTGCATGTGTGAGGGATTGAACTCAGGGCCTCTTTTATGCTAAGCACTAGGACTCTGCTCCTGAGCCACACACCCCCCAAATCCCTGCCCCATTAATTTCTTTTTTGCTTTATTTCGAAACAGAGGGTCTTGTTGTGAACCCCAGGCTGGCTTCCTACCCTGAAACTCTCTTGTCTACGCCTTCTGAGTGCTGTAGTTACAGGCGTGTGCCCCAACGCCCAGCTAGTTGAATTCTAATCGAGTTATGTTTTCATCAGAACACATGTAGGCTCTGAATTTCCCCTGTGGCCCCCTAAGATGTGCATGCTTCCAACTCATTCCTTTCAGAGGTGCACACCACCGGGCTGGTCACAGACACTCCCCAATCTTCACCCCACAAAAGTGGAGCAAAGCTGGTCCCCAATGCAGCCCCTATTGTGTTTACAAGCTGCTTTTCCACGCTTGACTGACATCACCCCATTTGCACCACATCCTTTGGGAGAATGACTCTACTTGTTTTTGCTTCAATCTGTTTTAAAAGTTGCCTT
Organism: Arvicanthis niloticus; assembly: GCF_011762505.2. Lineage (NCBI taxonomy): Eukaryota > Metazoa > Chordata > Mammalia > Rodentia > Muridae > Arvicanthis > Arvicanthis niloticus. Next base: position 17,841,093 of record NC_047674.1, on the reverse strand, counting down.
ATTTTCAAGCCTTTTCTTCTCCCACCCTCCGCAGTGGTGGCTCTCACTTTAAAGAATATATTAAAAAGCAAGATACTTGCTATGTTTGCTCTCTTAACACGACCCCTTTCCCCTTTTTCCGGGAATCAGGTTTTTCTCACTTTATGTCTAGTATTTTTAGTTTGTTGCGGAACATTTCAATGGTATATGAAAGGCACCCCCGGACTGACAGGGGCACCTCCTACTCCAGAGCCTCAGGGCGAGGGCTGCTTGATACACACGTGGGGGCGTGTAGATGTCACCAGGCGTGCTTAATTCTCCCATCTCAAAGGGTGCTAGGCCGCGAGTTCCCTGGTTGGAGCGCCTTGGAAGAGAATGGAACTGCCTGAACGTTTGCAACCTTAACTCCCCAGTCTTCGCTACCAGTCCCCTGGGGGACCACGAGATCCACTAGTTCCCCCAAGGGCGGATTCTGGCGGCAAGATCAGAGTTGACTACAAGGTCCATGTCTGGACTGGGGGACGGGTCAGCATAAATCTCAGCCTTTGAGAGGTTTAGGCAAACACGATTCCCCGGACGCGCAGACACTCGCTTGTCTCCTGTCCAGCGGAAGGTCCTACTGCTCCCGCGCCTCCTTAAAGCTGCAGCTCCGCCCCGCCCGCCCCGCCCGCCCCGCCTACCCGCGGTTCTTTCCAACCGCCTGCCCCGAGCAAATCCACCGAGCGTCACAAAGCCACGAGCCCGCAAGGAGCGCACAACTCTCTGAGTCCCCGTACCGGATCACGAACCCCAATTCCATCACCACCACCCGCCACCATGTCCAGCGAGGAGCTGGCCTGCAAGCTGCAGCGCCGGTTGAGACTTGAGATGCGGGCAGAGAACGACCAGGGCGGCCCCCAGCCTGCACCCTGCTCTGCCCTAGCCGGGCTCCGGGAGCCTGAACCTCCTGCCCAGGCGCCCACGGCCAGCGGGGACTCGGAGCTGAACCTCAAGCTGAGCCGCAGGCTGGACATCCACCAGGGCGCAGCGCCGTCCCGCCGCTGCAAGGTCTTCAACCCATACACCGAGTTCCCGGAGTTCAGCCGGCGTCTCCTGAAGGATCTGGAGAGGATGTTCAAAACGTGAGCGCTCGTCCTGCGCCCCCGAAGAACGGGGGATCCGAGACAGGGCGAGGGGTGGCCGCGCCGCGAGTGGGACAGTGAAGAAAGGAAGTGCAGGTGTTCAAGGGTTCACTGAGCATCTGGCCCAGCGCAGCCAGATCGTGCGCATCAAATTCTTTGCGCGCGATGGGGGACTTCGTCAGGTTGGGGATCTGAGAGTTAGGGACCCTTTGTTCGAGGGTCCCACTAAAAAGCCCCCTCCCAGGAGTTCCCTACTCTCCAGGGCGGGGGCGGGTCCCGCATCCTCTTCCACCCACAGATCCAGAGATTTGCGCCTAGCGAGGGCGCATCTCACCTGCCAGCCTTAATTTTCTCTCTCAAGGGAGAAATTAGCTGCGTTGTCTTTTATCTTATAAAACAAAGGAAACAATTGACCCTTGTCTTCATTAAAGGGTGTGAGGAGCCGGGTAGTGGTGGCGAACGCCTTAATCCCTGCACTTGTGAGGCAAATGCAGGCGGATCTCTGAGTTTGAGGCCAACCTGCTCTACAGAATGCGTGCCGGGACAGCCAGGGCTACACAGAGAAACCCTGTCGGGGGTGGGGGGGTGTCAGTGAGGAGTGAACGAAGGCTGAGAACGAGGTTGCGTTAAAGACACGTGGCCGTCCTTAGGTCAGTGGGTGGTGCAGGAGCCTCCTAGGGTCGTCGCCTAGTCAGTTACCCCTCCAGCCAGTGAATGGCAGATGCCTCCGGCTGGAGACTGGTGCCGGCCGCTAGTCACTAGGGTGCTGCTTGCGCCCCATCACCCATCAGAGGAGGAGGGCATACAAAGACCCAATAGGTGGCCTGTTATGTGAGAGGTCTATTCTCTGGCCTCATTTCCCCACTCGAAGAGGGAAAGCAGTAAGGACTCTTGCTACTGCTTCTTTCTCTCCCTCCCCCACCCCCGTTACTTTTCTTTCTAAGTGAGATGTGGTGACTCTTTCGTCTAATCCCAGCATTTGGTTTTGGGAAGCAGAGGCGATCTCTGAATTCGAGGCCAGCCATGGCTACATAGTGACACTCTGTCGCAAAATCACATGTGTTTGTTACGGTGAGTGTGTATGTGTGAGGAAGTGTCATGGCACACTCGTGGAGGTCAGAGGACAAGTTGTGGAGATCTGGTCTTTTCCTCCACCATGCAGGTATTGGGATCACACTCAGGTGGTAGGACCTGGTAGCAAGTGCTTTTTACCGGCTGAGCCATCTCACTGGCCCCACCTTTGCCTTTTAAGGCCACAAAGTAGTCTGTATACCGAAAATGCCTCACGAAGCTATTAATATTATTTCCAGAATTGGGCTGAGACCGGAAAAATGACTGGGGGAGCGAAGGCCGCTGGCCAGGTCATGCTTGGGCGTCTTTAAAAGCGCTTGGAATGTGTTTGCCCTCAACAAGGAGATTCTATTTAAAGGCACTGAAGCGATCTCCAATCACCGCCTCCACTACTCCTGCTTGCTCGGAGGTCTGCAGAGCACCTGTGATACTCGCTACCTCTCTGACACCTTGCTTTCTCAGTCCCGGGGCACCCAGCCACTGTTTTCTGGGTTCAGTTTGGGCAGCTGAAGAAGCTGGAGTTGGGAGAAGAGAATGAGACGGGGGTGGGGGTGGGTGGGGGTGGGTGGGGTGGGGGGTGTGATGGTGGAAAAGCTAGGGAAGACACCGTGGTTTGACAGATCCCCCTTGTGGTTTTCTTTGGGTTTTACATTTCAGGGGGTGGAGGGTTGCTACTCTAGCCTGGATGCTCACCTCTATCAGTCCCTCCAGTCCTGGCTGATCCATCTCCACCTTGCTCTGTGATCTCTCCAGCCCCTTTTGGTTTTTCTGGGAAGCGCTCTCTGGAAGGTTAAGTTTGTTAGTCTGCTGTGTAAGAGGAGAAAGGTTTGTCCAGTTGGAAGTCTTTGGGGCTAAGCAGTGTTGGCACTGGCCAAGAACAGGTTCTGGCCTAGCATCAGGGGAAGCCAGAGTGCAACCTGGAGTCCTGGGATAGCTGACAGCCCAAACTGTGCAGGGCATTTCTACAAAGCTAAGATGCCCATCTGAAGTCTAGGTTAAATCCTTTGTCACCTGCAATAAAACTGCACGAACAAAGAGAAGTGACCTGGCTCCTAAAACAAAGCCCAGGTGTCTGCTTCAGGTGTGGCTGGATCTGGCAGACAGGTGACGATACACAGTCATGTTTCCTGTCTTGTCCCCCTTCCTCTCCCTCCCTTACTGGTTTCTTGAGGTAGGTTGTATAGCACAAGACAGCCTCAATTTTACTATGTAGCTGAGGCTGGCTAGCTCCCGGTCTACAATGCCCTCTCCCCAGACTGAGAGTCTCCCTTTATAGTCCAGGCTGGACTTCCAACTGTTGAGGTAACATGTATATACCAACAAACCCAGCCCATTTCTTGCTTTCTAAGGGTAGCTTCGCTTTGTTTTACTTCTCTCCTCTCCTCTCCTCTCCTCTCCTCTCCTCTCCTCTCCTCTCCTCTCCTCTCCTCTCCTCTCCTCTCCTCTCCTCTCTCTGTCTTTACTCTTAGGTGGCTCCTTCCAGTGGCATAAGTGTGGCCACAGTTGCTCCAGAAAAGTCCAGTGAGAAAGAGTAGTCACCACAGCAGCCTTTCTTTAGGTGCATTGTGAGATGGGGGGATATTACTATTTCTGATTGGCTCTTAGCCAGTAGCTCAGGGTAAATTAATTGTTCTCTTTGGCCAGGACTGATCCTGTGCCTTCCCACTTTCTAAAGTAAAAGGATGTATGCGTTTTCCCACATCTGCACCCAGCTCTCGTTACCTACCTCAGGTCTCCCATGCCTCGTAGAAATAGGGGTTGCCTCAGCTCAGACCTTCCTGAGGGTCCATGAGACTCTGCCCCCAGCTGGGTTCATTTTTCCACAGGGTGCTTCTGCTGGATCTTCCATACCTAAGGCACCAGGAACTTCATCCTGTGTCTCCCCTATGGCCAGGGCCCCCCAGTCTAGGAGCTATCACTGTCTAGACTCTCCTAATACACTCTGGCTTTAGCTCCCATCCAGCCTGGTCCCAGGAAGACATGAAGCCCTGACCAGCAGTAAACTAATCCAACCTCTGAAGGGTCGAGAGGTGCCTGTGCTCAGACCAGCCCAGGTGCTCTGCCTCCTTGTCACTTGCTACCTTCCACCTTGAGCTGCCTTAGGGTGGCTCTGAATCCTTCTCTCTGTTTCATCAACTGGTGTTGTGTGCACATACAGTTATGTGCCCATCCTCCTCTGTTTTTATCCTGGCAAGGGCAGGTCCTGAGCGCCCTTCCACCCTTCTGTCGAAGCCACTGGGGCTTGGTGATGTGCAGATCTGCTCTAGCCTGGGCATGTCACCTGTCCTGTAGTTGACTAGGGTTCCTTTTCCTCTGCCTTAAATACCACAAGGTTTTATTTTACTTACTGAAACCGGTTTTTTTACTGTATAACCAGGCTGGCCTAGAACTCCTGGCATTGCCCCTGCTTCAGCCGTCCATGTGTTGCGATTACAGGTGTGAGCCACCATTGGCTCTGTATTAACGTTTTCTTTTCCTTGAGATAGGTTTTCATATATCTTAGGCTAGCCTCGAACTCACCATGTAGCCAAGGTTGACTTTGAACTTCTGATCCTCCTGCCTCTAGCTCCCAAGTGCCAAGACCACCATATCTATTTTTGCAGTACTGGGGATCAAACCCAGGGCTTTGTATATGGTAGAAGAGCACTAACTAAGCCACACCCCCATCCTCCTGCATATTTTCTTTTTAAAAAGAAAATATAAAACTGTCCAGGTCCTCCTGAACACCCTCTCACCCTCTAAGCTTCACGCTTTGCCCATAGAGTGCAGCATTGACTGTTAGCTCTGGGCCACACAAGGAAAATCCAGCACAAGGCTTGGGGCTCCTGCCACCCAGACTCCCCTGGAAGCCAGTGCATTCAAATCAACTCTCTGATTCCTGACCCTGAGAGCCTGACCTGTTGGGGCAAGTTCAGGTCCCCTTCCCACCCTTCTGCCCCCAAAGCAACATACTAAAAACAAACAACTGGGTTTGGCAAGAAACCCAAAACACAGAGTGTACCAGCTTGTCACTGGTTAGATGGCTTTCTACCTTTCACTTCTAGCTGACCAACCGCTCTGGGTGGTTGTAAAGGGCATGATTAGGAATGGGACTTCTAAGGTTCAAACCCAGCCTCACCTCCACTCCCAGGAGAGTTCCTCTGGGCAGCCAGCTGAAATGCCCTTTGTGTTTGGGTCCCCCTTCTGGCAGGTGGGGCTGTCTTGTGGTGTGTGTGTGTGTGTGTGTGTGTGTGTGTGTGTGTGTGTGTGTGTGTGTGTGTGTTGAGCAGGAAGCAGTTTGCTGACCCTAGCTGGGAAGACTTTCTACGTTGGTTTCAGTCACTGACTTTCAAATATTTATTTATTGCCTATTATGATTATTTTGGTTTTTTTTTTTTCCCAAGTAGTCACTCACTCAGAATCCCAGGTTAGCCTTCAACTCAAAGCAATCCTCCTGCCTCAGCCTAAACTGGGATTATAGAAATGAGCCACTACACTTTTACTCACAGATTTTTTAGATAATCACATGGCTGTCATTTAGTCCCCATACACATTTCTGCTGCCCTTTTTGTTTAATGATTCACTTTGCCTAAGGAGCTTTTGGTTGCTTGTCATTCCTCTTCTGGTCATTCGAGCAGGATCTCACTGTCAATGGGCTACAGGCCCACCAGGTCACAGACCATGGACAGCCTGCTCTTAGAGCTTTGCTGTGGTGGTCTGCTTCTTCTGGGTTCTGTGGGTGGATCATTGGCTCAGTGTCCTGTTTCCCTGAAGCTTTCAGAACTCAGTCCCATAAAACCCTGGGTAGCTGAAAACAACCACACTCTATTCTTCATAACTCTGAAAGCTGAAAGCCTGCAGTGCAGGTGTTGACTGTACTGCCTGCTCTGTGGGCTCAGGGAAGAATCTTTCTGCCTCCTCTCTCCCTTTCCCTCTACCTCTCTCCCTCCCTCCCTTCCCCACCTTCCTCTCTCTCTCCCTTTCCCTTCTCCTCCCTCTCTGTCTCTGTCATTTTCTGTCTGTCGGTCGGTCTATCAGTCTGTCAGTCTGTCTGTCTCTGTGTCTCACTTTCTCTGTGTGTGTCTGCCTGTCTGCCTCCCTATCTGTCTTCACATGACTTTCTCAGAGGCTTCCAGTCACTGGATTCAGGGCTACCCAAATCCAGTATGGCCTCATCCTAACTTATTATCCCTGTAGTCCAGGGGATGGAACTCAGGTCTTTAGCCTTGCATCACAAGGACTTTACTTGGTCTCCAAAGACTCCAACCAAGGTCACATTGTGAGGTTCTGAGCTGACATGATAAGGAGGAAAGGGGATTCTACTTAACTCATGAGAGGGAACAAGACAAGTGTGTCCTCAAAGACTCTGGAGAATTCCAAGGAGGACCTGAGTTTTAGGACAGTAGGGATTTCAGACTTACAGCTTACATAGTAAGCTGTACCCCTGCCACCCCAGACCCCACCCTGTGGACTAGCCTTTCCAAAACCTGATCCAATGGTGCACAGCTCCAGCTGTTCCAAGAGTGCTCTGGCTTTGGCCAGGCCTGCCAGATTTTCACTTTTCAGCAGTTTCTAGAAGAGCATTCTGATGTTGCCTTCGCTCCCAAGGCCCCTTGCAGGGTGTAACCTGATTAGACCAGCATACACAAAGCACACCCACTCTTTGTCAGGAAGCAAGGCTAGACAGATTCACCCCAGACACAGCAAATATATTCTTTGGTCTTTTTTTATATTTGATTTTCCTGTTTTAAGTGATTTACCATAGGAGTTTCACATTTTCAAAGCTTTAAAAGCCATGAGAGGGAGCGGTTTCCCACCTGGGAGTTTGCTGGGTTCTTAGAGTAGGTGTCAAGTGTCCCGGAGTCCTAAATGGTGTGCTGCAGAAGAAAGACAACTTTCTAATGAGTGTGGGAAGCCAGAGGCATCGGCAGACTGGCCAGAGCTAGTTGCCTCTCTGTTTCCAAGCGTGTGTGTCACTGGATAGCTGAAGCCAGAAGAATAGTGGCCTGATTTTTTATAAAGGGAGTCTGAGAAGGGCCCAGAAGAAACTGACCCTGTAGTGTGTGTGCACGGCTGAAATGCGATCAGAGCTGGCTGTGCAGTCAAGGTTAGACAGGAAACTTTAATTACCTTGGCTGCTCCAGAGGCTGCTGGTAAAGGAAGGTAATGGGGACAAGCACTTGTAGGCAGGGCCCAAGCACAGCGGCTTAGGTACCACAGGCTGTGGTATCTCTTCAGCTCTGCAGTGAGAGCTTGTGTTTCAACTCCCCAAAGAGAGGGTGGGAAGGGGAACTAGCTGTTTTATTACAAATTCGAAATGCTGATGTCACGATGCCTCGCCAAGTTCACATTCCCCATCTGGAACACCACTGGCCACTGGAAGCACAGACTTCTTCATCCCCCTCTTCCCCATGCCCCTCCCTCCCTCCCTCCCTCCCTCCTTCTTTCCCCCTAACTCCCCTCCCCCCCACCCCAGTCTGCCTAAGAGGAGAAAGGGCAGGATGAAGAAAGGGGTATGGTGTAGATGACTGCCTTTTCTTTCTTAGTTTTGGTTCTAGGGTGAGAACTCAGGGTCTGCATGTATCAAGCATACCCTCTGCCATGGGGCTACATCCTCAACTCTTCTAGACTGGCTGGGAATTTTCATACAAGTGAAGTGTGTTCTCTTATGGGAGATAGGGGGAGGTGCCTCATCTGGGTGTCTTCAGCTTTAGTGGAAATTGGCTTTTGCCACAGGGTAAACGGGAGCCAAGGTGTAGCTCACTGGCTGTAGTCAGCATGCTTGAGGCCGAGGACACGGACAGACACACATACACACAGAGGGAGAGGATAGGGAGAGTGGACAAAAGTACACTGAAGCTAAGGCCTTTCTGAGTCCTGGATGGCAGCCCTTGCCAGTAGTGACTCCCCTTGGATTTAGCCTGTTCTCTTGTGCACTGCATCTTGGCTTGTGGGAAAGGGGAGAAGACCCAGGGCTGGTCCAAATCACTGGGACGTAGCTCCAGGACTACTCTGAGGGCCCTGGTCTCTAGCAGGGAGACACACAAATGTTCATCTCCTCCCTGGGTCCCTTCTTTCACACCTTACTCACACTCAGAGTCTCCACTATCTTGTGGGAATTTGAGTGACCATCCTTTGAAATGGAGTGACCAAAGCAGTTTTTAAAACCTGAAAGATTTCTGTGATAGGGAACTCTTAGCTGGGTGCGGTAGCTGCTGTGTCCCCTACACAACCCCTTGGTTATCCCAAAGGCTAGCACTACATCCTGGGTCCATCCAGGCCAGTGACCTCCCAGGAGAAGGTGATATTATAATAGGTTTGGCCAAGCTGGAGGTAGCTCCCTTTCCCTGTGACTGTGATGGGGTTCTGTTAGTGAGGAAAGAGTGTGTCTCTCTGGATCCTTTTTGTGAGATAGTTTGGATGGCAGGCCTGGAAGAGGTCAGCAATGGAGCATGGAGAATCTTATCATGAAGGGGAGGGGTGGCTCTTAGAATACTTTCTTCTGGATATCCTGCAATCTGTCTGTCTCTGCAGTATGCATCAGCCCCTGTTGTTTTCTTCTTGCTTATAGGTAGGTATAGGTCTCGGAGCAGGCTACAGTACTGGCTACTGTGTGGTGCTGTGTGGGATATTATGTCAGCTGTCTTGGTAACCCTTCACTCACCCCTCTGGGTTTGAAGGGCCCAGCTGACTGACCTCACTCACTCTGCCTGCCTTCTGTCCTTGAGAACTGCTCACTAATGCTTCCTGCCTTTCCTTGACTCCCTTCACCCTTTAGCCTCCTTTGTTCTCTTTACCAAGTGCATCTTGGTCAAGCCTCTGATTTCCTCCCCTCTGAAAGCATCTGAAAGTGCGTGGAGTCAACCTGCACAGATAGACCCTGCCCTTCAGTAGCGGCCTGTGGTTTTGTTGCTAAGGTTCCCAACTTTTGGCTTAGAGGCGTCTGTGTTGATTTTTTTTACTCTGTGTGTGTGTGTGTGTGTGTGTGTGTGTGTGTGTGTGTGCGCGCGCGCGCGCGCGCTTGTGCCTGTCCGTCTGTCTGTCTGTCTGTCTGTCTGTGTCTTGTTTCTATTTGCTGGAGATAGAGCCCAGGACCATGTGTGTGCTATTCAAGCGTTTTATTACTGAGCTACCCTAGACTATTTCACTTACTTATTAAACAAATTGTGTTTGTTTTATGTGCAGCACACATGTGTAGAGGTCAAAAGACAAGCCTGTGGAGTCAGCTCTCTTCTTTCACTTTTATGTGGGTCCAGGGGATCAAACTCAGGTTTTTAGCCTTGCATCACAAGGACTTTACTTGATCAGACTGCTCACTGGCCTTGTTTGTTTGTTTGTTTGTTTAGTTTATTTCAGCCTGGAATTCCTTGCTTCTGAAAGATGAAGGTCCATTCTTTGGGTTAGAACTAGGCCTGGGTTGCTGGTGATACCAGCAGACCTCCCTCTAGTCCTAGGCTAATCAGGGACTTGGGGACTGGGTGGGGACTGGGTGGAGACCCAGTAGAATGGCAGGGGGCTCCTTGTGGCTGTGCTAGAGTCTGATTCCAATGTAGTGACCCTCATCTCTAGTGGGTGTGGTGGCGGCCTGGTCTCCCTTTCCAAGGCCAGTGGTAGGTCACAGACCCACCCTCAGCCTACTGCCAACTTGAACTAGGATTACAGGAAGCAAGAGAATAGTATTCAGGACTTACAGGCTGCTATGTGCCAGCCCTTCCACCCCTTCCTGAGGGTGAAACATCAGGAGAAACCCCAACCCCCATCAGTCCCTCTCTTCCCGCCTCCCTGCCACACTGCTTGCTGAATACCCATTGTGCCTTTGGACAGCTCTTGCCAAAAATATCTCACTGCTGACAGCCCTAGCTCTTTGGCCTTGGGGGCCTGCTGAGTTCAGTCATGGCCTTGGGGAAGCTGGCCCTGGATCCTGCCAGCTTGGTCTTGGCAGTGATTTTCTCTGCCCTTCTCTAAGTGCTTCTTCAGGTTTTCCTGAGTGCTGGGGCCCCCAGCCGTGCCCTGTGCTTTGAGTCACATGGAGTGCTTACTGTATACAGGCTCAGTTTGTGGTTTTGCACACCTGGGGACTCATTCCTCCCTTTCAGTGCTCTGACTGGGTGCCAGCAGCAAGCTGGTATGGGACATCGAGGAAATGCAATCACAGAGAAGCCAGAGGGTTGGCTTGTAAGCGGCTGACCTGGAGTTTGAACCCAAATAGATCAAACTCTGGTCCTCCGCATCGAGAGCCTTCTTCATGAATGTCATGTCAACTCCAGGCCCCGGGCGCTAAGTCACAGCCACCCTTGACACAGATCACTGATCCTCTCGCCTCTGCAGACTGCCTAAACCCCAGCTCCCACTGGACCACTCACTTTGTGTCAGACTTGGCAGAATCCATCCATTCTCCATGTTGTAGCCACAGAGACCCAGCCTACACCCAGATCTCATTACTCAATTCCCTTTTCAGAGGTCCTTACAGATTAGTGGCAGCATAGCACACAGATGAGGCAAAGCCCAGACTCCTCCTTGCTGGTCCTTAAGGCCCACCCCAACCTTCTTTTACTAGTTCTTCCAGCTCGTCCCTGCCTCACTGGGCTAATCTCCATAGCTTCTACACTGTCCTCTAGCTTCCAGCAAATGATACTTAGGTATTTCAGTTAGTGTCTCCAGTGTGGTGCCCTCCTCCTGGAAAATCATACATACATACTACCATACCATACATGCATACATAATACCATACCATACATGTGTGTGTGTGTGTGTGTGTGTGTGTGTGTGTGTGTGTATGTGTGTGTGTGTGAGAGAGAGACAGAGAGAGAGAGAGAGAGAAAGAGAGAGAGAAAGAGAGAGAAACTCTCCCTATATAGTCCTGGCTGGCCTGGATCTCACTATGTAGACCAGACTGGCCTCAAACTCAAGAGGTCCTCCTGCCTCTGCCTCCCAAGTGCTGGCATTAAAGGCGTGTGCTACCTCAGCCTGCCTGGAGTCAGATATTTTAAAAGGAGAAAACAAACAAACAAACAAACAAACACCACCACCACCACCACCACCAAAAATAACAACAATATTTTTTAAAGACAGGGTCTAGTGCATTTCAAGCTGACCTCAAACTTGCTATGTAGCCAAGGATGACTTTGAATTTCTGATCCTCCTGTCTACCTCCAAGTGGAGGTGTTGGGATTATAGACAAATGGAGGCCACCATGTCATGTTTATATCATGCTAGGGAGTGAACTCTGAGCTTCGTGCATGCTAGGTGAGGACTCTACTAATATAATTCTTTATAGTTAAGTGTGGCCAGCACTTCTCTGTGGTCTTCCTGGCTCCCTGGGGACGTAGATGCAGTCAGGTGCCTTGCCCTCCTACAGAGAGGTTCTGGGCTCAGCCAACTACAGTTGCAAGGCCCAGTGTGCTGCTTGGAAGTAACTCGAACCTGTGGAGGGATCCCAGTGCTCCTTTCAGCAGAGCCGCTGACCCGCTCAGGCACAAGCCTGTAAGTGAGATGTGGAAAAAGGTAAATGACCACTTCTCGGGTTGTACCCAAGATCGCGTGACCACTGTGTGTACAGTTTGAGGCCTTAATTAGGTCACCGGTTCTAGCCGGGTGCTCTAGACACTGAAGGCTGCTGGGTTTAAGGTGGTGCCAGCCTAGAGGAGGACACAGGAAGAGGTCTTGTTGGCAGTGAGGTATGGAACAGACATGGATGACTGAGGCTGAGGACAGGAGGGTGGCAGCCTGGGTGTGCTCATTCTGGAGCCATAAGTCAGTCACCTTGCACTTACGCTGGGCTGTGACCACTGCTTGTCTCCAAGCCCCATTAACCCAGAGTTGCCCTTCACCCAGGACCTCCCCAGGCTTCCTCAATTTCTTGACCTGAGAGTAAGGAAGGGTGGGCACTGCCTGACCAGCCCTAATTGACTGTGGAAAGCCTCTAGCATTTGGGGGGCATTGCTCCCCTAGTCCCCCAACAAGACTAGTCCCAGGAATACCTCTATCCTGGTGCCCAGCTCCTCGGGGATCTTTGAGGCTGTGACATTGCGGGCTCCTTTGGCCAACTCTGGTTGGAAGACCCCTATTAGCCGATTGTGGTGGAGCACGTACGCCTGTAAGCCCAGCTCCTCTGAAGGTAAAGAAGCTCTCAGGTAGCTAGGTGATGGTGGCACACTCTAATCTCAGCTCTCAGGAGGCAAAGGCAGGCAGATCTCTGTTTTGAGGCTAACCTGGTCTACAGAGCAAGTTTCAGGACAGCCTGGATTATACCGAGAAACCCTGAGGGTGAAACAAACAAAGCTCTCAAGTTCAAAGCCTGTTTGAGCTACAGATTGAGTTTGAGACCAGCTGGATCATGCCCAAGATCTATCCTGTGCTGGCACTCAGAGGGAATGTCTTCCTGAGACAGACATCTAATGTTGCCACCTTGATTCAAACTCACTATGACCTGCTCCTGCTACCCTGAGGAAGCCACAGCCCTTCCAGAAGGCCTTGTGTGAGCTGGCCTGTCTCTCAATTTTCAGAATATCCTGGCACCCCCGAGACCACGTGCCCGCAAAAGCCCCGTTCCTGGGCTCCACACATTTGCCTCAACACAATGCTGCCATTGTGTCTACATCCCTTCTGGGACTGTCTTCATGTTTCCCTTGTGCCTGGAGAGGCCTCCGCACATGTGAGCCTAGTGTCGAGGGAGGGAGTGAATGAGTATTGGGAGCTCAAGAAAGCCAAGAGCTGTGGAACAGAAGCGGGCAGCCTGGGCACCAGAGGCTTTGGACTAGCCTCGTCGTTGCACTCACTTCCCCAGAGCCAAGGGCTGCCCAGAGCCTGAGCACTTTGACCTTGAAAACAATGATAACCCACTGAAGATTTGGCTTCCCAGGATGCTGCAGTTGGGAGGTTAGAACTGGTGATATGGGAGGACCCAGAGAACTGGTTAGAGGGACTGCGGCCTGTGACCTCTGGAAGTCTCTGAGGCTAATCTAGACAGGTATATTTGAGGCCGTCAGATTGGGCCTCCAAATGACCACCTGCTGGGGGTGGAAACCATAATGCCCTCCCTGACTTTGGGGTCACACAGGAGCCTTGGGCACGCAGGATGTTATCCAGCTGGACTGGGGGCAGACAGTGATCCTGACAACCCCACAATACTCTTGTTCTCCTGTGCACCCAGCTCTGGTCATCTGAAAAGACATGTGTTTCCAACGAGGCCTTGCTGTTTGTGGTTGCAGGTGTAGAGGCCTGTAAGCTTCATGTACCCAAAGAGAGCTATGAATGTGTCCCAGCTTTATTTATTTATTTATTACTTTATTCAGTAATAAAATTACTTAAAACAGACTTTGGGGGTGGGGATGGCGATTACTTTTGTACTTTTGTGAGCTTTTCAACCATGACTTACAGATGACATCATGTTGTGGTGTCAAAAGGTTGTCCTTGCTGAGACATAGGGCCCCTCCACCCACCCCCAGGCACTTTTTGGACACTGACACCTTCCCGAGAAAGCCCTATCCAAAGGGTCCCCGGGGAGTTTCTGATGGCAGAGTCTCTGGACAAAGGTTACCTGGCTTCTTTCTTTCCTCATTAATGGCAGGATTATTCTGGTAGAAGTGAAAATCAAGAAAGCCCAGGGGCTTTGTGCAGTACAAACTAGAAGAATGAGCAATTCATGGGCTAGGGGGCTGGGGTATCCAAATTTGGGCAGACACTAGAAATCAGCTCTTGCCTGCTTCACTTGGCCTTCATCTCTGCCCAATCAGCAAAAGTGGAGAACCCTTTCCAGTGGAGCTGGGACCCTGGCCTTGTCCCCAGTGGGCTGACACAGAGAGTCTCTTCAGACCCAGAACAGGGGGCAGGGTGGTGGGTTGTGATTTCTTCAAATGCCAAAGACGGTGAAGACTGGGATCAATGTTGAGTATGGGCATCTCTTTGGAGTAGTGGAAGCCTGGAAGCCATTTACTTCTTTGTCTTGTCTGTGGACTGCAACTTGTTCAAAAAAAAAAAAAAAAAAAAGCCTCAGTCGTAGTGCCTGCTGAGAATTGTCTCCTTTGCAGCCCTTGACAACTCCACAGAGCAGGTCAAATCTCTCCCATGTGCGTAGTAGGCTGGAGCTTGTGCCCAGGTCTTCAGAGCCAGTGAGACTAGAGTTGTGTCATCTGGCAACAGGGCCCAGAGCCTTGTGAAGAGGGAAGGGACAGAGAAAATGAAAAGTGTCACATGTCTAGATGGAAGCCTCTCTAGGAAACAGTGATAGAAAGGCCTTCCTCCTCCTCCTCCTCCTCTTCTTCTTCTTCCTCCTTCTCCTCCTCCTCTTCCTCTTCTCCTTCTTCCTCCTCCTCCTCCTTCTTTTTCCTTCCCCCTTTCTCTTTTTTAATTTTGCTAATATTTATTCTTTTACATGTATGAGTATTTCCCCTGCATGCACATATGTTTGTGCACCACATGCCTAAGGAGCCTGTGGGTATCAAGAGAGGGCATTGGATCCCCTGGAACTGGAATTGCAGATGGTTCTGAGCTACCATGTGGGTTCTGAGAACTGAATCCAGGTCCTCTTGAAGAGCAGCCAGTCCTCTTAACCACTGAGCCAACTCCCCCAGCCCTGTGTTTGTTCTTTTCTGGGTAAAATGGCTTTAAAAAGAAATGTTGGGGTTAAAATTTAGACCAGAAGTCCAGTGGAACACACCTTTAATCTCAGGAGAGGGGATACAGAGGCAGGCAGATCTTTTGGCGGGCTAGACTGGTCTACATAGTGAGTTCCAAGACAGCCACAGTTACACGGTGAGACCCTGTCTTAGAGTTTTATTGCTGGGAAGAGACACCATGACCAAGGCAACTCTTATAGAGGAAAGCATTTAATTGGGGCTCATTTACACTTGAGAGGTTTACTCCATTATCATCATGGTGGGAAGCTTGGTGGTACATAGACAAACATGGTGATGGAGAGGAAGCTGAGAATTCTACATCTGGATCCATAGGAAGAGACTGAGATACACTGGGACAGGCTTGAGCATATGAGACCTCAAAGTCTGCCCCCAATGACATTCTTCCTCCAACAAGGCCACACCTACTTCAGCAAGACCACACCTCCCAATAGCACCAGTCTCTGTGAGCCTATGGGTTCATTTTCATTCAGAATTGAGACTACAGTAGAGAATTTCTATAAACAAACAATTTAAGTCATAGGAAGGCTTGGGGTGTAGCATCGTAGTAGAGCTTAGTCCTGGGTTTGGCCCTAATACTCCCTTTCTCTAATTATAGCAGAGGTTCTTAACCTTCCTCACGATGTGACCCTTTAATGTAGTTCCTCATGTTGTGGTGACCGCCAACCATAGAATTATTTTCTAAAACAAAACATAAGGAAAGAGGAACTAAGATGCTAGTGGAGGAGAAATGGGGACCAGGGGACTTTTCTAAGCCTAAAATCATCTGAAAGATGAAGTCTGCCTCTCCGGCCCATTATGTGGGGTAAAGGGTGGGTCCTCCCAGTTTACCTTGCTGTGCCTAGTGACCTCAGACTCACGAGTCATGATGGGCTTCCGTTTCTTTAGCAGCTGAACAGTGTCACACCTTGGAGATCGGGTGCTGAAAGATTAAACGGCTGGAGATTTTCTGAGGGGCTCAGCTGGTGAGACGCTTTCTCTGAATGTTTGTAATGTAGTAATGGTTAGCACTCTCCAGACCAGAAGGGAATTCCATTGTATATGCCCAGGAATCTCGGGTACCATGCTGTGGGGTCAGACCCAGAATCCATGCATACCTAGGCCATATAGATAGAGCTCCTTTCAGTTCTGCTGGCCTTCATATGTGAACTGCAAAGGAGATAATTCAGCTAAAACAACTAGAGTCTTCCTTGGGACAGTGAGTACTCCCTGTGCCTGCCCTAACGTCAAGCAACCGGAGGGCTTCATGGTTTAAATGCAGTCACTGGTTCTTGTCTTCCTGCTACTGGAGAAAACCTAAAATTCCTTGCTTGCCCAGGGCAGGAGAGGTGGTTCAGTGGTTTAAAGCGCTGACTGCTTCTCTAGAGGACCCGGATTCTATTGAATCCTCTAGCTACACGGTGTCTAACAGCTAGCTGTAACTTCAGT
The DNA here is from genome assembly GCF_011762505.2 of Arvicanthis niloticus. Lineage (NCBI taxonomy): Eukaryota > Metazoa > Chordata > Mammalia > Rodentia > Muridae > Arvicanthis > Arvicanthis niloticus. The sequence continues at coordinate 17,824,880 of NC_047674.1, read as the reverse complement.
TCCAAGGGTTCCAGTGTCATTTTCCGTCCTCAGGCACTGCATGCAGTTGGCGCATAGATATTACACACGCAGACCAAAACCCTACTTAAGAATCCCATGTTCAAAACTTGGCATGGGCCGAGTGAAATGACTCAGGTGGTAAAAGACACTTGGCACCAAGCCTGATGACCTGAGTCCTGTCTCAGAGAAAGGAGATTGGCAACTCCAGCAAGTTGTCCCATGACCTCTACCCAATGCCATGGCATATGCTCCCCTCCCCCAATAAATGAATGTTATGTAAATAAATAAATAAATAAAAGTTTCATGGTGGTTTAGACCTATAGACACTTGGGAGGCTAGGACAAGAGGATCACTCACCAATTTAAGGCTAGCCTGGGCTAATTAACACTATATAAAAGAGAGAAAGAGGAAGGTAAGAAAGAATACACTAGCTTAAATCAGGTCTGAATGGCCTCTGTGTGAGGCCATTAATTGCCTTCCCCCAGTGAGGTAAGTGAGTGCCCTCTTAGTGAGCTCTTAATTAACACCAAGGGCAGGCAGCTATTATTAATTTGTTACAGGATCCTGCCAAAGACCAAAAGGCTTACTCTGAGTCGATACATACAAAACAGAGAGCAGCTGGAGTTCCTGCCCTGAGTCCCTTGTTTTGTACCTGGAAGCTGAAGCTGCTGTAAGTTACTTTTTGAGGGAGAGGATAAAATGGGAAAAATGAAAGCAGGCCGGCCCAGTGAAGCTTTCTTCTTGTCTGCCCTGAGAACCCTGGAAGGAAGTAACTGTAAGCAGGCTCCTCTAAAGGGTCACTTTGAAGACAGAGCCACAGGTCTGGTTTTAAACCCCAGCTCCACTGGGGGTGGGGGGGGGAGGAAGATGTCACTGAAGTGGTCACTTTATTGTTGCCCTAGGACTTCAGCAGATGCCACTGGGCCTGTGTTTCTTGCAGGGACTGAGAGCCTGGGCGGGGGAAGGGAGGCTGGCTGGTGCCTCTGTTCTTTCCTGCCGTGGTGGCTCAGAGATGCTTCTTCACATCCATACATGTTTTATTCCTGTGTCACTCAAGTGGCCTCCAGCGGCTGGGTCTTGCCTCACCCTTGGCTCTTTGTCCTGTCTGGGAGAAAGAGGTGGTGGCCTTCTGTTTTCCAGAACATACTTTTCAAAGGGGCTGGCCTCAGACCTCAGCCCCCTCTCCCTTCTTCTTTAGTTTCCAGTCATCATTGTGGTTTTGAGACAGGGGTCCCTATAAGTTCAGTCTGGTCTCAAACTCTCTGACATAGCCTCAGCCTTAAATTCCTAATCTCTCTGCCTCTCTCTATCTCCCAGCCATCGGGGTTACAGGCTTGTATCCCTATGGCCTGTTTTCTCCTCTATTTAAAAAACAGGTTAAGGGGAGGAGGACCAGAGAGAGATGGCTCCATGGTTAAGTCCAATGTTCTAGAGTGCACAGGTTTGGTTCCCAGTATGCACAAGGAGGCTAGCAACTGTAACTCATGTCCCTGGGCAGTCCGACGCCCCATTCTGGCCTCTGCTGTCACTACATACACATGGTATACAGCCAAGCAGGCAAAATACCAATACAGATTCTTTTTTTTTTTTAATTAAAAAAAGAATAATTTGGAGGCTAGTGGATAAAGCCTATGCCACACAAATACGAGGGCCTGAATTCAGATCCCCAGCACTCTCATGAAGCTGGAAGCAATAGCTCATCTGTAGTTCCAGCACTCCTGCTGAGGTAGGAGGCAGAGACACAGGGGAGTCCCCAGGAAACTCTCAGCCAACTAGCTGAGCATGCACAGGGATGAATGTTAGCAATTCTCCCTGAGACAAGGTAGAAGGCAAGGACTATCTCCTGATACTGTCCTCTAACATACACGTCACACATGCAATTGTAAATTGCATAATTGGGGTTGTGCTCACTGAGATTAGTGCTTCCTGGGGTCCCTTCTGAACTATATGAGCTTTCTGTTAGGCCTGGAAGGTGCTTCAGACTTCGGGTCTCTTCCGGTCCTCCAGGTCAGAATCCCAGAGGAGTCTAGCCTTGCTGAACCAGTCTCTGTGTCTTGGTGGGGAGCCCCTGCTCACGCTGGCCTCATTGGCAGTTCTCTTTGGGTGAGCATGGGGAAAGCTCCGCTCTCTCCTCCCGAAAGGCTAAAGACAAGTGTCTGCCTTGTTTGCTGACCTTTAGTTATCACCCCCATCCTCCAGCACACCCCTTTCCTTTCACCTAATCCCCTCAGCTGCTCCTCCCGATCTCCTGCTCAACCAGCACTGAAACCCTCTGTTAAGGCCTGGACTGATTGTGTTTGGATGGCACCATCCTCAGTGGCCCCAGTCTTCTTTGTAAATGTCGGAATGCATCGTGTGAACAGAGGACAGCAGACATTTATCTAAATCTTGGCATCAAAGTTACATTAGCATTAGCGGGCCCTAACTAGGCCACATCCCCTGCTGTTTGGGGATGGAATCTAAGGTTTGGTGCATAGCGAAGAAGGTGCCCTGCCACTGAGCCACAACCCCAGCCCTAAGCCCAAACCCTTCTCATACAGTACTGCCACCTTCACCCATGGAAAATCCCCAGATGTGGAGGGTTGCGAGCTTGGGATAAGCTTGTGTGATCTGGTTCCCTCTTGTAAGTTTTGGGCACATAACCTTATGGACTGGGTGGATTCTGGAAAGTTCCACACTGTAGAAGCCTGTTGGCTTTGACCAGGACTCTTGTAACAGAGACAACCCAATTCTAGTCTGTTTGTAAAAGATGAGCTTTGCAGGGTCAGTTCTCTGAGGCTCTCAGAAAAGGGTTTCTCTGCATCTGAAGCCAGCTCCAAACACCTTTAGGCTTCCCGGCAGCATCTGCAGGCAGCTCTTATCTTCCCTGTCAGATACCCCCTGTCTCTGAGTAGGTGTTTAGCCTGTTCACCTTCCTAGGGTTCTCATTGACCAGCCCCCCAGCCTCTCAGGAGTGCAGGGTCGGCACGGAGTGGGACAGAGCATCATGGGACTGGTGAGAAGGTGGCTGTTTTTATGGGGCTTTGGGACTTTGCAGCCTGCCTCGCCATTACTGAGCGTTGTCAGAGTCTACTGCACTCTGCTCTTCAACAGATATCCAAATTCAGGCTGCTGAACTCGCTACTTCTAAAGCCTAGGCTTAAGACGTTGGTCTGGAAGTGAAGGGAAGTCCTAGTTTTAGGACCTTGGTTTTGTTTTGCTTTCATTAAAAATTGTATGGGTGTGTGTTGTTTGTCTGTGCACCTCGTGTGGATGATGCCTTCAGAAGCTAGGAGAGACTAAAGTTACAGATGATTGTTGACCACTCCATGGGAGTTGGGACTAGAAACCCAGGGTTCTGGAAGGGTAGCGGTTTGGCTCCTGTACCACAGATACATATGACATTTAACCTAGCTGTAGAATTTTTTAAATGGTACTTGGGATCAAATTCAGGGCTGTGTACACTCTAGGTAAATGTCCTGACTTTAAACATTCAGTTCGGTGCATTGACACTGTGGTACAGTCATCCCCACCACGTGCCCCTAGAGCTTTTTTTGTCTTGGAATGCTGAGGGTTCCCTTGCCCCTCTCTCATCTCCATCTACCCCCACTGTACTTCTGCCATTATGAACTTTTGCTACCCTGGTTGCCTCAGAGTGGCAGAATCTTGTAATGTGTGTCCCACACCACTTCACTTAGCGTGAGATAATTCACATAACTTGGAATGTACTCCACGTTCATCCACTCTGTAACATAAACTTCCCTTTCATTCGGTTGCACGGATCCACCCCCGTTCTGCATATCTGTTCCTGGGCTGGTGGACACCTGGGTTCCTTCCACCATCGTAACCATTGTAAGATAGTGTTGTAATGAGCCTTCATATACAAGTATCTATTTAAGATATTGCTTTTATATGCATAGATAGAAAGAGGAGTAGGGATGAGTATGTATCTTAGTGGGAGAGCACTGGCCTGTTATGTGTAAGGCCCTAAGTTCAATCTGCAATACTGGGAGAGAGAAAACAAAAAAAGAAATGGAGTTGTTTGGAATGGGTTGTATGGTGATTCTGTTTCGCACCTTGGACTTCTTGCTGTGTGTTATTTCTCTGCATCCAGCCAGCTTCCTTTTTCTTTCCTCCTAATTATATCTTCTGTTTTACTAGTGGTGTGTGTGTGTGTGTGTGTGTGTGTAAGAAAGAGAGGGGAGAGAGATCGTGTATATGCATGTCTGTGAAAGGCAGAGGTCAACCTCGGCGTGGCTTCTCAGGAGCTGTGTGTGTGTTCACACGCATGTGTACACATACACTGGCACGTGTGTGGAGGTCAGAGGATAGCTTGGAAGAGTTGGTCCCTTTTTAACCTTTACGTCGTTTCTGGGATGTCAGGCTTGTGTGACAAGGTCTTTACCCACTTGAGCCATCCCCCCCTGCCCCGACTCAGTGAGATCTTTTGGGCCTAGATTCTTCCCTGTCAGATGTACCCCTAAACAAGATCTGAGACCACCTTCCTTGGATGATGCAGGAACAGACAGTTGCCATGATCATCTGGGTATATGCACCTCTGAGACTCCTGCCGGCGCCTGGTAGAGAGAGCCTTGCTTACCTGAGTAGTGGTATCAGCGTGGCCGTAGTTTTCTATCAGACTGGTTTAACATCTATGTTTCAAAAGGAAATGAATGTATGCCATCCCAGCAGTCCTTGGACATATACCCAAGCAAGTGGAGTGGGATTTACATTTTTATTAGCACAATTCATTCAGATAGTATTTACTCCCTCTCCTAACTCCTTCTAGACCACCCCTACTTCCCTAACCCCCAACTTTGTATCCTTTTCTTTTTAATATAAAACCTATCAAGTACACATACAGTTTGTGCCGTTCCATATACTGCTGGATACATGGCTTACACTGGAGGCAGGTCTACGCTCCAGGGGTCACACCCTTAAAGAAAACTCTTGACTATCAATGGCCAATTCCTCCTTAGGTAGGGGTGGGACTTCATGCCCATCTCTCCTCTCCATGTTGGGATTCTGTCTGATCTGAGTCTGCACAGGTCTGGCTCATGATTTTTAAAATGCTCTTAGTTCATGCATGCAGCTTCCCTGCTGCATCCAAGAAACAGCTTCCTTATAGTCAGCCATTACCTATGACTCTTAGAGTCTTCCTGTCCCCTCTTCCACCATGATCCTTGAACCTTGGGAGGAGGGGATGTGATACAGATTATGTCCCATTTAGGACGGAGCCTTCTGTAGTCTCCTGTTCATTTTCCCCTTGGTCAGTTGTGGGTCTCTGTGTTAACCACCATCTACTGCAAAGAGGCTTCTCTGATGAGAGTTACTGATACTAATCTATCGGTATAGCAAAAGCCGTTGGGAGTCAATTTAACATTATGTGCATTTAGCAGAGTGATAGTAGCAAATTCTTTCCTAGGGCCCCATGGTCCATCTAGTCACAGGTTCTTGGCCCCAGTAATGGTTCTAGGTACTTGTTGAATGGGCCTGGACTCCAGTGAGAAAGTGGTTGGTTGTTCTCATATTTGTGCCACCATTACACCAATGGGCGAGTGTTGTTAAGCAGCAGGTCATTATCTTAGCTCAGAGTGTTCACAGTCCGATAAGACTGAAGGCTCCTTTCATCCCAGGTTAGTGTCCACAGCACCTTCCAGCATTGTGAAAGACAGCCAGTAGGGATGAAACTTTTCCCAGGTTAGTGCCAACCTGGTTTCTCCATATTCTATGACTCAAGCGTACGGTGTCTGCAGCATGGCATCATCATTAAAAAAAAAACAAAAACAAAAACAAAAAGATTAGACTTCTGAGGAGTTTCCATTTGAAGATTTGTTTTTATCCATTTGTATGTACGTGTCTGCCACGGGCATGCTCATACAGTGGTCAGAAGAAGGGATTGGGTCCCTTGGAACTAGAATTATAGTTGGATGTAGGTTTTCTGATGCGGGTGTTAGGAGCTTGGATTCTCTGCAAGAACAGTACATGCTCTTAACCATTGTGTCACATCTCCAGGCCCAAAGTGACATCATTTTGGGGAAATAGCTCAAACATCTATTTCCATGGCTCTGGGAATGTCATTCAGAGCTTCACACAATGCAGGCGAGGCTGTACCACTGAGTTACAAAGCCCCAGAGCTTTGATTTTAGGCAAATGAAGTCTACACTGAGTCAGGTTAGTCAAACCCAGTGGAAATAATTTCTTATTTATTTTGAGATAGGGTCTCAAGCGATGTAGCCCAGTTTTGCCTTAAACTCACTGAGATATTCCTGCCTCAGTTTCTTGAATGTTTGGGGTTACAGTCACAAGTCACCTGGGTACTTGCATTAATAAGCACCCATACATCATCCTTTGATTACTCAAGGTCCCAGGCTGGCTCCTCTGGAAACCTGGAGGCACCCTGTTAATTTCCAGACCTGGGCCAGTCTTACTTACTAAGGGATTCTCAGAGGTCATCAACCAGTCACACAGAGATCTCACTTGTATCCTTTGTAGAGGAATTCTTCCAGCACTGGCTGTGCCCAGTGGGAGCTCAGAGGGCTTGAGGGGGGAAAAAAAGCCAACAGAAGAGGCGGTGAATTCTGGCACCAGACAAGGACATACAATGGATGCTATTGGAGAATAGGAATCCCACAGAGGAGAGGAGGGAGGGGTGCCCCTGTCTACAATGGATGGAGAGCATGAATCAGCCGCTGTAGCTGGAATGGAGTGTGTCAGGGTGTCAGGGAGTCTTGGGCCCTACATGATAATGTAGACTTTAAATACCACTGCCCACAGCTTAGATTTCAGAGTTGCCCACAGGCTACATTTCTTATGAATAGTGTTGGTTCTCAACAGAGGTGCTTTTTATTTATGGAGTTGGGGGCGGTGGATAGTGAAAAACACTGAATATATATATATATATATATATATATATATATATATATATATATATATATATAAATGTGCATAACAGAAACGACCACTTTGAGCTAGTACAGTTGCAAACAACTGTAATCCAGCTCTTAGAAAATTTAGAGTGAATTTGAGGCTGGTCTGAGCTACAGAGTAGAATCCTGTCTGCATAAATGCACGCACATATGTGCATGCACACACACACACACACACACACACACGGTAGGGGGCGGGGGACACACAGAGGGGCTGGATCCATGGATGGTTCAGTGGTTAAGAGTGAGCACTGTATTTGTAGAGGATACCAATTTGATTCCCAACACCCACATCAGGTGGTTCACAACCTCCTGTAACCCCATCTCCTGAAGCCTCTGGCCTCTGTGGGCACCTGCACTCGTGAGCACATACCTACACGCAGAATCACATACATGCACATAATTAAAAATAATAAAAATTGTTGAAAAGCTGAGGAAAGAAAGATGACTATTTTAAGCATTTAAGTAAGAACAGTGAAAGGGCTCTAAGACAGCGTTGCACCAGGACCTCGGCTCTCCTTATCCCAGATTGAATCTTTACCTATTAAGCCATCTTTCCAACCCCAGGAAAAAACCTTCAGCTTTCTGTCTCTATCTGGCCTTTTGTGACTGATTTAATTTTGCTTATTGTGGCATCCCCGAGGGTCACCCATGTTGCAGCCCGCATCAAGGTTCTTTTTAGCCTTTGTTGCTGGAAAATATTCCATTCTGTGACTATTCTACATTACATGGTGTGGGTGAGTCCATGTGCTTACCAGCCCATCTGTCCCTGGGCTCTTGGTTCCCATTTCTTGGCAGTGGAGACCTGATTGATTCATTCTTTTTTCTATGTATGTGGTGCTGGAACCGGGGCCTCCCGCCTAAGGCTAAGCAAGTGTTCTTTTATTGAGCTTCATCTGAAGCCTCTTATTTGTTCTTTTTATTTATTTCTTGAGACAGTGTCTTTCTCTACATATCCTGGCTGTCCTGGAACTCACAGAGATCCATCTTGCTCTGCTTCTGGAATGCAGGGACCTCTTATTTGTTCTTTAAAACAAGATATTTAGACCTGAGCAACAAGGGGGTCTCTGGGCAGCAGGAAGTATAAAAAGGACTTGGGAAGGGAGACAAGAAGTCCTATGAAGTCATATGTGTAGGAAAGGGTCCTGGGTGGGAAGTGGCTGAGAGGAGGTCCAGGGCAGGAACCTGAAGATGGCTGGCCCAAGGAGAAAGGGTAACAGTAGACCTCTCACTTCATGAAGCTGGTCTTATTTCCAGGCAGGGGTTTAGGGCTAGAGTGACAGCCAGCTAAGGGGCCAGCCACTGTGGGAGGACAGCCACCCACCCATACAGACCCGTGTGGTCTGTGACTACTGTGACTACTCCGACCTGGGGATGAGATGAGCGACCTGGAAGTAGACGCTTGAAGTGAGACCACGCCCACTTCACAACCACACACCGAGTGGAAAGCAGCTTTTAAAGATAGACACAGGCAAGCAGGAGGGTGAGGGGGTTGCCAGAACTGTGTGTGGCAGAGACACCAGGACGGTGACCACCGGGGATGTTCATCATCGAGTGTAGCTTTTGTCAGGTTTTAGAACACGATATATGTCCAAAGTCCAATATTTGGAAGTGTTGGGTCCAGGTTAGTTGACTGAAAATGAAGGCGATTAAAAGACATGGAAGTCATCATGTTTGAACGAGGTCCATTTTGAGTGTGCTCAGCACAAAGACGAACTTTTTTTTTTAACCTCTTCTGATGAGGTGGCCTGAAGGGTCCTGATAAGGTGGCTTTGCGCGGGGGTGGGGTGGGGTCCCTTCTGATGAGGTAGCCTCCAGGGGTACCTTACGGCGAAACCAAAGGTGTTACACATGGGAAAGTAACCCATGCCATTTTGTCCTGACCTTGCCTCCTTGGACCACGCAGGTATGATGCCGGCAGGGACGGCTTTATCGACCTGATGGAGCTGAAACTCATGATGGAGAAACTGGGGACCCCTCAGACACACCTGGGCCTGAAAAGGATGATAAAGGAGGTGGATGAGGACTTCGATGGCAAGCTCAGCTTCCGGGAGGTACCTATGGCTTGTGGAGCCCGAGGGCGAGCTCAGCTTCCGGGAGGTACCTATGGCTCCTGGAGCCCGAGAAGACTCCCCCACCCTCAGCTCCCAAGTGCCGTTGGGTTTGCCACTTGGGAATGCTCTCTGGTTGGATATTTAATGTTCAACTTAGCTTTTAGGCATATGTTTTATAAACTGTGTGGGTGGGTGGCATCTTCCTATAATCCCAACTCTTGAGAGCTCTATGAGGAACATGAGATCAAGGCTAGCGTCCACTACATTGTGAATTACATGAGACTCTGTCTCCAAAACATGTCTTTCAGGATAGCTTATGTCTGTAATCCCAGTATATGAAGGCTGAGACAGGAGGATTGCTATGAGTTTCTCCCTATGGGCCACTATGCCTGAATTCTTACGTACTCTTTTTTTTTCTTTTTGGTGTACATGGGTTTTATTGGAAGGCTCTGGAATGTTTCAGTCCCGATGTCATGTAACTTGTGACAGAATCTTAACGACAGGATGGTAGAACGGGACCACCTTCTGTTGTCCTGTTGTAGGTTCTGAGTCAGCTGAGCCCTTGGGATCAAGAGTGGTACTCCTAACCACTGAGCCATCTCTTCAGCTTCCTCTCTCCTGTTTTATTCGGGGCCACCCATAGATGATGCAGCTGAATCTAGGCTACTTGGCTGTCTTCTGGTTAGCTTCCAGTGTGGCCTTTCTTCACAGAAGTGGGCATCCAAGGCTTGGAGGCCTCCAAAGCAAGTTTGTCAGTTCTTGGCCCCCTTAAGAGGCTCCAGTGACATTGACATCAGTCTTTTGTGACCTCCAAGCCTTGTCTTGGTCCCATTTCTAGGTTATCCCAGGTACGTGGACTTGGAAGAGTAAGGATGTGTGGCCATCTAGACCTCACAGGCCACACCCTGCTCTGTAATTTTATGTTGCTAGGTTACCCATGGCCAAGCCACCTGGGCTTGCAGTCAGACTTTAAGCTGACAGAGCAGGGCTGTGCCTCTTGAGCAAATTCTTTTTTTTTTTTTCTGGAGACAGAAGAATCTCTCTCAGGCTGGCTTCATCTATAGATCTTTCTGCTTTAGCTCCCCGTGTGCTGGAACTGTAGGCTTGTACCAGCATGCCTGGCCACCCTGCAGTTCTTTTGAGACAGTGTATTATTCTTTTGTATATACTAGCCTTGAACTCACTGTGTAGTCGAGTCTGGCTTTGAACACATAGAAATCTTCCTGTCTTAGCTGGAAATTATAGGCATGTACTAACTACATAGTCTGTTGGTTCTCTGTCTCTCTCTCTCTGTCTCTCTCTCTCTCTCTCTATCTATATGTGTGTGTGTGTGTGTGTGTGTGTGTGTGTGTGTGTGTTTGGGGTAGGGAGAGTTAAGAGTTAACAAAGCCATTTTTAAAAATTATTCTATGTGTATGAATGTTTTGTCTGTGTGTCTGTCTGTGACCTGTGTGCCTGGTACCTTGGAGGCCAGAAGAGAGCATCAGATCTGGAACTGGAGTAATCAATGGTACTGAGCTGCCATGTGGGAGCTGAGACGCAAACCTGGGTCCTCCACAAGAGTGGCAAATGCAGTTAACTGTGGTTTTACAGAGCGCAGGCTGTCTTCATACTATGTAGCTGAGAGTGACCTTGAACTCCTCACCCCTCGGCCCTCCGTCTTAAGTGCCGGGATCACAGACATGTACCGTCACACCCAGCTTTACCCTTGGAGATTCTTTTTTAACTTTTTTCTTTTTTTACCTTATTTATTGTATGGAACATACATGCCTCCATGCATGTGTGGAGGTCAGAGGATGATTTAGATGTCCTTTTGTGTCAGCCCAGGACAGTCAGACTCTGGCTGTCCGTCTTGGCAGCTGGCATCTGTACCTTTTGAGCCATCTTGTCAGCCATGGGTTCTTGACACATCCTTTTCTACAATGAGTTAACTCCTTTGTCCTACTAAGAAATGCACTGCTGCCCTCTACAAATGCAGAGCTCTAACCGTGTTTGTACACCTCCAGCCACAGTCTCCTGAAGGTAAGAATTCCCTCACTCAGGGACAAGCATGGGGGGGGGGAGCTTCTGCACTTTCTCTGCCCCTCCGTCTTTGCTCTCTACCTCTCCTTCCCTCCTCCTGTCCCCAGAATCACAGCTCAGACATTTTTCAACTCAGACACCATGCCAGTCTTTGTGAACTGTAAATAGAAAAACAAATAAGGTCGTGGGGCTGTGAGGCAGATTGTCATTCAGGGCAGCGAGGGACTATAGTAGGTGAAATGGGAGTGCCTGGTATGCTGCATGTGCTTGGCTTGAACTGGATTTTCTTTCTCTCTTTCTTTCTTTCTTTCTTTCTTTCTTTCTTTCTTTCTTTCTTCCTTCCTTCCTTCCTTCCTTCCTTCCTTCCTTCTTTCCTTCCTTCCCTTTCTTCCTTCCTTCCTGCCCCCCCCTCCTTTGGCTGGCTGGCTTTTTTCCGACTGTCTGGCCAGGGTTGGGAGGCCCCTGAGTTATGATGGGGATGCCGGTGGTCATCTGTTGAACTGGCAGAGCAAACTTGTACAGCCTTGAACCTCAGGCCTCAGAACGAACAGTGCTGGGAAAGAGCAGAGGAGATTCGCTAATGTTTCAGGCATACGACGCCTTCCTGTGAGTGCCAACACTGTCATCTCCACCTAAGCCTACTTAAAATTATGTTGTGTTTATTTGTTTTGTGTGGAGGGAAGGGGTACGTGAGTGCCACAGCACACCTGTGAAGGTCAGAGGTTAACTCCCATCACGTGGGCCCTGGGGATCAAACTCAGGCTGTCAGGCTGGGTGACACACTCTGAACCATCCGCTTAGCCCTCCCTCCTCTTTAGAGGTCAGGAAACGTAAGCGGATGGTTCAGAGTGTGTCACCCAGCCTGGAGAGCCCCTGGAAGCTCAGCTGGGGCAACACTCCCTCTTTTCTGAGTGGGCTCCCTGGGCCCCTCAGAAGTCTTACTGCGGAAGGCAGCTCTTGGTGGGGACCTCCAGTAGGTGAAGTGCTTTAAGGGTGGCTACATGTTCAGCTTGGTTTCGGTTGCGATAACAAAACGTCCCAGCCCCAGCCTGGATAGTTTAGAAAGGAAAGAAGTTTGTCTTGGCCCCGACCTCGCCAAGGCACCGAGTTCTGCAAAGCTCTGAAGGTCACGTGCTGCTTGAGCTCAGAGAGGAACGCACAGGGTTAAGTGTGGACGAGAGAGCCTCACAGTGAGAGAAGAACGGGAGACAACGGAGCTCTCTTCATAACACGCAGCCCTTGGAAAACATTCTCCCCCTCAGTGGCCTGTTTGGCTTCTTAAGGCAACCACCTTTTGGACTAAGGACTAAGCATCAGAGGCGCCAAGGAGTGAGGGGCAGGCATTTCCTGCACCCCACAGCACACATCGGTAACACTGAAGTCTCTACCGCACCCATGTCTTTCATGAGACAGGAGAGAACCAAGAGAAATGCAGCGTCCACCATTGTCCCTACCCTCCTGGCCTCTGTCCTGTCACTGGGGGCCTGGCCTTTTTTGACTGGCTTAATACCAATGTGCTAGCTCTAAGAACTGCTGCAAACTGAGTCTTTGCCGGCCTCTAGTGAGAGAGTTGGAAGCTGCAGGTGGGAGACCGTGGTATTTCTTTTAATCCAGACAGTCCCAGGGACCTCAGAGAAGCCACAAGACCCTGCAAAGGTCACTTCATCTCTTTGATTAGTAATCCCTCAGTGTCCACAGCAGAGCGAGGGCTGAGTAAGAAGCAGAGAGCAGGGAGTTCCAGCCTTGGGAGCTAAGAAACTGGAGGGGTTTGGGAGGCCTGTTGAAGTGGTGACTGCCTTTCTAACATTCTTCCTATGTATGTGCTTTCAGTAGACCTGTAAACCTGGAGAAACCTCTTCTGGTAGTCTGGGTCCTTCTATTTGTAAGTGGGGGATGGTGGTGTTCATAGACCCTGCACAATGCTCGTTTAGGCAGATAAATTTGTAATTTTTTTTTTAAAGATTTATTTATTTATTTATTTAATGTATATGAGTACACTGTAGCTGTTTTCAGACACACGCCCGAAGAGGGCATCGGATCCCATTACAGATGGTTGTGAGCCACCATGTGGTTGCTGGGAATTGAACTCAGGACCTCTGGAAGAGCAGTCGGTGCTCTTAACCACTGAGCCATCTCTCCAGCCCAAATTTGTAATTTTTAAAAATGTGTTTATTTTATGTGTATGAGTTTTGCCTCTGTGTGTATATGCATACCATGTGCATGCCCAGTGCTCAGAGGCCAAAAGGAGGTGTCAGATTCCCTAGAAGTAGAGTTAGGGATGGTTTGTGAGCCACTGTGTGGGTGCTGGGGAAGAACCAGAGTCCTCTGCAAGTGTTCTTACCCACAGATCCATCCCTCCACTGCCCCTCCCCCAGCTTGTAGGTTTTTGTGGGGGCAAACCCTGACAACCTGAATTCAATCTCTGGGACCTACATGGTAGAAGAGAGCCAACAGAGTTGTCCTCTGACCACAATGGCACACACGTATACAAGGTGAATAATTAATTCATAGGGTGTTTTGTTTTGGGCTAGACTTTCACACCATAACCCACATTGGCCTGAAGCTGTTGGCAGTCTCCCTACCACAGCCTTCTGATGCTGATGTTGTATGCGGGGCAGCATGCTAGCTTTATAAAAATTACAGAGAAGGGAACCAAATAACTGGAAAGTAATGCTGGGAGAGGAGGCTAGGAGACAGGAGGGACTGCAGTTTAAGAATTTGCTCTGCGGAGTTCCTAACACAGCTGCCCTCAAAGGCTACTTCGTTTAGCTTACATATTTTGAATGTGGAAGAAGATGGTGGGTTACACAATAAATGTGAGGCTTACTGAGTAACTATTTGGAAGAAAAATAAGGTTAATGATTAACTTGCCAATAGAACAGAATACATTTCAGGGATTAAATATTTACGTGGTTTTTTTTTTTAAGCTATAAAAACACTAGACAGAAACATACCTGACTGTTTATGTAACCTTGATGTTAGGAAACATTTTTCTAGGCCTGTCTCTGGTAAGAGGAAAGGAAAAGATTTGACAGACTTTGTAAAAAAAAAATTTGGAGTCAAAAGATACCATAAAAAAGCCAGGAATTTGTGGCACACACTGGTGGTCCCAGTTCATTCCGGAAGCCGACACTGGAGTATCAGTTGAGACCCACAACATAGCAAGACCTTCTCATCTCCAAAATTAATAAGCAGAGCCAGTGTGGTGTCGAGTGCCTTTAATCCTAGCACTCAGGAGGCCGAGGTAGGTAGGTCTCTGTGAGTTTGAGGCCAGCCTAGTTTACAGAGTGAGTTCCAGGACAGCCAGGGCATTAAGGAGGTACTCTGTCTCAGGAAACAAAATATAATAAACAGGGCTGATGAAGCAGCTCAGTGGGTAAAGACAATTGATGCCAAGCCTGCCGGGCTGAATTCAATCCTAGGGCCCCACACAATGGAAGGAGAGAACTGTCTCTTGCAAGCTGTCCTCTGACCTCCACATGTGTGTTCTGGCATGTGTGTAAACCAACAAAATAGCCATAGCCCAGCACACTCAAACGACACGCAGCAGAGCTAACATGATTTAAACTTATTAAGGCCTAACAAAGATCTCTTAGTAAACCACAAGAAAGATCGGCAGTCTCATGCAGACACAGAACACATGAGAAAAAATAGAAGTGGTTAAGAGATATGAAAAAGGGAGTTGGGTGGGGGACAGTGAGGTGGCTCAGTGTGTAAAGGACAAACCCGACAGCCTGAGACTAATCTCAGGGACTCACATGAAGGAGAGAATCAACTCTACAGTTGGCCTCTGACCTCCACATGTGTGCCATGGTATACACACACACACACACACACACACACACACACACACACGGTATACACACAGACACAGACAAACACACACACTGAGTAAATAAATAATTTTTAATATAAAAAATTTTAACATGAAAAAATACCTCGGGGCTGGTAAAAGTCTAGAATCCCAGCACTTGGGAGGCAGAGGCAGGTGGGTCTTTGTGAGCTCAAGACTATTTACATACCTCTAAAAACAACATAAACAACCAAAAAAAAAATTAAATTATTTAATGAAAAAATAATGGCTGAATAGAGCAGTAGTTCTCAACCTGGGGTAGCGACACCTTGAGGGTCGCATATCAGATATCCTGCATATCAGATATTTATATTACAGTTCATAACAGTAGCAAGGTTACAGTTATGAAGTGGCAAGGAGGATAATTTTATGGCTGGGGTCACTGCAGTATGAGGACCTGTATTAAAGGGTCGAAGTGTTAAGAAGGTGGAGAACCCCTGGGATTGAGTCCCCAGCTCTCCTAGCTGCCAGCCAGTGCCTGAACTTTAATCCCCAGAACATGCGTAGAAAGCTGGGTGTATTAGCCAGCCCGCCTTCAGGGAGCTGGGAGGCAGACGCAGGAGAGTCAGTGAGGAGATGGAGAGCCAGGTAGCCTTGAGCAGACAGCAGCAACAGAAACAAGACAGACCCTGCCTCAGTAAGGTGGAAGGCAAGAACTGATGCTGGAGAGTTGACCTCTGCCCTCCACACACGTGCTATGGAATGTTCATTCCTATACTCGTATACCCAATAAATAAATAAGTGCATTAATTAATTAATTAATTAATGTGAGCTAGGCATATGCCTTCAATCCCAATAGTCAGGAGACAGAGACAGGTGACAGAGATAGGCAGGTGGATTTTTATAACTTCAAGGCCTTTCTGGTCTGTATAGCCAGGTCTAGCCCAGCCAAGGCTACACAGTGAGACCTTGCCTCAAAGAAATAAATACAAGCAAATAAGTACATGTTAGATGATAAGCCTACCCCATCATATCTAGTTTATGCAGTACTTACTTGGGATTGAACCCAAGGCTTTCTCCCAACCGGGCTACTTTGCAATCCTACTACTGTGTGGATTTTTGAGGGATAGATTTCCAACAGTGGCCTTAATGGATGGAGGAGAGAATTTATATTTAATTCAGTGAGTTTATTTGGTGCTGGAGATTGGACTCAGATCCTTACATATTGTAAGTATGTGCTTTTCTACCGAGCTATGCCCTTAACTCCATGTTTTTGCTTATGATGACCTGGTAACAGACGAAACAGTTCTCCACATATGTACAGACATAGCATCCTTTTCCAGGTTGGAGAAATGGCTAAGAGGGCTTGATGCAGGAGATCCAAGT
Organism: Arvicanthis niloticus; assembly: GCF_011762505.2. Lineage (NCBI taxonomy): Eukaryota > Metazoa > Chordata > Mammalia > Rodentia > Muridae > Arvicanthis > Arvicanthis niloticus. The sequence goes on along the minus strand of NC_047674.1, from coordinate 17,808,717 downwards.
TTGGTTCCTAGTACCCATATCAGGCAGCTTACAGCTGCCAGGAACTCCAGCTCAAGGGGTTCCAACGCCCTCTTCTGAAGTTTGTGGGCACCTGCACCCACACACGCACATCCTCCCCCCATACACATTTAGTTAAAAAAATTTAAAAACTCACCTCTTTTTTCTTTTCTTCCTTCTTTCGTTTGTTTTTGTTTTTTGTTTCCTTTTTTTTTTTTTTTTTCTTTTTTGAGGGTTTCTCTGTTTGAGACAGCCCTGGCTGGCCTCGAACTTACTCTGTAGACCAGGCTGGCCTCAAACTCACAGAGCTCCTCCTGCCTCTGCCTCCTAGTGCTGGGATTAAAGCCATGCACCACCACCACCCTGCAGAAACCTACCCTTTTCAAATGCGTGGGCAGAATGTCATGTCCTCAGGCTAGAGGGATTGTTATGGATGTTTCAGTGACTGAATAGTAAACCAGTAAAAACCCTTTTGTACTCTTCTCCCTCCTACAGTTCCTGCTCATTTTCCACAAGGCCGCTGCTGGGGAGCTGCAGGAGGACAGTGGACTGCTGGCACTGGCCAAGTTTTCCGAGATTGATGTCGCCCTGGAGGGTGTCAGAGGTGCCAAGAACTTCTTCGAAGCCAAGGTGAGCATGTGTCCCCTTTCCTACCCTGCCACCCTGCCACCACTCTTCCTTGACCCTGCCCTTGTGACAGGCACTTCCTTTTTTTTTTTTTTTTTTTTTTTATTGTGCTGTTAACATTTTTTAATGTTAAGTTTGTAATGACAGTAAAGACATTATAAAGAATCGTTTAAAAATAAAAGGAAAACTGAAATAACAGCCAGTGCCAGAGAGATGGCTCGGCTTTTAGAGGCTAGACTCACAACCAAAAGGACAAACGTTTGGTTCCCAACACCTACACCTGTCTTTCCAGTTTCAAAAAAAAAAAAAAAAAAAAAAGACAGAGTAACAATTGGTCTGTCAGCCTTCCCGGACTCAGGGAGGCTGAGGCAGGATGGGCTACATAATGAGACCATGTGTGACAGGCACTTCCTATCCAGGGACCCATTAGCTCCCTCAGGACAAGGAAGGCTGTATAATCCATGCAGGTACTGAGGGATGAGAAGAGTATATCCTCCCACCATCTGGAAAACAGAAGCAGTATGGAAGATACCTGCTCACAGGCTCCGGAGGGCTTGTGGGTTTCAGGTTCCAAGACATACTCTCCATCTGAACTTCACCTAAGGGTCCCTTTCTATCTCTACAACCACTTGAGTTGCTTCTGCCGCTTGCTGCCCACCATTTTATTTTTCACATCTTAAACATCTGTGGCGGAGGGCTGGGGAGACGCTGCTCTTGCAGTAGACTGGAGGTTGGTTCCTAGCACCTATACTAGGCAGCTCCCAACTCCTCCTAATTCCAGATCCAGGGAATCTGACACCCTCTTCTAGCCTCTGTGGACATACACACACACACACACACACACACACACACACACACACACACACACACACACTTTAAAATAAATATTGTTAAAACTAAATCTTTAAAAGTAATATATGGACCAGAGACCAGCAGGAGAGGGGTCAGAGAAGGGTGCCAGGGTGGCCTGCCCCACATCAGTGTTTGCTTCATTGAAAGTGGTCCAGAGGTGGGAAGGCCCCACAGCCCTGTGAGTTCATAGTCACTGAAAACCAAGGTACTTCCTCAAACCTAGCTGCTGCATCCTTGTCTCTGCAAAGCATACCTGTAGATACACAGACAAGAGAGCCCTCAACACCTGCTGCCAAGCAGGGTAAGGGTACAGTGAGACGGTCACATGCTCTCCACAGGTTGGTCCCCCAAGAGCACATCTGACTCTTGCACTCATGGTCACTCTGATCCTGCTTCCATTTGTACCACACAGGTAGCAGCCAGCATGTCATCCTAGCTTTTGGGACTGCATGCTTCTTCAGTTTCCAGCCTCTGGGAGACTTTGAGTTCCTTCCAGGAGCTTATCCAAGGCCAGGATGACCTTGGTGACATCCTGGCCTGCTTAGAGCTCAAAACAGGACCTAATTCTCACTTGTCTGTGATGCAGCTCAGGGATAGACACTGTTGGCAAAGATCAGCCAGTGCATTGACTTTTGAAACTCAGGAAGAGGGGACAGAACATTGCCTTCCTCAGGGGGCCTGCACAGTAGGGGGAGGAAAGCCCATGACTGACTCATCGACAAAGGGTGTCGAGATGAGGAAGGGGTTCCTTCTACTGCGACGGAGCCTCTCTGGCCATCAGCTCCATCACGTTTGCAATCTCTTGAGACTTCTTGGGAAGGGGCTTAGGATTGAGGCCCGAGAGAAGCAGGCACTTCACTGCCATGGTGCACTGGGCCAAGTGCTGTAGGTGAAGCCCATGAGTCCCTGTGACTGTGTCATCTAGGCATGCAGGACCAGTCGAGACTCGCCTGTGATCCCCACTCCAGCCTCATCCAGTCCCTGAGACGTTGCTGGAAATGTTCACAGCCAATTCTCAGAACCTGTAGCTCCTTTTGCCTAGGGCAGCTCACTCATGGCTAACCAGGCCTGAAAAGGCTCCTCTCCTGAGTGCCTGTATTCCATGTGTAAATGGCACTGTTTTGTATCTGTTCAGAGTGCTCTCAGACACTTGCAGGAAGAGTATCCACTGATCTGTCTGCAGAGCAGTTAATATTCTGCCTTTGGAATGTCTCCCGGTGTGCTGGGGCTCCTGGCAGGAATTTTCCTATAATGCTGTTGAGGTAGAAGGAAACACAACCTAAACTTCCATTACCAGAGAGACACGCGTTTGCTCACTCTGCAGCCATCAAAGATCGAGGCAACGCTGTGTGATATGTGTAGACAGATGTCCAAAATAAAGCAAGCAAAATAATGCGTGTGACACTTGGTTTAAAATACCAAAGGCAGCCTAGATAATTACATATGAAAGTATTAGTAGTAGTTACGTCAAGGGACTCATTTTATATTTTCAGAGTGTCGGAGAATTAGTGTGCTTTGTTTTTATAAGGAGAAGAGATGAAAAGAAAAAGAAAAACAATAAACTTTTTCCTGCTCGCCGTGTTTATATGTCTGCCTCCCCAGCAAGACTCAAAGGCAGAGTGGGCGTGTTATCTTTGTAATTACAGCGCCCGGTGTGTAATGGCTCTCAATAAGCGTTTTGCATGAATGACGAATGGAGGGAAGCACCACTCGGACTTGGGAGAGGCCATAAAGGAGATGACACTGGTGACAGATGTTCTGAGATGAATGGGGATTCACCTTGTAATCAAGGAAGGGGAGGCGTTCTAGTCATGGGAACTGCAAGCGCAGGCTCCAAGGCCCCGAAGGCCAGGAGTCCTGGAGGCTGGGAGAACATGGGAGTGTGTGAGCAGGCAGGGCTGACACCATAGCTGGGAATGCAAGCCGAGGTGCAAGTGTGCAGACCTAGGAACAGGGCCACACTTCTTCCCCTTTGTCATGAGGTAGGTGACTCCTGAGAGCAGATGGTCCCTAGATGTATCCCCCAGGCTGAGAGGACACCTGTAGACTGGCCTTCCAGGCCCAACCCAAGTCTCTCTAAAAGCTTTTTGGGTGTGTGTGGAGAGGCTGAGTTGTCAGGAAACCTGTGGCTGATCCAGCACTGCAGGCGGCTTCAAGTGCAGCCAAGATGGTCTAGCACACAGCTGCAGGGGCTGGAGTGCCCTCTGAGCTGTTTGTGCAGGTCTGACCTAGGACAGATGCTCTAGGAGAGGTTTCTACACGTGTACGGGGAGGGGTATCGGTTGTCAAACATTGTGACAGTGGAACCAGGGACAATATAATGACATACAACTTTAGAACTGCAGTGCTCGTGACTACCTTATTGGGAACTTGGGAAGACCAATCGGAAGTGTGCACTGAGGAGGAGAGCTGAGTTTTTTTTTTTTTCTATCAAGACAGCCCCTCCTCCAAGTGGGAGTGGTTTGAGGAGGGGAAGTGATAAACTGGCCTTTGGTGTCAAGTCCAAGGTAACTTCAGGTACAGTAGAGATATGCACCAATTTGGTGGGTATGGTGATGGCTGCAAGCAGTCCTCCAGTCATGGCCACATGGAGGCTATGAAACTGTGTGTCTTGTGTATGAATAGATCATGAAGCAGTTCTTCCATTTTCTTTACCCGCCTTTAGCAATGACTGGAACATAGCTGTCTTCATAGTCCCCTCCTGGGGCCAGGGGTGGGCCCAGACTCCACACGCCAGGTGAGCTTCCCATAGGAAAGATGAAGGAGGAAATATGATTTATGGGTACCCAGGAACGCCGAGGATGATGGGCGCCATCATCCCAAGCACATGCTGAGCCAGCAGGAAAGTAGATCTTAGTGGGAACTGGACTGTGGGGAAGACTTGTATTTAAGTCTTCAGGGAAGACGGGTCATCAGAGGCCCAAAGGAATGCTGGAGAAAAATACTACTTTGCTGGACAAAAGCAGTTTGGGTTTTTTAATTTTCATTTTAATCTCTTGTTAGTTATGTGTATGGCTATGTCTGTGTTGGGAGTATGGGGCTATCTATGACTACAGGTGCCCAGAGAAATAAGAGTTGTCAGATGTCTCTGGACTTAGAGGTGGCTTTGAGCCTCTTGGTGTGGGTGCTGGGGATTGGACTTAGGTCCATCTGGAAGAGAGCAGTGTGTGTGCTCCTAACCTCTGAGCTATCTCTCCATTCCTAGCAATTCCGTTTTTCCACCATGTGGGTCCTATGGATGGAACTCAGGTTGTCAAATTTGGCAGCAAGCCATCTGGCCAGCCCTCAGTAGAGATGCTTAAGGGATCAAATTCACCTTGTTGGACCGATTGCGCTGGGATAGGACTAGAATGGACCTGGTAGGAAGAGCCCTGAGAGCCAAGTCTCTATTGCAGATACCAGGGCAGGTGAGACAGTAGCTTGGGGTTAGGTAAAAAAAAAAATTTGTTTACTTTGCAGCCTCTGATTGAGGTCAGCATGTGATCACATCAGGGGGAAATTGTCTAGGAAATGAAGAAATAAAAAAACGAGATGATGGCCGGGTGGTGGTGGCGCATGCCTTTAATCCCAGCACTTGGGAGGCAGAGGCAGGCGGATTTCTGAGTTCGAGGCCAGCCTGGTCTACAGAGTGAGTTCCAGGACAGCCAAGGCTATACAGAGAAACCCTGACTCGAAAAACAAAACAAAACAAAACAAAACAAAACAAAAAAAAAAAAAAAAAAGAAAAAAGAAAAGAAAAAAAAAGCGAGATGATTGAGAAGATAGTACATACAGTAGGGAGTTAGGGTCGGGGGTGGGCTATAGAGCCCAGAGGTGAGATCATCAGGGGTGGGCTTTAGAACCCAGAGGCAAGATGGACTTTTGTGATGCAGGAGACGAAAGATTTCTGCCTGGGTGAAGAGTTGGCAAATCTCTCTCCTGCTGTCCTAGCTAGGAATGGTGAGGAAGGGGAGAGTTGGTGCCTGGTCAGATATCTTTGAATGCTTCAGGTTCACATACCAATTCCCTGGAGGTAGGTGTTATTGTCCCATTTGGGTTGGTGTGCGTGCGCGCGAGTGTGTGTGTGTGTGTGTGTGTGTGTGTGTGTGTGTGTGTGCACGCACAAGCTCGCGTTTTTTATGTTTGACTTAAGAAGTCACCCGTAGTGTGGGCTGACCTTGAACTTTTAATCATCCTGCCATCACTGCCAGGTTGCTAGGAAAAACAGGCATTTGCCAACAGACCCAACAGTTTGTCCCACATTGAAGATAAGGATGTTGAAGCTTAGACATTGTTTCCTTGGTAAACATTTAGCAACAAACTATCATCTTGTAATCCTAACCTTCAGGAAGCTGAGATAGGAAGTTTAAGAGTTCAAGGCCCAGGTCCACTACAGCGTTTAGCTGAGTCCTGGACTACAGGAAGCCCTGCGTTATAAACACCAAGTTTGTTTTAAATTCCATAAACAACATCCTTTATATCCTTTGTCATATTCCAAGTAGCCATTGATCCACAGAGATTGATCCCCAGAGAAGGAGCTTCTCCCCCCTTCCCCCAACCCCGCTGGACTCTTGCATCTATTGCCAGACTGTGGTTGCCATGGACAAAACAAACAAACAAACAAACAAACAAACAAAAAACTAGTTTCTAGGACTGGAGAGATGGCTCAGTGGTTAGCAGTACTGGTTGCTCTTCCTGAGGACCTGGGTTTGATTGCCAGAACCCACATGGCTGTTTACAATTGTCTGTAATTCCATTTCCAGGGTTACCAAAGTCTTCTGGCCTTTGTGGGTACCACGCATGCATGTGGCGCACAGACTTGAAGGTATTTTTATACCTAAGCACATTAAAATAGAATATTAAAAAATTAGGTCCAATATGAGTGTTAGTTTATAGTTTGAGATAATTCATAAAGAAAAAGGTGAAAGAATGAATTCTCAGGCTGGATGTGATGGTCCATGCCTGTAATCCCAGTCCTTAAGGAGCTGAGGCAGGAAATTTGCAGCATGATTGAGACTAGCCTGGGCTGTAAAGCAAGTACCAGGACTGTCAGAGCTACATAGTGACTATATCTCAAAGGGGCTGAGTGTTACAGTTCTGAGGAGAAAGGTACCGGGGCAGTCAAGGAACCAAGGAACACCACTAAGTCACATCATACAAGAAACCTCCCACAAGAGACTGATTAGGAGACAAAGAGGGTGTTTCAGGCAAGATCCGGGAACTGAGCAAGAGACAGGCTTATATAGGGTTTCTTGGAGGAGGACTTTTTCAGGGCGGAAATTTCCAGAGAGGCGATTGGTGAGATTTCAAGTCCCTGAGCCTTAGCAAGCCCAGGGATTGGTGGGTTTTTTGAAGTCAGGAATTGGTGTGTTTTTGAGCTCAGGGACTGGTGGGTTTTGAAACTGGGAAGGGGAGTAGCTTAAGAGATAACCCAGTGGTTAAAGTGTTTGCTTCAGGAGGGCCAGAGTTCAGATTGCTAGAACCCTTGTGAAGCAGGACATGTTAACACAAGTTTCCTTGTGGCAAGAAGGGAGGTGGACAGAAGCAGTCCCCAGAAGCTAGCAGACCAGCTAGCCTGGACACAGGGATATGAGTAAGAAAGCAACCTTGTCTCAAACAAGGTGAAGGTGAAGACCAACACTTCAGGTTGTCTTTTTTTTTTTTTTTTTTTTTTGTTTTTTGTTTTTGTTTTTGTTTTTTGAGACAGGGTTTCTCTGTGTAGCCCTGGCTGTCCTGGAACTCACTCTGTAGACCAGGCTGGCCTCGAACTCAGAAATCCGCCTGCCTCTGCCTCCCAAGTGCTGGGATTAAAGGCGTGTGCCACCACCTCCTGGCCAGGTTGTCTTCTGACATCTACACACACAGAGAGACTCGCACACGCGTACACGCACATGCATGCACCAACAACAAAGAGAGAGAGACACAGAGAGAGGGAGGAGGGGAGGAAAAAAACTTCAACTTCATTGCTTGACGTACTAAGCAATTTCTTGTTGATGATTTCAAGTTCCAAGAAGTCATCCTCTCTCACTGTCTCAGGACATTTCATGACGCAAAGGCCACAGACAATTTAAAGTTTCACCTGCATTCTTAAGATTTTTTCCTGGCTCATAATGACCAGATTGTGTAGACAGAGACAGTGAAGGCCAACTGTGTGGTATTGGCTGTTTTCCATGGTGTAAATATTCACACTGAGATTGAGTTCGAGTCCTTGGTGGAACGTGGATGCAGGTAGAGCCAGGAAGCTGTTCACAGTCATAAAATCATCACCCAGCATTCCCACTCTGGAGACACAGGCCCGGCAGATGTTGGTGCAATTGATTACAGATTCATCGTTCGATTTAAAATTTTGTAATGACTAGTTTTATAAACGGCTCATAGAAATTCTAGGAATGAAGATGTTGGTTTCTGAGCAGTTACAAGCCAGTTGCTTGTAGGTCCAGCATTCCTTGAGATAGTGGAAAGACTATATCTGTTTTCTTCCAGTTGAAGGAGGAAGAGATGGAAGGGATCAGTGATCATTGTGAGGAGAGAGATGAGAAAGAAATTCAGTGAAGACCCAGCTCTGGCTGGAAATCCCAAGTCCCAGTGGTTCTAGCCACGATCCTTATAAGGTGTTTTTTATTGTTTTTATGTGTAAGAATCTTTTGCCTGCATTCATGTATGTGCATCACATGCCTACAGAGGCCAGAAGGTATCTGGAGTCCTTGGAACTGGAGGATCAGGTGGTTTGAGACTGTCATGTAGGTGCTAGGAACTGAACCTTGATCATCTATAAGTGGTCTTAATCACTAAGCTTCCTCTCCATACTGAAGACATGCTTCCTCAGCTTGGAAGCATGGGATTCTAAATCGTGGCAGTGAGGGTGGACCTTGGTGAGGGGGTGGTGGTGGCAGAGAGACGGTGTGCCAGGCAAAAGTGCAGCTGGGATGTAAAGGTATAGTTGGCCTTTGTGTACACAAAGGGGTCGGTTCTAGACCCCACAATATAAAGTAGTGTGTAAGGTTGGAGAGATAGTGTACTTGGCAAAGCACTTACCTTGCAAGCATGAGGACCCCAAATTCGAGCCCTGAACTTACCTGAAAAAGAAGCATAGTGGTATATCTGGATCCTTGGGGCTCCCCAGCCAGCCAGCCAGCTAGCTAGCCTATTTACTTAGGAAGCTCCAGGCTAAAATGAGGTGAACATCCGAGGAACTACAGTCAAGGGTCTTCTGGCCTCTGCATGTGTGTGTACGCACGTGCATGCTCATGTATACATACATGAAGTGGCTTCTGTTTGCACAAACCTATGTACATCCCCCATATATTTTAATACAGCTAAGTGTTGAGGAATTTAGAAATTTATTATGTTTTAATTTCATTTCAGTAGTTTTTTAAAAATAGTCTCATATGTAGCCCAGGTTGGCCTCAAATTTGTAATTCTCCTGCCTTTATCTCCCGAGTTCTACAATTAAATTTGTACACAAACACACATGGTGAGGTATTTTATTTTCTTTAAGTGCTGAGGATCAAATCCAGGGCTTTATTCTTGCAAAATATACTCTTCTGTTATTGGCTGCACCCACAGCTTGGTATTCAGTGTTACAAAAACATAGACAGTAATAAATAATTAAAGATTATATATAACATAATACAAAAACAAAAGAAGGTGATCAGGTGCAAAGCAGGTCATGTCATGTTCATTTTCTGAAGCCACTGATTTTGAGAACAAAATCAGATAAGAATGAAAGGCCATCAAAAGTCTTGCTTTTTATTTTGAGACAGTCTCATTATGTAGCTATGGCTGGTGTGGAACTCTCTGTGTGGTGCAGGCTGCCCGCAGACTTACAGAGGTCTGCCTGCCTCTGCCTCCTGAGTGCTGGGATGAATAAAGGCTATTCACCACTGCAGCCAGCTAAAGAAAAAAATGCTTATATCAAGTATTGTACTTAGGAGGGGGAAGAAGAGGGTCAAAATACAGTGAATGAGAAAAATGTTTGAATAAAATTTAAAAAGAAAAATGTAGCCATGAGAATCTTAAATCAGGGCCATGGGGGATGGTACATACCTATAATGCAGTTCTTCAGAGATCTTAGGGTGACAAGAAATAGAATATAATTATAATATCCAAGGAGATTCGCTCTAGGTGTAAATGTAACACACAATAACAAATTAAATAGTGAGAAAATTGGGGGCTAAAGAGGTGTCTCAGTTAAGAGCAGCTCTTCTAGAGGTCCTGAGTTCAGGTCCCAACACATCATATGACTCACAACCACATCACGTGACTCAAACCACACCTCGTGACTCACAACCACATCACATGACTCAAACCACACCTTGTGACTCACAGCCACATCATGTGACTCACCACCATCTGTTGCTACAGCTCCACAGGCACCCAGATATATGCATACTCATCATTTTAAAATAAATTTCATTAGAAAATTAAAAGAAATTTAACTAATGAATGAATTAAAAATTTTTGAGTCTCATATGCAGCCCAGGTTGGCCTCAAGTCTGTAATCTTCCTGACTTTGTTTCCAGACAAATTTCAATTAAAAGAATTTATTTAATTAAAAAGAAATTTATACCCATTTTCTGATTTTCAGATTTGAATTCATGGTCTCATGCATACTAAGCACACAAGTGGCCACTGGATTCTACCTCATACCCCTAAAACAGTGCTTAAACAGGGTATCAAGTGATATTAAATCCTGTGGGGGTGGGTGAGGGCAAACACGGCAGCCATGGAAATAGCATGTCAAACAAGAGAGGAATGGATGTCTTCCATGAAGGAGCTGAGTGACGGGAAATATAGGAACAATAGCGAACTGTCAACAGAGGGTTCTGAGGACAGCTGGGCCCAGTGGGACAGGCTTTTAAGCTTAGCCACTTGGGAAGCTGAGGCATCAGGATCACAGGTTGCCAGCCCAACCCTGTCTCAAAAAGTTGGAGAGAGGTCTGAGACAGACAGACAGACAGACAGACAGACAAGGGGAGATGCCCAGTCTGTGGGAAGTCTTTTCTAAAAGGTTCACTTCCAAAATAGACTGCCAGGATGGATAGATAGATAGATAGATAGATAGATGGATGGATGATAAGTAAGTAGATAAATATGTTGCAGATAAATATAAAAAAACAGTTGGCTAGCTATTTTAAGTAGAAGAATTTAACATATTTCCTTTATACTCTCTATTAAAATAGATGAGGGACTAGAGAGAAGGCTTGGTGGTTAAGAGCACTGGCTGGTTTTGCAGAGGACCTGGGTTCGTGTCCCAGCACCCACACGGTGGCTCACAAATATCTGTAACTCCAGTTCCAGGGGATCCAGTGACCTCTTCTAACTTCCACAGAAACCAGGCAGATACACATGTGGTACACATAACATACATGCAGACAAAGCACTCACAAAATGAGATTAAAACTTCTAAAAGGAGCATATGTCTGTGTGCCTGTGTTTATGTGTATGTGTGTGTAAAAACCAAATAAAGTCAGGTATATTGCATACCTGTCAAACCAATGTTTGTGAGGTAGAGGCAAGAGGGTCAAAAGTTAAAGGCCAGTTTGGGATATGAAGTAAGTTTGAGGCTATCCTGGACTGCATGAGCAAAATACAGAAGATCCAATAAAAGAATTAGAAGGAAATGCAGAAAAAATGGACTTAGAGCATTGGAGGCTTTCTTCAATGTGATATAAAAGGCAAGAGCTAATGGCCTACAAATTAAATTACATCAAGGTTTTAAGTACTCTGGAGGTGCACAGATGGGAAGAGACAACAGGCAGATTAGCAGCAAGGGATTGATTTTACATAGAGAGCTGCAGGTTGGAGGAGAAAAGCAGCTGGACTGTGAAAGTGACAAAGGTCCAAGTTGGTTAACTCACCAAGGAGGAAATGAGAGAAGGCCACAATATGGTTTTGTCTACAGGTTGGCAAGACAGTGAGACTAATTGTGATAAGCTTTGGCCAAGGGGGTGTGTGAGTGTTTCTGGTCCAGGATAGTGGGGTGTGTGTGTGTGTGTGTGTAAATCAGAACAGCTGCAGTCGAGGGCTGTATCATATAGTCTTCATTAAAATCACCTACACATTCAGTGTGCCATCGAGAGATGGTATCAAATGTGAAAACCATGAAAAAAAAAGTCAGTTCTAGGAAGGAGGATTTTGAAATGGTTTTATCTGATAAGGTATTATTATTATTATTATTATTATTATTATTATTATTATTATTATTATTATTATTATTAAGACATGTCTTGTGTGCCCCAGGCTCTCTTCAAACTGACTCTGCAGCCAAGGGTGGTCACACACTTTTGTCGCAGTAAATCTCCAACTCCAATAAGCCCGTGCGAAGAACACATAAGTCAGTTATTATATCTATCAGCTGCACTCCTAGATTGGGCAGATCTACCATTACACTACTCTATTCACCAGCTATGAGATCTCTTGTTACTTGTGGCTTCTCCAGGCCACGTGGTTTTGTTCCATCTTCTTTCCACCTCCTCTTCCTCTGTCTCCTCCTCCTCTGTCTCCTTCCTCTCTCTCCCTCTCTAAAACCTCCAGCCCCATCTTTCTCTTCCACTGCCCAATCACAGCCTTTATTTGAGTACTTCAAATGAGAAGGTTCACATGGAATCACCTGAGTATGTGATCCACTCCTAGTTGGGGCAGCCCCTCTTGAGGAAGCAGAATTAGCATCAAAATGCAAACAGCACCAGGGCAATTTACAACATACTTCTGATCCTCTGTATTTACCTCCTGAGTTCTGGGATTACAGGTGTAATTACAGCTGCTACCACATCCAGCTTGATGCAGTACTGGGGACTAAGACGGGTGGTTTCATACATGCTCGGCAAGCACTCTGCCAATTGACCTATATCTTCCAGCCCCTGATATGGTATTATTGAAGGTAAATCATTAAGCTAAAAAAAAAAAAAAAAAAAAAAAAGAAAACCCAGATATTATGAGATCCCACTCACAACGTGAACATAAACATGTAATATTTGTTTTTATTTAATTGGTTTTAGAGATTGGATCTCACATGCTAGCTCTGGGCGACCTAGCACTCTATCCAGATTGGCCTTGAGCTCAGCACTCTGCCATCTGAGTGTTAGGGGCTGCAAGTGGGAGCTGCTGCACTTTAGCTAACATGTAGTGTTCTTATATATATGGTGCCAAAACAAGCCAGAATGTAATATTTAGTAGTAAATTTAGAATGACTCACTGAGAGAAAAGTTTCCATTTTATTTTTGTGGTTACTGAGGGTTGAACACAGGATCTCATGCATTCCAGGTAAGTCCTCAGGTACTGAATTGTATTTCAGCCAAGAACCAAAATGTTGATGGAAACACAAAATCAGCATTGGGGAAAACAAAAACTGATGCATTGGAGCTGGAGACATGGTTCAGTGGTTACGCATATGTATTGTTCTCCCAGAGGACCCAAGTTTACCGCCCACTACCCCCCAGCATCTATGTCATTCAGAAAGCTATTGTAAAGACTTTCCTTTATGTGTTGGGAAGATGGCTCAAAGGTTGAGAGCACTGACTGCTCCTCCAGAGGTCCTGAGTTCAATTCCCACAAGCATCTCACAAGCATCAGCTCACAAGCGTCTGTAATGGGATCTAATGCCCTCCTCTGGAGTGTCTGAAAAGATCGACATTGTGCTCATATGCATTAAATAAATAAATAAAATCTTTAAAATTTTCCCTTTGCAGCCCATGTTAGATACAATCCCAACCAAAGATTCCTGAGGCATTTACTCGTGTTCTTCCACTTAGAAGATACCATTTAAAAAAAAAATTATGAACTCTTTGAGAATTTTACACAATGAATTTTGATCCTATTTGACCCCTAAAAAAAAAAAATAACCTAACTGACTCTGCTTTGTGTTGCCCATATATTTCTGGATGTGGGACTGTGGAATATAGTTGGCTTACCAGGAGTCACACTTAAAGAAAACTATCTCTCTCCCAGAGGCCATCAACTTCCCATAGGTCCCCCAGGGTCGGGGTTCAGGGCCGTTTCCTACCTATCCCATGCTAGAATGCTGGCTGGCTTGAAAGCATGCAGGTCTTGGGCAAGAAACTGCACCTGCTGTTGTGCGTTCATGAGTACAGCTGGTGTCACTCTGACCACTGGCTCTTGTAGCTTCCATGATTGTCCCTGAGTCTTGGGGGAGGGTGTGATGTAGATGCCCCATGTGTGTCTGGGCACTCCATAGTATCCTCTGCATCTTGACCAGCCATGACTTTCTGCATCAACTGCCCTCTCTGATGCACAAAAGAACCATCTCTGATGAGGTCTGAGAGTACTGCTCGGTCTGGTTCAAGGACTGGCCCACCAGCATGTAGTGATACCATTGTGAGAATTTGGAGAAGTGGCTTCTCCGTAGAGCTTGCCTACCACCAGGAACTAGGGAATGCGCACCAGCACCCTGAAAAAAGAATTGAGAAAGAACAACCCCCCAAAATAGAAGCAGGTAGAAGCCAGCCACAAGTAAAGCAACTGTATCAGCGCTCAACAGCAGATTATGGACCAAAGGAAGAGGTGTCACCAAAGCCCCTGTCCTCAGCAGTGCCAGCACCCTTTGTCCAAGGTTTACATAGCCGTTGCAAGGTTTAGGTGCCAGCATCCCCATATTCTTATCTGCCCTTACTGTGTCATCTGTTTGCTATTTCTCTGCAGGCCCAGGCCTTGTCATGCTCCAGTAAGTTTGAAGCTGAGTTAAAAGCTGAGCAAGATGAGCGGAAACGGGAGGAGGAGGCCAGGAGGCTCCGCCAGGCAGCCTTCCGGGAGCTCAAGGCAGGTTTCAGTGCGTAGTCCTGCTGACCTGACCCTTGACCACAGCTGTGCCTTACTGACACCCTGGAGGTGATGACTAGGATTTTCACATTTTTATCCCTGCAGCCCTCTGCGCAAATGACCTCCCCCCTCAAGGCCAGGCCTGTTTCTTAGTGCTTCTGGTTAACCAGAGGCTGCTTACATCCTTCCCAGGGCCCTGGCCCCTTCCAAATGATTTGCCAGCTGGCTTTCCCAGCCTTCACTCCTCTGCTGTCGTCTGTAGCTGAGATTCGTTTCTTCTTGGAAACCTTATTTGTCCCCATGTAATCCTATGTCAACAAGTCCTGTTCATATATGGTTCTCAGAGGACACGTTGCCCACCGTCCTGGGTAGTTTTTCCTTGTGGCCCTTGCATTGTTTTCTGGACAGCGTCTGCTTGTCATTAATCAGATTCCACTGACTTCTTTTTCACCGTCATCCACCCCAGTGTGATGGCGGGATTTGAAGGAGGACTTCTGGATCAATGCCTATGTCCCCTCACCAACCGGGGTCTAGCTTCTTGCTGTCTTTGCCCATCTCCCGATTCTTAACAATCCCTACCCTCTTGTTCCCCCTCATTCTTCATTTCCCGATCCAGCCATTTTCCCACTCCTAAGTCCTTTACTGTTAAGAATGAAAGAATCGTCAGAAGTAATATCAGTGAGTAGTAGAAGGATAGCTGTCATCTGACCCTATGCAAATCAGAGTGATCCTGTGAAATTCTCAAGTGACATCCAAGGTCTTTTGAAGTCATGACCATCTTCCCATGTCTGACATCAGCTCCAAAGATTTGAAATGGGACAGATTTTTTTTGTATCTTGTGAGTTTCTTGAGACTTCTCACAAATACCAGGGGGTTGTATTTTTTTTAACAAAACCAAAACCAAAAATTCTTAATGTCATATTTATTACTTCTCTTTTGTAACTGCTGTCTTTACAATAAAGAATACATCTGCCCTTCTATCCTACAGCTGTTTACTTTTAAATAAAATGTGCAGATGGTCTCTGCCTTCATACCAGTGTGCCTTTGGTCTTCTTTGACTTAGGGGATGGAAGGATGCGTTTTCTATGGGGCCAGTTCATCCTTGGGCTTCTGTTGACACTGAATTCCTGAAGTATGGGCAGACATAGGAACAGAATGTGTAGAGCTGGGATGTAGCTCAGTGGGTGGATCACTTGCCTAGCATGCTTGAGTACAAGCACCGTATAACCAATTATGGGCAGTGGATTCCTGTATTCTCAGTATTTTAGGTCATAGATGCAGAACTCAAATTTATGGTTATCCTTGGCTATAGGGTGAGTTTGAGGCCTTGTTTTAAGAGAAGCTGAAAGAAACCCAAAGGAGAGGGAGAGGAAGGATTCAAGGAGCCAGAGCATGAGAAACAACCCACAGACTCAACTAAGTAAGGTTCATAGGGGCTCACAGAGACTGAAGTTACAATCACAGACCCTGTATGAGTCTGAGCTAGGTTCGATCCCTGTGTCTGAATGGTATAAGGAGAGAACCAACTCCCAAAAGTTTTTCTAGACAAAACTGAGAACAAAAAATGTTGAGACAAGTACTTCCAGAATATTGGCCTGGGCAAGCCTGTAGAGCATTTTTTTAAATTTGTGTTTGATGTGAGAGGGCCCAGGTCCTGGTGCCACCCACCCCTGGGCAGGTGGTCTTGAGGTGTTTAAGAAATCAGGAGGAGCAAGTCAGTAAATAGCACCCCTCCATGGCTTCCGCTTCAGTTCCTGCTGTGACTTCCCTTCATGGCAGTGTTCGGACCCTGTTAGCTGAAACAACCACTTGGTAGCCAAGTTGTTTTTGACCATGGTATTTTATTACAACAATAGAAACCTTAGAGACAGCCAGTTTGAGGTCTCCTGAGCTACAGGAGACACTTTTTTTGGGGGGGGGAGGAGGGGTTTGGAGGGGAACCCGGAAACAAACCACCACCAACAACAACCAACTAAAATAAAATAAAACAAAAGCCCAACAGGAAAAAAAAAAATGTCTTTCTGTACAAACAGCCAAAGTAAGAGCTAAAACTCTCAAGTGATACAAAATGTCCCACAAGAGTACTTAAGTCAGAAGATAACATGTCTTGGGCCAGGTGATTACAAAGAGCAGAGATACCATGTCTCTGTGTCCTCTCTGTCCACACTCCATGTCCTACTGAAGCCGTTCCCTTCCAACCTCTGGTTCCCAGGTTCCATCTCCAGGGCCAAGGCCAAACCCCAGCCCTTTTCTGGCTCTTCCCTGGGGCTCTGCAGTGACCTGACTGGTTTTTCTACTCTCCTTTTGCCCACAGTTTAGCTGGGACAGTCTCTGAAATGCAAATCTGTTCCTAGCATCTTCCTTTAAGTTTGACCCCTGCTCATCTGGACAGTGTCTTAACCTCCACCCTTCCCTTTGGAACACCAAGGCCTGGGACTGAAATGGCGAGTGGTTCCTGAAAGTGCCACACCTCCGGTCTTGCACAAACTGTTTCCTCTGATGGCTTGCTCTCCCTTTCCCCTCTCACTAGTAGTCTACTTTTCCTTGACTCAGCCCAGAGTAGCTTCAAGAAGCACTCTCAATGCTCCTAGGAGGACAAGGAACACCGAGGGTTCCCTTTTTACCTCCAGGCTCATACATTCCGAAGGATTCCTCTCTTCGCCCTCCTGTTAGGGCTACAAATCTCTAAAAAAAAAAAAAAAAAGCCCGCACATGTGTTCATTTGTTTAGTATGTGTGTGAGGGGGGAAGAGGGGCTGCATGTACAAAGGTTAGAAAACAACGTGCAAAACTCAATTCTCTTTTCCCACCAGGTGGGTCCCTGGGATTGAACTCAGGTTGTCTGGTTCGAAGGCACAGGACTATGAACTTTTGCAAGGGCAGGAAGTCTCCCTTGCTCTTGGCCTAACCAGTAACCAACCCGCAGCTTTGTATGTAAATTGTGTATGCAAATGTGCATGCAAATATCATGAAGCTATGCCAGGATATAAGGCAGGATGCTCATCGCTGACATTAGAGGACATCCAAGCATCTATTATAATAATGAAATGCCCAAAGCCAAGAGTATGGTGTTGGCATCAGTTCACTCTGTTGAGGCCACTCATAGGAAACCATCAGCTTAGTAGGATCCTGTGTGGGTTAGTTCTATCATCAGGAAAGCCAGGGTGAGAAAAAGCTATCATTAGTCCCAGGGTGAGGAAAAAGCTATGCTGTCTTTGTAACAGTTCTTTCAGGAGAACAAGTTCATGGGTCTCCGGAAAATGTGAATCCCCTCAGAAGGCTGTATTCTCAGTGACCTAAGGATCCTCCTGCTCCTCCTCCTCCTTCTCCTCCTCCTGAGAGAGAGAGAGAGAGAGAGACAGAGAGAGAGACTTTGGTTGTTCAGGTTGGTTTCAAACTTTATATATGGAGCTTAAGATGACAGTGAACTTCTGTTCCTGCTGACTCTTATTTCATAAATTCTTGGATTACAGGTAAGTGGGGCTTCAGTTCCTGGGCCTGGAGTCTGGGGCTGAGACCATGAGGAGAGAGAAGAAGAAGGAGGACGATGGCATCGTGGGGGAGGTAGGTTGTGAGCTCATGGCCACGAGGGCTGGCCTATTGGAGTAGGAGCAGCCCGGGCAGAACATGGCAAGTGATCGCTCAGGATTATTGACAAGGAAATAGACAAACTAGCATAGAGGGTTGACATCTGCCCAGCTCTAGTGCTTTAATGCTTATTATAAAGGTTTTGTATCTTTTATTTAGGAACTAAATGACCTAAGATGGGATCGAAACCCCCAAATAAAGTTTACTGCAACAATACATGCAGGGAAAACATTCATACACATAAATATAATTGCAGAGCATATGGCTAAAGATATAGGACAATGCTGGGCAGTGGTGGCGCACGCCTTTAATCCCAGCACTTGAGAGGCAGAGACAGGCGGATTTCTGAGGTCGAGGCCAGCCTGGTCTACAGAGTGAGTTCCAGGACAGCCAGGGCTACACAGAGAAATCCTGTCTTGAACATGTGTGTGTGTGTGTGTGTGTATGACAATGGGTAGAATGGGTAGAGTGCTTGCCTAGAATACTAGTGGACCTAGGTTTCATCACAATCATTGTGTAAACCAGATGTAGTAGCACATGCCTGTAGTCCAAGAACTTATGAAATTAAGAGTTGGGAGGAACGGAAGTTCAATGTCATCTTTAGCTACATAGAAAGTTTAAGGCCAACCTGAACTACCAGATACCCCTGTCTTAGAGAAAGGGGGGGGGGGTCCTTAGGTCACTGAGAGCACAGCCTTCTGAGGGGATTGCTTAGAGGGTTCATTGCTATTGTCTCCTTTGCTCATCTGTTTGAGATAGGGTCTCCTTATATAGCCCAGGCTAGCCTGGAATTCATCTTTCCTGCTTCCTGGGGTTATCGCTTAGTAACCAGAATGCTTGGTCAGCTATTGTCTTTTTAAAAGATATATCTTTATTTTTCATATTATTCTTTTTATTATTTTGAAACTAAGTCTATTTATGTTGTCTTGGTTCTCCTGGAACTAGCATGTAGACCAGGCTGAGCTGAACTCCCAGAGATCTGCCTGCCTCTGCCTCTAGTTTTATTATTTTTAAGTTACATGTATGCGTGTATGTTTGTGTATGAGCATTTGTGAGTACTGGTACCCACAGAATCCAGAAGAGGGCATCAGATCCCTTGGAGCTGGAGATGTGTGATACAGGTAGTTTGAGTCTCTCAACATAGATGATGAGAACTAAACCCAGGTCCTCTGGAAGAGAACAGCATCTCCTCTTAACTGCTGCCTCATCATGTATCCAGGATTGCTGTTGTCTTTTTGACAGATAATTTAGTGACTTTTTTTTTTAACATTGAAATTTCTGTCTGTGTTGGTTACTTATTTCTGCATTAACAAACTATCTGATGACTTAATGGCTTAAAATAATAATTAACATTTATGAGCTCACCAAAGCATCTCAGAAGGCTAGGGATTCAGAAGAGTTTAATTGGACGAGTCTGACTCAGGGTCTCTTGTGTGGCTGCAGTTAAAATGGCAGGTGGGGTGTCATCATTTAAGGCTGCACTTGGGCTGGAGAAGCTGTTTGTAATGTGACTCACTCCTGTGGTTTAAAGGTTGGTTCTGGCTGTTGGCAGGAGTCTGTAGTTGCCCGCCATGGAAACTTCTCAGGGTTTTCCAGTGTCTTCCCAACATGGAGAAGCACTTGCTACACCTCTGGCCCTCCCCCCCCCCCCAAAAAAAAAAAAAACCCAAGATGTCTTTTGCTTTTAATGCTCATTTGTGTGCATGTGTGATCAACCTGTGGACAGACTACCTGATTGTGGTCAAGGGTTTTATTGTTAGAACACCAAACTGGGTGTTCACCAACTGGGGTGAATTTCAACCCAGCACAATTGCTTCAAGAGAGTAAAGTGTAAGTTGTTATGGACTTTAGCTTCAGAAAGCACACTGTCATTTCCCCAGTAGCCCACTGACTACATAGGTTGGCTTTATTGAGAAGAAACGGCGGGAGCCCTCTTAGAGCTAACCATTACAGAATCAGAGTTCTTAATCACTAGTAACAGGCTCTAAGCCAGACTGAAATAGGAAAGGAATCAATTGACAAGACATTGATGAGCTCCCAGAAAGACTAGCAGAGGAAGGGGGTGGGTATGGAGCTAAAAAATGGGCATGGGGCCAAGCAACTGGGACACAGGCCAAGAGTACAGCCTGGGAATCAGCCAGGGATAGTGAGTGCTGCTGCCCTGGCTGCTCAGAATTCTGTGGTGTTGTGCTTCTTTGGGTCATTTACTTCAGCTCCAGACTCCAAAGCTAAGCTCAGTCATGTGCCCACGAGTTGGGGTTGAGGGGTAGCATTTGGAATTTTTTTTTTCTGTCTTCTGTAAAGAAAAGCAGGTGTTTCCAGGTCCTGCTTCCCATTAGCAACATGGGAAAGTCTCCCAAGTGCAGAAGTCACTAGAACGTGGCAGGTGCCCACTGCAGAGGCACACCCATGGGGTTTTTGTTTGTTTTTAGACAGGGTCTCGCTGTGTAGCCAAGGCTGTCCTGGAACTCAGAGTCTTCCTGCCCCAGCCTTCCCGGTGCTAAGATAAGAGTATGCATGGCTGCTCCCGCCTTTCTTCATGACTTTGGACCTTGGAATATTTCCGGTAGGTAAAAAGGTCAAAGAAGAAAAATATATTTAAGGGAGCATATACAGTATTCTTCCTTTCTTTAAAAAATGTACATTTTTTTATGTATTCTTTGAGAAGAATATATACATATATTATATATAATATATACATATATCATACATATATACAATGTATTTTGATCATATCCATTGCCCTGCTGCCCACCCCCGGACTTCTCCCCAGTCAGTGTTCTTTCTAATGATAAAACCTTTGACAGCAAACAGGCAGTCTGTCCACAGGTGGATCAAACATCTACAGAAATGGACATTGAAAACAAAAGACATCCTGTTTGTTAGGGGGAAAACCAGGGTTACAGCAATAGGCATGGTGATGTTACATGTTAGGCATGTCTGTTTTAGATGGGATATGTAAAACCATGTCTCTGCCCAAGAAGAATGGATGCTTCTGACAGCAGCAACCACGTGGGTTTTGGGGGTATCCATGGTATCTACAGAACAGAGTAGTACCAAAAATGCAAAATTTTGTGCACATGAAACTGAGAGGAGGAGACCCCTTGCCCCATGGGCCATGGTGAGGATATTCAGGTTTTCCCCTTTATGTTTTTGAAAAATCCAAAACTAAAAAAAAAAATTGTAAGATAATGCTTTCACACTATAATAACTACTATCACCACTATTTTTCCAAAGTAAGAGGCTGGGTTTTTTGTTTTGTTTTGTTTTGTTTTTGTTTTTGTTTTTTAAATTTCAGTCTGGTCTTGAGTTTGACAGGTAGCCAAGGATGATCTTTAACTTGTGACTCTCCTGCCTTCACATCTCAAATGCTAGGGTTACAAACTTGTGCTATCAAGCTTTGTTTATGAAGTATTAGGGATCAAATTATGGAGGCAATCTTAAGGAGCCATTAAGATTCCTTGTCTGGAGGGAATCAGTTCCCAGAACATATCCTCTGACCTCTGTGTGCATCATGACATGGACTTCCTCCCTCAGCATGCAAAGTAAGTAAATAAATGTAATAAAAAAAATAAAAATAATTCCTTCTTCCCAGATATCTTTACCTTTTATCAAGTTGACATAAAACTGGCCATCCTACCAGCCTACCTAATGTGTGACAGACTTTTACTAAAGTACACCTTGGTGAACCAATGACTTTTATTGGTGTTACTTACAGGAGTATGGGTGGAGGTTACTTATAGGAGCAGAAAGGACATAAAGCCAGCAACATCAATAAAGCCCACCCCAGCATGGGTGACAATCATGAAAGATGGGAGCCTGCAGGCAGCTCAACAGGGTTGGAGAGTATCCTTTCCAGGTGCTCAATTGGTCTAAATCTCTTCCAGGCAGCTCTGTTAGTATCTGCTTCTTCCAGGAGGCTGGTCTGGTCTGGTCTGAGAGTCTTTGTTGCAGCTTGTCTTGTCTGAGAGTGACTCTCAGTACTCCTCAGTGTTTACTCTTGAAAGGGAAAGACCTAGTGAATCTGGTAGGTTTCAGAGACTTCCTGGAGTTACTTTGCCTCGTTTACTTCCCTGGGAGACAGGATGTTGTAACTGCTGCAGAACACCTAGACTATGTGAAACCGTATCTCAACCTTTCACCTCCCCACAAAGGGAAAAAAGGGCCCATGAGATGATTCTGTAAATGAACTGCCACCAAGCATGACGACCTGAGTTCAACATGGTAGAAGGAGAGAACCAACTCCAGAAAGTTGTTCTATCATCTCTACACTTGGGATATGGCATGCACATACATGCGCACACACAATGTCATTGTGCTATTTTCTTTAAGAAATAAAAAAGTCTGGAAGTGGTGATTTATACCTTTAATTCTAGCATTTCAGCTGAGGCAGAAAGATCCTGAGTTGGAGCTAGGCTGGGTGACAGAGTTTCAAGAGAGTGTAGGTTACACAGAAAGACCCTTTCTCAACCTCCTTTCTAAACAAATACACAGATAAGAAAGAGATGGTGTCTCAGTTTCTTTTTCTCTTTCTGTGTTCAAATATCTCAAGGACAACAACTTCCAGGGGATTGGATTTACTCCCACATTCAAAACAGACTGTCATGGCTAGGAATTCAAGGCACCAGTAGTTTGAAGCAGCTGGTCATGTCTTATCCAAAGTGAGGAGACCGGGATGAAGGCACACTGCTCCTTAGTTCCCTCTATTCATTGTACAGCCCAGGATCTTGGTCACTGAATGGTACTGCCCACAGTGGGTAGAGTGTCGCCCATAGTAGGCAAGTCTTTCCATCTCTGTGACCCCAGTTGACAGCGAACACTAAATTATCACAGATTGAAATGGACAACCAGAAATAAAATGAGAGAAACAATTCAATAGTGTCCCAGAGAACTCTCTGGGGCAGCAGAAATACGAACCCCTGAATATGAAAAAGATTGAGAAAGTAGATAATGTTTTGGGACATACCATGGAGCATTAGGTGAAAGAATGCATTTTTTTCAAGATTTCTTTTCTTTTCTTTTTTTTTTTTTTTAAAGGGGAGACAAGTTTGCTTGGTGAACACAGGAACTCAAGACAATCCCACTTCAGCCCCAGGTGAAGAACAGCCTGTTTATCTCTCTCTCTCTTTTTTTAAAGATTTATTTATTTATTTATTTATTTATCTATTTATTTAATGCATATGAGTACACCACCATTGCTCTCTTCAGACGCACCAGAAGAGGCACCAGACTCCATTACAAATGGTTGTGAACCACCATGTGGTTGCTGGGAATTGAACTCAGGACCTTTGGAAGAGCAGTCAGTGCTCTTAACCACTGAGCCATCTCTCCAGCCCCCTCAATATTTCTTTATGGCTTTTCTTAGCCATCCAAAGGTTGGAAAAGAATTGAAAATGTCCAAGAAGTTTTATAGTAAAAGTCTGTTTTGGTAAAATGTAAAAATGGATTTATCTCCATAGTTCTTATCTCTATGGCCTCTCCTGAACATGTTTCCTCAGCTCTCTGGTTTGGTATCTTCAATCTTCCTTGTATTTTCCCTTTGTTTTCTAGACCAACACTCTTAGAGTTCTATGTTGGCCAATTTCCCTTTACTATAATTAAAGACTGAAACCTGGTAACTTTTTAAGAACAGAGGCTTATTTTACTTACAGCTTTAGAAGTTAGTAATCCAACTAGCATAGCATAAGCTCTAGTAAGGTCTCTATGGTGTGCCACATAATGGCAATGGCATCATGATGGGAGTATGTGTGAAAGGGAGAGAACCTGCAATGAGATAGAAGTCAGAATGTGAAGAGAAGCTCTTTCACAATGCCCTCTCAGGGGAGCAATCAGAATCCCATAAGAACTACCTTAATGTGTTCCAGAAAAATACCCTTAACACTCCAGTGAATTCTCATGAGGACCCAACTCTTGACGATACCACTACTTCCTAACCTTACTTAGTGGAGATCAATCTTCCAATACATGAGTCTTTAGGGTTATCTTAGGATTACTTTTACTGTGAAGAGACATCTTTACATGATTTACATAAGAGACATGATTACAGCAACTCTTATGAAGGAAAACATTTGACTGGGGCTGGCTCACAGTTCAGAGGTTCAGTCATTGAGAGAAGCATGGTGGCCTGCAGGTAGACATGGTGCATGGAGGCAGCAGGAGGAGATAGTGAGGTACTCTAGTCCTTGTTGGAGCTTCTGAAACCTCAAAGCCTACCCCCCTGTGACACACTTCCTCCAACAAAACCACACCCACATCAATAAGGCCATGCCTCTAATAATTCCATTCTCTGAGTCTATGGGGGCCATTTTCTTTCAAATCACCACCAGGGGACAAACTTCATGCAAACTGTAATCCTAGCAGGTCATTACAATCTGAGTGGCTACTGGCCTCTGCACCAACAGTTCACTTCCCTTTGCTTCTACTTTTACACTTTCCAGATCTCTCTCTCTCTCTCTCCCTCTCCCTCTCCCCCTCCCCCTCCCCCTCCCCTCCCCTCCTCCTCCCCCTCCCCTCCCCTCCCCCTCCCCCTCCCCCTCTCCCTCCCCCTCCCTCTCTCCCTCTCCCTCTCCCTCTCCCTCTTTCTCTCTCTCTCTGAGAAATGTTGTTTAATGGTAAAGTTCAACACACTCCAGCACCAGGACTGGCATGGAGCACGGACGGCTGGGTGACCCCGTGGAGCCTCACATGTTGAAGAGGATGAGGAAGGCAACCATCAAACAGAAGAGTCCCATGGCCTTAGACAGGGCAAAGCCCAGAATGGCATACAAGAAGAGCTGCTGCTTGAGATACGGGTTCCTGGCATAGCCAATAATCAAACTACCAAACACTGTGCCAGTGCCGGCTCCTGATCCAGCCACACCAACTGTGAAGGCCCCAGTACCAGTGAACTTGGCTGTTGTGTCGATGTCCAATGTCTGGGGAAATAACAGGGGTCTGGAATTCCCATCTGGCCACCTGGAGAGGGAGCTGCTGCTGGAAGGCTGTTTCAATGGGGCCTCTGGTCTAATCAGGAGGGAGGCAGACACAGGCCTGATTAAACCCCTGGTGCAGGAGCGGTCAGAACTGGAGAAAAGAGCAGTGCCTTGGTGGTCTGCATTTTTCAATCTCCCAGCTTTAGCCCTTGGTCTCAGCGCTCAGCTCTCCCAGATCTCTTCTTCTTATCATCTTTTTCCTAACTGTCTGTTCCTCTTGCCTGGACATTTCTAGGCACTAAATCCAAGACCATTTCATTAGCTTTATGCCTCTTGACCCATCTCTAGTTGGCACTATTAGCTGGTCCTTTCCTGATTCTACTGAGATGAGCTCCTCCTGCTAGCCTAATGTATGAGACATCTCTGTCTATCAACAATAACGTTTTCTCCCAAAGGCATGGGCTTACTTTCCTGCTGAATACACGCAGTTACCTGGAGTTTCAAACACTCAGAGCCTCAGCTCACATTACGTCTGACCCTTCATTTCAACAGTTCTCTCTTCACCTTTATGATGACTGCATTAGCTTGCTAGGGCTGTTATAACCAAAGTGACTGAAAGCAGATATTTTAAATTAATCATGTGTGGGGTTTGAATGAGAATGGCCCCCATAGGCTCATATGTTTTAATATGTGTTTTTTTTTTTTAAGTTAGCTGGATGGTTTGGGGAGTGTATTAGTCAGAGTCAGAGTTACCTAGTTGAAAAGAAGGGATACAATATAAAATGTAAACACATATTTAATGTAAATATTAAATATTAAAATATAATACAATATACAATATTATATATTATATATATGTAATATATATATGTTATATATATATATATATATATATATATATATATATATATATATATGTTTATGTAGTTAAAAAGGCTTTATTACAATGGCTTACAAGCTGTGTCCTGTAATAGTCCAACAATGTCTGTCTCCCAACAGCAAGTCTGAGAATTCAGTAGCTTTTTAGTCCATAAGGCTGGATGTCTCAGCTGGTCTTCAGTATATGTGGGAATCCCGAAGAAATAGCCTCTAATGCCAGTAAAGTGAGATTGAGAGCAAGCAGGGAAAGAGCAAAAGTCTCTTTCTTCCTTTTTCTTATATAGGCTGACACAAGGATGTGTAGCACAGATTTATGGTGGGTCTTCCTACTTCAAATAAACTAAATAAAAGTAACTGAGACATCATGTTCAATAAGCCAATTGACTAACAATTTCTCACTGTGCTCAGTGAGTAGAATTTCTAGTCAATTCTAGAAGTATTCAAGTTGACAACCAAGAACAGCCATCACAGGAAGGATTAGGAGATGTGGTCTTGTTGGAGGTGTCACTGAGAGCAGGCTTTGAGGTTTCAAAAGACTTGGCCATTACCAGTCTGTCCTTGTGTAAAAGTGGTTTTTATTTGCCTGAATAATTGTCCTCTCCAAGGCCTTTGTCTCCTAACCTAGGCCTACTTCTAGCTCCTAGCCCCTGTACAATCTAATCTAGGACTAGAATGTTTTCAGCCTCTGAAATTTACTACTGAAAAAGCTCACCTTTTCTTGTTCTTTCTGAACTCTAGCTGACTTTTTCAACTCAGCTGTTTTGGCTCAATCTCCTCTCTCAGTCAATTTAGTCAATCTGGCGTTTCTCTCTGCCTCTGAATTGTTCAGCTTGGCTTCTGACTAACTAGCAATCTTTTTTAATCTCCTGATTCCTCCTCATGATTGTTCTGTCTTTACCTGTGTCTAGCTTGTTCTCTTTTTAATCTGTCTCTGGAAAACTCTCTCAGTAAAAGTGCCTCATCCTCCCTCTCTGTGGTGCTCTACTCTTCCCCCTCAACTCCAGTGTGGTGCTCTCCACAAACTCTACCTTATCCTGTTCTGTACTCTCTTCTTTTTGTATTGGCTGTCTGTCCCTTAAGTAGCTTCCCTTTCCTCTTTCTTCTTATGAGGGTTGGGCATGTCCTATTCTGTCAATTCTTTCTCTGATTTGTCACGTTGTCTGCCACTCAATTAGGCTTGACTTTTAAACATGGGTGCTTCCTTCTACAAACTCACTTTACCTTCATCGTTTGAGGTTAAAGGTGAGTACTAAGGGTGTGTCTGTAATCCAGCCAGAAGGATTAAAGCAGTGTGCTAAGGGCTGAGCCATACCCTAACTAGAAGCAGACTCAATTATCCTATACATTCTCTCTCTACTCCTTTTTTATGGACTGGAATGTGAGCTCTCTTTTCATACTGCCACGCCTTTGCTCTGCCACCATAGACTCTGACCATCCGAAACTGTAAGTCCAATTAAGTGCTTTCTTTTGTAAGTTGCCTTGATCATGGTGTTTTTTTTTTTTTTTTTTTTTCTTCACAGCAATAGAAAAATCATCTAAGATATCATGTCTTTTTTTGGAAGTTGGATGTCAAATTGTTTGCAGGTTGATTTTGGAGGCTGTGAAAGAGACTCTGTCCCATGCCTCCCTCACTGGTTGCCAACAATTTTTGGTGTTCCCCAGCTTGTAGAAACATTACCCTCACTTCTGCCTTCATCCTCAAATGATAATCTTCTTGTATGTATTTTTGCCCAATGCTCTCCTGCCACCATGAGTTTGAAAGAGAGTCTTACTATATAGCTCAGAGTGGCCTTGAACTCACAGTGATCCTCCTGCTTCATCCTCCTGAGTACAGAGATTGCAGGCCTGGCTTTATTTCTCCATTTTTATAAGGGCATCAGGCATATTAGAATAGTGCCTACCCTAACTCATCTCATTTTATCTTGAGTAGCCAGCCTTTGAAGACCTGTCTTCAGATAAGGTCATTTCCTGAGGTACTTGGGGGTTAGGATGTCAGCATACTTTTTTGGAAGACACAACTTAGTCTGTAATCATGATGTTCCAGACTCTGTTGCTGTAAACAAATTACTCCAAGACATAATAGCTTCAAATGTCCATTTTATTATGCTGAAGGAGTCAATGGATCAGGAATTCAGACAAAGTGCCATGAAGGTGCTTGTCTCTCCTTCATGATGTCTTGGGCTTTGATGCCCTGGGATGACCTGACTGGCAGGGCCAGATTCATCTAGTGGTTTTTTTCCACTCAGTCTTCTGGCTGTTGATGTTAGCTGTTGGCTGAGACTTCAGTTGGGGCTGTTGATGAAAAAGTCACATACATGGGCCTCTTCTTGTGGTTTAAACTCAAGGCAGTATTCTAATTAACTCTAATTGTCATTTTGACATACCCGAGAGTCATCTGAGAGGAATGGGTTTCCCATTGAGGAACTGACTAAATTAGATTGGCCCATGGGCGTGGTGGGGGATTGCCTAGGTTGTTAATTGATGAAAAAGGATCTAGACCATTGCAGGCAGCAAAGTCCCTGGGCAGGCAGTCCTGTGTTGTCTAAAAACACTAGGTAAGCATGGACCTGTAAGTAACCCTTTCCATGATTTCTGCTTTGAGTTCCTGCTTCAATTTTCACTGTGAGCTGGGTGATGGTGATACATGCCTCAGTCCCAGTACATAGGAGGCAGAGGTGGGCAGAGCTTTGTGAGTTCAAGGACAGCCTAGTCTACAGAGTGAGTTCAGGACAGCCAGAGCTTTGCAGAGAAACCCTGGCTTGAAAACTCAACCAAACCAAAGCAAACCAAAGCAAACCCAAACCATCTTTTCTTGAGAGCATACCCTTGTTTGTCAGGGTCAGAAACACCAGAAGCTGGCAGTAATACAGCTTTTCAACGGGCCCTTCAGGCTTTCATGCTGCTGAGCTTATCCGGTGTCATCCATATTTCTCCTTTCCTTTGTTCTTTCCCCATGTATTAGTTACCTTTCCTGCTGCTGTAATAAAATACCCTGAAAGAAATTGCTTAAGAGGTAAAGGCCTTCTTTTGACTCAAAGTTCAAGAGTTCGGTCCACCTTGGTGGGGAAGTCGTGATGGCAGGAGTTTGAGGGGTGGTCACATTGTGTCCATGGTCAGGGACATTAATCTTGACAGTCAAGATTAATGATCATTCTCTGAATTTAATGCTCTTTTGTATAGGTTGACTTTGAAAGGGAATCAAGACTCAGGAAGGGAGGCAGAGGGGGAAGATGGTGTGTCTATATGTTTCTGAGTGTTGAATCCAGGGCTCCCAAACAGGCTAGGTTGGGAGTTTACCTCTGTGTTCTGAAACTTAAGTTTTCAACGTTTCTTTTTAAGATAAAGACATTTGAGTATATTTGAGTTGATGGGAAGAACTGTGATAAATGCTGGAGGATGTTTTGCAGTCGTTGTGTGAAACTCTGAGTTGATCCCAAACACCAAAGCTGGTAGAAGGGCAGGAAAAGACCAATGGCCCCAGAAAGATCCAGGTGACTTCAAATGGTAGATGTACCAGGTTTAGTAAATCGAAGTATATAGTATGTGCAGCCAAATATGAGTTCCAGAAAGACAGATAATTTCCTTTCTCCTGTATTGCCGGGTTTCCTATTCATTATCTAGCGACCCTAAAACAGTAAGGCAGTATATATAAAGGGGTTGTAGGTCCACATGGAGTGGGAGGGTGTAGAAACTTTAAAACCCTTCCCAGCTGTCACATTCCAGCACTGCAGAATGAATTCCCACTTCTACCAGAAAGGAAACTGCTTTAAATTTCAGTCTCACCATTTGCCCCATGATGGACAAACTGGCAGGAAAATGCTAGACCAAAAGCTGTGGAAAAGTTCTAGCTTGGAAAACCAGCTCATAAGTGATGTGGAGATTTTTGTACTACGAACGGGTACTGGATTGGGTGCATCGGACAGTGAGTCATAGGGCCTCTGGCCAAGCTCCAATTAGGGACACCAACTCAACTCTAGGGCTGGGGGGAGGGGGGAGATGTAGCCAAAGGCCCCACTGTGCGCCTGCGCTCCTCCGGCTCCGCCCTCTCCCAGCCCTGCATCCGGGTCTCAGGAAGGGGCGTGTCCGAGTGGAGGGGCGGGCCATAGAGGAAGGGAAAGATGTCGTGGGAAGCTGGAGATCAGGGAGGGAGTGAGGCGGGGATGTAGGCGGGACGGGGGGCGGGGCGGCGCGCGGGGTCACGTGACGTGCGTGGCGACGTGTCGGCCATCTTGTGTTGTTGAGGCTGAGGATTGACTTGGGTTCTGAGAGACTCCTGTCCCGGACCGCAGGTAACCAGTGGCTCGGTGTGTCTCCCCTGCCCACGGCCATCCCGTGCCCTGTCCCCTCCATAGTGCCCCGAGCTGCCGTGGCCTGGCGCCCACCGTAGCGTCCCCGCCGCTCCGGCCCGAGCCGGCCGCATGGACACACTCAGGGTGCCCGGCAGCGGCCGCGGCCGGCTGGGGGCGTCAGACATGGGGACAGGGCAGGTGCGGGGTCGGCAGGAGCCTCCTCTCCTGCGAGGGCCGTGGCGGGTCCGGGAGCGTCCCGGCCGAGGGCAGCCCCCTGCTTTCGCCCCCGTGGCATCGCGGGGGGAAGCCGAGGAGAGGAGGCGGGAGGCGGGGTGGGCAGTGTCAGGCCGGAGGGCTCGCCTTCCGCTGCCCGCTCCTCGGGGCCGGTCGCCCGCGCAGCCTCGGGGTACCCCGGCTAACAGCTGCTGCGAGCCGACAGCTGCTTCTGCCGGCGCTCCTGCCCGCACCTGCCCCGGGGAGGTGCGCCCTTGCCTTCTCCACCGAGCATCTGGACTGGGGAAGACTGCTTCCACGGCTGGAGGACTGGTGTGGAGCAGGCCCCAGGCAAGGTGGAGTCATGATCTGATCCTGGGACTGAGAGGCTTGGGAAAGTAGAGCCCGGGGCAGCTCAGGGGACTCAAATGTTCACACCGGGTTGAAATGGGCAAGCAGTTTCCCACGAAGCACTCTCGTCGAACACTTGGGTTTTGTAGCTGAAATATCAATCAAGCCAGCAAGGAAGGGGAGGGTGTGAAAGGAGCAGGTTGTGTGACCGCGTTTGGGAAGCAGTAACGTTGCTTTGCATTTATCTAGTAACTTCTCCCCTTACCTCCCGTTTTCTTGAAAGTCGAAGCACTTAAACACACCTAGTGGTTCTATTAGGAAGGTAAGTATTCCAACATAACTTAAGAAATTAATGGACTCAGTCAGTGATGGCTTCCCACGTAGTGCCATGTACTTTGGATTATAGGTTGTTATATTCAGGAACTGTAGTCTTCCTTATGTAGTTTCTCCTCTTTAGTAACAAATGACTTCCTAAATTATAACGACTATCATACTTTTTGTACACGAGTTTTCATCCTTTTTTGTGGCTCTGACTGGCAGAATTTCTTCCTTTTTGGTTAGAACACATACTTTGTCCTCGTTTAATGATACTTTCCTAGTGTAGCAGCTTGGATTGCTTAAACTGGGGTATGTACTTCATTGTAACATTAGAAGACACTAGAAAAACATTTAGAAGTGACATGTGTCTGGAAAAATACCAACATTGAAGGGTTAACATAGATGATGTTAGTGATTTGCTAGAAAGGAAAAGACCATGCCTTTTTTGGTACTTGACAAAGGCTTTAGGGTTTTGTGGCCAGGGAAGAAGAGACTATGTACTATATGCTACCATTCTTCTATTGTATTTTATTTTGGCCTACAAGTACTTAATACAGTGTTGTATGCTGAGGGACAAATATTTCTGTTTCTGTCGAGCTCACTTCTAGACATCTAAATACTTAACTAAAAATATACAAATACATCGTGATGTAATGATGGGGCTGTGTCCCGTAAACTGATTGAAAGTTGAAGTATGTAAGCTGAAAGCTATCAGTCTGCTGCCCACTGATAAGGCTCCTGTAGAATCTTGATTATTTCTCCCTTATAATTGTATGGTTAGATTTTATATGATTTTGTCACTCTCTGGTCCTAGTCAGCAGTACTAGGGAGTATTACATATTGCTAACTCAGG
Organism: Arvicanthis niloticus; assembly: GCF_011762505.2. Taxonomy (NCBI): domain Eukaryota; kingdom Metazoa; phylum Chordata; class Mammalia; order Rodentia; family Muridae; genus Arvicanthis; species Arvicanthis niloticus. The sequence continues at coordinate 17,777,084 of NC_047674.1, read as the reverse complement.
AAGAAATCATAACTGGAAATATGAAGAATGATTTCTACTGAGTCCATATTGTTTTTACCTCATAGTAAAGTGCAAACTCTTGTTAAGTCAAACAAATCTGTGCAGGGACCATCTGTTTATGTAGGAGTAACAGAAAAAAAAAAGAGAGATAGGGAGACAGGATAATTGTGGGAAGGGTTAATTTTTAAATTTAGTCCCGAGAGGAGACTTTACAGGTAAGCTAAAATTTGAGGAAACACCTGATAGGTAGAGGGCAGGGTACTTCACCAAGAGGCAGAAGGGGCAAAGATCCTGAGACAAGAATGTGATAATGGTGGGACCTATCAAGGGCTTGCTGGGAAGAGCACTGAGGCTATCTAGTCTGGAGAGACTGAAAGAAAGTGATTGGAATGTATCTACACACCTCTTTGGCAGGAAGATGAAGTGGATCATTCACTGCTCTGGAGGAGAGAGAGAGGAAGCAAGGGAGCGTGTGTGTGTGTGTGCGCGCGCGCTACTCTGAAACTTGCCCTTTTGCCTGAGTCTCCCAAGTTTCTGAGATCTATGGAAAAGTCTTAGGAAAATCAGATTCTATAGACTTGAGCCAAGATCCCTCTCCCATTCATTTGGAAAACTCAGGGTGTTCATCTACTTCAGGAATTATAATGAATTTCTATTTATTTATTTATTTATTTATTTTTGGTTTTTCAAGACAGGGTTTTTCTGTATAGTCCTGGCTGTCCTGGAACTCACTCTGTAAACCAGGCTGGCCTCAAACTCAGAAATCCGCCTGCCTCTGCCTCCCATGTGCTGGGATCAAAGGTGTGCGCCACCACTGCCCGGCTATAATGAATTTCTTAAAACTAAGTTTTTAGGTATGATTGTTGTTAGACTGCCTGGAAATACTTTTTTAAAGGAATAGCTTTTTGGCTGTTTTAATTTTTTAATTTTTTTGGTTTTTGATTTTTCCAGACAGGGCTTCTTGATGCAGCCTTGGCTGTCCTGGAACTTGTTCTAGACCAGGCTGTCCTTGAACTCCTGCCTCTGCCTCCTAAGTGCTGGGATTAAAGATGTTTGCCAACACTGCCTAGCAAGAAATGGCTTTTAAAGAAAGCTTCTTGATTGACTAAGTAGGAGCATTTTGCAAGCTCAGGGACTACCTGGTAATATGGTGAGACACTAAGACTAAGAAGAGTTAGGAATATAGCTTAGGGTAGATCTTGCCTTAGCATGCCTGATATCCAGGTTCAGTCCTCAGTACTGCCTAAACAAAAAGAGTATTTGGAAGTGAGGAATTCTTCTTGGACACTGGTGATTAAGGAATATAATCAAATGAAGCAATATGTTAACCCAAATTATCCACAGTTGGTTAGTGAAGGGTTTCTTTTTTAATTCTGTACAGTCCAGCCTAGTTTTAACTGGCCCAGGGACCCTCTCATAATTTCTGTAGATATCCTTTATATCATTTTGCTTGTGTAGAGTGTTTTTTTTTTTTTTTTTTTTTTTTTTTTGGTTTTTCTAGACAGGGTTTCTCTGTGTAGTCCTGGCTGTCCTGGAACTCACTCTGTAGACCAGGCTGGCCTCGAACTCAGAAATCCTCCTGCCTCTGCCTCCCAAGTGCTGGGATTAAAGGCGTGCACCACTGCCGCCCGGCTAGAGTGTTTTATTTTATTTTATTTTTTTTACTTTTTTTTTTTACCTTTTAAGCTAGATTGCAAATTAATTTGCTGCTTAATAGGCTGGGGACTTTTTTTTTTTCTGAGGGCCTTCTAGCTTATTTTTATATTCATAAGTGGCTGATTTAATAACCTTAACTGATAAATTTAGCATTTTGACTTTTGGAGCATTTTTTTTGCCGATGGATTGACTGTATGAAAAATAATTTATAGTAGACTTGCCTCAAAGTCATGTGAAGATAGGAATTCCAAGGCAGAGTGTGAATGGAGCTTTGCAGCCAGAGGACATAGGGATGGTGGTGCTGAGGTAGTGTTCTAACTCATTACATCTACATCGTGTTCCCTTGCTGAATTTTTGAAATGACATTTTAAAATTATACTCTCTGATGTCATATCAGTTTATTTGTTCTCATGACTCTGCATTTTAATACTCTGTACATGTATTCTTTTTGTTGACCTTCACAGTAGAAGACGTATTGGCAATAATTGCTGTCTGGGAAGACCTTTTTAAGTGGAAAAATAAACTGTTTTATTCCTGGCCCTCCTCAAAGATCTATGGTTTGTGCCATTTAAAAAAAAAATGATGCCTCTTTTTTTTTTTCAGTTCTCCTTTAGTTTATTAAATTTTCTTTCTTTCTTTTTTTTTTGTTTTTTTGTTTTTTTGAGACATGGTTTCTCTGTGTAGTCCTGGCTGTCCTGGAACTCACTCTGTAGACTAGGCTGGCCTCAAACTCAGAAATCCTCCTGCCTCTGCCTCCCAAGTGCTGGGATTAAAGGCGTGCACCACTGCCACCCGGCCTAAATTTTCTGTGCTTTCTGTTTTATTCTATAGTTGGGCCAGTCTCATAGGTTGAATCTAGAATTTATGTTGGTGTTAATCTAATCTACACATTTAGGCAGGTTAAATGTCCCATGGTCTTCATGAAATGTGTCTGTCTGTGTGCCTGCCTGCCCCTCCCTTCTCTCTCTCTCTTTCTCTCTCTCTCTCTCTCTGAGACAGAGTTTCTCTGTGTAGTCCTGGCCGTCCTCAGAGATCCACCTGCCTCTGTCTTCCAAGAGCTGGGATTAAAGGTATTCCATTACCCACCAGCCTTGAAAAATATGTAGCCAAGGCTGGCCTGGAACTCATGATCCTCTTGCCTTCACCATCTTTAGCAAATCCTACCACTGCCACCAAAACTGGCTGAATTTTTTCTTAAAATTGCTTGATAATTCTTGTAAAAATTTGACCCCACCCCTACTCCCAATTTCTCTTTAACCCTTATTAGTATTGTTTTACAATTACATTATTTAGGGTGTGTGTATGTAATGTATATATGTGGGTATATATGAGTATCTGTGCCATTGACTGCCTGTGGAGGTTAGTGGAAACTTGTGAAAGTTTGTTTTCTCCTTCTACCATGTGAGTGCCATGAACTGAACTCAGGTTATCAGGCTTGGCAGCAGGTGCTTTTACTCCCTGAGCTATTTTGGTGGTTCCCTTGCGAGTGTTTTTCTGGTAGATGCTGTAGAGTTGCCATTGGATTTTGATGCCCTAAAGAATTGTATCTCTAAAATAGAATTTTTAATTTTATTTTATAAGTTTATTATTATGATTATGATTAGAAAGAATTTGTGTGTTGTGCCTGTGGAGATTAAAGGACAACTTTGTGAAACTGGCTCTTCCCTTCTAATATACAGGCTCCTGGAGTTGGAACCCAGGCCATCAGGCTTAAGGGCAAGTGCCCATACCACTGAACTGTCTCACAGTTGTGACCTCCCACCCCTCACCCTGAAAACCGGAGGTCCTGTAGTCTAGCCAGCCTTGAACTGCGTAGCAGAAGATGACCTTGAACCTGTTGATCCTCCTGCTTACACCAGAGAGCTATGGTTACTAGCCTGTGCTTCCTGCCTCTCTCCCCATACCCCCCCCCCCCCCCTTGTGCTGGAGAATCAAACTGAGAGCTTCATTCATGCCATGCAAACACTCTTTATGGAGTTATATACATTTCCTGCCCAGATCTGAATTTTTTGATTAGCTTATTATATTTTTAGGTTGTTGTGCACTTATATGAATGAAAAATATATTAATTTCATAGGATATAAAAGGGTACTATTAGTTTTTCCTCAAAAAAGGAAAATTTGAAAAGAAAAGAATATTCCTGTAAATTACCAAACTTAATTTTATAAAAATGTTTTCTAAGCAGCCATGGAGTACAGCCTAGTAACCCAGCACTTGGGAGGTGGAGGCTGGAGGATCAGGAGTTCAAGGTCACCTTCTAAGTAGTGAAGTGGAGGCTAGAGAGACTGTCTCAAAGAACAAGAAAGCAAGTTTTCAAGGTTACCTCTCTATAGTAAGAAACTTTTTTTTTAACTGAAAGGTTTTATTAACTTGAGCCTAGAAGATACCTTGGAATTTATATTTATAGGAGAGTTGTATTGTCTAGTTCTACCTTCTATTTTCTTCCCTTTTAAAAAATGTAGAGTTTGTGGGACTGGAGTAGTGACTTGGCAGCTAAGAGCACTTACTCTTTTTCAAGAGGACCTGGGTTCAGTCAGTACCCACACCCAATGATTCACAATTGTCAGCTCTAGGGATATTCTTCTGGCCTCCTTAGGCATCCCCACTTCAGAAGGTGTGCGCACACTCACATGCTTGCACACACCCCCTCCCCCACCCCCACTGCCCACACATACATATTAATAAAAAATTTTAAATATAGCTTTCTAAGGCTATCTGGTGAATTTTATGACGTTATAATAGGTCTTTTTCCAGAATTAAATGTGATCTTTTCTCGAGTTGTTTCCTTACAGTTCATAAATTGTCAACTTATTATTTTTTTTTTTTAACTAAAAATTTACTGTTTATTTTTTTGTATGTATGGGTGCTTTGTTTGCATCTATTTTGTATGCCTGGTGCCTGTAGAGGCTAGAAGAGGGTATTGGAGATGTGGGTGCTGGGAATTGAATTTGGGTCTTCTGGAAAAGCAGCCAGTGCTCTTAACTAGTGAGCCCTCTTTTCTAGCCCTTTGAGACAAGCTCTTGCTGTGTAGTCCAGGCAAGCCTCAGTGCATGGCCCTCCTGCCTTTCTGCCTCCTCTGTGCTGGGATTACAGGTATGTGTCACCATGCTTGGTCTTTCTTGGACAGTGTTCTTGTCATCATTTTATTTTAGCCAAGAAACTACTTGACGTGCTTCAGAATGCTTTTTTTGTAACTGCAGATCCACTTGTCGGTCATTAAGGTTCTAAGCAGCTATAGCCCAGACCACAGTGGTAGACGGATTTGGGAGGCAGAGGTAGGTGGATTTCTGTGAGTTGCCAGGACTACATAGTTGAGACCCTGTCTCAAAAACAAGCAGGTTGTGATTTAAGGTTAGTACCAGAGTTGTATAAAGCAGTTTTTGAAGGGAAACATCAAGTAATCACTTTTGAGTTCTGAAGTTGTGCTCATTTGTCATTGTCACCAAAACCACTTAGGACTTTAGTTTAAGTTCTGTAGGTTTTCCTTCTTTCTGTAGAGCTAGTGAGATTCTCATTGTTGACTTTAGCTGTTTTCTGGGACAGTCTTGCTGTACTGTCTAGGAATCCACTCTTTCTAAGTCTCATGAGTACTATAGGCACATGCTACTCTGCTGGGCAGAGGGTTTGATTCACAAACATACCAGATGTTCCTAGTATTTTAATCACACTTGGAAACTATTTCCTGTAAAATACATTCATGAGAACAACTTTTGCTTGTAAAGATTAATGAGACTGCTAGATGATTTACATCGATACTTTTTATTATCCACAGTGTTAAAAAGACCTGAAAACATTTGCTGAAACCTCTTGCTGTGAGATAGCAGAACTTTTGAACAGGTAAGGTTGAAGGGAAGCACAGAATGTGTGTTGATGACAGTAGTCCCCTGTCCCCTAAGGATCCAGGCCAGTGCTTCATGTGTGGTAGGTAAGTGCTCTACCGCGGAATTTTATCTAGCCCCAAATAGTAGAGCTCACGTTTGCTTTTAGGATTTAGATTTCTTTCTTTCGTTTGTTTGTTTTTTGTTTTGTCCCATTATTTTTTTGAGGTTATAGATAGTAAAAAGAAACTTCTGATATCTTTCAGATCCTTTATGAATCAGAATAACATACATAGCCTTTCTGGATTGATCACAGTGTGACTTTGTGTTTTAAAGATTTATTTATTTATTTATTTATTTTTTATGTATGTGAGTACACTGTCCCTGTCTTCAGACACACCAGGAAAGGGCATCTGATCCCATTACAGATGGTTGTGAGCCACCATGTGGTTTCTGAGAATTGAACTCAGGTCCTCTGGAAGAGCAGTCAGTGCTCTTAACCGCTGAGCCATCTCTCCAGCCCGACTCTGTGTTTTAAACTGCTGTAATGTTTTTGATGACAAGGAGCGGGAAGACCAATGTTTTGAGGCAAATGTGCTGAGAGAGGCTAAGGTATTTTCAAGAGTTGTTGCTTCATGAGGGATTTGGAGCAGGAGCTGGGAAGTGTTTGGGAGTCGTGATGTCTGTCTAGCATGTATTTTCCCCCAGCTGGTTGTAAGCATCTTCTTGTTCTGTTTTAGTTGTGTTTCAGTAGTCAGGATTTTCATGCTTTAATAAACATGTAGAAGAAAATGACTGCTTCACCCCTGGGGTCACAGATAAATTTGAGCAAACTGATGACTAGCTCAGCATCCCAGCTCCTTTGAAGGAGATAGGATGGATTACATTTCCTTTGGTTTTCCATCTTTGTTTCATCTAGTTGTGGCAAAGATTGGGCTCTAGAAGGATAAGTACAGCGAGCTGACAGTCTGCGTTTGTCTCCAAGACTAGTTAGTGGCAGATCTTAGAGAGTGTATTGGTAGTTCTAAGGTAGATCCAGTAGAAACTAGCATTCTAGAACAATTTTTATATGTCTTGCTAAACTTAAATGTCCTGAAGGTGTACCTTATGCATCTTATTTTGGAGATTGAGGCCTAGTAATTCTTACCTTGTATCAGTGTTGGAACCTCCAAGTTCACTCACTCTCTTTCTCCCTTTCTCCCTCTCCTCCCCCCCCTCTTTCAATTACATTTATTACATTGTATTTGTATGTGAGTATGTGTGTGGGAGTAAATGTGGTGCCACTTGTGTAGAGGTCAGAGGACAGCTTTCAGGGATTGGTTCTCTCCTTCAACCATACTATGTCCAGGAATTTTTAAACATAGGTTGTTAGGCTTGGCAACAAGTCCCTTTTCTGGCTGAGCAGTTTTTACTAGCCCCAGTTGAGTCTTTTAACATTAGATTTGGGGGTGGGGAAACCCAGGCTAGAAATTTAGCAAACAGGTGACTTTGGTTTCTGGAAAAAAAAAATTGTTGATTGCTTTTATAAATTTTAATTGTTGGTACTTTTTACAGTATTAAGCTCATAAAACTGTATTCAGAATTTATAGATATTTACATTATTGCAGAGCCAACCAGGACTATGTAGTGAGACACTCCTCCCCCCCCCCCCCCCAAAAAAAAAAACCAAAAAAAAAAAAACAAAGAAGCAAGATAGAGAGTAATAGTACTTAGCTGTTGGGGAAGATGAGTGACATCATCTTAGATTTTAGAAATTACATCATCTATAGATTTTAGAAATTATATATGTCTATAAATTATAGGAAATTTGGAAGTAATCTTAGTGCTTTTAGTATGGTGTTAGGGGTCTAACCCAGGGCATTGGTTGTGTCTAAGCACATGATTTATTATTGAATTACATCTTTTGCTCCTTAAGTAAACTGTGTATATGTCTGTATGTATATGTGTGAAGCAGGGTCTCAACTGTATAACTCAGGCTAACCTTGAATTCACAATCCTTCCCCTGCCTCTTGACCTGAGTGTTGGAATTAGAAGCACGCACTACCACACTTGGCTTTAAACTTCTTTGGGAGATAGGTCTCATGTAGGATGGCTTCAGATTTGTTATGTAGCTGAAACTGGCTTTGAATTTCCCGTCCTCTTGATTCTACCTTCCAAATGCTGGTCACAGATGTGTGCCGTTAGAGACTTCATGGTCATTGATCCCTTCCTGTGGTTGGTTTGTTTTTGTTTTTTTTTTTTGTTTTTTTTGAAGATAAGATCACATGGTATAGCCCTACTGGCTTTGAACTACTATATAGACTTGCCAAGTGGCTTGGAGCTCCTTAGTGATATTCTTGCCTTTGTTCCGTAACTGTTGGAGTTAAGAAGCATGTGCTACTATTCCCAGTTTATGGCAGTTTTTCTCAGTGGGACATTTTTTCTAGCATTACATATTTGTTGACTTACAATTTTCAATTAAAATATTTTATAGCCAGGCATATTTTGCCTTTATTCCAACACTTAGGAGGCAGAAGCTGTCAGATCTGAGTTCCAGGCCAGCCTGGACTACATAGTTCCAGGACGCCAGCGCTGCACAATGAGACACTATCTCAAAAACAAATTATTACATCCCGCTCCATAGATAGATATATGCACATAACCCTTTTAACATTTAGTCTGCGTGTACATGCGTGTGTGTAGGTCAGAGGAAGGAAATACATTTCCCATTATGTTTGAACTCAAGATTGTGAGTGTGACAACGGGTGCTTTTACCTGCTGAGCCATCTCACTAGTCTACATATCTAGATTTTTTTTTTTTTTAATGTAAAGCCTAGGAATTACTAATAAAAGTAGTACATTTATGTAACAATAGCCACAGATTTTACTTCTTACTATACTTTCTTTACTGGCTGAAGATGTTTTGGTGTATGCCGTGTACATAGGTGTGGATACATTCTTACATGTGTTTATGTGCATGCAAAGGCCAGAGGTTGACATTAGATAGCTAGCTTCCTGAATTGTTTGAGACAGGTTTGAGAATGGTTTGTGACATGATCTTACTAAACCTAGAACTCACCAGTTGTCCAGATTGGCTAGATTACAGGTGTATTCATTATACTTGACTTTATGTGGATGCAGAAGATCCAGAGTCAGGTCTTAATGCTTGTGTAGCAAGCGCATACTGACATAGCCTCTCCCCAGGCAAGAGTTAGCAGATTGTAGCTGAAGAGTTGTCTCAAATGATCTGTTTTCTTAACTGTGTACATTGAGGCAGGACATATTTTATGAGTTTTACAAAGATTTCCATGTGTTTTGTGTTCAATTTTTGATAGGCCCCGGTATTCATTTCTCTTTTGAAAACATGGGCTCAAGAGTAAGGTTATCATGCAACATAGCCATGTTGATGACCCTAGGTTTTCATAGGATGAGGTGGTTTTTGTTTTGTTCTGTTTTTTTTTTTTTTTTTTTTTTTTTGGGGGGGGTGGGGTGGGTGGGTTAAGACAAGGTCTGGCTATATAGCTTTAGCTAGCTTAGAACTTGCTGGCTGTGTATACCAGGCTGGCCTCTGCCTCTCTCAGTTGGGATTACAGGTATGTGCCTTTACAACCAGCTCTAGAATGATAAATTTTATTTTTTTTATTAAGAGGAAGACAAAAAGAAATACTTGCATTATTTAAAGCAGTAGGGAAAATATTGGTAACAATATTACATTTTATTAGAGTCATCTTTAGTAGCTAGCATGTTCTTTTGAGATTGTTTTTTGTATTGAAGTTGTGGTCCTGGAGGAAGTCTTTGGAGCTTTAGTCTCTTCAGGACTTAGTTTTTAGGTTGACAGTGAACTGATGGCAGTATTGTCTTGATAATTTCTAATGTACATTTCCATGTACATCTTGGCATAGCTGTGAAGGTAGCCGTATCCGAAGGCTCTCAGGATCATCTGCTTGGGAGCTGATGGAGCACTGCGAAAACCATGGCCCTTGTGTAACTGGATGCAAAACTATCCTGAAAGAGCAGTGGCCAGAGAGCCTTAATTTGTGTTTTGGAAACTTTTGGAAGATGTCCAAGCTTCTTACATACCTGTTTCTGTGTATAAGAACATGCTTTTCTTTAAAAGGGAGCTTACTATGATGATGGAAAGGGTTAGGACTTAGTAATGGAACAGAATGGGGAAAATTGAGGAAAGGAAGAAGCAAATTATTGTAACAATTTCAGGGAGATAAAAGGGGATTTATTAGATTGGCCTTCATGATTCAATTCAAGAATTCCAACAATGGCTTTCTCGTACTGGAGAGGATAAGGATCCAGTGGTTCAGTCCACGAGGCTGGATGTCTCAGTCTCAATCTGGCCCTGAAGGCTGGAAGGATTCCTGGAGAGCTGCTGATCTTCAGGCTGCACTGGAATCCTGAAGAAGTTGAGTCTAGTATCAGTGAAGGGATGCTGCTGCAGCAGAGTAGAAGAACTCACCTGTGAGAGTGAAGGCAAGCAAGCAGAGAGCAACCTTTCCTTCTTCCTTGTGCTTGTGCTTTATGTGGGTGGTCACCGGTAGGTGCCACACACATTTAGAATGGACTTTCTGCGTCAAATAATCTGATCAAGAAAAATTCCTCACAAGTGCGCTCAGCATCTTTGGTTTTAGTTAATTCTAGATACAGTTAAGTCATCACTCCAGCTGCATACGTAGCAGAGGATTACCTTGCTAACATTAGTGGGAGGGGAGCCCCTTTGTCCTGTGAAGGCTCAATGCCCCAGCCCCAGCATAGGGGAATGCTAGAGCACTGAGGAAGGAGGGGATAGGTGGGTGGGGGAGCACCCTCATAGAAGCAGGGGGTATGAGCCAGGGGATGGGGGGTTTAACTGGGAAGGGGAATAACGTTTGAAATGTAAAAAACAAATAAAAAAAGATTAGTCGTCATAGTATTGAGGGCCATATCAGTATATAGTAAAAAGCAGAGAGATGTGTTTAATTTTCTGATAGTAATAATAATCATAATTAATAACAACAACAAAACCAACTTATTATCTGAAGGCTTAGACAAGTTAAACACTTGGAACATTAATTTTCTAGCCTTAAGTATCCTAGGGAAATTGTGAGAATTAATCTAAAATATCTTAGCAGTTGCTGGCATGAAGTAGTCATTCAATGAGTGATAGCTTTTATGAATGTTATTACTGTGTAAATAAGTAAATCTTGAGTCTAAAATTTTATAGATAGTTTTTAGAAGTTTAGTTTTTTGCTTTTTTGTTAAATGTTTTGCCTACATGTATGCATATATACCACATACCTGCCTGGTACCTGAGGAGTTCAAAAGAGGAGAGGGATTAGATTCCTTGAAACTGGTGTTAGAGTTATGTTTGTGAGCCACAGTGTGGGTCCTGGGATCTGAACCTGTGTCTTCTGCAAGAGCAGTATGCAAGAGCAGTAAGTGATCTTAATTTCTAAGGCATTTCTCCAGCCCCTTGGCTTTTATTGTTGTTGTTGGTTTTGTTTGTTTTGTTTTGGAGATAGGTTTTTTTGTTTTGTTTTGTTTTTCGAGACAGGGTTTCTCTGTGTAGCCCTGGCTGTCCTGGAACTCACTCTGTAGACCAGGCTGGCCTCGAACTCAGAAATCCGCCTCCCAAGTGCTGGGATCAAAGGCGTGCGCCACCACCGCCTGGCTTGAGATAGTTTTCGATATCCTGTGTTTGAGCTTCTGGCTTCTTTTCCCGAGAGCTCAGATTCTAGGCATGTACTACAATTTAAAACTTGATTTTAGGGGCTGGAGAAGAGGGCTCGGTGGTGTTGCTCTTAAAGAAAACCTGGGTTTGGTTCCTGACACCCATATGGTGGTTCCGAAACATCTGTAACTCCAGGTCCAGGGGATCAAAAGGCACCATGTAGCACATGGTGCATAGATGTGAATGCAGGCAAAACACACACAGAATTAAAATAGTAAATCTTTTAAAAAAAACTATATTTTAGATTTATTTGTCTTTACTTTTATATGTGTATTTGCCTGTATGTATGTATGTGCATGGTATGCATGCCGGGTGTCTGAGGAAGCCAAAGAGGGCATTGGAGCCCTTGCAACAAGACATAGAGATTGTTGTGAGCTGCTGTGTAGGTGTTGGCAATAGAGCCTGGGTCTTCTACAAGAGCAACAAGGGCTCTTAATCATTCAGCTGTTTCTTAATGTACCATCATTTAAAGTATCTTTTCTGTTCTTGTTTTCGAAAACTAGGTCGCACTGTATATCCCACTGTATGTATTTCTACGTGCAGTGCCCAAAGAGGCCAGAAGAGGCTGTTAGAAATCCTCTGGAATTGGATGGTTTTGAGCAGCTATGTGGGTGCTGGGAATTAAATATTTTGGAAGAAAAGCCAGTACTCTTAACTGCTGAGGCAACTTTCCAGCTTGAGAAAGATACAGTTTCAAAACTGCATTGTCACATTTTAGATCTTGGTGATGGCCATGGTGATCTTTTATGCCCCTTGATAAACTTCCCAGGGTGTGTGCATGAGTTTGTATATTATAATTTGATTTTTTTTTTTTGTGGCAGGATCATGTTGTGTAACTCCAGCTGGCCTGGAACTCACTGTGTGGACCAGACTGTCCTTGAACCTGCTGAGCTCCTCCTGCCTCTTGAGATTACAGATGTCTGTCATCATACCTGGCTGCTTTAAAATTGTGTTTCTTTTATTATGTTTTCTTCTTTCTCTGATATATATGCTGATTTGCAGTTGCTGGGGATTTAACTCAGGGCTTTGGACAGGCAGACACTTTATCTCCATTCCATTTTGATCTTAGGACCTGCATTAGTCTGGTTTCTGCTGCAATAACAGAATACACAGGTGTGTAACACAATGGGAGCATGGTAGCAGCGTCTGCATAGGCTTATGTTTAGGGTGCATCATCCCATGGTGGAAGGCAAGAGGTGAGAGAGAGCAAGGGGAAAAAGGAGGGGTTTGAACTTGCTTTTATAATGACTCATATTAGTGATGACTAACCGCATCCCATCCCTGGTTAATAGCATTAATCCGTTCACGAGATCAGAACCTTTTTTTACTTAATCATCTCATGTGACTGTTGTGTTGGGGAAATTTCCAGCACATAAACTTTGGGGGATGTATTGAAACTGTAGCAGGATCTGTTTATTTCTAAAAAGTTACTGAAGACCCAACAAAGTCAGTTGTTTTTCTTGTGGTAATAGTCTCTTTGTTTTCTTTGAAAAAATGGCCTAACTTTTGTCTGTCACCTGTTTTGTTTTTTTGTTTTTTGGTTTTTGGTTTTTGGTTTTTTTTTTTTTGCTAAAAACAATCTCCCTTGGAAAAAAGAACAAAACAGCTTAGTTGATTTAAAACTCTGGAGTAGTTGTGCCTTTCTTGATGATGTTTGCTTTGCAGGAGAAGTTAGCACTTTAGCTTATTTCCTGCTTCACCAAACAGATTATTAAAACACATCCACAGTAGTTTTTCTTACTTGTCAAACAAGGCATTCTTTTAAAAAGGTGCTACTTTCCTCTTTTGTGATGTATGCTGCTAGCAGTGAAGAACAGACTGGCTGCTAGCGTAGTTTATTCTTTTTTTTTTTTTTTTTTTTTTTTTGGTTTTTCGAGACAGGGTTTCTCTGTATAGCCTTTGGCTGTCCTGGAACTCACTCGGTAGACCAGGCTGGCCTCGAACTCAGAAATCCGTCTGCGCGTAGTTTATTCTTAATAACTTGGATGTTGCTATAGTGTCAGTAATAGTACTCATTGTTAGTACAATGCTGACTGAGAATAAAGGCAAATAGTATTTTAACAGTACCGTGGTCAAAGCAGTTTTGTATAAATATTCAGTGTCAAAATGTACATGTTTACATGGTATTTTGATTTTGTTGGCCCTTCTTTTTGAGACAGGGCCACATGTACTCCAGGTTGGTCTTGAACTTCTGAACTTGTTTCTACCTTCTCAGTGCCAGGTTTTTATGTATGTATTAGTTCTGTATTGTGCTTGGCATTGAACCCAGGGCTTCATACATGAAAGGCAAACACTCTACCATCTAAGCAACTTCTCTAGTTCATACATTGAGTTCTTAAAATCAATTCAAAATTTGTTTGAATTGTAATCACATATCATTAAGGTTTAAATTTTATTGTTGCTAGGGATTGAATCCAGGGTCTTGTGTAAACAAAACATGTTGTTTTCAGTTTTCAACCTAGAGCCTTCATAGAAGATTTTTAGGGCTGAGAGTAGGTAAAGATTTTTACAATCAGTTATATTCCTTTAAAAGTAATCTGCAGCACTGTTCAACAGGATTTAGGCTATGATGGCCTGTTCTGTCAGTCACCACTGACCAGAACAGTAACTATACACAAATATGTTTATTGAATTGTGGTTAGTGTGAATGAGGAACTTTTATTTATTTACTTAATACTACTTAGTAGTTCAGGCTGGTCTGGAACTTTATGTGTAGTCTGGGCTGGCCTGAAATTCATAGCAATCTTTTTGTATCTTGTCTTGAGTGCTAAGACTCTTGGAGGGAATTTGTTAATCACACTTTATTTTTAAATGTTACAAAATGGCTGGAGATGTAGTATAATAGTAGAATCTGGCATGCACAGAATTCTGGATTCCATCCTAAGCACCACCAAAAAACAAACTAAAAAAAAAAAAACCCCAAAAATTAAGTCCAAAAAAGTTAACTTTTACAGTTATAAGTTATAGCCTTAGTTTCTTTCTTTTTTTTTTTTTTATGATAGGCTTTAGTTTTAAGAACAGTTGTTATATAGAAAATTGAGAGGATACTATAGAGATTTCTCCCATGTTGCTGACACTGTTTCTTTGATACATTATTATAGTTAGTAAGCCAAAATTCGCACCTTGTTAAAAAGTGTCATTTCTTTCTGTGTTTAGTTTTACCTGGTGCTTTTTGTTGGCAGATAACATTCATGTGACATTTAGTTTGTATCCTTATCCTTTGGCTCTGACTGCTTCCTTTGTTTTAACATCCTTGAAGTTTACTACTGGGCAGGTGTTTCTGTAGAACTTTATTAGAGTTCCTCTGGTGTTTTCCTTATGATTTGATGGGGTTTGTAGGTTTTTAGGAGACTACAAGAGCACTTAGGAGGTAGAAGAGGCAGATGATCTCTTGAATTTAAGGCTACCCTGGTCTAGTGCATTTCAAGATAGTTGAGGCAAAGTGAGGCCCTGTCTCAAAAAAGGGGTGGAGGGAACACACTGATAGTATGACTTATCATATTATTCTTTTTCATTTTTAATATTTAATTATTTTTATCTATATGAGTATACTGTAGCTGCCTTCAGACATACACTAGAAGAGTGCATCGGATCCCATTACACATGGTTGTGAGCCACCATGTGGTTGCTGGGAATTGAACTCAGGATCTCTGGAAGAGCAGTCAGTGCTCTTACCCGCTGAGCCATCTCTCCAGCCCCTAGCATATTCTTGATAGTCGCCTTGATACATTTGTCCATTGTAGTTATTTCTTCTATTTTAAATTAAGCTATAGTTGCTTTGTTTTCCTTTTTCCCCCTCCTTCCTCCAACCCTTCCCATTTACTTCTTCCTGATTTCTCAAATGTGTGGCATCTTATTTCTTTAATTGTTTTACACACACACACACACACACACACACACACACACACACACACACTGTATAATGTCACTTGTATTCTTCCTTGAGGAACTGATTTTTTAAATTAATCTTTTTTGGGGGGTATTTCACGGTTTCATTTGTTTTTTTTTTTTTTTTTTTTTTGTTTTTTTGTTTTGTTTTTAAATCAACTATTTTTTGAGCTGTTGAGGTAGCTTAGCAAGTAAAAGTGCCCATTGCCAAGCCTGCTGATCCCTATCCCTGGACCCACATGGTGGAAGAAGAGAACCAATTCCTGCAGATTATTCTCTGATCTCTATAAATGCGCCCAAGGTATGCATGTATCTACACATATACATATATAACACAAAAGAAATAAAACTAATGAAAATTAACCTTTTTGAAGGTTGGGGTGATACTTCTGTTGCCAAGTAATGAGTATTGAGTTTGATTTCCAGAACCCATGTAGAAAAGGCCAGGAGTATAATCCTCTAGTGCTGGCCAAACAGTCTGGTGACTTCCATAAGCTTCAGGCCAGTGAGAGATCCTAGTTCAAAAGATGGATGCTATCTCAAGAGCAATACCTGAGGCTTTCCTGTGACTTCCATGAATGGTTATACATGCATCTCCTGACTCATATCAAAATTTTTGGTAAAGAAATGTTCATTTTTATTATTTTTGATTATGTATATGTGTGTATGTTTATGCTCCTGATCCTTTTGTCTTCTTTCTTTACACTCAAGCTATACACACACACACACACACACACACACACACACACACACACACACACACACAGTGTTTAAAAACAAAACACATCTAAAACTCATGAACTGGCCATAGGGCTTAACAGGTAAGGGTGATTGCCACCAAGCCTGATAACCTGAATTCAGTTCCTGGGACTGGCCTGCTGTCCCTCTTCCCCCCAACAGGTAAACAGATATAATTTCAAAACAAAAGTAAACATTTAGTTGTTTTGGATACACACATGCGTGGTCTTTTAAGTTGTGTTGGGTGTAGCCTCTCTACCTTTCCCTATATTCCTTATACCCGCTTTTACTTAGTTGCTTTTACTAGGCTGGTTGGTGTCTTTATTAGATATTTTCATTGTATTCCTTATTATTTTTTTTTGTTTTTTTGTTTTTCAAGACATGGTTTCTCTGTGTAACCCTGGCTGTCCTGGAACTCACTCTGTAGACCAGGCTGGCCTCGAATTTAGAAATCTGCCTGCCTCTGCCTCCCAAGTGCTGGGATTAAAGGCGTGCACCACCACTGCCCGGCATATTCCTTATTTTTAATACAGTAAGGTAATCTAGTGGTGTTACCAAATAGTGTTATCTGAGTCCATTATATTTTTTATATTGGGCTAAAGGAAATATTATATATTTCTTTTAGAAAACTTACCCTTAAATATTTCTGTACCTGAATGTTACTCTCTAAAAGTTGGGCTTCCAGGGAACAAGGTAAAGAGAATAGAAGAGCTGGGAGAGGGATGTTCTGCCCCGTCAGTTAGTAATAAAGTTCCTTTTAGTAGGGAGAATGGCTTTTGCCTTTTTGCTGTTTGGAGGTTTTTTTTTTTTTTTTTAAATATCAGTCATGATGTTCTTTTCTCCTTATTGGAACTTAGAAGTACAAGGTAAAAGAAAAACAGAGGTCATATAAACCTTGAAGATTTGGTATCTTTTTAGGATTGTTCATCAGGAACATTTAAATTTTATAAACTTTTACAGCAGGAAAACACTTGGAGTATTTTCATTTGCTTTATTAGTGATTTGATGGGGTCTCATGAGTTTAAAATTTTTTTGAAAATATTTGTGACAAGATAGTACCAGAGACTAATAGCAAACACAATGTTTAATTTTTTACAACAAGGTTTTGCTGTTATCCCAGGCTGGCCCAGGACTGATGCTCCACCTGCATTGTCCTTCTAAGCTGAAGTAGGAGAAGTAGGTGTTGGGTATTTGCTATAACCAGTCATTCTCTGAGAACTAGTGTTTATGTTTTGTGTACAGTCTCTCACTTTTTCATGTGTATGCGTTTGTTTTGCTTGCTTGTTTTTGTATATTTAAGAACATGAATATACTTTTCAGAAAAACTAATATTTTTAAATTAAAATTGTTTTGTGAGATTAGTCTTTTATTTAATGATTTATTTTATATGTATTGGTGTTTTGTCTGAATGTATGTGTGTGTGTCAGATCCCCGGGAAGTGTAGTTATAGACAATTATGAGCTGCCATAAGGGAGTTGGGAATTCAAGCCTGGTCCTCTGGAAGAGCAGCCAGTGCTCTTAACTACTGAGCCATCTCTCCAGCTCCTCCTAGTCTTCTCTTTTAAAAGTTTTTAGTTGTAAGATGATAGAGTGATCCTGATTTACAAGACTTATGCCTCATTATATTAAGGTTTAAATCTCTTTAATACAAAATAAGACATTTGGTAACAAACATCTCATTATAAATTGTCAACCTAGACAATGTCAAGAACAGTTCAAGACCTAGCTGTCATCATTACAGCCCTCTGTAGCTTGTCCTTTATGTAGCAGCTGCAGGATGAGCTGCATGTATTGCTTAGTGTCTGAGCAAGGCTACTCTCTTGCTGCTGGGACTTGATTTCCTGTTTCTTTTGTCACTTAAACCATTTAAGTCCTCCCTCTCATCCAGTCAGTCTTGTGTTCTGTTAAAATCTTGCTTTTTTCTTGAGAGCTTTGGAGGTTCTTTTAAAAAAAGTATTTTTGTTGGGGTATATTAGTGTTTTGCCTTCATGCATGTCTATGTACTATGTATGTATGTATGTATGTATGTATGTATGTATGTATCTGGTACACATGGAGGCTGAAGACAACATTGGTTCTCTTGGGACTAGAGTCCTAGATGGTTGTGAGCTACCATGTGGGTGTTGGGAATCCAGCCCAGGTTTTCTAGAAGAGCAGTCAGTACTCTTTACTCTTGAGCCATCTCTCCAGCCCCCTTAGTTTCTTGAATGCAGTGCTCCGTAGCCCAGAACCCAACAGGGACTGGTGTTTGGTAGACATTTGATAAATAGTTTTGAAAGAACACTGTTGTCATACTGTAATCTAGGTGCCTTTGTTTTAGACTTGACAGTCTCCATCTTTGAGCTGTATTAGCCTACTTAAGACTTGGACACTCTTGCAGATGGGCAGCACTGGCAGTCTTACTTTTTGGAAACTGATTTGTTCATGTTAACTTAGTAGTTTAGCTTGTTTTTGGGATGTCATAGTAATTTTGATCAATAATGGGCCTCACCTTGGTGTTGTGTGTGTGTTGGGTATTAACTTACACCTAACACATGCTAGACAGGCACTCTTCCATCAAGTTATACAACCCTTTTCCCCTTAAATATATTTGATATATTTAATATAATCGAAGTTTGGGCTTATTATGTTTTTGTGTGGGTATGAGAGAGATCGAGAGTGAACGTACCTACTAGAGATTAATATCTAGTGTTTCACCGTACTGGTTTCCATCTTATTTTATGAGACAGGTTCTCATTGAGCTTTTAAAGCTCAATTTCAGTTCAGCTGGCTATTAGGTACCCCAAATTCTTTCTCAGCCCTTTTCTCCTTAGGGATGCTGTTACAGCTAGATGCTGCTAGGACCAGCTTTTATGTGGATGCTGGCAGTCTGATTCTCATGTTTGTTGCTTAGCAAGCACCTTACCCAAGTTATCGTCCCATATTCTAATACATGTTTTAACTCTTGCTATGTGTAATTGCTGTTATGAGTCTAAATATACTATGGAGTCCCTGTCTTTGTGTCTGTGTGTGCACGTGCACGTTTGTGTGCCAGGTGTATTTGTATATGTGTATGCTTAAATGTAGTTCCCAGAAGATAACATTAGCTGCTGCTCCTTAGGAACCAATCACATCATCTTTTAATTAATTTATTTATTTGTGCCTCTGTGTGTGCATGTACCCATGTGTGTATATGTGTTATGGCACACATGGAAGTTCGAGGATACCTTATAGGAATCTTTTACTGTGGGTTTTGGAGATCAAAATCAGGCTCTTGGGCTTAATGGCAATTATCTTTACAAGCTGAGCCATTTTGTTAGTCCCACTTTTTTTTTCTTTTTCTTTTTTTTAAAGACAAGGCTTCATAGGCCTGAGCTCATTGATTAGGCTAGATTGACTGACCATTGAGCCTCAGAGATCCATTTGTCTCGGCCTTCCCACCACTGGGACTACCATTGTACACCACTATGCCTGGCTTTTAAAATGTGGATTCTAAAGTTTGAAATGATGTCCTACTGCTTATAAGGCATTTTACTGACTGAGCCATCTTCTTTACCCTTGTCGCTTACAAATTTTATCTAATTTAAAGGTATAAGTGAAAAGTTAAAGCTGACAGTGTGAGACTAGGAGTGAGCACCTACCTAGCATGGACCGCACCTTTTGGGCTTTGCTGAACACTGTCCCATCCTCCAGAAGACACAAAAATGACAGTGTGGAACCTTTACAGACAACTATATTGATTGCACAGTGTGTGTAATGTTAAATTTACTGTAATGAACTTGAAATGCATTTCTCTAAAGTGTACTTGCTGATCTTGATGATATGCTCCTGTAATTCTAGTACATGATAGAGGATAGAGAGTAATGAGTTCTGGACCAACCTAGTTTACTTGGTAAGGAGATCTAGTCAAAACAGGGAAATTATTGTGTTGTATCTTTTTTTTTTTTTCCTCCGAGACAGGGTTTCTCTGTGTAGCCCTGGCTGTCCTGGAACTCATTCTGTAGACCAGGCTGGTCTCGAACTCAGAAATCCACCTGCCTCTGCCTCCCAAGTGCTGGGATTAAAGGCGTGTGCCACCACCGCCCGGCTGTGTTGTATCATTTTAAGAAACAACTGATTTTAGGAATCTGTTCAGTATTAAAAATATAACTATTAGTTGTTCAAAGTAGTGTTCATTCACAATGGCAAAAAACTTGAAGTACCTGTTTTCATAAACATATAATTTTTAAAAACTGTGATTTGGGGTTTGAGAGATAGCTCAGTGGCTAAGAGCACTTGTTGCTTTTGCAAAAGACCCAGATTCAGTTCCCAGGACCTACATAGTGACTTATGAACATCTGTAACTATAGTTTCATGGTATCCAGCTCACTCTTCTGCCCTCCTTGGGTACCGGGAATGCCTGTGGTATACATACATACATGCAGGCAAAACATTCATACACTAAAAATATGAATTTTAAAAATGAGATCTAATTTTTAAAAGATTAAAAAAAATTATGACTTAATTGTATACATGTTAGAAATTTGTTCAGCTCTACTGAGAATGCATGTTTCAGAATAGAGGATATAATGGGATTTTCTTTGGGAAGAAGGTCTCAGGTATCCCAGGGTAGCCTTCTATAACTAAGGATTACCTTGAACTTCTGATCTACCTCCACTTCTCCAGTTCATAGGCATATCCCATTATGCCCTGTTATGAGTCCTTGAGTATAGAACTCAGGACATTTTCTATGTTAGGTGTCCTCGATTTATAGTGTAATTTTAGTTTGTGGAAATTAATAGTTAATTGCCCCTTTAAGCCACTCTGTATAAGTAACGTATTAAAAGGTATGAGAGACACTTTGTAAGTTTTTAAGGTGTTCACTTTCAAAGTTAGAACTAAAAGGAAGGCAAGAGTAATCATTGACTTAATAAAGACAGAGCTTGTGTAGCTTAAGCTAGCCTCTAACTCACTGTTAGCTGAGGCTGACTGACCTCCTAATCCTTCCACTAAGAGAACTAAGAGAGTTCCTGGTTAGAGGTAGTGGTGTTCTGCTCTTGGTGGGTGCTGGGAATTAAACTTAGGTCCTCTGCAAGAACAGTATGTCTCCTAATTGCTAAAGGATCTGGCTACATAGCATAGACTAACAACTATCCTTGAACACATTTCTTCCTTTGCCTTTGTAGTGTTCATGCATTATCATATCTAGCATGTTGTAATTAGATATGAGTTAAAAGAATTCAGACTATCGAAACTGTAAGAAGGCTCTTTAAAAGCTAGCAGTAGTTGAGAGAAAATGACTAGGGTGAAGGATTGAGAAGTGGGAGGAGTTTCACATGATTGGCTTTTTCAGTGTGATTGACTAGTAAAATTTTCAAAAACTGTAGTACCTTATCAGTTGCTGCTTGCTTTGAGGTAGGCTAGTTCAATTGATTTAGAATGATACACAAAGAATAAAAAATAAATAATAAAACAAATAAAGGTAATAATACAGGGGAAAATAAAACCTTAGCAAAACTGAAGTTTGTAATTTGGGGCATGGTGGGCTGGTCCTCCCTCTTACATTTCTTTTCCCAGGCCATTTAGAGACGTCCTCATTTCCTGTGTGCCCTTTTGCACTTTTAAGTGAGTAGAGTTCTATCCACAGGGACAGCACTTAAGCTCACAGTTAAATAAATAAGCCATGGATATTCTGGGAAAGGAGAAACAGAAAAGTTTGAGTCAAAAATATCCAGACAGTACTGTAAGTCATAGGTAGAAAAATGAACCCCTTTTTTGTTTGTTTTTCTTTTTTCTTTTTTTTGGTTTTTCGAGACAGGGTTTCTCTGTTAGCCTTGGCTGTCCTGGAACTCACTTGGTAGACCAGGCTGGCCTTGAACTCAGAAATCCGCCTGCCTCTGCCTCCCAAGTGCTGGGATTAAAGGCGTTGCCACCACTGCTCGGCTTTTTGTTTGTTTTTCAAGACAGGAATTCTCTGCATAACTGCCCTGGCTATCCTGAAACTCAGTTTGTAGAACAGGCTGGCCTCATAGAGATCCGACTGCCTCTGCCCCTGAGTGTTGGGGATATTAAAGGTGTGTGCCACTACACCTGGCTTGAAAAACTGGTTTTAAGAGACGGCCATCTAGAGAGGCAGAGTACACAGTCAGTTTACATCCCAAGTTTTACAAATTCAGAGAAATTTGCCCGTGGTCAGGAGGTTTATAGAGGTTTGAGTTGAACACATTTGGCCAGGTGGGTTTGAAGTGATGCCCTTGAGTGCATGTAGTGGTGCATGGAGATTCGAGGATAGCCTAATCTACAGAGTAAGTTCCTCAGGGCAGCCAAGGCTACATAGTGAGACCCTGTTTAAAAATAAAAAATATAAAAGGAAGACTATTCTCACTTTAGCACTTAGCCATAGCTTTAGAAAAGACTCTTCAGTGATAAGGTGTAAGTTTTATTTCATCTAATTTATAATTCAGAGGAACTATGTAAGATAGTCCTTTCAGAGCATAGAAATCTATAAACTCGCTGTATTAAATGGATTGGAATGCAGAATCTAGGGTATGGAACTCAGAATTGAGTCCTTAATCCCTCCTTTAATTCATAAAGGAAAAGGAGTGGAGCAGTTGTGTTTGCTCTCTTGAGAATTAATTGCTTTGATTGTTCTTAGAGTTCTTCACAAGTGTTTACATCAGGAAATAATTCTAGGGAACCATGTTATAATTGATAGCTGAGTTCAAGTTTTGAAACATTTGATGTTTGGGAGGTTTTGCAGTACCTAAAGGTTTATAGTCAGGATGATCAAGTGTGCTAGAACAGGATTTCCTTGCTCATTCATTTGTTTCCTAGATGCTCCCTGTGTCTAGGGGCTTCTCTTACAGTTAAGACTGCTGTCAGAAGTTGAGTCTGTACCCAACCTCAGAGGTTCTGTTTGTATCTTCGTTATTAGCTCTGGTGGGGTTTGGTGCTTTGAAAGCCTGTGTGATCATATGTGCCTTGTTGTAAGTTAAATAGGAAAATAAATAGTTAAGTGATTTCATTTTGGTCAGAATCTGCTTGCTCTTTAAATCCAGTTTAGTTCAAACCCTGACTTGCTTTAGAAATTTAGATCCACTTTGCAATAGTTAGAAGTCCCCTCAATTTGAAAAATTTTAGCTTGGAATAGTAGTTTAAAAAACCTTAAGATTAAAAAAAAATACTGTGCCTTTGATGCAAGTGCTTGGGAGATAGAGGCAGGTGGACCTCTGTGAGTTTGAGGCCAGCCTGGTCTACAGAGCAAGTTCTAGGACAGCTGGAGTTGCACAGTGAGATCTACATAGAAAACAACAAACAAACAAAAGTGACAAAAAGATTAAAACGCTGTGAAGCTCTTAACCTTATATATTATTTAGCAGAAAATATGCTCACTGAATGTATTGGCACACATTTGTAATCTCAGTACTCATGAGGCAGAGTTAGGTGTAGACTGGACTTTGTGGTCAGTTCTTTTCTCAAATAAACAAAAGAAATGGTATTCTTAGGAACTTCGGCACAGAATTTTCATTTTTTTTGTTTTGTTTTTTGTTTGTTTTTTAAGACAGGGTTTCTCTGTGTAGTCCTGGCTGTCCTGGAACTCACTCTGTAGACCATGTTGGCCTCGAACTCAGAAATCCGCCTGCCTCTGCCTCCCAAGTGCTGGGATTAAAGGCATGTGCCACCACTGCCTGGCTGAATTTTCAATTTTTAATAATTTATTTTATTTTATGTGCATTGGTGTTTTACATATATGTATACACACACACATACACACACACCTACACACCCACACACCCACACACCCTACAAGTGTTCCTGGTGCCTGCAGAGGCCAAAAAAGGGCATTGGATCCCCTGAAATAGTAGTTACAGACAGTTGTAAGCTACCATGTGGGTGCTGGAAACTTCACCTTTGTCCTTTGTAAGAACAGCAAATGTTCTTCACCACTGAGTAATCTTTTCAGACCCTAAATGTGCTGTATTACAAAGAACTTAAAAACCAGTTGATACACCTTTATTTGATAACCAGGTGGTTACTTTCACATTCTTTTACAAAACATACTAAATGGATTATGACAGTGAAATTACAGGGCTGATTGATATGCAGAAGTACTTTTTTTTTTTTTTAACAGTCTGTAGTCTTGCCTAATAACTTAACTTGGGATGTACTATGAGTTTAATTGGATCTAACATATCCATCGTGAATCTCTTAACCTTAGATATTATTTAGAAGATATGCTAACAATGTATTGGCACACATTTGTAATCTCAGTACTCATGAGGCAGAATTTGGGTGTAGCTAGACTACGAGTTCAGTCCTTTTAAATAAACAAATGGTATTCTTAGGAACTCTGGCACAGGATTTTCAATTTTTAAAAATTTATTTATTTTTTACCTGCATGTATGTCTGTATGAAGTTGTCAGATTCCCTGGAACTAGAGTTGCAGACCATTGCAAGCTGCCATGTGGGTGTTGGGAATTGAACCTAGGTCCTCTGGAAGAGCAGCCAGTACTTTTAACCACTGAGCCATCTCTCTAGCCTCCATATTTTTAAAAAGAGCTCTAATGAGGACTTAGGAGATGGCTCAGTGATCTAAGTGTTTGTCATGCAAGCCTGAGGACTAGAGTTTGGCTCCTCAGAATGCATATAAAAGCCAGGTGGGAATGGCAGCTTGCCAGTAATTCTAGCCTCAGAGGTCTGAGACAAGGAATCACCAGATGACTTAGTGGTTGATGCTGGTGAGCTCTGGGTTTGATTGAGAGACTCTGCCTCAAGGATACCATCAAGGATGCTTCCTAAAACCAACTTTCGGCCTCTACATGCACAGGGACCTGTGCCCCTGATACATGC
This sequence comes from Arvicanthis niloticus, assembly GCF_011762505.2. Lineage (NCBI taxonomy): Eukaryota > Metazoa > Chordata > Mammalia > Rodentia > Muridae > Arvicanthis > Arvicanthis niloticus. The sequence continues at coordinate 17,752,478 of NC_047674.1, read as the reverse complement.
AAACATGCAGGCTCAAGGCATACACTTCACACAGGAAAATTGAAAAGGGAAAAAAAGCTTTTAATTAAGGGAGGTTTTTTGTTTTTTTTTTTTTTTGTTTTTTTTTGTTGGGTTTTTTTTTGTTGTTGTTGTTGTTGTTTTTTTTTTTTTTGGTTTCTTTTTTTTTTTTTGGTTTTTAGTTTTTCGAGACAGGGTTTCTCTGTGTAGCCCTAGCTGTCCTGGAACTCACTCTGTAGACCAGGCTGGCCTCGAATTCAGAAATCCGCCTGCCTCTGCTTCCCAAGTGCTGGGATTAAAGGCGTGTGCCACCACTGCCGAGTGAAGGGAGTTTTAATAGATTTTAATTATATAGTGTATTATTTTTGTGTACCTATTAGAAGGAAAAGGAGTTAGAGAGATGACTATATTGGTAAAGTACTTGCCATGTAAGCATTGGGCCAAGGTCTGATCCCTTAGAACCATCATCCAAAACCTGGGCACAGTGGTATTTGCCTATGATTGTAGCACTGGGGAGGCAGAAACAGGAGGGTCCCTGAGCCTTGCTGATCATCTAATCTAACCGTTTTGGCCAACTTCAGTAAGAAACCTCCCCTCAAAAAGTAGATAGTAATGGAAGAGTGTACCTGAGAACCACCTATGGACTTTACATACAACTTGTAGGAACATAGTAGTTTCCCACCTTTTCTTCTTTCCCAGCTGTGTAGCAGTAGTAATGTGTCACTCAGAGTGATGATGAAGCAGTTTCATTTAGGCTCACTCTTGTAATCCAGGTTGGCCTTGAACTCAGATGCCCCTGCCTTAGTCCCCAAGTGTTGGAATTACATGTGTGCTGGGATTACAAATGGCCTGGAATCATAGGTATGTGCATACCTGGCTCCAGTATTATCAGTGTAAAAATCAGTGATTTGATATTTATGACAACTTCAGAAACAATATAAGCAGTTTGGTCTTAAAATTTTTTTTGGCATATTTGGTGTATGTTATGTGAATCCTGTGTATATTTGTGTGGTCTATGTGCATGTGTGCGTATGAGTATGAAGGCCAGAGGAAGATATTTGGTGTTTTCCTTAGTTGATTTTTCAGATCATCATCATCAACATATCATCATCATTGTCATTGTCATCATTATGTCATTATCATCAAAGACAGGGTCTCACTGAATCTGGAGTGCAGGTTTGGATTGACTGCCTGTCCAGCAAGTCTTCGGGATCTTCCTGTCTCTGTACTTTTATAACATCTATTTAGCAAAACAATAGTAGTAGGTTCCTTTGTAGGGCTTATGACATTCTGAGAGCCATGGGCTTCTGACCAGGTTCATAATACTAGGCATAGATTCCCTTCTTTGGAGCAGGCCTCTGGTCAGAAAGTGACTGGCTTACCTCCATCACTTTCACTCCACTGTTGTACAAGTGAATACATTATGCCTAGCACTGGTATTATAGCATTCAAGACTCACTACTGTATAATACCTTTGGCTTTTCTTCTCCTGTGTAGCACCTTCTGCCACTATGAAAACTGCCACTAGGAAGGAAAATTTCAGGCTGGTTCCACCTTGATTTTTTTTATGTCCTACAACCAAAGTGTTGTGACATCACTAATAGTGTCTTACCATTCTGTTCTAGTACGTAACCAAGAGCAATGACAATTGCTTCTATTATTTTGGACCTTTGGGGCATCATTTAATAGCTTATGTCTTCTGAAGGAAACATTGCCTACTCACTCAGGGTATCTGTTGAAAGCCCATGCCCTTTAAAAGAAACAAAACAACAAAAAATCCCCCTAAACCAAAAAATTATATTTTATATTTATATTATATATTTCTAAGTAGTGGGTTTCTATAAACATTTCCCATGTATTCTTTGCTTTTTCATCATCCACTTCCACTTTTTTTTTGGTCAAGATTTATTTATTTAATTATTTAATGTATATGCCCAATATGCATGAACTCCTGCATACCAGAAGAGGTCATCAGATCCCATTACAGGTGGTCGTGAGCCACCATGTAGTTGCTAGGAATTGCTTTTAACCACTAAGGTATCTCTCAAGTCCTCCACTCCTATCTCTATCCCCATTAAACTTACTTTTTAAAAAAAAATTGTGTCTGTCTGTCTGTCTGTCCATCCCTCTTCCCATTCCCTCCCCCTCTTTTTGAGACAGGTTTTCTTTACATACTCCTGGTTGTTCTGGAGCTCATTATGTGACCAGGCTAGCCTAGAACTCTCAGAGACCAGCCTTCCTCTGCTTTCCAGTTTAAAGGCGTGCATAATCCCTTTCCCCAGGAAATTTTTTATTTTAAATTTGGGGTGGGTTTGTTTGTTTGTTTTTAATGGGAATTGAACTCTCAGGTCCTTGAGCATGCAAGGCAAGTGCTTTACTGACTGAGCTATCTTTTCAGCCTCAGCAATTTTTTTAAGAGACTTTTTTCCCCCCTTTTTCTCTTTTTCTGTCACTGAACTCAGTTGATATCCTTGCTTCAGTATCACAAGTATCTGCGTATGGGCTCAGGTATATGCCACTGAGACTGGCCATTCTTAAACTCCTATCAAATACTTTAAGGCTGCTCTGTGTGACCATTTGGATTATGCCGTTTCATATATGGGTAGCAAACCATAATAACCTTCTTTAGCTTGGGCTTGCGTTTTCTCTACTTTCTGCCTCTCCCTTCATGTCTGACTTCCTTCCCCAACTTTTTCCCTTTTTTCATTTTTACTTTTCTATTTCCTATAAAGCACTTGTTTTTATTTCCTCAATAATAGTTACTTTGCTATTGTTTCATTGTCTTGCTTCCTTTGTATTATATTACAATCAGTTTGAAGTCATTTTTAGTGGTACTTAGGACCAAATTTGGGCCATTTTGGATAGTAGATACAGTTACAACTCAGTTATATTTTAATTTTAGTGTATTTTATTTATTTTAAGATATATTTTAATTTTAAGGAAATTAAAAATGGAAAAAATGACTGGGGCTGTTCAGTGTTAGAGTGCTTACATAGCATGCATGTGGGCCTGGGTTCAACCTCCAACACCACATGGTGATTGGTGGTGGACCTATTGCAAGAGAATGACAGAAACTGAGATGTAAGTGTTGCTACCATTTATTTACTCTTGCCTGCCCTAAGGCTAAAGTAGAATACCTGTAATGTGGCTCCAGGCCCCTCCCCTGCATCTGTTTCTCACCACCGTACTCCATGCCTCCTTTCCCTATACAGGCAGCAGGTCGTTAAAAGAGAGGAGTAGATGTACTCATTTCCCGTGGCCAGCTGTATTGCTATAAACAGTCGTTAAACAATCGAATTCTTAGGAGATTATAAGCAGATCACACATCGTCTGGCTATATATTCTGGCCTGGTATTCTTCACTTTTTCTTGACATTGTTTGACAAAGATATATTTCTATTTAACAGGTTTCTCCACACATAAAAATCTTCTTAAAAATACGAAGAATGGCAGCAGAAACACAGACACTAAACTTTGGGCCTGAATGGTGAGTTTTCAGTCTCATCCTGTTTGGTATTGAATGACATGTTTACTAGTGTGACACATACAGGTGCTGGGTAGCATATGAATATGCATATTTCTGAGACTTGGTTTCATGTGTATAGCTAAAAAGTGTGACTAGCTTGTAGTAACTTAAATTTGGTAAAGGGCTGCATTCTCTAATTGAAATGTTTCATGGTTTGGTTATGTGTTGATAATGAAATTAAAACTGTAATTTACTACCCTAGAACATTATTTTTGAGCCTTTGTGTATATACCTAAATAAATTTACATATTTATAAGCTAATAATAATATTTAATATCTATATTTTTTGCTACAATGTTTTCTGCTATAAATATACCTATTAAAAAGTTTTAATAAAGCATTTGAAATTTTTTTATTGATGGGCTAGGCAGGTGGTCCAGAATTAATACTGGCTATTAGCAGTAGCCCATCTAGAGTTGAGTTAGCGTTTGCCATAATAACAATTAATTGACCTTTGAGTCTCTTACAGATATGTTTGGACCCCGAATATGGAATTCTCATGGAATTTTGAGATCCATCACATTATAGTGTGGCTTTCCCCCCCTCTTCTTCTTTTCCCCCCAATGTTGGTGATTGAAGATCCTCTCTTCAGTGGCGTGAATAATGATAGTTAACTTTTCATTCATACTTGGAACAAACCCCTTTGGTAATGTCAAAGGCAGTATCTAAACCAGGAATTGGAGTAGTGTCAGCATTCTTTATGTTTAGGTAGTCATTTGTAAGGTTTCTGTAAGAGGTCCTTGTTTGAGGAGTCTTACAAACTTACCTGCTCATACATACTTCTTTTGTTATGTAATTCCTAGATATTCTTAGCCTTCATAGTTAGCATTCAGAAACTGAAGGAGAAAACATTTGAAGTTCTGAGAACCAACACACTGCCTATAGTTTGAGTTTATTTTGAAATGTTGATCTAAACAATGCTGCACCTGTTTCAGTTATTTTATATTTAAAAAATAATTTTCTTCTTATTAAATCACTTTGTTTCTAGAAAAATCAGAAATTTATAAGTGAGCAAGGAAAAGATATAATTACCTTAATTTGATCCTTAGTACACACTGTACATATCTTGGTATATCTTTCCAAGTGGTTTTATGTATCTTGTTTGTATATATGTATATTTTATTTTCACAAAATCGGATCATACTGTGCATTCAATCTTGTAACCTTTAAAAAACTAAGTAAAAAAAAAAACCTTTTAATAAATGTTTTTTGGTTCTATTTAATAGTTTGATTGTATGGATGTACTATCATTTAACCAGTTCTCCAGATGGAGCATATAGAGGCTGTTCTCAGCTGTTAGTATTATAGAAACATTTTAGCATTCTTAAAGCTAAATCTTTATTCATATCTTAGTAACTTCTTTAACCAGGTGGATTTAAATGCATATAGTTCACTTTGTAAACTGTGGTTTGTGCAGCTGTTCTGCCATTATTACTTTTCTTTTGTATTCATACATCCTATACGTTTTTCTTTGTAAAACCATGATTAAAATTGTTAAGTAAAGAGTTTTCTTCTTAAAGCACTTGATAATATTATGTAGTGGAAAAGCAACACCAGAAAATTTAGCCAAAACCAAAAGAATTAAAAACAAAACAAAACCAAAACAACCAAACTGGTGATATTCTTGAGTTTGTTTAACATCTTCCATCACTGGTTGGCATGTGGAATCCTGTTGGAGTGTAAGTAAAGTTTTTGTAAATAAAGTTTTATTGGAAGACAGCATGTTCTTTTTTGTTTCCATGTTACCTTGATGATTTTGTGCTACTCTGGCAAGGATGAGTACGTCTATCAGAGGCTGCCTAGTTCTCAGAGCTTGCACATTTCATTTTTGGTCCTTTGTAGAAAGTTTGCTGTCCTACAACATGTGTTACCAAACATTAAATCATTTCCAGGTATCTCCTTGCCATTGGTTTAGTCTGTCAGTATGCCTTACATGTCCCCCTTATTGTTGCCCTGAAGTACTGGGCAGTGTTTAATTTTAACTGAGATAACCTTAGCAGAGGATAGTCATCAGTTCCATTCCTAAACAGAGTTGTTACCTAGGCTAAGCCTGTAAGTGTTGGCAGCTAGGAGCCTTTACGGAGTGAGTCACCTGAAGTGCAGATAGTCTGAGGAGTGGAGAGCTGAGTAGGCTCAGCCTTGCTTGTTCCACCCATGAGTTCTTTCCAGCCAAGACAGTATATGAGGCCCTTAAACAGCTGAAATACTGCTGAGCTGGAAAGCTGCCATGAGACTGCTAGCATCTTTTCTTATTTAACACGTTCATCACAAATATTGTGCGGAATTGTGATCAGAACAGTTGAGAATCCACAAATAGAGGGATTATGTTGAGTCATTTTGTAACTGTTGAACCATATTGAAACATTTAATGAAATCCTTTATATCGAAGTTATCAATGCTTAATAAGCAATGTATAAAATGAAATTTTTGTTTTATTTTTAAAAATTTACTTGTAATTGAAAATTTTATCTTCCTATTTCTCCCTCTAGTCTTGTCTGGGGCAGTTGTGTTGATAGATGAACCTTGAAAACTGTGGGGAAGGACCACACCTGTATAGTAAGCCAACAGAATCATTAGGTTGTAGATTGTTTAGGATAAGGAAACACATTACAGATTCACCAAAATAGTGAAAAAGGATATGACAGATTTAATGAAGCAAATCATTTTCTAGGTATTAAAAAACAGTACTCAGTTTTTAACTGCTTTTCTCCAAATATGACCACTTTAGAATTTCTGACTGTATAGCTTGCCCCCTCTCTTACTCCCTAAGTCCTTTAGTGATCTATATCAAAATGTGATATGCTAAGTACTTTCTTGCTCATAACACAACCTCTAGCTCTCACTAGACTGTGAGCTCCATTGTGAGCAGGCATTTGGTCTGGATTGATTGTTGTATAGCTTGTTACTGCTGTAGTTTCAGTGCCTGGCTCATAGGCACTCAATAAATGTTTATTAAATGAATGAGTGAATTGCTGGAAAGTAAAGTTGTTTTCAGTGTTTTGTTATTGTAAATGATATATGTGTACTTATGAATGATTTTGTTTATATTCTGATCATTTTCCTTGGATTGATTTCCTTGAAAGTAGAACAATTAAATCAAAAGTTGGATTTTTAATTTAAGGTTTAGATAACACTTCAGATTAACCACCAGAAGGATAGTGTGAACTTAATTCACTTCCTCTGTGTTTATGTTGTCTTTGACAAAACTTTTTGTTGTTTATTTATTTGAGACAGGATTTCTCTGTGTGGCCCTGGCTGTCCTGGAACTCTGTACACCAGGCTTGTCTTGAACTCAAAGAGTTCCACCTGCCTCTGCCTCTTGAGTGCTTAAAATACTATATTGAAAAGTTGTTTTGTTATTAAATACTTTTGATTTAGATTAGGTCTTCTAGATTTTTTTTTTTTTTCTTTGTTGATTACAGTAACCAGAAAATCTGGAGGAAATAGTGGTACAGAAAAAAATAAAAATAAAAAAAGGTCTAAATTACCTGTAGTTCTTCTCTCAAAGAGTCTTTGCTGACATGTGAGTTTATATCCTCTGATATTTTCTTTGTAAATGTGTATTTCAAAACACCTCAAAATCAAATTTTACTTGAGAAAAATTTAAGGATCAGATATCAGATATCTACCTAGATAATTCCAGTTGACTTTTTTTCCTACTCAGATGCTTTTATTATAGGGGGAATAATTATAGACAACCTTGCTTTCTGGGGAATACACACAGGAAACTCCCTTGGTGTCCCCCCCACCCCCCCAAAAGAAGTCTTAGGTTTTTGCTTACAAAAGAGAAGAAACAACCCCCTCCCTCCCACCCACCCAGCACTTCATTTATACCTTTGTTAAAATAGTTAATCTCTTTTTTTTCAATTTAATTGTCCTAGGAACGAACCAATTTCACTATTAAAGACAGTTATTTCTCAATTTTGATCAGTGCACCAGAGTTATTAATTAGACACTCCACAAACTTAAAGGTATTCAGGCTTTATTGGCAAAGGTGGGCAGGGACAAGAGAATATGATTCTGAGGCTGCTAGATTACTGTCCATATTCAGCAAGAAGAAAGAGAAGTCAGACGACCCTCTCAAAAAAGGGCTAAAGGGGCAGTGAATGAGCTACTAGCCAAAGGAGCTGGGTTTTAGAAGAGAATATTAAGATTTGTTCAAAAAACAAAACAAAATAAAACGCACTTGACAAGTGCCTGCTATGGCCTACCGCCCCAACCCCTCCCCAGGCTTTCTAGCTTTGAGTTACATTCTGCTTCTCTTTCCTGTATTTGCAAATTGACCTTTGCTGTCCTTAGTTTAGTGTCTTTCCTTTTCTCTACTTCTGATAATGGTTCAGAAAAATATTTAAGTAATTCTGACTGAAGAAGGGGCATGTTAAAAGACAAGGATGCAAGAGATTGCAGATTTAAGATAAACATTTGCCTTTTCTGTAATGTGAAGTTTGGGAGCAGTGAGTATGGAGGCACACTTTCTTGTGACTTGTTGGAGTTTTATATAGCCTTTGTGCACCAACAAAGAATCGCTTTAGTCACATTTGCATTTGAAAGGAGAGATGTAGAAGATAGAATGAGAATAATTGTATCATTCAAGATACTGAACTGGAGGTGGTGTGAGAGATTTAGGCTTGAGATACTGTGAATGGGTGTAGAAGATGGGAGAAGGTGAGTGAGCCCTAAGGATGGAGTGATGGAGAGGTACAGACTAAAAAGCTGACGCTGAGTAAGGGGTTGGGCATGTTGGACCCCGTAGACTATACGATTGTATATGAAGACCTGCCTCTAAGGGAGTGATCATAGCATGACTAGAAAGATCAAAAGCTTACACATAAGTGGTTTTTGATTCCCAGGCTGTCACACAAATGTGGACATTCCAAACTGCTGTATAAGTTTAAATGAATTTGAATAGTATTAAGTGAAAGTTTGGAGAACATTTTAGGATTTTGGAGAGTCTTGTGTCTGGTCCCTATTTCTTATTACATATGGTAGGACTGGACTCTTGTAGGCTGGGAGGTGAAGGCCACAGGAATAGAATTGTCTTATTTTTTTTCTTTTTTGTTTTTGTTTTTTTTTTCCCCAGTGTTAAAGTACTTTGTAGAGTAATGCAGTGGTGAGAGAAGCCAGGTTGTTTTGGGTTTTGAAATTATAAAAAAAAATAAGGAAGCAAAGACATTTCTAGAATGAAAGATGAATAGTTCAGAGCTACAAGTAAGGTGCTATACTAATAAGTCACTGCTATGTATCTATTATCTTTAAAGACTAGGGAAGAACGTGGGAGATCAGATTCTAGAAAAGAGGATTGTATGGAAGTGGTTAAAGGTCACTGGTGCGCTTTGGGGAGGGATATTCCTTCATGCAGCTCTGCTTTTCTGTGTTATCTGGGTGGGTGGGTCTTGGAATTGACTTTTGAGTCAGATCACACTTGAGCTAGATAAACAATCAAACAATCCTTTTTTCTTTTCTTTTTTAAATTGCTTTAATCTCTTCACAGATTCTGGAGAGGGAACTCTGATAGTTCTAACTCTGTTAGTGAATATGGTGCCTGTAAGAAGGTCTTGGTCCTTTTTGAGAAGTCATTGGGGTTCATAGGAAGGGACAGGGTAGTAAATGAAGTGGGAAACTTGATATGAGGAGCTGTTTTAGAATTAGGGCTCTTAGGTTATGAGGGAGTCTCTGGTAAAACATGGTGACTCCGAGTCACCAGGATTTTCACATGAACCAGCTTAGTGTGCCCTCTGGTGTTAGAAACTATTGGGAAGAATATTGGCTCAGTATGATATGGAAGATGTTAAAAGTTAGTGCCTGGCAAATAAACTGGCTATTCAAAAGGAAAATTGGAATCTCATTAGTATAACATAGTCATTTAAATCATAGAAATCCTAGGCTTGAATTTTAGTTCTGTGTGACTGCTCAGATGCATTAGTTTCTTCCGCCTGCCCCCCAGTACTGGGGACAGAACCCAAGGTCTTCTGTATACTTAGCCAGTGCCCTGTTACTGTGCTTCGTACTTCTCTTTTGTATTGAGGTTCTTATAAAGCTTAAGTTAGGGCAAATATGCCAACATGTATATATTTCCCAGCTTTTGTTTTTAGAGGCACACGGCCTACTTTTCCAGGGCAGTCCAAACAACAGTTGTTTGTTCATTGTGTATGTGATCATGTACACGTTTATAGAGATTGAGGAGTGCACATGGAGACCAGAGGTCAACATTGAAGTTCTTTACACTTTGGCTGGCTGGCTGGCTGGGTCTATATCTTCTCTCTATAGATAGATAGATAGATAGATAGATGGATGGATGGATGGATGGATGGATGGATGGATGGATGGATGGATGGATGGATAGATAGATAGATAGATCTGTCTATCTATCATCCATCTATCTAAGACAAGATTTTCTCATTGAACTTGAAATTTGGTTAGATAGGCTGCCCAGTAAGACAGCTTCTACTTCCTTCACCCTTCTATGTTCAGTCTCGTAAGTTGTGAATGTAAACATCTGCCAACACACCTGTCTTTTTAAAAAATGGGTGTGTGGAGATCTGAACTCATGGTCTAGCAAGTGCTTTACCCCCCAGCAGACAGAGCCCAACTCTTAAGATTCTGATGGGAAGCAATTTCTGTTTTTCCTTTTTTGGGGGGAGCAGGGTTCGAGACAGGGTTTCTCTGTGTAATCTTGGCTGTCCTGGAACTTACTCTGTAGACCAGGATGGCCTCGAACTCAGAAATTCACCTGCCTCTGCTTCCTAAGTGCTGGAATTAAAGGCGTGCGCCACCACTGCCCAGCGGGAAGCAGTTTTTTGAAGGTCTTTATCAGTGGTTGCCTTACTCTTTTGTGGAGTGTTTTTCTGTCTTTTGGACACTGGACTGATGCAAGAAATGACATAAGATGATTCTGGGACACTTGGTACTAGATAGAAAATAAACTGTTAAAAAAAACTTAATAGGGCCATGTCCAAAAGGCCCAGTAGGAGCTATTTGGAAAGTTTCTTACTAGTTAGTAATGAGATAGTAGGAGCATTGTTAAGAGTAGTTTCAGTGAATTTAAATATTAAGAAGCAATATGTTAGTTGATGTTAGATGACTTTTTGAAAATAAGAGACAGGGTTTTTTTTTTTTTCCTTCCTTTCCTATGCAAGCTGTAACAGGAGTCACTGTACCAAATGGTGTAAGAGACAAGTTTCTCTTTGCAGAAATGTTACAAGAGAAGAGAATGTGCAATAGAATAGAACTATTCGGTGGCAGCTGTAGTGAAGTTAGGGATCCAGGCATTGATTATCAGTACCTGCTAGCTGTACAGAACACCAGCCAGGCACTGTGTGCCTCATGATGGTTAATATACTACCACAGGGGAGGGATTGCCAAAATAACAACACATCTTACTAGCCTTTACACTCACTTGCCTATTCAAGTGAGTGTAAGAGAGAAGAGAGAAGCTTTAAAAACCACGTCATAGATAGGAGTTTAAACTCTGAGATAATTTACATATAAAATGATAGGACAAAATGTTCCCTCAAAATAGCTTCCAAGGCTAGTGAAGTGATACAGAGAACCAAGTTGGCCATGGATTGCTGATTTTGGACATGAGTGACTGGTACATTTGAGTTTGTTATATGCTTTGTAATACTTTATGTGTTAAGAATTGTCTGTTTTTAAACAGTAAGATGCTAGAACCATTCTCACTGTACTAGTGTCTATTCAGTATAACTTCTGTGTGTAAACATGTTTATTATGCATGTACCATTTTTGAATAATAGACAAATATTTACTCCACTTTGACTAGTTTTCATGTTAATTTTAAATACTTAGCACTTTAGAGGATATATTTTAGAATATCTGTTGAATTTTCCTTTAGGGTATACACACTGAATTGAAATAACTTAGTCTATTTTAGATATCTGGTATCTGATACTGAATAGAACTTTGGGTAGCCCCAGTCAGCTGTTTCTAGTGTAGTATAAACCATTCATCTCATCCCAGCCTTGCCTTTCCCTTCCTTTTATTTTTTTATTTTTATTTTTACTTTTTTTTGGTTGTTGTTGTTGTTGTTGTTTTTGAGACAGGGTCTCTGTGTAGTCCTGACTATCTTGGTAGTAGATACTGTTGGCCTTGAGCTTACAGAGATCCTCCTACCTTGGTCTTCCAAGAGCTGGGATTAAGTGTGCCACCATGACTGCTAGTGGTAGCTTTCTTTTGCTAGTTCTGCTGAGTATCCCTTTCTTGCCCCAGGCCGATCTTTCTTTATAACATTACTTTGGGTTGGGTTGGGTAGGTTACTACTACTACCCTAGTACTACTAAGTAGGTTCTTTACAGCTTAGTTAATGAAACTACCTAGCTGCTGGTGATCCCAGGCACTGCCTAAAACTGGGCCTGCATTTAGGAGATAAAGGCAGGAGGATTGGAAGTTTATGGTCATCCTTGGCTAGATAGTGGTGAGTGCAAGTTACCCTAAGCTTAGTGAGACCTTGTCTCAAAAACAACCAACTCCAAAAACCAAATCCAAGTTATTATTATTGTTTATTTTGGTAGCATTGAGATTCAAACCTAGGAGCTGTGCTGATCACTCAAGAGACTTTTAAAATTACTTTTTATTGTAAGTTTCTGTATTTAGCTTTCTCTTTTATGCTCCATATTTTACTAAGTATTTTAGCTATTATCAAATAGCCAAAGAAATTTTAAATGTTTAACTGTCTCAAAATCTTTCTTAGAAGTGGCTATTACAATTTATAATCCTGATCACCTTCAGTATTTCTCTTTTTAATCTTGGCTGTCAGTCAGAAAGTCCAAGAACACTTTCATGCATTCATACACCTTATAGTCCTTTTAAATATTTTTAATTTTGTGCTGTGCATGTGAGTATAGGCTTTGGATCTTCTGGAGCTAGTTATGGGCTCTTGTGAGGTGCCTGATGTAGGTGCTGGGAACCAAACCCAGGTACTATGCATGAGCAGTATAGACTCTTAATTCCTAAGCTATCTCTCTAGTCCTGATCTTTTAAAAACTAAAAATTACTGTTTGTGTGTACACGAGTGTGTGGGTGTATGTGTGTATTTGTGTATATATTGCACATCTGTGCTTTAGCTCATGTGGAGGTCAGAGGACAGCTTCTGAGTTGGTTCTCTTCTCATCTTTTTGTTGCCTTCCAGGGGCTGCATTCATTCTTGCCTGTAGGCTTTGAGCAAGTGCCCTTACCTGCTGAGTTTCTCTTGTTTCACATCTTCACCAATACTTAGTAAACTTACTCTGGGTCTGATGCTCTCCCCGGTTTTGTATTTTGGTTAAAAAAAAAAAAAAAAACAAACAAAAAACAAAAAAACTGTCTTATTTCCAAACTTGAAGCTTCTTAGAGCCCACGGTGGCACCCTGTAGGTACTGGAATTGCTCAGTTATCACTGACTGCCTAGTTAGCATTTAGTGAACATCTCAGTGTGCTGTGGCAGAGATTTGTGTAAAAGGTAAAAATCTTTGCTGCTTAAGATAACAGAGTTTTTGCTTTTTTAAAAGAACTGCAGAAAGCCTATAGTGTCAGAATATTTTTCATTTCATTTTATATTCTCTGTTTTTCCTATTTTAGGCTCCGTGCTCTGTCCAGTGGTGGGAGTATCACGTCCCCTCCTCTTTCTCCAGCCCTGCCAAAGTATAAATTAGCAGATTATCGATATGGCCGAGAAGAAATGTTAGCACTTTTCCTTAAAGACTACAAGGTAAGAAAATACAAAACGAGTTGAGAATTGAGGCTGAGCCAGGGATGAACAGTGTACCTGTTCTGTGTCTGATGGCTTCCGCTTTTTCCATCTTACTCCTTTTCCACATTGTAGTACACCATGGTTAATAGTGAGGGATGTGCTGGCCTTAGAGAGGATCCATGATGTCATTCTGGGAACAGGTGACTTAGTGGCAGCAGAACAGTCAGCACTGTTGATAGTCTCCATGTTTTATCCCTTACCTTCCTTCCCAATATGGGTCTAGGAGTGAGGAAGGAGCAGCTTTCCTCTCCTGCCTTCCTCAAGTAAAATTAAAGGTTTAGTGGGGAGACATCTTGAAATCTAATACTTGCTTCACTTAAAAAAAGACCAAGCTGAAACAATGTGAAATAGACTTTTCTAGACTAGGGCAGATAATAACCTCTTTTTTCTTTTTTTCTTTTCTCCCCAATATACTTGGTTTTTAATTTACTAATAGACAATTTCATATTTAGGACAAAATTGCTTTGAAATTTCCTTAGTATTTGCTTTAAGTTAAATGTGGAGATGTTATTCCTCTGCTATGTACTTTGGAATACCAGACTCAATGTCAAATCCAAAGGAAGTGGCTTCATGGGAGGAGAGGGTGGGTAGCTGGAGTATTTTATTTTTTGAGATGGGGTCTTAAAAAGATCCTGCTGGCCTGAAAGTTCCTCTAGGTCAGGCTGATCTAAAAGAGATCTGCTTTGCCTCTGCCTCCCTCTATTGAGAGTAAAGACGAGTACCAGCATGCCTGGCTATGACTAGAGTTTTTAATGTAAGTACTGTATAGTTAACAGAAATTAATTATAATCGAATAAGCTCATTGCTAGAAAACAACGCCGTTTCTTGGGTTTATCTTCTTGCAGTTGGAGAAATAGCAATCTCTGGCCTTATGTTTATCACACAGATACCTTTTGATCTTCTGGAGAAAGAATTCCTGCCTATCCTACAGGAGGAGCCCTTGCCACCCTTGGCTTTAGTACCCTTTACAGAAGAAGAGCAGGTTTGTACTTAGCTCTAAGCCTCAGGCCCAACTCTTACTGCTTTTGATATGGAGAGTGATCACTAAGGTCCTGGGGATAGCCTCTCTTCAGTACAGGTTGGCATCTTTATTGATGCTTGGTGTGTGAAAGGCTCTGACTTGTCAAGGTTTTGCTTTCTATTCTGAACCTGTTGAGTGTAATGCAGAGATCAGGAAATCTTTTTGCATTTTTTTTAATTGTGGAAACTTTTAGCTTTTATATGTATATGGGTGTTTTGCCTTTTCTGTATATATGTACCACATTTGTTCCTGGACCCCAAAGAGGCCAGAAGAGTGCATCAGAATTACAGATACTTGTGAGCCACCATGTAGATGCTAGGAATTGGACCCTTATCCTCTGGAAAAGCACCCAGTGCTCTTAACTGCTAACTTGTCTCTGAAGCCTTGTTTCTAGATCTTTAAGGACATTGGGAATTACCCCTTATGAAATATTCAAGTTGAGGGGAAATGCTCCCCTCTCACTCCCCAAGAAGGAAGGGGAAGATCATCTTTGCAGAAAAGCATACTTTTTTCACAGGTAATTGCCTACCTGAATTCTCAACAATGAATTCATTTAACTACTATTTTTTTTTTCAATTACACATATTAATTAAATCTTCAGCTTAGAACATACCTGAAACTCTCTGTCAGCACTGTGCTTGGTGGTTTCTTTTTTATAGGTATGGTGGTAATGTAAGAAAGTAAGATTTTGGTCTAAAAAGTGTCAGTTTTATGTAATGACTTTAATTGTTTATCGATGAAAGATTGATTTAAAGGAGTTTATAGATACTACATTGGAGAAAATGAGATTTTGTTGGAATTCTGAATTCCATGTTAACTGAAGAATTCCATCAATTTTGCTTTTTTTTTTTTTTGTTTGTTTGTTTGTTTGTTTGCGGTATAGTGTCTCTTGTAGCACAGACTGGCCTTGAATTTGAAATGTATCCAAGGATGACCTTCAACTCTTGACCCTCCCATCTGTACCACCAAATGCTGAGATTACATATGCTGAGGGGTGTGTCTGATTTTCCACATTACTGAGATCATACCCAGGGCTTTGTGCATGATAAGCAAGTGCTGTAGCCATTTGACTCTTTTTTTTTTTTTTTTTAAATAACTTTGATACAAAATCTGCATCATAAAATTGACCTTTTTAAATTTTGAGACTGCCTTGAACTCATTACATAACTGAAGATAACCTTGAACTTCTGATCCTACCTTCATCTCTCAAGTGTTGCAATTACAAGTATGCATCACCACACTCTGTATAGCCCACCATTTTGTGTGTAAAAATATAAATGGATGTTCAGGTACATGTGGAGGCCAGAGGACAAACTCGTCATTCTTAAGGTGCTGTGCACCTTCTTTTTGTTTATTTTTAATTTTTATTGTGATTTTCCAATTGCTCATATTAATGAGTGCTTTGCACATTGACCATTTGACCTTCTGTCTCCTTACCTCACCCACTCTATACCCCATCTCACATCACTCTTGATCATGTTGGTGACCAACCAGGGATACCTGTGTGACCATGGGTTTCAAGCTATCCATGGGTGCTGGGTGGATTAGAGACACAACTAAAGACAGTGATTTCAAATCCTTCTCTCAGATGTTATTAAAAATAATAGTTGAGAGGTAAAGGATGGGCCCTGTGAGCCTCTTGACCTGACTATTGATAGAGTAAGCCTTGTGTGGGCCCAGTTCAGGAACCACAGTTGATCACAGTAGTTTTACAAGTCTAGGGGATGGCAGTGCTTGGCCCTTCAGGCTCCTTTGTACTGGATAACCCTCGTCCTCAGGGTTTATGAGTCTTAGAGAGGCTGATATTAATGGCTTGGTTAATGATAGCCTCTATCTGTGACTTAATTTCTGAGTCCCACCCCCTGTTTTTGTTGTTGTTGTTTTTGTTCTGTTTTTTTGTTTGTTTGTTTTTTGTTTTTTGTTTTTTTAAAGACAAGATCTCTCTGAATTGGAACTGACCAAGTAGATGTGCTAGTTGGCTGGCCAGCTGGTCACTGAATCCCAGGAATCTTTCTCTTCCTTCATAGCTCTGAGAATCAAGTATATGCCAGTAAAACTGGTTGGCAGTTTTATTTTTTAACTTTAATACGTATTTTAATTTATTTTTAAAAAATTATGTGTATATGTTTGCATGCAGGCCTGTGTGCTCATATCATATGGTGCTTGTATCCCTATGATACAAGCCAAAGGTCAGATCCCTGGGAGTTGGTGGTATAGGTAGTTGTGAACTGCCTAACGTGGTTAACAAACTGAGTTTCTCTAGAAGATCAGTACATACTCTCAACCACTGAGCCATCTTTCTAGCCCCAGTTTGACAATTTTTTATGTAGGTTTTGGAGAACCTAACCTAGGTTCTAGTGCTTGGGCAAGCACTTAAACAACTGTGCTGTTTTTCTAGCCCCAAATTTAACTATTTTAATGGGTATACACTTGTATTAGTCAGAGTTCTCTAGAGTCACAGAATTATGGAATGTATATATTAGGGGAATTTGTTGTGATGACTTAGAGTCTGTAGTCCAACTACCCCAGCAATGGGCAGCTGTGGCTGGGAAGTCCAAGAATCTAGTATTTGCTCAGCCCCATGATGCTAGTTGTTTCAGCTGGTGTTCAGTAGCAGTAGATTCCAACAGATGTGCTGGCAAGTAAATGCAAGCAGGTGAAGAACAGATCCTCCTTCCTGTGTTCTTGTTCAGGTCTCTATCAGAAGGTGCGGCCCAGATTAAAGGTGTGCACTACTATGCCTGGATCTGGGACTTGCTTTGTTTCAGGCTGACCTTGAACTCCGAGATCTCCTTGCCATAGTCTCCTCGGATTACAGGCATGTACTACCTTGCCTGGCCTAAGCTTTTCATGGCCACTATGCATTAAGATCTCCATGCCAAGATCTAGGTCAGAAACTTGTGTCTTCCAGCCTTAAGATCTGGATCACAGGTGAGCCCTTCAATTCTGGATTGTAGTTCATTCCAGATTAGTCAAGTTGACAACTAGGAATAGTCATCACAACACTTCGTTGGCATTTAGTATATTCACCAGGGTCCTATAGCTAATACTGGTGTCTAGTTGAAGAGCATTCTCATGGATCTGTCTTCCCTTCCTCCCTTGCTCTTGATTCTGTCCTTTTTCCATCCCTCCTCATAGTTTTTCCAGTATGTGCTGTAGGATGTTTGGCTGTTGTGATCATTTTTTCATTGTAGGTTGTATTCCAGTGATATTTTTGTGTTCTGTGGTGATGTTGCTGGAGTTAGCCTAGGGTTAGCCCGTGTATGCTTGGCAAGCACTTGTCATGCTGCTGCTGCTATGTCATTCATGTAGTAAGTGGGCTGTCCTAGAATAGTGGAACTATTGGGTTTTAATTCTTGGCAAGTTTTTAAAGCTCTTTTGGACATTGTCCAATAGGCTTCTGCAGCTGTTGTGATCACTGTGCTCTCCCTCACCAGTAACTCCATTTGGGTATATGTTTTCTAGTTCTTTGTTTTTCAGTTTTGTCCAAAAAAGTAACCTTGTATTTTGAGATTTGCTCCATCTGTTGTTAAAGTCTCTAGGATTTTTATTGTGAAGGTATGTTGGACTTTGTTAATTATCCTTTCTGCATCGATTGAGATTATGTGATTGCTGTTCTTAAGTTTATTTATATGATATATTCATTTACTAGTTTGAGTATGTTGAATCAACCTTGCATCTTTGGGATGAAGCCCAGTTGATCATGATGTTTGGTCTTAGTATGTTTCTGAATTCAGTTTCAGCTATTTTGCTGAGAACTTTTGCATCATTTAAAAAACCTTATTTATTTTATTAATGAGCAAGAAATCAAGTGGCTTTAATAGAAAAACTTACAGGGATGTGGAGATAGCTCAGCGGGGAAAATGATTTCCCAGCACCCACATAAAAGTCATGTGAAATGGCACATGCCTGCAATCTCAGCTTTTGGACGCATTAACAAGAGGATCTTGTTGGCCAGCCTAAATGAACATCTCTGCGTTCAGTGAGAGATTTTTGTCTCAAAAAATAAGGTTAGGGGGGTAGAAAGGGGAGCTGGCTCCATGGTTTAAACATGCTTACACAGCAAGCATTTTGGATCTGAATTTGGATCCTAGTAGCCATGTAAAAGTTGGCTATGTATACCTATAATTTCAGTGATTTTTGAGGATAGAGAGAGACAGGAGGTTCTCTAGAGCTTGTTGACAAACAGCTCCAGCTTTAGCAAGAGACCCTGTCTCAGGGAGTCAATGGGAATGATAGAGCACAATGTCCTTGTCTGGCCTTCATACAAGTGTGTACCTCAACATCCATGTGTGCATATACCACACACAGCACTTTTTTGCTTACGTGTATGCACTCATTCCTTCTCTGTCTCTCTTTCCCTCTCTGTTTCTCTCTCCCTGTCTGTCCCTCCCCTCACTCTCCCTCACAGTAATAAAAACAGAAAAGGAAATTTTAAAAAGAAAAGGAAATTTAAAAAAGTTGCTTCATGTTGCCTTGGTTTCTGTCTGGGTGCACATACTTTTACCCCCTACATACATATAAGTATACATAGACATTTGAATGTTTACATATGCATGTCTATTCATGCAACAGTAATGGACCAGGACAGTGGCTCATCAGGTGAATACCCTTGCTCTACAAGCTAGTGTCCTGAGTTTGGTTCCTGGAACCTTTGTTTGAAAAAGCAAAACGATATGTGCAATGGCTCACAGCTGTAATCTCAGCTTTCCTAAGGCAGAATAGGAAGAAGAGACAGGAGAGCAATCTGGATGTTCTGAGGCCAGATACTCTGGAGTATGAAGGACAACTGCAAAAGCAAGAGGGACAGAGACATGGTAAAGGGACCTGCTGCAGACTAAAGAGCCTAGGCTTGATCCCTGAGGTCCACATGGAGGAAGGAAAGAACTGAATCCTTGAGTTATCTTCCGCCCTCTACGTCTGAGTGGTGGCACAGGTGTGCCCCCCCACCCCAACTAAAAACATCATCATCATCAATCAAAATAAGTCTTAACAAGGTAGAATGCAAGAATTGACTTCCTAAAGTTGTCCTTTGACCTCTACACATGCACTGTGGCACATGCTTTCACTGCCCCATCAAATAAACAGATAAATAATAAACATATAAATCTGTTAAGAGATGCTTAAAAATAGAATAAAAATGTAGAAAATAGTATATAATAATAATAATAATAATAATAATAATAATAATAATAATGTTAGAAAAATCTTCAGTCTTGTCCCCCTATATGTGTTCTTTTTCTTCACAGGAGGCAGTATCAGTAGTGTATATATATAGATATATGTGTATTTATTGAGACTAGGTCTCCTTCCATATTGCTTAAGTTGGTTTCAAACTTGTGGACTCAAGTAAGTTTTCTTCTGTGCAGGGCTACTTGTGGGCATCACTGGGCCCAGTTCTTGTATGTTTTTCCAAGTAAATATGTATTTTCCTTTTTTATGCAAATGGTACTATATATTGATTATTATTTTGCCTTTCTGACAAAAAGCTGGTTTTATTGAAAGAGTTCTTTGCTCATTGGGAAAAAAAGGTTTCTGTTGTTTTGAGTTTGCTTTCTGTCCATGTTGATGAAGTTGCAGGTCCTTACCATTCATATTTCTCTTATTTTTGTCTCTGAATTTTTCTTTCATAGAGGTAGTCTTTACTGGTTTTTATTATTTATATTGAGTTCCTTATATTTTTAAGTCTGTTGGATAGTCGTCTTTGAGAAATTTTTTAAAATTCTTACGACATTTGTGATTTTTAAATGTAGCTTAGGGGCCTGGAGAGATGGCTCAGTGGTTAAGAGCAATGGCTGCCCTTCCAAAAGATGAGTTCAATTCCCAGAACTCACATGGCAAGTTCACACCTGCTCTAGTTCCAGTGGATCTGACAGTCTCTCACACACATACAAGCAGGGAGAACTCATGAAATAAAAAAGTAAATAAACCATGATGAAAAAAAAAACATATCCTAAGGCAGTGAGGCTAGGGCCTTCAGTGTACTAGGCAAGCCCTAGACCACTAAGCTGTGTTCTAGCCTGGTACTCTAATTTTATATTCCGTATGCAGTTTACTGCCGTTATTTTGTGAACTTCATGTGTGTGTGTGTGTGTGTGGGGGGGGGGGGGGTGTTTGTACTTAACTGAAATTACAAATTTTTTTTTCTTAAAACAATTTTTAGATTTCTAGAGATAACAGTGGCCAGAAAAGCCAGATTGGGAGGATGTTTTACTCCTTGTTAAAAAACTTGCTGGACTTTGGATCAAAAGAATGAGTTGAGAAATCTCCCATTCCATTTCTTTTTTTCTAAGACAGTTTCTCTATATAGCCTGGCTATACTGCAATTTGCTTTGTTAGAACAGGGTGGTTTTGAACTCACAGAGATCTGCCTGCCTCTGTCTCCTGAGTGCTAGGATTAAAGGGGTGTGCCACTATTCCTGGCCCCATAATATTTCTTAAGAAATCAGATTTTTTTGTTTGTTTGTTTGTTTGTTTGTTTTTCAAGACAGGGTTTCTCTGTATAGCCCTGGCTGTCCTAGAACTCACTCTGTAGACCAGGCTAGCCTGGAACTCAGAAATCCGCCTGCCTCTGCTTCCCAAGCGCTGAGATTAAAGGCGTGCGCCACCACCACCTGGCAGAAATCAGAATTTTGTAATTGTCTAAATGAATCGTTGGGAAAATTTTAAAAAGATTGCTCAATAAATACGCTTGAAAACTGTTGGTTTAACAGTAGTGAACCAGTAACTGGAAATGATTGAATTCTGACTTTGTTTTTTAAAATATGGTTTAAATTAATGTCTCATCATCTTTTAGGAAATAGTAGAGAGACTTTGAAGCCTATGCTATTTAAGATAGCCATTATTGGTTAATATTTAGGTAGCTTCCATGTTTTGCCTTTATAAACAATACTGCATTTAGCAATCTATCTACTTATATGTAGTAGCAATTTTGCATTAAAAATGTATGAGCATTTTAAAAAATACATGAGCATTTAAATATGTTGAATTTGCCTTTTAAAGAGATTAAACTATAGCTTGTACCTTAATAACAAAATATGGAAATACATGTTTATCTATTTTTATACATGATACAGTTGGCTTTTACACAGATGTTGTACGGGATCCTGGTACACAAAATGCTGTTAATCCTGATCTTTTTAAAAAATACAATTTTTATGTATGTGTGTGTTTTGGATTATATGTATTTCTGTATATCATGTGTATGCCTAGTATCCATAGAGGTCAGAACAGGGTACCTGATCCCCTGAAACTGATGAGCTGCCATTTGGTTTCTGGGAACTGAACTCAGGTCCTCTGCAAGAGCAGCATGTGCTCTTGACCACTGAGCCACCCCAGAGCCTCAGCCCCTGCCCCTTAAGTATTACAATGTATTGACTGAGATTTGGGGACTTTACAGTCTTGCTTAATTCTTGTAATGCCAAGAGGCATATTTGGTAGTCCACTGATTACTTTTAAACAAAAGGTAGGTTAATGTGTATGTGTAATTTTACTAAAATATAGCTTGAAATTGATTTTTGAGTTAGGTATTTCCTCTTAACTTTTAGTTTGTGTTTTTTGAAGTTACGTGACTATGTGATAAAGAAAACAACTTTATTAATAGTTTCTAAAAGTTACTTGAACAAGTTATAGTTAACAAAATTGAGAGGATAAGTGGTAAGGAGAAAATTATCCACATACTAACAATTCAATAATGAAGAAAAATTTAATTAGTTGCATGTTCTTTAAAAGAGGGTAGTAGAGATAACATTTTAATAGATTGGAATTTAAGAACACTGAAGACTAAAGAGAATTGAGTTTTATAACCTTGGATAGTATTGGGAATTGAACCCAGGGGGCTTATGCATGGTGACCACACACTGTACCACTGACCCACATCCCAGTTCTTTATTTTTAAAGCTTGAAATAGGATTTTACCAAGTTGATCAAGCTGACCTGGAACTAAAGGCTGCCTGTGCAACCTTGGAATCCTCCTGAGTTCTGGGATTACTGGCATGTACTTCCTCACCAGCTTAAAGTTTACATTTTACTTCCTTGCCTGGCGGGCTGGTGACTGCAGCCATGTCTAAGGTTCCTTCACTGTATTATACCCGTGCACATCTGTGCAATGGGTACTAGATTATAGGTGTACAAGGTTCAATTAATCTGTTACAGTATTTTTGTTTAAATCTTCTATATATCCAGAATTTTATATTTTATAGTTCATTTGAAGATGTTTAATACTTGTTACCTTTTCCCAAGCCTCTTAATTCATTCAGGTGTATTAACAGGCATATTTAAAACCCTCTGTCGATCCCCTCTCCCATGTGGTTACCCACTTCCTACTCTAATTGTGCTTGATTATATTCCAGATTGGCTATGGGTACAAATGCAGGTTTGTACCAAATGATTGTGATCATGTACACGTGTGCACACACCCAAACACACATTAATCACATGATTCATGCACTCACGCACACACATATGCGCACATTTCAGGTGATTGACCTCATAAAGATTTTTACTTGACATTTTCCCATTCTAGCAAATACTTCTTGGGGTTATTAATCCACATTGTTGAGTACAGTCAGGCAAAAAGGGCATCTTTCCTTTTTAGTATTGCTTTGCTTCAGACTTTTTCATGACAGTCTTATCTCCTCTCGTAAGTTGACGAGACTTAAGTGCATTAAAAAATGAAATGAAATCACTTTATTATAATGAACTCACAAAAACCTCCTACAGCTAGATTATGATACCCACCCAAACTTGTCCAGTTCCAAACTCCAAGGATCTGTATACAGTTAGAATGGGTACTCTTTTAAAAAGTGCCAATTAACCTAGCCTCCTTTACAAAACTTTCTCTGCTCAGTTTATTTTGTCTGTACTTAGACGTGTAGACGTTAATTTGTGTACTTAGACGTTAGTTTGGTTTTTTTGTATTGTGTCCCTCAACAAGCCTGATCTACATAGCAAGTTCCAGGGTAGGCAGATTACATAGTGAGACTCTCTCAAAGATAGAAAGAAATTGTTAGGTAACTAGATTTGAATGATCTTTATGTGTTGTAAAGTCACAGTTTCCCATTGCTTATGGGAATTAGATACCATTACACTTATAGTTGCAGTGGGAGGTGGGGAGAAACAATATGTAGTTTGTGTGTTTTATCCATTTTTGTTTCCTTTATTTTTATTTTTATTTTTATTTTTTGGCAGAGAAACTTTTCCATGTCTGTAAATAGTGCCGCTGTCCTGCGATTGACAGGACGAGGAGGAGGAGGAGGAACAGTGGTGGGGGCTCCTAGAGGTCGAAGTTCTTCAAGAGGGCGAGGTGAGCTATGTGAAAAAATAACCCCGGAAGAGGAGCAGGAGGCTAGGGAATCAGTAAATACTTCAATGCCTAATTGAAACATGAGACCAACTGCTCTTTGATGTTGACTGCAAATGCTTGAACATTTATTTTCTGCAGCATTTCCGAGATGCCTTCTCTACTGCCTCTGCTTAGAGAGGAATTTGTTTCTAGCTGTATAGGCTGAAGCAAGAAGGAGTGAGATGGTCCCAGTTAACTTCTAAAGAGTAATTATTCTTCATCCCTGAAGTTTTGCATGTTGGGGCTAGAGCATCCTGGAGATTATGGTTGCTTGAGCCACCAGTGTCCCTGTGGAGCTCTCAGCAGTATAGCATTTCTTTCCTAGGGCCATGTCACATGTTATCATAGCTAGGAGAAATTTAGTGAGAAATACCTCAGGGCTAGGCGTCTTAGCAGGCAGAGCAAAATATAAGCAGGGAGCACCCATTGACGTAACATGTAGTTTTATGAATTTATGCCTTAGAAAGAGTTTCTGATATGCTTGTTCTTTGTCATTTCTTATTTTGCATTCATTGGCTTTCTGTTAAAAATCATTCTTGATGTTTGTAATAGATAATTCTTTTTTCAATATGAAACTGTATGCGGGTTGAGTCATAACATTTGTTCAAATACATGTTTTAATTTTTTTCTAAGAGATGTCTTAGAAGTAGAATTGGGTGTCAGGAGTGGCCAACAGCTTCCACATTGTGTGTGGGTATGATTATGGATGTGGAATACCTACTTTTTTTTCAATTTTATTTATTAAAAAGCCCTAAAAGCCTAGTGAATAATTTGTACACATTTTTTTAAAATATGGAGAATATATTGCTTTTCTTTGAATGTGACTTCCTCTGCAGGTTTGTGAACAATGAAGAAACCAACTACAACTTTCATTCCCCCACCCCACCCCCACCCCCCAGGTACAATCAGTCTTTTTTCCCCATTTTCTTTGTAATTTTTAAAAATATTTTTAAAATAATAATTTATGTTATATATATTAGTATACTGTTGCTGTCTTAAGACACACCAGAAGAGGGCATCTCATCCCACTACAGATGGTTGTGAACCACCATGTGGTTTCTGGGAATTGAACTCAGAACCTCTGGAAGAGCAGTCAGTGCTCTTAACTGCTGAGCCTTCTCTCCAGCCCCTAGAGGAGTAATTTTTAACCTGAAAATTGTTGTAGACTTCAAAGAAACAGCATCGCCACAGACATTGAGTTGGTGAGAGCTAGGCATGTCTGCATCATAAGCCACGCCCACAAGCTCATTGTCTGGGATCTGTGTATATTGGTATATGGCAATGTTTTGGAGATGGCACTGACTGGTCATGGGTCTGGTCTCCCTGTGGACATTTCCCTTGCTTTCCTCTTGTGGGAGGCATTGAGAAGAAGTTTAATTCTGAAAGCTTTGCTTCCTGTGCTCTTCAGGTCAAGCCAGAGAAAAATTTCCTTAATCAAGTGTGCGGACCACACACATCCTCCACCTGCTCTCTGTAGGCCTTAGAAAAACCTTACATATTAAGAAGGGAGCAGATCTGGGTGTGGTAATGTACGCCTGCTATCCCAGCACTTGGGGGGTGCTATCAGGAAGGTCAGGAGTTCAGGCCCAAATTTCAGTTACATTGCCAGTTTAAGGTTAGCCTAAGCTACATTAGGCACCCCCTAGTGCAACAGTAACTAAGCTGTGCCCCCCCCCCCAACAAATACAGTACCCCAGAGCAACAGCAGATAGAAACAAGTGAGGGATTGATGAGTTATCTTTTCTCTCTCTCTCTCTCTCTCTCTCTCTCTCGCTCGCTCTCGCTCTCGCTCTCGCTCTCCTTTCTTTTTTTTTTTTCTTTTTTCTTTTTTTTTGGTTTCTTTGAGTAAGAGTTTTTGTAATCAGAGCTTACATAAAGCCCATATAAAGGACATACGCTGTGACACAGAAGTAAATTAGTGTGCTAATGTTGAAGGGAACAGAACTAGTCTTGGCTTTGTGAAAATACTTGAAATGCTATGGTCACAGTGGCTTGTAATGCTTGTGTCTTTGGATTTTCATTTAATTTTACCTCATTGGTTAAATCATGATTACTGTGACTGTTCTTTTGATTGCAGTATCTCTTTCTAACTCAAGGAAAAAACTCATGCAAATCTATTGGTTTCTAGACTTAAAGATATCCCAACCTAGTAATGTTTAAGAGAACAAGGAGCTATGTAATAGTGTATTATCTTTCTTTTTTTCTGGTCTGGATGTTAGAAAGAATCCATATACTGTCAGTTGCACCAGGAGCATTGTTAGAAGGATTCATGTTTTTTAGTCCTTAAAAAGAATAGGGTGAACTCTCAGGTCATAGATAGTCCTTAAAGTTGAAAAGGCTGATCACATGTTTTCCTGCTTCTTCTTGTGCATGGGAACCACATTTATAGATGACATAAATGTGGAACGATCTAGAATTGGTTTCTCTGTAATGCTGACTTACCAGTAAAGCTACCACACAAGCAGGGCTGGAGCTAGTCAGAGTTGCGAAACCCATCATGTGTGTTTTTCTTGATTTTTTTTTTTTTTTCTAGTTACCCTAGAGCTATTCTTTATATACATCTATTTCAAGACTAAAATGATTTTCTCAAAGTGGTTCTACAGAATTGGTTTTCCTGGGAATTTTTGTTTGCTTCTGTTTTTGCGAGGCAGGGTTTCTCTGTGTAGTCCTGGCTGTCCTGGAACTTAATCTGTAGACTGGACTGGCTGGACCTCAAGAGGTTCACCTGCCTCTGCCTCCCAAGTGCTGGAATAAATACTATTTTTAAAAATTACATTTATGTGTGGGAATGTGTATTTGAGTACAGGTGCTGTCAAAGGCCAGGAGAGGGTACTGGATCCTCTGTAATCCCAGTTAGACAGTTTTAGCCATTCTGTGTGGCTATTGGGTACCAAACTCAGTTCACTCATGTGCTGTTAACTGCTGGACCATCTAACCAGTCTGGACAAAATTAATCTCAAAAAAGGAGAGAGGACT
Organism: Arvicanthis niloticus; assembly: GCF_011762505.2. Lineage (NCBI taxonomy): Eukaryota > Metazoa > Chordata > Mammalia > Rodentia > Muridae > Arvicanthis > Arvicanthis niloticus. The sequence goes on along the minus strand of NC_047674.1, from coordinate 17,725,871 downwards.
TTCTTTTTCCTAAAGTCACTGTTGTGGAAGAATATTCTCATGTTAGAGGAGTTACTATTAAATTATTTTGGGATTTTAAATAAAATGTATACATATTCTGAATGTAGAGCAATGGGAAAGCTACTTAAACTGTAAGTTGACTTTAGGTTGACTTAAAGTGATGAGCCTGAAAGAGAACTTTGTGATTATTATAGTTGAACTGTAGTTTTCACTTTTATTTTATAGACAGAGTGGATGCTTAGTCTAGTCAAGAGAATGTCCTAAGATTACTCACATATATATATATATATATATATATATATATATATATATATATATATAATGTATATATATAAAATATAAATATATATATACATATGTGTATATATTTATATTTATATTTTTTTCAGTATTTTGTGAGAGTCATAGAAGTATACCTATAATCTGAGTCATTTCCTGATAGATTATGATGAACATGTAGAAGAAACACATGGATGTTTGAAGTTACTTGCTTCGTTGGATGCCTCATTCAGAATCTACTGTTTTCGGGTTGGCAGAGCTTTTGCCTAGTGTTTGCTATGTACTCAGTTTGGCACCCAGCACCATACACAAAATAAAGCTCTATCGATAATTTTCTTCTGATCTTTTGATCTATGGGAGAAGTTAACTTTGGGACAGCTGCTAAGGTATCTTTCATTATAAATGCACCCCAGACTCCCATGCCTCCTCCAGTTTTCTCATCTTGTCAGCACAGTTCATATATTCATGGAGAAAACTGTACCAGAATGTCCAAAGCTGAAAGTGCATACTGCATACATAGCTGCATGTGTATCCTTTACTCTTAGCTGTGCAGCAGTATGACAAAATAAATCAACACCCCCCTCTGTCTCTCTGTTTCTCTGTCTACACACACACACACACACACACACACACACTTCTTGAGTATGCTTTTGTCATTCTGTAGCATTGGTCTGAGTTAACATCAGTGCCGTATTTCTGTGCATTCGCATTGTTCTAGGATGTTTTATCAGAATTTATTTTGCCAACCATTATTATGTTGTTTCTAGTGTTTTGAAATTCAAGTGTTTGTTTACATACACATATGTAGTCATGTCTTATTTAACATACTACGAGCCTCAGTAGATAATTTTATTTTCATTGATATGTGAACATTATGATTTACATATACTTATATGGTTTAGGTTATTAATTTGATTTGGCTTCTTGATACAGTTAAGAGACAATGATTACAAGATACATGCTCCTGCTTTTGGTATAAATGGGATTTTGTTTTATAGTAAATTTAAAATAAGAAGTAACTTGAAAATATAGTATATAGTAAATAACTCTTCATTGTCACAATCAGATAGTGTGTACTACATGTTGTCAAATACGCTGTGGTTTTATGTGACTGGCAGTTCAGTGGATTTCTGTAGACTAGCACCACCACAAGTAAGAAGTCTCTAGTTCAGAGTGTCAGCTCCATTATAATGTGGTTGAACAGTGGTTCTAGTAAGTGTTATCACTGGTTGAAACTATATGCATTGCATTATGGTTTACATACTTGTGAGTGCCTCCCTCTCCTTCCCTGTTCTTTTTCTTTTTTTCCTTTCTGTCCTTTTCATCTTTCTTGGGCTTCTTGAATCATTCTTGATGTAACACAGGCTGGCTTTGAACCTTCAATTCTCTGCTTCAGCCCCAAATCCTAAGATTATTATAGGTATGTTCCACCCCACCTGACTCTATAAAAGTATTTCTACTGGGATAAATTCTGAGCAGAATCACAGGCTGATAGTTAACCAGATGGTCGTCATTAGAAGCATGCTTACATTTGATTTGCAAAGCCTCTAAGTCCTTATATTCTCCAACCACTCTCTGCTTTGATTTTAGTGTTGCTAATTTTCCTTACCTTAGTGAAGGATTCCTTTTATCCTCTAAGAATGCAGTTTACAATCCTATAGTTCTTCAGTTCACTCCTGCTCCCCCCCCCCCCAATTAGATAAAGGAATTTTATTGTGCTTGGCACTTTCTACTATAGTTTCTCTCTAGAAATTCTCCATATTAACATTTCCCCAGTAGTTATTGGAAATAATCCACTAAAACATTCAATTTATAATGGTTTATTGGACTTCTTAGAGTTCCTCTGTTGACCTTGTCCCTGACCAGCTTCCTGTTTGATGCTTTATTGTTCAGGAGTGGGATTCCTTCAGGAGTCATTGGTTCATTTTTCTCATCCCACAGTTCAGCTCTATCAGAGCCATTACAGGTCTTGATAAATACTTAGATGTGGCTGTCTGTCTTGCTGTGTACAGAAAGACAGAACTTCATAGATTAACCTTCAGAACATATTTGTTGGATGTTGGTTTCTAACTATTTCCCCTTCCTCTGTTTTCTTATTTTCAGGCAGAGGTAGAGGTGAATGTGGTTTCTACCAAAGAAGTTTTGATGAAGTTGAGGGTGTGTTTGGGCGAGGAGGTGGCAGAGAAATGCATAGATCACAGAGCTGGGAAGAAAGGTAAATAAAGTGTTGAGATTGTAATGTAAGCATTTGTTGGTCTGTAAAACTCACCCCAGTGGTATTCCATAGGACTTGCCAAGAAGTGCCAGTCATTTGGCAGGCTGAGGAAGGAGATTCTGGAGTACTGGCTATCCTGCACAGTTTAGCAAACTCCTGAACTCAAAAGTGGAAAAAATGGCTAGGATTCTAACCCGTTGGTAGCTCTCTAGGGAGGTTCAGCCCTCAGTACTCCAAACAAAACAAAAGCACACTGCGTTCCTTTCATGAGCGGTACAGGGTTGCATGTTCCTGTGATCCTAACACTTGGGAGGCCAAGACAGAAGAATCTTGAGTTCCAGACCAACTGGGTTGCATGGTGTGACCTAGAGAATCAGAGATTGGGTGGGAGTACTGTCTCCTCTCCAGCCCCCGGCCTTCCCCCCAAAAAAGGATGTTTTGAAAACACAGAACTTACCCCTTTTCTGCTTTTTCTGAAATTTCTGTACAATAAAATATAATCTATAATTATTATAGTTAAGGATGAACCCTGGCCTCAAAATAAAGGTAGAAGGGTTAAGGTTCTAACAGTGGTAGTTGTCTTGCTCAGCACCCTGAGGTTTAGTACTCAGGACCACAAATGGGAAACAACAATGTGGGAAAATATTGCCAAAGTAGTATATATAACATAGTCTATCATGTTTCCAGCTAAAATTCTAGTCATTAGTTGATAAGTTTTGGTAGGTGGCCTGGTGGAGTTTTGTTCTCATCTTTGCTTTCCTATATTTTCTAAATACTAACTGGCAGAACTGCTGCTAAAGGGGCTGCAGGAGAGGAGTATCATGATGGGATATCTATGTTGTTTTTAAGGTGTTTTTGAAATTTATTTTGTCTTTTTAGGGGTGACAGGCGCTTTGAAAAACCAGGAAGAAAAGATGTAGGTAAGGATCTTAATGTTTTGAAATACCTCCTGTATTCTTCTGGTGGTATACTGCTAACAAGACCCATTCAGAAGGATAAAGTTAGCACAGACTGTTACCTGCATGGATCCAGTAGATGGAGCTGTAACACTGCTTTAGAGTCCTGTGGGTGAGACCAGGAGTGATGGATTCAACCATTATTAATATATACTTGACTCAATGTTTTAGGGTTGTGCGTTTCTGCAAATCATGCCCCCCCCCCCCCAAGGTGCTTTATGGGACTGAAATTTTAAATCAGGAACAAATTTGGTTACTTGTTTATTATCATAGGGAAGTATCTCCCAGGTAAGAATAGGGAAGGTGTGGCTTTTGTTTGAGGAGGCAAAGGCTAAGACTGAATATTCTAACATTAATCAATGATTGGACTTCTATTATGTATGTATGCAGGATATGTAGATGAAGCTGGGGGACACTTACTACGCCGTGCATATGAAATGAAGGCTGTGGAGTTGATTCTGTCACCCCTTCATGTGGGTTCTAGGGTTCACTCTCAGCAGCACCTTTACTTGCAAGCTATCTCACCAGCCTAGCTGTCTGTTCTCTGTAAACATATTTTTCCTTGTGAGTTTTTATGATAATTTAATCAATTTGTAATGTTAAGATGGTCTGACTGATAAATTAGTGGTCTACATTAATATTTGGTGAAAAAAATAAAAACGTGCCAGTTGACAGTAGTGATACAGATTTGAAAATTTTCAGTTTCTATATTCCTTCAAATACCAAAAATGTCCTGCAGAGTATGGTTATATCTGATAGTGATTTATGTTTCTCATAAACATGTTAACTCTACAAACACTGATCACAGACTAAAATGAATGTACATGGTTTTGAAAAGAAGAAAGTTAGAATGATCAGCTTGATTTCACTGTTTCACATATAAACCTCACTGAAACATTTGTGATTTAAAGTCTTTATTCACTAACATGTCGTTGGAAATTCTGGGGTCTCATTATTGAAATGACATTAAATGAGTATTACATGGAGAAATGTGGATTTGATTAGGTAATTTATTGACTTTACCCATTTTTGTGAGGGCTGCATGGAGAGAATTTGTTAGGACCTTTGTTCCCATCCTTATCTGATTCAGTACTTTAAAAACATTTTCATGTGTATGTGTATGTCTTTGTGTGTTTATTGTGTGAGTGTATGCCCACTGGGGCTAGAAGATCCCTTGGACCTTGAGTTACAGGTGGTGTGAGCCACTCTCTATGGGTGCTGGGTACTGAACTCAGGACCCTTGGAAGAGCAGCAAGCAGTACTAATTGCTGAACAATCTCTTCAAGGCTCTTATTCACACTTTTGCTCTTGATTGTAGAGAGGTGATGAAGGGTAGTTATAGTTAGTACAGGATTCAAAATCAGAAGGTCATGTTTAATCTTTCTTATTCCATAGTCTCCAAATGAAATAAGAAGATAATAACTTAAGAGTCTTTGAACTCATTTATTCATTCAACAAATATTGAGGCCCTAATTATGTCATAGGCCTTGTACAGGTGCTAATATTTTCTTTGGAGGATATTGTTAGCTGCTGATCAGATTTTTAAATCACTCAGTGCTCAGAAGGAAGTAGTCTGTGGAGTAGGAAAATTTTAACTTGAGGCAGAAGTAAGGTGTAACAAAAAGCCAAGTCTAATGAAATGAAAACTTAACAGTAGAAAATGCAGCCTTATGTAAATATATTAAAGAGTTGAAAGTGTGGAGTATCCTCTTGGGAAAAGACTCGGGCTTCTTTCAGATGAACTCAGCTTCATGTTAATCAGCAATTGCCTTACAGCTGAGGACAGTAATTACTAGATCTAAATTACCTTAGTGAGCCAAAAGATGGAAAGCTCATTGCCTTTTAGTTAAGATTTTTTTTATTTATGTGCATGAATATGTGAGTGTAGTATGCATTTGTGTATATTGTAGAGGCCAGAAGAGGTTGTCAGATCCCATAGAGCTGAAGTCGCAGGCAACTTCAAGCAGTGCGATGTGGGTGCTGGGAAACTGCTCTGCTGCAAGAGTAGCAAATGAATCATCTCTCCAGTAAACACCCAATCCCCCATTATTGTTAGTGCTATTACATAGCCTAAGCTTTGGGCTTACTTTTGGGGTCACATCTTGAATAAAAGTAAAGGGTCATGGTTTACCGTTGGAGGCCAAGGCACTTCAAGACTTTGTGCTGGTGGTATTGCATTAAAAGACATGGGGTCTTAAGATAGCAGAGCTTGGAGAAGGGTTTGCAAGGTTACTACAAATACTGGCTTACAGATATGACCGAGAAATAGGGCTTGAACTGTTTGAATTTCAAAGTCTGAACAATGGGTTCAAGGATGTGTTAAACACATTTTTAATTCATTAACTAACTAATCAATAATTAATTAATTAATTAATTAATTTGTTACTGCTTTTCAAGGAAGGGTTTCTTTGTATAGCCCTGGCTGTCCTGGAACTCACTCTGTAGACCAGGCCTGGCTTTGAACTCATAGAGGTCTGCCTGCTTCTGCCTCCCGAGCTCTGGAAATGAAGGTGTGCGCCACCACTGCCTGGCTAAACACATTCTTAAAATGATGTAACAGTTTCTGAAATTGTTGGGAGGCTTGGGGAAGTAATGTGTTCTCCTAGTGAGATTAGCTTTGTTGTTGTTTGCACGTGCAGAGTCTCACTCTTTTCTCTGGTGTTACCATATAAGTCTAAATTAGTTTCCCTAACTAGTCTCTATTTTAAATGGTAAAGAGGTTTTGTAGTACTTTATGCATGTCTTTGATAAGGTGAGTCTGAAGTAGGTGTGTTGTTGATGAGTTTAATCATAAGAGTTGGGAAGAAAGAGGCTGAGAGATCACCTTTAAGTTCAGAGCTAGTCTAGTTCCACCCCACTCCCCAACACAACAACAACAAAAAAGAAAAGATAAATCCATAAGAAATCTGAGACAGAGTTTGTCACTGATTCTGCAGTTGTTGTTAGGCTGACTAGCCAGCAAGTTCCTAGAATCTTGTTGTCCTGTTTCTGTCATGCCTGGTTTGGGCTTACAGGTACATGGAGATGTCTCCTGCTTTTTTACATAGATTGTAGGATTTGAACTCAGGTCCTTGTGCTTATATAGCAGGTGCTCTTACCCACTGAGTCATCTTCCCAGCCTCAATTTGTTCCTTTTAAAATTAGAGAAAGGTCATACTATATGTTTCTTAAAAATTTTTATTTATTTATTTTGATGTAGTGGTTGGATGAGGGGTGGGATGAGATCAAATCTCAGGATCTTGTGAAGACTAGGAAAGTGCTCTGGCACTGAGCTACAGACCTAGCACATGTGTTGGCTTTTTTTGTGAAGATAAATGGGTAGAATTACAAACTTCTGGGTAAGAGTCATGGCTTGCCCCTGCGGACGTCGGTGGGAGAATACATTGGTGGAAAAGGGCCTGTTTCATTAGATTTATAAGTCCTATTCAAAAGGATTTATTGCTGCAGAGGAAAGATTAGTTCCTGTGATCATCTTGTCGTATGTTTCTGTTAGAGTGCAATGAAAATTATCATTTAAAACAAATAGTCCTCATGACATCAGTAGGCTCAGCCAACCAAGTATGATACATTGTGAATCTTTATGTGAAGTATCTGCAAATCCACCAACATGGAGACCTATCAGGTTGAATTGCAAGGTACAATGTACATTTGGTGTGAAGTACTTGGAAATAGACATTGATGTTGTTGTTACAGATTTTTCCCTGACATCTAGTAGTATATACTTTTCAAGCATAAATCTAAGCTGAAGAGTTTTGGTAACTGCTTGTTTTCAGTTTGCTAAAACTGTCATGCGTTGTTAATTGTTTCCAAGAGTAACTTTGGTTGTTGAGTGGTCTTCATTGTTGAATATATTAGTTCTTAATGATTTCCTCCTTTCTTCCATTTATGTTCCATATTCCTGAGGGGTTAATGATCTCTCTGCAGAAAACTTAATCTTAGGAACTATGATTCTTTGAAATAAATGAAAGAATTACAGACAATACTCTCAGAATCGTTCTGGTTTTTGAACAATGATTTTGGATTACATTTCTTGTAAAAATTTTTGTTTCGTGTAGATGAGTGTTTTGCCTGCATGAATTTCTGTGCACCATGTATGTGCTTAGTGCCTTCAGAGGACAGAGAGGGCATCAAATTTCCTGAAACTGGAATTAAAGTGCCGGTTGTGAACAGCCATGTGGATACTAGGAATCAAACTATGGCCCTCTGAAAGAGCAGTTCTTAACCACAGCACCGCCATCTCTCCAGCCCCTACCAACTAAAAAAAGTTGGTTTTAGGTGTGGTGAGGAAATTGTACTTAATTTTCAGATGTCACATTTTGTCTGACTAGTAACTGTGGAAGTATATTTATCTGATTTTAATTGGAGAACATGAAGCTTCTGTAGTGGAGATTTGTGTTTCTAGTCTCTTAGTGTATTCACTGTCTCCTCAGACAGACAGCTTGATAAATTTGAAATCTGTGTAAGTGTTCTTTAGGAAGGAGCATTCCGAAGAGTCTCACATACAGTTTATTTTCACAGGTCAGGTTAATCTTGTTAATAGGAATTTCTGCTCTTTATCAGAAGTCTTAAGTTGATCTGCCTGCCATCGAAGAGTGTATGCCTCCATTTTTAAACAGTCAAACTTTATAATAAATAGGTTCTTTGTTCTTAATAGTCTTCTGCTATTACCATTCTTAGGGCATTTTTCAACGTTTTTTTGTGTTGTTGTTTTGTTTTCTTTCTGTCAAAGAGTAGAAAAAATTCGACTCACTGCTGTCTGTAACATTTACTGTTACATAGTCTCTATTTCAAGATGATCGTGCCTGGCCCATCTACTGCAGTGAAAGTTAATCTGTTACTTTTCCCATGTAATTCCAAATAAGGGAAATGGAAGAGAAACCATGCAGATCTCTTTGAAACTTGATAGTATAATTTTTTTGTTTGTTTTTGTTTTGCTAAAGGACAACTCAGCTCAGTGTTTTAATTGAAATGAAAATTATTTAAAAAAGTATTTTAAGCCGGCTACAAAAAGGGGTTCATCTTAGTATATATAAAATAAAAACAGGCAGAGAAGGCACAATTTTCATGGACTATTAGACTTGGAATGACATAATAGAGACGATCTAGTGCAGCCTCCTACTGGTGAGTAAACACTCATTTGTGTTTATAGAAAAAACTATTTGATGTTGGAAACAGGAATTTGGGTTTGAAAATACTTTGTTACCTAATTTTTTGCTTTATCTATTGGAGATTTTTTTTCTAGTTGAGTTATATTTAATTAAGCCCTTGCTTTATAAAAACTTTAAATACATATTAGAAAGTTTATAGGACTCTTATGTCATTGAATGGGTCATGAGCACGAAGATAATCTCTTACTCAGGGTGGAAGCAGCTCAGATGATGAGCTGATTAGCTTCTAGATTGCTGCTTGAGTGTTACGCAGGTAAGATTTTAAAAGAGTTAGAAACATACAGTTTTGTATCTCTTTTCCAGAAATACCACCCTGCAAGTTCTGTCTGGGCCAGAGCTTTTCTTATTTGTTCTGAATATACATACATGTGTTTGGGTGTTATATTCAAATGCTTTTGGGAATATCTATAAATCCATATTGTTACTCTTCTTTTGTACTTTTGTTTCTAGTTGTTAGAAATTGAGGAGATAATACTTTCCCTAGTTTTGTAGTTTAAAGAATCAAAGGAATGATGTTTGCTGTCTTGAAAAAATAAAAGTTGTACAAGGATGTTCACTAAATATTGTGAAATCAGCTTTCCACCCAGGGAGCTAAGTTTGAAACTAGACTGTTGTTTCAGTTTACAGATGAAAATGAGAGGGAATTTTCTTTGAGTTCAACTGTGTGAGACATCTCTGTCCATTTTATCTTCATCTCTGATACCATGTCTACATCTTTGCAGATTTGCTAGTATGGATACCTATCAGATTGAGTTGCCTTGATAAAGAGTAGATTACCACTGATATAGATAGGTAACTAGACTGTTTTGTTTTTTTGGGGATGTATATAGTTAGCCATTTTTTGAGGTGGGTATAGACATGATTACTATGATATAATCAGCATTGAGAACAAGGAAACATGAGATACAATGAAGGAAAATAGCTGCATAGCTGGCTAGATATATTTAATACATTAAGAAGTAGGACGGTGTAGATGAGTCTTATTCTGTCAGCCCTGTTTCAGCAATCTGAAAATTGTCAATGCTTTGTCCATTGATATGAATATCTAGGTCAGTCCTGTGTGAACTCTTAGAGACCACAGGAGATGCATGTTCAGGAACAGTCTTGTCAAAATTCTCCATCTTGACTTGATACTCACCTTTGGAACCTCGAGTCATTAGAGCTGCAAATCGGTGATGTAACATGATCTCAGAGGGTAGGTAGGATGTCCTCCTTTGGCAGATTTCCCCAGTGCCTTCTTGCATTGCTGAGAGGAACACAACTAATTCAAAATGTGGAGGAGTCTCATGCTGGAGCAGGGTAGCCAAGGGACTTGATGGTGTGATAGTATGGTAATAGGTTAGTGGAAAGATGAAGAATGGACATTCCTCAGAACTGATGCCATCAAGGTGGAAGTCCACGCTGGTCTGGTAGAGTTCACCATTTTCTCTTTCCTGATAGAGTACAGCTGAGATCCGAACACTGGTCAGAGGGCTGGGCCGGGTATTGGCCACTTGGAAGATAAGATTAAGTTTGCCATCTTTGTGAGCTACAACTGCTAAGTCAGTGAATCGAATTGAGAAAGCTCTATTTTTTGGCCGTGCAATCTTCGCCACAAAGGCACCTAAATTAAAAACCATTGAAATGTTTTTGTTCTTTTTTTTTCTTTTTTTTGAAACAGAAAACTTTAAATCTCAATATAGTTTCTGAATGAGAAGAGTATGTCAAGTAGTTATGTATTTCTCACATTGACTGAGTAAGAAATTCATCCCATTGTAATTTAGGGTAATCATACTTTAAAAAAATGTGTGTGGGGTGTGTGTGTGTGTGTGTGTTTATTCTGTTAAGAATGAACAAAAAAAAAAAAAACTCCATGATTTCAAAAAGGGTAAGAAAAATTTGATTTGTTATGAAGAAATGTAAAAGTTTATCTTGTAAGTTACAAAGTTCAAGAACTGAGTGTGGGTCCTGCTGTATAACTCAGGTTGGAATGTAGAGTACATGAGAGGGGGTTTCAAGAGGAGAGACTGCAAGAAGGAGAGATGCAGTAAAGAATTTTTAACTCTGAAACTTCTAGAAGGCTAGTTTTGGGGGAAACTGGCCATAAGGTGATTCAGTTTATCTTTTAAGTATACACTTGTGTCTCACCCCAAACTGCAGATGAAAGTTTCTTAATCATTCTTGTGGCACAGAGCCTGTTGGCAGGCTGATGAGGCATATGCAATCATTATAACAACTGTAGTTTTTTCTTCTTTAAATTATTTTATGTGTACAATGTTTTGCTTGAATGTATGTATATATTCACCATATGTGTGTCCAGTGTCTGAGAAGGCCAAAAGAAGGCATTGTTGTAAGCTGCCACACGTGTTTTGGGAACTGAACCTAGGTCCTCTGTGAAGGAGCAACAAGTACTCTTAACCCCTGAGTCATTTTTACAAACCCCATAATTATGTTGTGAGTACTTATGTTACAGGTAGTGTGAAGATATCAATCTATCCTTTCACCAGTTTATTCATCATCTGTCCATCAGTAAATCCATCTATCTAATCTAAATAATTTAATATGTATATCATGTATATTTGCATATGACTTCATAACTGAAGGAAATGGCAAATTTACTTAGGGGTTAGCACAAAAATTTAAACATGTTCCCATCTGAATACATAGGTTTTCTTAAATTTATCTAAGAGCTGAGCCAGTGTGGACATTCTTATAGAAGTTAAGTGATTTGGTACAGGATGCAGAGCTAGTTGGTAGCACATTAGGTCATCTTTTATGATGTTCAGTGCTTATCTTTTATTAGTCTATTTGTGTATTTTTTAATTGTGTGTTACATAAAAAGAACCAATCCTATGGAGTATTATATGTTACCGAACATATAAATGAATATTTATGGCCATGTTTACATTGTATTTTGTGTGTATCTGTAACTTTAAAAGATGGAGCTGAATGTGTTGCTGTGGGCTTCTTTGTATTGAGTATATGTTGAATAGCTGATTTTGGAGGAGAAGGTTTTACTATAATAAGAAAGATAAAAAGTGAGCTATCAGGCTTGTGAAATGACTCAGTGGTTGGGAGCATTGACTGGTTTTCCAGAGGACCCAGTACCCACATGCCAGCTCACAACTCTCTGTAACTCCAGATCTGACACCCTCACACAGACATATATGTAGGCAGAACACTAATTCACATAAAATAAATTATAAACAAAAAAGCCAGATGTATGTCAGGTAACATGACAAAATTTGCATTTAATTTCCTTACTTACATATTTAGCAAAATAATTTCTGTGTGAATTTACTTTTATGCTTTTTCTTATTATTTTTGCATAGTATATTCCTGAATGTTAATGGCATATGGTCTTTTATCTTATGTAGTTCCAAAATTCTTTATATATTTCTATTGTTTGTCTAGATTGTTTCATTTCTTTCTTTGGCATCATCTGCTTATAATAATACAAGTAAGTTACTTAAAGCAATATAACAGACTTGCCTTAACCAACTATATACTTTATAAAAGGCTTGTAATATTTTTAAAAAAAAAAACAAAAATCATTACCTGTGATAAAAGCCTCTAGCATGAGGCCTAGGAGCATTTGTATGGCAAGTAAGGCGATTGCACTTGGACAGTCACCACTGGGGAACATGGTACCATAGCCAATTGTAAGTTGTGTCTCCAGAGAGAAGGAGAACGCAGCTGTGAAACTGGTGATGTGCTTCACACAGATAGTGTGGTTTTCAGGTGGGACGTCGTGATCTATTTCCAGATCACCATTCATCTCAGCTACAGCATACCAGAGGACTGCAAAGACAAGCCAGTGGACAACAAAAGAAGCAGAAAAGACCAGCATCATCCAGCGCCAGCGCATGTCCATTAGGATTCCCCATGCATCCCGAAGATACACAAGACCTCTTTGAGCACCATCCATTTGAAGTGTGCTGTGGCCATCTTTTGTGACCATCCTCCGGTATCTTTGACTTAGGAGAGGAGCGTTAACTTTACAATTACTGCTGTCCATCTCAGGCTGTATTTCTCTGAAACAAGAGTGAAGTAGTTAGCCCTTAACTGATTATGAAAATAATCAGTTATGAAACTTTCTTACAGTGTTGACATGGGAGGGCAATTACTGGTCAAGTCATCTTTTAACTAGTTATGTATTACTTTAGAATATTTTTTACACTTTCCTTGATTGACTGTAAAAATATTTGATACTTTGTTTTCTAAATACATTTTGGAATTCCAGAGGGTGAGGCTTATAATTTGTGCTTTTAAGACAACCTTCATGTTGTTGTCTTTGTACAAATTTAGGCCTTATGTATTTATCAAGTTAACTAAATATATTATTTCTAAATAACAAATTTAAAAATTTTGCTGATAATTATGAATAATGGTAATTAAAAATACTAGTTTTAAAAACAAGTATTTTACTGTATAAATAATTAAAAATAATTTGGAAAGTTAGCATTAACTATCTACAAATACTTTGTTTTCTTGCAGTTGTTAGTGTTTGAACACAGAGCTCTGAGTCTTGAGCATGCTAGGCAAGCACTCTACATTGATCTAGGTCCCCAGCTCTGCATCTGTTTTGAAGTTAGACTTTGTAGTAGGATAAGACTTACATTATGTTAAGCTTTTAGAGATTCACAAGTTTTTTTCCTCATTCATTCTTTGATCCAATCATTCATTCTCATTCAGTCATTCATTCATTCTTTGTGTGTATGTTCGTTCCACAGCATGCTTTTGAAGGACAGAGGGCAACCTGGGAATCAGTGTTCTTCCACCTTGTGTTTTCAAACTCCAGTCATCAGGTTAATAAAATTACCTATACCCACCAAGCCATATCTCACTGGCCCAAGATACACAATTTTAATGTCTTCCTTAGAAGTAACCTATTTAAAACCTTATAAAAATGTTTTATAAATTTGCCATCTGGATATATTAATATATTATTTCTGTCCTGGCTGGTGAATGGATAGCTGTGGGGCACACATTCTTACTTAGTTCATATTAAATCTTGGCAAAGTAAGAAATTTCCAGCTGGAATTCTTGGTAGAGTACTTCCCTAACATATACAAGGTCTTTGGTTCAACCCCAGTATAGCCCCTGCACACCAATAAAAGACATTCCAACTAGATGTATCTAGATAATACCACTTGCCCCTGCTGTTAGGAATGGACCCTGAGACTATGCCAGGTGAGTCCTTTGCACTGAGCCCTCCTTCCAGCTTTGAAAGACAGTAGCTTTGAGAATAAGTAAACGAAATAGTTTTAAAAACTTAATAAGCAAAAGTAAGCATTAAGAGATCAGATGACAAATTTGGAAAGATATTAGTGTAATCAGTTCTTGATTGTGAACAGTTTTCATGAAGGGTTAGGCATTTCTCTAGACATCTACTATATGACCAACCTTGGACATGATAAATATATATAAATATATCAAGACTATTGTATCATGATTCTCAGGAACAAATCAGGAATGATAGTCTTGCTTTCATTAAGGGTTCTTCTTCAAAGTAGATACCTAGAGGGTACTGCATACCCCCTTGTACTCCCCCTCTCATCCCCACTCCCTCATTTTTGTTTCCTTAGGTAGCTCAGACTGGTGAACTCTGGATTCTCCTGCCTCAGTCCTCTCTAGAATACTAGAATTACAACTAAGTGCTATCATGCCTTGCTTCCTTCCTCTTGTATGATAACTAAGAAGGTGGTGTGAGGTTGCTCGGGTTGATGGGTTAGTCTGTCTGAGACTGGGGTTTTTTAGACTGTTTTTCTGTGTTACTGGATTTGGACATTGGACAGCTAGGTATGTATGACTTTCCCTTTTGTTCTGAAGCTGTTGTAATCTTTGTTGATGGTACCCGGGGCATTCTTTCATATTTTTCTCAGATTTGAGCTAGAGCTGATTGAATACTGGATAGTTCTTCCATTTAGATGAGATGGGCATTTCAGTTTCATGTGATAGACTTTAAAGACAAAACTGTTCATGCTGTATCACTTACTGCCCTACTGAGTTGTAATAATCATTGGGTATATTTTTTTGTTGTTTGGCAAGTGCTGACAAGTGAGCCACACCTCAGCCCATATTTAATGCTCCTTATTTTGTTAGATTCTTAAAATATTTTAAAAGACCTCTTTAAACTACAGAGCCTTTGTAGACACCATGCTAGATACTTTAATACTTTTTCATCCATCTTTCCCTGTGCTCAGAAGATAGACATGACTACTCCCTTTTTCATATGGAACCACTGAAGTGTATAGAAAGGCAAGGTGTTGTATATATGACAAGAAGGCTTGGGATTTTTTTTTTTTTATTATTATTATCATCGCTGGCTAACCAAAGCAACATCAGTTAATATACTTTTAATTTTTTCTACAAGAAGCTGTATATTTAGTGCTCACACTGTACTATACTCTAAAGCTGGTCTTTAAAAGTTTCTAGCACTTTTAGAAGGTGCACTTTTTACTCCTGTAACTCAAGTAACTAACTTAAAGCACTCCAGCTTTATGCATGGTTGTTACAGTGGAAATGATTTGTAATAGTAGCTGATATGTGTTATTTTTCCTGTGCTAAGCATCATTTCAGATTCAAGGGAGGCTGAAAGGCCTTGAATACCTTGACTAGGGTAAACAGTGTTACTTGCTTTGTCGTTGCTGATAATGCTTAACTGTTATAGTAATACCTACTTATGCCATTCCTATTTCATAGTGAAAGTGAGACAATACATTTTCTGAGATCATAAAATTAGCAGTTTCCGAGTATTATTCCCAAGCATACCGAAGTCTAGAATTAGTGCTGAAACCCAAGGCATTTGACTATGGTTAGCCTTTGTGAACAATGCTGTGTTCAAGAACCACAACCAAGGCTAGAGGTGGCAGCACATTCCTTTAATTACTGAACTCCAGAGGCAGAGGCAGGAGGATCTCCCAGCCTCATCCATACACACAGTAAACTCTAGGCCAGGCAAGGCTACTTGGTGAGACTGAGTCTCAAAAAGCAGAAGAGAAACAGTCAGAGAACCAAGAGCCACTCTGGAGTATTGTTTCTTCAGGAATGCTTATTAGGTATAGACTCTGGAGTCATTGTCCTAGAGGAGTACACTAAGGGTTCCCTACTCGCAGTTGCAAAGCAGAACAAGCTCCCCTTTGCTTAAGTCTCACTGCTGTTAGAAACCCACTCTGGAAGGAGAGCCTTTCTACACACACACTGTGCCTTTGACACTGATTATTTTATTGGGGTCCTTGCTGCTGTTATCTGTGGTTTTTGTAGCAGCACGGTGTTTGTCTGTCTTTTTGCCCCTCCAGCAACTAACATGGAAAAAGCCTTAGGCAGGGAAGTCAAAAGACAGTATCAAAACATTGAAACATTTTTGGTTTTGTTTTTCCCAATGAAACATTGTTGACTTTCGATGGGATCATTTTGGCAAGAAGTTTTGATCTTTAGTGGATTACCCTGTGCATTCATATAGTCAGCCACTGCTGTGTAGTGCAATACAGGATACGGAGCATGGCCTGAAGGCGCTGACTCTTGTGTACATAGCTCTCTGATTTTGGGCAAGCTACCATGTCCCCTTGGCCAGATATCATTAGATTAGAACAAAGAATGTGGTTAAAAGGGAGATTAAATAATACAGTCCTTTAAAGTCTACCTGCCAGTTTATAAGTTTGTCTAGTTTCTAGGCTGTTTTCTGTAGGATGGTTTCTGTATGGTTTTATGTCTGCTTATCTGGCCTTAAATTTCTTTATTGCTATTGCCTGATGTTTAATAGGATCCCCCCCACCTTCCTCTTCAAATGTGTCTAATGGGTAGACATATTTTCAAATAATTTTTACATTATCACAAACACAGGAATGCATAACTACCCCCTTTCCTCCTCTCCTTCCTCCACCCCCCTCAGTATGAGATTGTTCTTATACAGTTCAGGCTGGTCTCAAATTCAGCATTTATAGCCAGATGTCTTTGAACTGATGTTGCTGCTTGTATCTCCCAAGTCCTAGGGTTGCAGGTATGTGCTATATACTTAACCATGAGTGCATTTTTTAATGTATTTGTCTAGATTTAGATTTTTTTATGTGATTTTCATGAACAGGTCTTAGCAGGAAGTAGAATAGACAAGTGGAAAATTTATCTATGTGGGAGCTGTAAAATATTTATAAATTTATAAATTGTTTGATGGGAAAGGTACTTATTTTAAAAATGGTAGTTTGATGGCTTCATTAATCATGAAAATAACAATGTTGCCCTGTTCATTAGGTGGTAGCCCTAAAAGTTAGTTTTCTGTTGCTGTGCTTCTAGAGGAGTGCTGTAATTCTGTTCCTACAGTTAAGATAGAGGCTGCACTTAGAAACGCTAAATGAATACAGTGTTTGTTCATGCCTTATGCAAACATTTTAAAGGCTGTGTTGAAAGTCTCATAAGCACCTTTCCTGGCCTCTATAATTAGGGCAAACAATGTGAGTATTAACCCCATTATGTAAGCTCAGAGAGTAGTTCATATTTTATTTCTTATATACAGAATCTATGTTAGTAATAATCTCCTGCTTAAAAAGAAAATTTAAATTAGGATGCACATCTCTTTTGAAGTTTAAGAAAATTAAAATCATAATACCTTATTCTTTTGGCATTTATTTCCATATGCTCATTTTGAGGTTTCTCTAATTCCATCCAAATAACAACAGCAAAAACCCGACACATTTTTTTAAAGCCACTGACTTTTTATCTAGGATTTTTTCCTACCCATTTACACATTATAACAAAGAATTTGTATGGATTTACTAAAACAACTGAGAGCTAACCTTTCACTAATGCTTTTAGCATGGCTGCTTGCCAATTCTAAAATTTAAGGAAAAGAATAAACCTTAGCTCTGCCTATCTAGGTAATGTCTGTTTAAAGCTCTAGTTTAAGCAATCTAGCTCTGCTGCTCTTTGCTGACAGTTTCCTTGCTACTTCCCCTACAGAAAAGAGTAAGAGTGAAGGTTACTTAAGTACTCACCAGTTTTACCACGGAAGCCTTAAGGAAGCTAGCAGACGCTTGTCTTTTTGACCAGGTGGTTTTTTAACCTGCAGTGTTGTTTGTAGGTTCACGTCTTGGACTGGCTTTGCAGCTTACATTCCTGTGTTTATAATGTCCGTGAGGGCTGGTTTCAGCTGAAGCTGATGTGATTGGTCACTTAGTCTGCAGGGGGGCCAATTAGCTCTGATCATGTGGAAAAGAATGCTGGTTTGTTAGGAGGTCTTTCTTTACCCAACACAAACCTTAACAACTCTGGAGAAAGCCTCTAGAACTGACGTGGAGAAGGGGTGCATTTTTTCCCTCTAATCAGGACCGGTTTTTAGTAAGTTTGCATAATCTTATTTAAGAGTTTATTTGAAAGTTCAAAGGGATAAAATTCCCTGCAAGATTTCCTTTCAGCCCTCTCTCCTTATATTGCGTGTTAAAGTGTGAGATATCTCTTTCACTAATCTTTTTCCACCATTTCTTGAGGGGGGGGATTTAGTTGGATAAGGATGTTTAGGCATAATTGATGAGTTGATTTTTCTGGTTTTCTTATCAGATCCCACCTCAGCAGTATGGCTACGATAGTAGGTATAGGTCATTTAGTTACCTGAAACAGTACCTCCCCCTTTCTTAATTGCAAAGGAAGAACTTTGGTGTTTGTTTGGTTTTAAAGCTGTGTAGTAGGCTTGACTAGGAATATGATTGCTTGATGCCTAGTACTTCTTTTGAAGGTGAATCCTGGTGAAAGAAGGAAAGAATTTTCTTAAGGCTTGCTTTAGTGATCCTTAGGGGTTTTGTCTTGGTATGTGTGATGAAGTAGAATAAAACAATATTCAGAGTATATGATCTGTGTAACTCAGTACTGAAATTGTATTTACCTGGAGAATGTCAGCAGTCCAGCTTGTAGCAGCCTCCACATGAGTTGACAAGTATGGCCTTGTGTAATGCCTAGTGAGCAGTGTTTTCTTCTCCTCTGTTGGCTGCCAATTTTAAAACTTTGATCAAATGTTACACATAAGAGGATCTGAAAAACAAAGACACTGTTTGTTTGAAGTAAAAGCTTAGAAAGGCCTGCTGGGAAAGTTATGAATGTAGACCAATCTAATGCTACTTAGGAAGGGAAATCCGACTTTGTGGATTTCTCTCCTTCCCTTCACAAGTTAAAAAATACATTAATTCCTTCTTTGTTTTATTAATGCCAGACATTTCAATACAAGTTTAGACAGAACACTAGTAACTGACCTTGAGAACCAGGGAGGGTAATCAAGGTGAGATTCAAATGTAAGACTTACTCCCAGCACGTGCAAGTAGGAATTTATATCATTTTCTAGCTAGCTGAGTGAGGAAAACACCTAACTGAGATAGCATAGTGGGATAGTCTTCCCCCAAAGGCAGCACATTAGTGTATCTTCCACTGTCGTGGATAGTAGGTAAAACCAAAGCTTGTCATTCAACTTAGGACATTGCCGCATCCCTGCCGCCACCTTTAAAAAAAAGGCATTTTGACTATATAGTTTGCTTGTGGCCTTGTACATAAATTCTCCTGCATCAGCCTCCTTAGTACTGAGCTTATAGACCAGACTTTTTCAGTAATGTACTCTATTTCAGACTGTTTTGACACAAAAATGATAGAGTAAGTTAATGATACTGTTAAGTTTACCCATACGTACCCAAACATGCACCCACACGATGTTTTTTATGTGTGGTATTTCTAATTCTGGGATGTTTCCAACTTGAAGGCCTATCATGGACAGTGATGACCACTGACTGTGGCTGGCTGTGGATGTTACACTTTGACTCTGGAGCTCAGCATCCTATGACAGTCATTTGACCATGTAAATTATTGTAAATTGGTGCTGTCAGCTTGGCTGAGGTGACATTGATAATGGCACAGAAGATACACCACTGTCATCCTGAAACACACAGTAGGTATGTCATAGTAAGATAGTTGGAGTTGGATCTAAAGCATCTCTTCTGTGTATGAACATAAATGCTACTGTTCCATTGACGATTTGCCTTTTATTAAAAATTGAAATGATCATGCCAGGTGCCATGTACAAGTAAATTAGTTTTTATTAGATCCAAGTCTCTGTTCCTAAAGGTATTGATTTCTATTTTAGCTAAAGTATGCTGGATTACTTTAGCTAAAATAAAATCCAGTATACAATCTAGAAATACACTACAGTTTTCTTTAAAATGACAAAGGATTTGTTGCTGTTATAGTGTCTTGCCTACTCTCCCATCAAGTCTTCCTGACTGGCTGCCAGTATTCTCAACTGTGTTAAAGATACCTAGCCTCTTTCTAGTTCGTGTTGTGAAATGACAGGCAGCTTCTGGGTGTGCTATCAATACACTGTGAGCATAAGGGCTGTGGGGAAAAGGACGTGTGCCCATTGCTTGAGATCCTCTTTCAGAGACATTCTTTCTTACATGCTACAGCTTCCCTAGTTGTCCAGCCAGAAGCGGCTGTGTTTTCACGACTGCTCACCAGCTGAGCAGAGGTTAGACTGCAGAAGTTTAGAAGACTCCTAAGGGTAGACTTTCAACTGCTATTTTCACCACTCTGGAATTGTATTTACAAGTAACTATTGAGAATGAGGGGAAGTAAGTGGCCACACTTGGATGGGATTCCCTTTCACTATTTAATAGAAAAATATAAAGTTACTTGCTACAAAAATTTGCACATAAACAAGCTTCAAAGTCTGTCCCATAATTCCACTTTTGCTTTTGGAGATTGGGTCCTTGTAAGCTCCAAGTTTCACAGCTGTAGATTTTGTTGGCTGAGTGCCTCTGAGCTCCATCTGAAGTTTTCCATAAACACCATTTTTGGCTGCTGGTCAAACACGCACACAGGTGCCCTTTTACCGCTCCTTCTCCTTAGGAAGTCCACCCAGTCAGACTAGGCAGAAGCCAGCACTCAGTTTTCATTTCATTTGTAGAAGACTCCTAGTCTATCTTAATACATTAAGGGAGAAACAAATATATACTGTCACCTGTACATAATATGCTACAAATGTATTTTAACAGTTTTCTATGCCTTAATGACTTTGTAAGAATTATTCTGTAGGTAATAGAGTTTCCTGATAAAATGTCCCATTTGCTGTATTGAGCAAAAAAAATTTTAATTGGTTTCTTTTCTTTATTTTTTTTTTTAACCTTTTGAAGATCATAGACCCCATTAAGATTCTGTAATCCTTAGACTGCTTGTCCTGAACAACAAAACATCCTTGTTCACAGCCTGCTTCCAGTCTAGGAACTCTCAACCCTCAGCTCACCCTTGACTGTAGCTTGGGAATAGCTGCCTTACCTAGTCTCTCTTTCCAGGTTGGTGTGTTTAAGCCTCCTTGGTGACTGCCTTCCCCAGATATTCTAGGTGTGTACCAGCAGACATCAAGCATCAGGGCTTAGGGATGGGGGCATATTCCTGTTGCTTGAGATATTTTTTTCAGAGAAAATTCTGACCTTCTGTAGTCTTCCTCTCTATATACTGTTTTCAGCTGTTAGATTTAGATTCACTTTTACATCACCTTGTGTATAAAATACGTTTTAAAAAGAAGTTAACCAGAGTGCTTTTTTACTCAGTTGTCATAGTGCTGAAACATCACAGAGAGGAGTCTGAGTTTGAGTGCTGAGAAGGACCCATATGGGTGGCCCTCATTGTGGCCCTGGCCATCAGAGAACACTGCAGTTATTAGGCACGAAAAGAATATAAGATAGCGTCTTGTAAACTGCCTGTGAGTGACTTTGATGTGTGTCATCTACGTTTCATCAGGAATACACAAGTCTACCAGGCATAGTGGCTCATGCCTTCAATCCCAGCATTCTGAAGGCAAAGGCAGGTAATCTCTTGAGTTCCAAGATAGCTTGGGATACACAGAGAAACCCTCTCCCAAAAACCAAACAAAACAAACAGAAAAATAAAAGACACGTCTAGAATTATTTTAAAACTAGGTTATACAAGTGAACCTCTTTGATATTTCCACTGCTTACCCGAATTGATACAACCAGGTACCACTGTAATTAGATTAGAAAGGATTCCAAACTATTAGTGCAGTTCTTCATTTAGTGTCAGTTTTTTTAGTTTTAGTAGCAGTTGTAAATACAATCTTGATACTTGTTTGAAGCCATATTTTTCTTCTTAAATTAATTTCTAGAACAAAACTTTTCTATTAAAAAGTCCTAACCAGTTTTTTTCTTAATAATATTTAAAATGATTTCTCAGGAAGTATTGAAGTGAGCTTAGTTCTGCCTATGGATGCTGACAAGCTGCCCTCAGTCGTGCCGTCTGTAGTCCTTCTGGAGTTTGGCGGGCTTACATCCTAGATTTTCCTCTTCCGATTTCAGTCTTACTAGAATTTCTGGCTGCTTCCAGTGGGCTTAGTTGTGAGTAAGCCACTGAGAGTAATGTGGTAGAGATGTATTAGAAGGCTGCAGGCCCAGGCTCATGACTCAGCTATGTGATCTTGGGAAGCCACCCCACAGGTATCCCTTTCCACACAGGAACAATAGAGATGGTGAGGTTTAACTTAATCTCCTGTGGTTATTAAGACGATCAGGTGAAGTATATCAGTGCATTGTATCAACTGTAATGTATCAGCTCCTTTATTTCCATGTGTATCTCTGGTCTGTGGCCCAGAGGGCTGCTGTTGTGTTCTAGCTTGTCTTTGTAATCCTGTGTGTCTAATTACGTTTGTTTACGGAAGAGGCGTCATATTAACTTGTACCCAAGGTTTGAATAAGACAGTCAGATGACAAAGAAATACCATTTCTTTGGGAAAATATATGATAATAATCCCAAAAGCTAAATATTATGCATTCCTAAAGAAACATTTAATTGCTCACCCAAATTTGTGTATAAGAATGCTCGTAAATGTATAGTTCGTATTAGCAAAAAGCAAAACACAACCTAAACGTAAGCAGCTTAAGAGCAGTACATCACAGCTGCTCCGAGAGTGAGATCTTGTACATCTGTATAAGAGGACAAGCTGTTTTCAGAGGTAAACGCGTATTCGGTTTGTATGGTGATCAGGGCTATCGATAGAGCTCAGTGGATGACCGTGCTTGCTGTGCAAGCCTGCTGACCCAAGTGGGGTCCCCAGAATCCAGTGACAATGGAAGGAGAGAGTGACTTTACCAAGTTGTCCTTTGACCTCCACATATGGATTTTGTACCCCATTACCCAAATAAAGTTGTAGAGAAAATTCAAAAGGGCAGAGTTAAGAGATAAGGAGAATGTGTGGATTTGGAAGCCCTGATGGAAGGGCATATGTGAAGGTCTTTATATGTGAAGGCCTTTGAGAGCTGTTTTTGTTGTTGTTTTTTTAAAACTAAGGTGTTGATTTTATACAATTGCTGATGAAAACTCACTGAATTACAAATTTGTCATGTGTTTACCTAAGAATGTTGAACTTGAATTACAAGGTGTTTTTGTTTTTGTTTTGTTTTTTTTTTTTTTTTTTTTTTTTTTTTTTTTTGAAGAGGAGATCAGGAGAGAGTGAAGTCTGTTTATACATTCTTTATTCTTTTTCATCTTTTTTTCTCCTGAAAATGTCTGGGTCCTAAAGGTTGGATGTGGGATTGTAGGGACTGTTGTCATTCTGGGTTTCCTTGGTTTACTGATAATTCATAATTGAAACATTTCTATTGTTGTTCATATGAATGTTTGATATGTGAGAAAGTACATAGCAGGTTTTAGAAATAGTTTTGTAGTAATAGCCACCTAGTAGCTAAAATTTATTTGAACTCTTCCATGTACATTCAGGCTGCTTCATGTCGAACCCACTCTCAAATGAGAAATGTCGGGATAAAACTGATCTGCTGACATTACTAGTAGATGCATAATTACAGAGAAATATTTGCTTTCAGAAGTAAAAACTGGTGCTTTAAGCAGTTGAAATGTAGATTTCAGTGACAGTGTTCCCCTTGCTGTGTGGTTATGGCCTGTACCTAGCCATTTGCAAAGCAAAAGTAAGAGGGTTAGTTGAGGCCAACTGTGAATGAAGCCAGGGTCTGAGGGGGTGGGGGAAGGAAAGACACTAATCATGTGTGTGTGTGTGCGCATATGCTTGCTTGCTTGCTTGCTTGCTCCTTCTTTCTCATGTGGTCTCACATGCTCTCTATATTGTGTGCTCCCCACTTGCTCTCTTAATCCACTCTCTTCTCACTGTATAGTATAGCTTAGGTTGCCTTGAACTTTTTGGCAGACTTGTTTCAACCTTCAGTTTAAGATTATAGAATTATTAGTACTTTAGTGAATTTAATTTTTCTTTAATAAAGTAGATCTAATATTTTATTCTATTAGGAAAAGTTCTAATTGGTGTTTGAAGTGTTCTGCATTTTGCCATTATTGGTCTACTGCTTACTTTGGCATGCTCACTACTCAAAGGCTCCGTGTAGAAAAGCAGATGATAAAATGAGTGGCTCTGTTAGTTTAGCCATTGGCAATTAGCAGTGTTCTCAAAGCCCTATAGCAGTTGTGACTGGCCAGTTCATCCCTCATTGTTTTCATATTTGGATACATTAAAAGTTTTTTTTCTTTTGAAGTTTTTTTTTGTAAGGGTAGCTAGACTTTTCATGAAGCCATATAGCAAACAGTGCTTTGTAAAGAATATTGACCTCTCTTAATCTAAGCAGGAGAGCCTGGGCGCTCTTACAATGCAAGGAAAGAGTGTGTACATACTTGAATTTGTAACTTTGACTCAGTGTGCTGTAAATTTTTTGAGTTGAGTGAGCAGGAGATTAACATTTGAGTTCTGAACTGGGCAGTGGTGGCGCACACCTTTAATCGAAGCATTTGGGAGGCAGAGGCAGGCGGATTTCTGAGTTTGAGGCCAGCCTGGTCTACAGAGTGAGTTCCAGGACAGCCAAGGCTACACAGAGAAACCCTGTCTCGAAAAACCAAAAAAAAAAAAAAAAAAGAAAAAAAAAGAAAAAAGAAAAAGAAAAAAAATTGAGTTCTGCTATGCTTTTAATAATTTTATGTGGTTCTAGACAATTCCTGTAGATTATGTATTGAGCCTCAATGTTCTCAGATTGGAAGAGTAAGTCAGTCATATTTTGTATCTTTGTGTAATAAGATGACCCCAGAACTTAGGTGAATGACTTGTGAATTAAAGTCTTATGCCAGGCTGGTTTCAGACTCTTATGTGACCTCCTGATCCACCTTCTAAAAGCTGGGATGATAGACTGGTTTGTGCTACCATGCCCTGAATGAATGACGGATGTTTACTTCTCTGCTTCTGTAGGCAAGAAATAACTTCATTTATTGGCTACATGGCTAGGCTCTAGTGTCTTATGGAACAGCAGTAAAATTGTCTGCCTACTCTTTGGTCATTTTAAAGTTCCTTTGGGATTGGGATTTCAATCTTAAATTTGTGGAAATGAAGAGCCTCACGGCTTTGTAATGTGAGCTTCACCGTAGGTACCATGTGGTAGCTGGCTTCCTTCAGAGAATGACCCCTTGATGACAGAGGCCTTTTAAATTTTAGATTCATATCTAGGCATGGTGATACATAGCTTTAATCTCTATTCAAAAAGGCAGAGGCTGGCTAGCTTGGTCTGCATAGTGACTTCCAGACCACCCAGTATTACATAGTGAGACCCTGTCTTCAAAAACACAAACTAAAATAAAAACCAGAAACAACTTTAGATTCAGAATGTAACGGCTTATTAGTTCAGCTGTATTCTATTTTTTAGCAGTAAGTTCAGCTCACCTTTAACAGAAAAGTATTTCATGGCTATCAGCAGCTAGGGATTACTGGGGTGTGGGCTCCTGGAAGCGGTTGACCACAGCAAAAGGAGCGATTTTCCTAACAGATGATGTCTTTCTAAGAGTTTTTTAAAATTACATTGTAAGTCTGTCTGTCTGTCTCTGTCTTCCCCCCTACCCCCTGCCCCTCCCTTCATCCCCCCCCCGTGTGTGTGTGTGTGTGTGTGTGTCTGTCTGTCTGTCTATCTGTCTATGTATGTTTGTGTATGTGTGTTTGTAGTAGATTGCATGTGTGTGGAATTCAGATGACAACTTGTAGAAGTCAGTTAGTTCTCTGCTTTTCCACCATTTGAGTTTTTGGAGTCAAACTCTGGCTGTCAGGTTTGATCAGAAGTGCCTTTATCCACTGAGCTATCTAGCCACACTGATCCTAAGGAATTTTATTATTTAGTTAGAATAACACCTAACACTCTAAAAACTGGGTGGACAAACATCATGCTAAATCTTAGTATGTATAAAATGTAATATAAGATAACTAGAAACAAGGATTTCTTCATTAGATTCTTTTTTTTTCTTTAAAACTTTTATTATGGTTTAATTGAAATGATTTGTCACCAAGAGAATATGTAACTGTAACTGTTGCAGACTGAGAATATCAGTGTTCTTCATTATTAACTAATGTGAGATTTGCTAAGATGTTAGGAGTTATATGTTAGCACATACAGTATAAAATAATTTTTGCATAATTGAGAATTATCTTAATTTAAAGTGCCAGTTTAGTTTACTTTGCCTATAATTTTTCAATCAAACCAGTTATATAGCTCTTAAGACATTTTTAGACAATGTAGCTTTGAATTCTGTCTAAAATTCAATTTGTCATAGTCCTATATTGCTGAGTAAGTGCAACTTTACAATGCACAGCTTTTACTTTTGAATTTCCAATTTTTTAAAAAAAAACTAAACAGTTGATTGAAAAGTATATATACCATGATTTGGGAGAGTCATTCATGCTAGCTGGTTAAATAAGTTAAGGTAGTCATATAATTAAAAAAGTCATTTAAAAAAGGTATATACTGGGCTGGAGAGATGGCTCAGCAGTTAAGAGCACCGACTGCTCTTCCAAAGGTCCTGAGTTCAATTCCCAGCAACCACATGGTGGCTCACAACCATCTGTAATGGGGTCTGGTGCCCTCTTCTGGTATGTCTGAAGAGAGCAATGATAATGTACTCATACGCATAAATTAAAAAAATAAATCTTAAAAAAAAGATATACTGATAGGGGAAGATTGACAAGATGCACCATTGTCTGAAAATAGCAGTAGTTTAAAACAATATTCTGTAACATCTTTAGGGTATATGTGAGTAGCAGTTACATGTACATGATCAAGTGTATGCTTGGGCAGTTTTTGGAAGATTTTATAAGAAACTAATGATGGTTCTTAGTTTTGGGGACTAAGTATCTTAGACTTATGTAGAAGGAAGGCTAGTTGAATATTAATTATATGAATTTTGGGGTAAAGGGTTTATTTGTATTCCTGTTTTGCTTACATGTATGTATGTGCACCACATGCATGCCTGGTGCCCTCAGAGATCAGAAGAGGGTCTGGGAGCAGAACTAGGATTCTCTGTGAGAGCAGCAAGTGTTCTAACCTGTGAGCCATCTGTGTAGTTCTTCATTGTATGCCTTTTAAAATTGTTCATACTAATTTTGTTTAAAAAATAATTACCCAATCTTTGACCATTCAGCTATAAGAAATGTGTAATATTTGTATATATACAGTCTATTATTACTTTTTGAACACTGAAAGGAACAAATAGGGCATGAGTTTGATTTGAAGTATTGCGTGCTTTTCAAAATCTTCACTGGTAAGAGTTGTGTTAACTTACCATATTTTCTTATCTTGTTTATAGGGAGACCAAATTTTGAGGAAAGTGGACCAACATCTGTGGGGAGAAAGCATGAATTTATACGGTCAGAAAGTGAAAACTGGCGAATCTTTAGAGAGGAACAAAATGGAGAAGATGAAGATGGAGGTTGGCGATTAGCTGGATCAAGAAGGGATGGAGAGAGGTGGCGGCCTCACAGCCCTGGTAAGAGTTGTGTTGTATGAAGCACAAAGGAGCTGAAAGGAGAGCTTGCTAAAATGTTTAGGATTTACTGGAAAAGGAAAATAGTTTTTAAAAAATAAATCATTTATGCTGTTATAGCCCAGTCTTGTTACTACAAAAACATTTCAACAGAACAGTTCCCCAACACATCTACCCAGTTGATTGAAATCACTTTTCTATTTTCCTGGGGCAAATAGTACGGTGTAATAGGAAGCACCTGCAAACATGAGGGAAGATTTCATTCCGTTTGTCTACCTCTTAATCTTTTAATCTATCTGTAGCATTCTTTAAAACTTAATAGGGCATTAAAGAAATAAACTTATAAATGTATAATTACATGTGTTGTCTTTATGGATATTTTTCCTGAACAAGAAAGGATTATTCTATTTTTCCTGACTTAAAATGAGATTTTTTTTTATTTTTTTGAGGGAGGGTTTATTTGAAGAATAAACTTTAAACTCAGGTCAGAAATAATCACAAGTTTATTCTTTTGTCCTCTTGACCTTAGAAAAGAGAACAAGAATAGTAATGATTAGTAAATTTCTAAGTTGTTTTGGACTCATAATGTTTCAAACCATTCTTGGGCATTAGCTATGCCAATAATTGAAGACACTGATGCTTTGTGAAGCCCTTTTCTTCTGACCTGCTGCTTTCATCCTCATGATGTTCAGATGTCTGGAGCTTGAACTGTGGGGTCACACACAGAGAGAATGTGCGAGTGTCTGCCCTATGAAGCATAATAATAGTAGCTATATGTCAGAGAAGCTTACCTTGGTTGTGGGTGGTTATGAGTACTATATATCAATGTAAGTATTTTCCTTTTTTTAGAGTCAAGTTGTTAGCAAAACCTCTAACTTAGTTGACATACAGTAGCAAGCTTTTAGTTTGTTATCAAGTGGTATGTAGATAGAGGCATTATGAAATTAACTTTTAGATAAAAACCTGATGATTATATCAGTTCTTCAGAGTTACATCTTAGGCAGGTTTTTTTTTTTTTTTGTCATGAGTGGGCATTGTTTATATCATAGGATCTAGGCAGTTCTTCTTAGTCTGTATCCTAGGCAACTACATGTCATAATTCTCAAGGCATTAAGGCATTTTGTGCTGAGCTTGCCTGTAAGGAGAAGGGTTGTAGACTTATGTTCCCAACAAGCATTCTGTGAAGAATGGACAGAATCTGGGCTGAAGGAGAAGAGAAATTCCAGCTAGTTAAAAACAAACAAGGTGAATGTTTTGGAAGGTGACAAGTGCTTCTGGCCCCATGTGTGTGTGGTTGATTCTGTTAAAGGGGTTAGGTCAGTTTTTAGTGTTGTCTTCTGCTCTTGTACTCCCAACAGCTTAAAATTTCCCATGGTGTTTTCCTCATCTTTTCTAAATCTTTCTCCTTCATTTTTGTCTTTCATATTAGTTTTGCTGTCAGCTTCACAGTCCATTGTTGCTCCCACCCTTATCCCTGTAGTTTAAAAAGATGTTTTAGGGGATAAAGATAAAACAGATCTAGAAAAAAAAAAGCTGTACTGTTTTTCTTTCTTTTCTCCCTCTCCCCCTCTCTCCCCCTCTCTCTCCCTCTCTTCCCCTCTCTCCCCTCTCTCCCCCTCTCCCCCTCTCTCCCCCCTCTCCCCCGCTCCCCTTCTCTCCCTCTCTCTCCTTTCTCCCCCTCTTCCCCCCTCCCCCTCTCCCCCTTTCCCCTTCTCCCTCTCTCTCCCCCTCCCCCTCTCTTCCCCTCTCTCCCCCTCCCCTTCTCCTCCCCCTCTCCCCCTCTCCCTCTCTCCTTTTCCCTCTCCCTCTCCCTCTCTCTCTCTCTTTCTTTCTTTCTTTTTTTAAAGAATACATTTTGCATTTAAGCCTGACATGTTTTGTCTGATTACTTAAGTGTGATAGGTTAACTTCTACCTTTTAGGTTATAGAAATCTTTTATTAGAATTGGAATAAAATTTTTAAATTCAATATTTTAGACTGAATTATGCAATGAAAAATCCTTACTTTATTCTAGATGTAAAGCCCATAAAGCTGTGCTTAGCCTTGATGAGTTGTCTGCCTTACTTGCTACATTGAGTTTCCTGAGCAAAGTTACTAACTCTTGCTGAGACAACTTATGGGAGGTAGTTTTATTAAAGCAGGGCTCACAGCTGGATCTAGCTAGAGATAGGGCTCAGAGAACAGGGAATCCTCCACTCTGGGAGATGAACTTAGGAAACTCAGTAAGAGGGAAACAGGAGCTGAGTGCCTAGAAGGATAGATTCCTATCTGTGTTCATACTTAGACTGTTTAGAAATGATAGCTGTGGAATCCAACATTTGATCATGAAGACTCCTTTTGAGTAATGGTTCTAGGCTTACATTTAAACAACGTGTATGTAAAATTGTGGGTTCTCAGCAGGTAGTAAATATTTTATGTATCAGAGGCTCTTTTTTTGAACATAAGTTTTTGTCTGTATTTGGTGTCTTAATGTTTTGCACAATATTTTTTAGATTGATAGTTTTAGCAAATTTGACCTCAGTAATAAGAGCATTTTACTTTGGCCTCTTTTTTTTTTTTTTAAATCTTTTAACAGAGTGAGAGTCAAAACTAGAAAACTCATATAGGTTAAAAACCATTTTTCTTTTTATGACTCTTTTAGATGTGGGTTGGACAGATGTAGCAAGAACTCTTCTTTTCAGAAGAGCACTTCTGAAAAATGAGCAGGCAGTTGTTTTCTATTGGAAAGTAGATTCGGTAAATAGTATGCTGGGGTGGACTTAGGAATGCCCCTGGGGATGTCAGGAAGAAGCAAGAGCTGAGGAAGGTGGAAGGGGAGGAAACTTATCCTGTGGGAAAACAGCAGTGGATATACAATTGAACACCCTGCTTTGCCACTGGGACAGCTACTTTTGTTTTCAGAAGTTAAGAGATTTGCCATATAAAATCTCTTACGTCATACTCTATCCGTGATATACTCTGGTGAATTTTTTTTGTTGATCAGATTTATAAGTGAAAACTCAGCACTCATAATTAGGCACAGTAAGTTTGACATTATGAGTTAGTACAGGGAGCTGATACAGTTCATAGAGTGATGTTTTTGTGGGAAGAAAGGAACTGCTTTACTACTTCCCAAAGAGAAGGCATAAACTTCAATGTTGAAAGATAGCCAGGAAGTACACTTGGCTAGGGGTAGGCCACACAAGTAATTAATCGGTGCCCATAGATTGCCTAATTTTTCCAAGTATCCTTTCAGGGTGCTTTGTTCCAAATTTATCTTGTAAAGCTCAACTTTGTAAATGCCACAATACTGTGAAGGTAAATACTGTCGTCATTTAGTCACAGTGAGTGCTCTGAGCTTTCAGCTTAGCTCCCTGTTCTCTCTTCAGGAGATTGACCATTACAGCTGATAGCCATCTTCTTTATTTTTTTTCTATGATTTTCTTTTTCCAATACTGTCATAAACCTTTCCTAAGGATTTTGTCTTCCTCCTCAACTCAGATGGCCCTCGTTCTACAGGCTGGCGGGAACACATGGAACGCCGCCGGAGGTTTGAGTTTGATTTTCGAGATCGAGATGATGAGCGGGGTTACCGAAGGGTGCGCTCTGGCAGTGGGAGCATAGATGACGACAGGGATAGCTTACCGGAATGGTGTTTAGAGGATGCTGAAGAAGAAATGGGCACATTTGACTCATCTGGAGCATTCCTTTCTCTAAAAGTAAGAAATCTGTTTTAAATACCCTGATAGGCACTGACCTCACACCAAAGCCAAATATGCCAATAAACTTTGCTTTTATTTTCTTGCTACAGAAAGTGCAGAAAGAACCTATTCCTGAAGAGCAGGAAATGGACTTCAGGCCTGTGGAGGAGGGAGAGGAGCGCTCTGACTCTGATAGCAGCCATAACGAAGAGGCCAAAGAACCGGATAAGACAAACCGGAGAGAGGGGGAGAAAACAGACAGAGCAGGGTCTGGTGAGAGCCATTTTAGTCTTCCTGTACACCCTTAAACAAAAACTTTCCTGAATTCATTTATGATTACTTTGTGTTCCAGAAACTAGTGAGGAAGTACCCCAGACATCATTGTCATCTGCTACTCCAGGTACCACTTCAGATAATCAGCCTCAAGAAGCAGCACAGTTTGAGAGGAAAGATGAACCCAAAGCTGAACAAATGGAAAAGGCTGAAGATGAGAGTCGGTCAGAAAATAGTGTCCCAGCCAAGGTCCCCAGCAGAGGGGATGGTATGTGTTTGTGAGAGTGAACACTAAAGTGGGTTTTCCTGAGGCCAGTGGTCACTAATGTGACTGCTTTTACTTAACCTCATGGAACTGTTTCCAGGAGATGAATGACTGGATGGGTACCATTAGCAGTAAATGGAAGCAAATGTTGTTTTCCTCATATCTTTGGATCAAAATTCATGAGAACAGGGTTAAAACCTGCAAGAGTAGGGATAAGAGCTTTACTTCCTAAGGTGATGGAGCTGTCTCACCTGCACTTGCACATTTGCTTAGGATCATTGGATGCCTATAGCAGATAGTTGCCTTCCTTCTTCTAGTATTATATATTTAAGTTCACACCAAAATGCCACTGTCCCAAAGGAACAGAAGGACACCTGGGACAGTCTGAAAGCCCTTCATCACCTTTGCTAGATAGATAGCAAGTCTTTACAGATCTTCTCTAGTGTTAACTATATTTGTTTGAATGGCTCATACACCTTAAAAACACCATTGTTGTATATTCCTGTGATTATTCTTGAATATACTTAAAATTGCATTGTAACGCAGTGTTGAAGAAGTGTTGGACTCAGTCACTGTAAGAGTCTACCCTTGGTAACACAGCCTGCCAGACTTGGTGGGATCTCACAGGTGGCCCCTTTGCAGTTTCAGCGTGAGCCACTGTATCTCCCCCATGCTGGACTCACATACTGAAAATGTGGTAGGCCTTGATTTGTGTCCTATGTTTTGTGCTGTGTTTCTCTATATAGCTGAAACTTCAGTCCCTCCTAGTTAGGTTGTAAATAGGACTTTACTATTAGTAGACCCTTGGGATGTTTCAGGAGCTAGGTAGTCTTCAAAGAAAACCTTGGAATAGGAAGTGGAATTTGGAGGTATAGATACAGGTGAGTCCATTGAGAGAATGTTGTAATACCAGCAAACAATGAAAGTGGAGTGAGAAAACCAGTCTGATTTAAGTCATAGACTTAAATCAGGATAAGCAGCTGCTGCCGCTGCTGCTGCCTTGAATTTTTTTTAACATCTACCCTCCCCGCTCCCGTATGTGTTTACAAACGCATATGTACCTACAAATAGAAATTATAGGCAAGCTTCCAAAAATCACTCTTCATATTCTACCGTATAGGTTCCTGAAGTTGAGCTTAGACCGTTAGGTTTATTTAGCCAGCACCCCCAAAACACTAAGCCATCTTGCTGTCCCTCAGGCAACCTCTAAACCCTTATAAAAAATAGGTACTATTTGTGCTAAGCAGGTTGATAGAAAATATGGTTGGGACTTAGATTTGATAGCTTATGTATGGTATGACACATGTGTCCTGCTGAACTTCTGAGTAGACACAATGAGGCAGGCAATGCCCATGTAAAATGGAGTAGTGGCAGATGAGATTTTAGTTAGAAATTGTCAGACATTAGTTACATTGGGGTGGAAAAGAGGTGGAGATAGATAGTTTAAGTAGTTCAGAAGATTAGGTCCTCAGAACGAGTGGAAGTTGAAGAGTCCATCGGACAAGGAATGATTAAATTCAGTTTTGAACGTTGGCTATGGAACATGAAGAGAAGCGAGAGTTGACTAGAAAAAAAGTTGTGAGGGGACTCTGGCTGGATGGGAGTAGTCTAGGGCCAGGGAGATAATAAACCCAATGAGCTGTGTCTTTTGTGGTAGCACAGGCCTGTAACCCTAGCAATTGGGAAGTGGAGGCAGGAGGATTGAGAGTTAGAGGACACCATGGGTTAAGGAGTAAGACTGCCTCAAAAACAAAATGAAGAGCACAGTAACAAAGCCATACAATTGGTAGGGATGAGGAAAAGAAAGAGAACCTTGGGAAAGTTCTAGTTCAGGAGTGGATACCAGAGAATCCCCTTGAGAGCCCAGAGCAGAGCCTGTAAGAGTAGAGTGCAAGGAGGAGAGCATTCAGGCTGCTCTGGAGGTCGGCAGGGGGATGGCAAGGGGCAGTCATTGTACCTGGCAGTTTTGTGTCACTGTGTATCTTTGAGAGGTCCTGTCCATATGGTGGGCTGGCAGGTGGTGGTGACACAGGCAGCATGTATAGACTGAACTTTAGGAAAGCTATGCAGTGCTTGAAGAGGAGCAAACATTTGAAGTGGCTTGTTAAGATTGAACAGTTGAGGTTTTAAAGGAGAAACTGCAATTTGATTTAGTTACATGGTTTTCCACACTTACTTTAGGAGCCTACATACTGAGAGGTTAGAACTAGGAACCAAGTTGAGGGCAGAGCAATAGCTCAGTAGTTTAAGCACTGGTTGCTCTTCCAGAGAGGACCTGGATTCAATTCCCAGCACTCTCATGGCAGCTCACAACTGTCCATAATTCTAGTTCCAGGGGATTTAACACTCACACAGACATGAATGCAGGCAAAACACCAATGCACATAAAATTTAAAAAAAGAAAAATTAATTAAAAATATGTTTAAGCCAGGTCATGGTGGCTCACGCCTTTAAGCTCAGCACTGGAAGGCAGACACAGGTGGATCTCTGAGTTTGGGTCCAACCTGGTCTTCAGAGTTGCAAAAACAAAACCCACCAAACAAACCAAAAAAGGAATCAAGGTAGAAGCTATTTTTACAGTTTCTAGTCTTAAAAATACCCTGCACTGTTGAGACTCTTCAAATTAAAACATGTACTATATTAGCATTTGAAATAGATACTTAAGATTATCCAGTGTTTTCCATAAATGTTTTGATGAGACAACACATCTTTGACAAGCTTTCAGTATCTTAATGTTTTTTAATATTTAGAAGAATTATAAAGAATGAATTAGCTCTTCCTATTGCCTGCCTTCTTCCCCTTCTCTCCCCAGCCCCCTTCCCCCCTTCTCTCCACATGCTCATGGCCAGTCTCTATTCCACCCCTCCCTCCCTCTTTCCCTCTCCCCCCCCCACCCCCTCCCTCAACTCTCCTTCCCATGCCCTAAACAAACTCTGTACTTAAAAAAAAAAAAAAGACTTAGACTGCTGCTACTAACTGTTGGGTAGATGATGTGGTGACTTAGGTAGACAGACTCTTTAGGAACTTAGAAGCTTTTCTATCCTTCTAGGGAGAAAGACTACATTTCTCCATAGAAAGTAGCTTCTGGATTAATATCTTTGTCGGGCCTCCACAGCAGACTGCGCAATTTAATAATTTAGAGTTAACCTTGAGAAGTCTCCAGATTTCTAAGAACTTTGATTACTCTACATTCTTTCCCTTTAGAAACGGTGCCTCCCTCCCAGCACCCCTCCACACAGCTTCCTCCAGACACAGCCTCTCCTCACCTCATCCTGCCACCTCCTGTTCCTACTCCTAGTTCTGCCTCACGGCCAGTTGAGACAGCAGCTGTTGAAGCTCCTGGTATGAGCAGTGTTTCCACAGAGCCAGATGATGAAGAGGGCCTCAAACACTTGGAACAGGTAGAATCATGTTACTCTTACAGCTCCTGTCAAGCCCTTACATGAATAACCCAGTACAGAAATTTTATGCACTAGATTTTAAGTACTGGAAAAATTGTTTGGTTATTAATGTTTGTGTGAGTAATTGTCTTTCAGATCATTTCATGCTTTTAAGTTTCTGCTATGTAGTAGTCATTATGTCAGGTTATTTTTTGCTCTTCTGAGATTGCCCTCAGCTGTTTTCCTTTCTTTTCTTTTTGGATATTAATGGAATGCTAAAAATGGTGAACACAAGCAGCTGTGGATGATCCCTGTGTCTTCTGTGCTTTTTACTTGAAGTACACGAGGGAAGATGGTTAAAAGCTTCAGGATGTTAACATTCTTACTCATGTCTGTATTTCCCTAAAATTGTGTGTAACTTCACATGTAAATGATGGGTTGGTTCTCTAAAGAAGAATTTCTCTTTCCTTGGGGTGACATGGTTAGAGCTGGGAAACATAAAAGGGAAGGTTAGTAATGTGTCAGTGACACTTGTGGAATAACGTATTTGCAACTGTGTTAATAGTCTTTGTTCTATTAACACCTCTGCGCAAACTTCGGGTTTGTGAAAGCTGTCTAGAATGGGCCAACATCATATTTTAAAACCCTTATTTGAAGCCTGGGCTTGATCTGTACCAGTTTGTATTTCAATATAGTTGGTTTACTTTGGGTCTTTGATTCTTAATTTTTTTCTCCCATAAAAAGGGATCAGGTTGTTAACAGTTGTGTTTCTTTCATAAATCAAGTAGTCAAAAAATGGTGATCATTATTATTATTAGCCTTCTAATAGTCATTCCAGGAGTATTTGTTTCCTGTTATCCTTTTATCTTCTGTTACTAGCAAGCAGAGAAGATGGTGGCTTATCTCCAAGACAGTGCACTAGATGACGAAAGATTGACATCCAAACTGCAAGAGCACCGCGCTAAAGGGGTGTCAGTCCCACTGATGCATGAAGCAATGCAGAAGTGGTATTACAAAGACCCTCAGGGGGAGATCCAAGGTCAGTGGCCTGTTTGTACATGAAATACTGAGGTATCGCTGTTCCTTCCAGAGCCTCCTAAGAAGGGTTTGTTTAGTGTCAGTCTGCATAATGGAAAACAAAGTCAACGGACTTGCTCTATAAGTACAAAGAAGAAAACATAGGAAAAGAAACACAGGTAGAAAGTGATGGCTAAAATGGCATGAGGTCAGCAGAGTGCTTTGTGCACTCCCTGAGCTCTACCCATCCCAGCTAGGTAAGAGCTGGCACATCACTCACCATCTCTGTGCTTCAACATCCAGACCAACAAAAGATACTGGCAGCAAGTGTTAAGAGAGCCTGGCAGGATTTGCTGAAGTGAGCTTGCTATAAACAACAAAGAATTACTGAAATGACTAAGAAAAGACTATAGCATTACAGATGCATCCTTTAAAAGATTTGAATAAACTAGATTAGAGGAGAGAACATTGTGAAGCATTTGTGTCAATTTATATTAGTGTCAGTTTTAGCACAACACTTAGTGGATATATCTTGTGAGGACACCAGCATGTTAGCATCTCCCACTTCCTGTTCACTTACTGCCTTGCTCTACTTTGCAGGAGTTACCGCACCACTGCCTGGTCTTAGAGACGTTCATTATTGATATCCGAGTGCAATGTTAATTCAAGTCTTTGCATTTTATCAGCACTGTTGCCATTTTATAGCAACGTGCATTTTCTTTCCACACTTCGCTGTTAATCTGTAGTAAATAGGGTTAGGGTTAGGTAAACACCAATCTGTTAACTTTTGTATTTTACCATTTTAGGAATGTTATATAAATAAACTCACACAGCATAAAGTGTTTGGTGGGGGTGGCTCTGTCCACTTGGTATAGTATCTGAGATTCATCCAGGTGGCTTCACGTGTCATTACTTTCTTTCCTTGCACTGAGTCGCACCGATGTTGGTGTATTGTAGCATGTTTAACCATTTATCTGATGAAGGATAGTTGAGTGCTTCAAGTTTTTTGGGTGCTACAAATAAAACTGCTGTAAACATTTATGGACAGTATGTGAAAGTATGTCATTCAGTATAAAGCCCAGGAGCACAAGGTCAAGGAGCACAAGCCCAGGAGCATTAGGTCAAGTGGCAGTTGCATCTTTAGTTTTTAAACTGTTTTCCAGAGTGTCTGAACCATTCTGTATGCCCTCTGACGATGTGCAGGTTATTACTTCTCTGTATCTTTACCAGAATTTGATGATGATAGGTTTTGTGTTTCTTTCTTTCTTTTTTTTTTTTTTAAATCATTCTAACAAGTGTATAATGAATGATTCAATGGTTCAAGATCTCCATGTGTAGCTCAGACCCATTTTAAACTTGTGAGCAGTCAGTCTCTTGTCTCTCAGCCTCCTGAATGCTAGCACTATTGATATATGTGTCTTTTAGTCTCCTGATTTGTCATCTCTGAGGCTTACTTGCCTATGTCTGCTAACCTAGGCCTAGTCCTGGAAGCTGTAGCCTCTGTACAAATCTAATCTAGGCCTAGAATGTTCTCAGTCTCTAAAACTACTGAATAAGTCCATCTCTCTGTAGTTCTTTCTGAGCTCTAGTTAGCAGACTCAACTCAGCTGATCTGGCTCAAACTCCTCTCCACTCTAACAGATTCAATTTAGCTTCTCTCACTTTCTTACTGAATTGCTCCGCTTGGCCTCAAACCTTGGCAATCTGTGCTAATCTTCTGGCTGGCTCCTTTTCACTCTCTGGCTTGTTCTCTCTAACCTGTCTCTGTAAAACTCCCAGTAAAAGTGCCTCTTTCTCCCTCCTCTTTTTTCCTTTCTGCACTGCTCTTGAATAGCCTCTTCTTCCTTTCTCTTCTCATGAGAGTTGGGCATATCCTATTCTGTCAAATCACTTTGTCTGCCACTCAGACACATACCACTTTCAAACATGGGTGTTTCTTTCTACAAACTATTTTTACCTTCATTGTTTGGGTTTAAAGGTGTGTATACTAAGGTATATTCCAGCCAAAGGGATTAAAAGTGGAATCTAAGAGATGACCCACACCACAACTAGAAACAGTTTTTTAGTAAATAACACAGTCTTGGGGTTCATAGTGTGATCAAATATCTTGCAACAGACATGCTCTACCATACCTGCTTCTATATTATATGGAAACTCTTTGTGTTTCTATAGCTGCTGTGCTGTTTTATGTTCTTGCCAAAGATACACAGGATTCTAATTTGATTACATTCTTGCTTGCTTTTGTTCTTTATTTTGTAGTTATTGGGATATCCCATTGTATTTTGGCAGGTTTTTTTTGGGGGGGGGGATTTAACCCATGGTGACCTCCAAATCTTAATTCTCCTGATTTAGCCTTAAGGGTGGTAGGATTTTGGATGTCTTCTCCCAAACCTGGATTGTTGTGGTATCTGTAGTTCTGATTTCTGTGTTGAGCATCTTTACCTGTGTTTATGTCTAGTGGAGTTTTCCCTTTCTCAGCCTCCATTCCCCTTTTTGAGATGATGTCTTATATTACTTAACGCTGATTTCACACTTCTGAGCTGAAGGCCCCTGTTCCAGTCTGCTGAAGTAGCTAGAAACAATAAAGCCAACAGACAAAATTATTATGTTTGTGTGTATCTGGTGGTAGATCCTTTTCTTGTTTTTAAAGATTACTATTCATTATCACTATGTATTTGCATGTTGTGTGAAGCCATGTTGTGTGAAGGACAATTCTATGGAGTTGGTTCTGTATTTCCACCTTTTCTTGAGTTCCAAGGTGGAACGCAGGTCACTAGGTTTAAGTGCTCATACTTAGTGAGCTGTCTTGCTTGCCTAAGATCTTTGTCTTCTTACATGTTTACATTTTTTTTCATAATTTTTAAGTGTTAGTTGGGGGGATATATGTACATGTATATCAGGTATTTGTAAGTTGCCATATGATACTAGAACCCAAACCTGCATCTTTTGCCAGAGCAATAAGTGTTTAACTCTGAACTATGTGTGTGTGTGTGTGTGTGTGTGTGTGTGTGTGTGTGTGTGGTGATGGGTGGTGATGGGTGGACACACACACATGGTGTGGAAGTCAGAGGGCAACTTGCAAGTGTTGATTCTCTCCACTGTGTAGTTCCCAGAGATCTTCCTCAAGTTGTCAGGCCTAGTGGTAAGCATTTTTACTGACTCCTCCTCGTCTTTCATCTTTTTTACTTCTTGGTGTTTTTAGTTTAATTCATTGGCATATATGATATTTAAAATGCTTCACAAATTTGGGTGTTATCTTTGCATAGGGACCATGCTCTTCTTCTTTGTATTGTTTCAGGGTTTTTTTTTTTTTTTTTTTTTTTTTTAGTATATATGCTGCCAAAGTAAGAGTCCCCATCCTTAGTATAAAAGGGTGTTGTTAAATATTTCTGTACCAACTGAAATAATAATCATATGTCATATATAATATACATAAAAAATGTTGGTAAATTTTCCCCCACTAAGTACTGAGGCATGCACCATATAGTCAACTTACTGATGAATTTTCCTAAGTTGAAAATTGTGTGTGTGCATACATGTGCCTGTGTGCATATGTGTGTGTCAGCACACACACACATATTCTTTGGTGATGTGGTATTTGATTTTAGTTAAAAATTTGGAGGGGATCAGTAGTGGTGGTGCATACCTTTAATCCCAGCACTTGGGAGGCAGAGGGCAGACGCTGGTAGATCTCTGTGAATTTGAGACCAGCCTGGTCTGTAAAATGAGTCCAGTACAGCCAGGGCTATTACATAGAGAAACCCTGTCTAAAAACACCAAAAGAAAAGAGAAAAAAAAACAAAAATGGGATTACTGGATAAATGACTCAACAATTAAAAGTGCTGCTCTTCCAGAGGACCCAGGCTGGCTCCCAGCGTCCACATAGTGAGTCAGAATCATCTATAGCTCAGGTTCTGGGACTCACACACCACCTCTGGCCTCTGTGGCAGCAGGCACACAGGTGCTACAGAGCCATTTGTATAGGCAAAACACCCATTCACGTCTAAAAACATTTTTTAGTGCCTTTTCTATATGTTTTGTTAAAGTACTCGACTAAAGAATGCTATTTTTTCTCAAGGCCAGATTTAATCTAGTTGGGTATATGCATTGTAGTTTGCCTTAGTTCAGTTGGTTATTGCTTTTTAAAAATCACTAGTCTCCAGCAGAACAACAAAAATTGGACTGTGTTTGTAGCCCTGAGCATTTGTGGTGATCAGATCCAGCACGTGCTCCACAGCTCTTCGGTGTATTTTACCCTCCTGACGGCAGAGGGTGAGACAGTTGTGCTGCATACAGTTATTAAAGCATTGGTGACAATGAGACATGTCAGACTGGAGCTTGCTCAGGGATGAGACTCAGCAGCAGGGTACTTGCTGAGAATGAGCAATGTCCGGCTTCAGTTCTCAGCTCTGTACATCGTACATTTCAAAACTTAATTCTTTTTGTATCTAATAAAAAAAAAATCCTATTTGTCAGTCTTTGAGGTAGGCTGGTATTCTATAAAAATTTGAATGAACATGAGACTCAGGGAATATGTTTATTTTTGAACCTGACAACATTCTCACTCCCCCTGTGTTTAGGTCCCTTTAACAATCAGGAGATGGCTGAATGGTTTCAGGCGGGCTATTTTACTATGTCTTTGCTGGTGAAGAGAGCATGTGATGAAAGCTTCCAGCCCCTTGGTGATATCATGAAAATGTGGGGAAGGGTTCCTTTCTCTCCAGGCCCAGCTCCCCCTCCTCATATGGTGAGTATCTTCCCAACTGGCCTGGGATTCACAGTAGATACAGGAGTACTTGTTTCTCTTTGAAGGACAACCGGGGTTGCAGTGAAGAAGGGAAGAATGGTAGTTTCTCTTTCTCTTTTCTTTCTTTGATACAAGGTTTTGCAGTTTTACTGCTGGCCTGGAACTTGCTCTGCAGACCAGGTTGACCTCAAATTTGTGGTGGTTCTCTCACTCCTACTGAGTTGCTTGGATTATAGGCATGAACTACCATAGTTTCCTAGAAGGAAACTGAAATGATAATGGATGGTTTTGAATGGGTGAATTGTATCCTGAACAATAGTGACCCCTTTAAAACTTACTGTGTGTTTATCTATGCATACTGTATAAAATCTATTGGAAGTTTTCTAACCAGTAAAGAATGAGACCAATATTTTATCCTGACCTAACCTGTAGGTCCTTCATGGTCTGACTCTTTGCCTTTCAAATCTCATGTCAAAGCTTTTATCTGCTATGTTTCAACATGGTTGGCCTCTTGAAAATTCCTTATTATTTTTACTTAGAACATGCATTTTTCCTCTCACCTCTATTTCCTTCTTATTTTCTGGCTCATAAAATTTCTTAAATTTGAGGTTTATCCAAATGTAAGTGCCACTACTGTATTAGGATATTTTGAAGTCCTAAACCTTTAGCTGGGAAATATTTTCTCTTGAGGCCAACCTTCAGTTGAGTTGCTAGTGGACGTTGCCAGGTGTGTATCTGTCTAGCCTTCTGTGTCTTTACTAAATTGGAGCAAGTAGTAGTTGTCCATTGATAAAGTTGATCATATTTAATGTACTATGAATGCTGGATCTTTGCAGTAGCCTATTGTTGACTCACACACTATACTGAGGCTAACAGTCATATTTTTCACAGTAATTTTTTGATAAGTGATTGTGAATGTGATACATCCTCTGTCATTAAAGGATGATGCTCTCTGGCTTGCTGGCCATTATGCTTTCTCTTCCATGATTCATACATTATTTTTGAGAATTGTTTATTTTCAATCCCAAGAACAATTACAGTGTGTCACTACTCATAGATTCAATTTATCTGACAAATTTGAGCCTTGTTTCCTGTCTTAAAGTTGATATGTGACTTTGATGTATTAGGAGCTGAAAGCTGCTCACGTGGCTCTTGGTATGCTCTCACCCCTTGTCTTCTCCAGTCACAGTCTGCACCTCTTCAGTTGAGGCTGTACTTAAACCTCAGTCTGTACCCTTCAAGGGGAAACGTTTGGGTAGCTCAGCTTCCTTGTTAGCTGCTACCTCCTTCCTCAAAGCACTGATCAGAGAACTGACTTTATGAACAATACTCTTAAAACTCAGGTGTTTATGTGAAGTGTTGACTAGACCTTACTCCTGATATCTCTGAATTTAGGATTCTTCTTTCCCTAACCCATTGTATGTCAGATGCCTTATTCCAGGCTATAATCAGTAAGTAAGAAAGATTCAAATTCTTACATGGTTTGCCCAGGGTTAGTCTATTATCATAGGTTTTTATTTTTATTATTATAAACCTTTTATTTTTTGTCTCTATTTTAACTTTACAAAACTAAAATTTCAGCTATCTTACTTGAATTATTTTGAAATACGAAGAACATATAATTAGCCTGTGTTTCTACCTTCCAATGTGTTACTAGTATTTGAAATACCTAATTTAAGGGAGGAGTTCTCATCCCATCAGCTGTTAGGTCATTTTACTCCTTCTCAGACTGTTCTGTTTCTGTGATTTCTATGTGATCTTTAAAACAAGCCACCAAGATTTAGAGTGCTGGGTAATTTCTCAGTTACAGTAACAGCTCTGTAGATCACTGTTCAGCTTTCAGTTTGAAGTTAGTA
Organism: Arvicanthis niloticus; assembly: GCF_011762505.2. NCBI lineage: Eukaryota > Metazoa > Chordata > Mammalia > Rodentia > Muridae > Arvicanthis > Arvicanthis niloticus. The sequence goes on along the minus strand of NC_047674.1, from coordinate 17,683,264 downwards.
GTGGAGGACAGTGCTGAGTAAGGACCCTTTGTGACTTATGTTGGTAACATCACCTTATTCCACTAGGTGGCATTGTTTAGTTTTTAAAGATGACGGGGATTTAGTTAAGGGTTTGAAAGGCACAAGTTTGGAGTAGGAAGCAAAGGTCTTGGGTGTGTTGTGTACTCACATGCATATGTGTAGGTGTGTACTCGTTGCCACTTAGGCTCATTGCTGTTTATTTCATCGTGTCTCTTCCTGTACCTCTTTTCTCTCAGGGAGAATTGGACCAGGAACGCCTGAGCAGACAGCAGGAGCTCACTGCCTTATACCAGTTACAGCATCTCCAGTACCAGCAGTTCTTAATCCAGTAAGAGCAGTGATGCAGTAGGATGCACTGCAGCACCAAAGGAGCCTGACCTAGAATCTGCTCCAAGTCTCACCTGTTAGAGTGAGAGCTCAAGGCTTCTGTGATACTCGAGTAGCCGACTAGTGACATGTGTGCCACTGTCCATCTCATTGCAGCTCACCTTTTTAAATGCTAGGTTGTAGAGAATGACATCTAATTAGGTTTTCAGGGTCTTTAATTGCTGAAGTAAGAGCCCAACAATCATTTTAAGGACTAAATACTTTGGGAGGGGTACAGATTAAAACACAGAGGAGAAGGTGGGAAGAAGTTAAAGAGTTTGTTAGGAATGGTGTAGAACAATGACCAACTCACTAAGGTCATTATATTACTTTGATTTGTTTATTTTTTTGTGTTGAGGTGGGATTTAGCTATATAGCCCTGACTACCTTAAAACTCATGTTCTGCATCCTTAGTCTCCTGATCACTAAGCTTGGGGAAAAGAAGTAACCTTTGTGCTGGTAGATGGATTGGCATTATCTAGTGTTGGTAGCTTGCTGCCTGTTTTAAGCAAAACATTATTGGATCATATGACTTCCCTGTTTATGGATTGTCTGAGACTACTGTTAAATTACAAGGGAAGAACTGAGCAGTTGCATCTGTAAGCCTGAAGACATTTACTGTTTGGAACTTTCAGACCCAGCAGGAAATATTACCCAAAAATTTCCATGCTGAAACAGAAAATTTGAGAAAATTTTGTAAAAGTGGTTTTAATTTTGCAGAGTTCTTCATTTGGAAATAGGTGTTGAAATTTGCTTATTGTCATTTACAATCTGGGAAATCTTGTGTTTGCCAGTTTTTTGACATTCTGTGATATGCAGTATGCATATATCACACATATCATTTGTTTTATATATATGCACACACACATGTATATGGAGATATATATATATATATATATATATATATATATATATATATATATATATATATCTCCTTCAGGATCTGTCCTTCAGGATCTATGATGCAGATCAAAAATGTTTGTGACTTTATAGTATTTGAAAATATATTTGATTGTTATTTCTGCGTGTGGTGGTTGGGGGAGGAGATGAGTTGGGTTTTGTTTTTCATTTTTTCAATCATGTGGGTAGATAGGTTATACTTTTTTTTTTTTTTTTTTTAAACTTTTGAAGACAACAGTATGCACAGGTGTTGGCTCAACAGCAGAAACCAGCGTTGACATCTCAGCAACAGCAACAGCTGGCTCTCCTTCTGCAGCAGTTCCAGGCTCTGAAGATGAGGTTGGTAGTTATTCCATTATGTCACATTCTGTGTGCACACATGTGCGTGTGTGGGGGTAATTTTACTTTTACCCATGATACCTGATAAAAAAAATAGATAAGGCACACAGAGTGGTAGTTCACTGAGATTCCCAAACCATTAAGGCAAGTCTTTGGGCAAAGCAGTTTTGGAGACATTCTTTAATCTGCTAATTCAGATCGTCATCCTGAAGCTGTATCCGCAGTTACTGTTCCAAAGCTGTACTGTGTCTTAATCAAAGTGCTTCACATTTCTCATGTGGGTCTTAGCCTGGCCTATCAGGCAAGCAGGTTAATTATCAGCTCCCTCCCTCCTTCCCTTCCTTTCTTACTCCCTCCTTCCCGCCTCCCCTCCTTCCCTCCCTCCCTTTATTTATTTATTTATTTATTGGTTTTTTGAGACAGGGTTTCCATTTGTTTTGTTTTGTTTTATTTTATTTTATTTTATTTTTGAGGCAGGGTCTCTCTAAGTAGCCCTGACAATTCTGGAACTCTTTCTGTAGATCAGATTAGACTCAAACTCAAGAGATCTACCTGCCTCTGCTTCTCATGCCTGGCTTGGTCTCTATTTTAAAGATAAGCAAACTGGATCCTTGATGTACTGAAGGCTTGATTAACCTGATACATGGAAGACCTCAGACATAGAAGTGAAATGCAATTCTTGGGTGTCATTGTTGTTTTAAGATAGCAATGTACACCAGACTAACCTTGAACTCAGAGATCTTCCTGTCTTCCAAAAGCCGGGATTGCACCACCACACCCAGCTTTCATCAGTTTCAAACAGAGCCTAATACTAGCAAAGTAGAAGCAGGTAGATCTCTATGAATTTGAGTCCAGCCTGGTCTATTCAGTGAGTTCCAGGTCACCAGGGCTACATAGTAGGACCCCATCTCAAAAAAACAGCACAAGGCAAGAGCAGCAAAGCATTGGTGTTCTTAGCCAGATAACCCAGGAACCTGCCCATAGTCTAGGAGTCCCTCTGTATCTTATTTTCCAAGTGACAGGAACACATTGACTTTTTATTTCCCTTTTGCAGAATGTCTGATCAGAACATCATTCCCTCAGTAACTAGGTCTGTGTCAGTGCCAGATACTGGCTCTATCTGGGAGCTTCAGCCAACAGCCTCACAGCCTGCAGGTAAAAAGTTAATTTGCTTATGTTGCAACTGAATGGATTTAGAATGTAATAATCATTTATAGTTTACATTTTTTAAAATGTCCTAGACATATTGATACATTATTATTGAATTTTCTTAAGAAGTTACATCTTTAATACATCCAAAAAAGGCTTTGTAGGAAGTATTTAGCATATAAATTGTTTGACTTGGGTTTCTATTCTTGTTGGGTTCTATTCTATTCATGTAGAATTTTTGTTTTTGATGTTTTCTGCGGGTGAGGATGGAAATAAAACCGAAGTACTGATAATTTTCTCTGTTGGAGTTAAAGATGAACAATACCAACCTTGCAGGTGTTGCCAAATTTTAGGGTGAGAAACACCCACTTTGAATGAATACCTTCACTTGTTCTGTTTTATTTATTTGTATCAAATTAGAAAACTTAAGATTGGGTTTTTAAAAATCTTGGTAGTTGGTGGAACAATTCGTTGTTACTTCATAATATCTACAAAAGTGAAAAGCTTGAATAACCAATAGTGCTTATAAGAGAGAGCAGTTGCCTGTTAAATTCTTAGGACCTGTAACTTGGACAGTTTTTGTTTGTTCATTTGATTGTTTTTTAGAGTTGGTGACATAGTTCTAGAATTGACCCTACAGAGTATGACAGTAGAGAACCTAGTGTCCTTCTGAAACCTTCCCAAAGAAGAGATTAAAGCAAAACTTTCATACTGTGTATATGTTATTTGTTTGTTTGTTTATTCATGTGTGGTTGTTTATTGTGTGTTTGTTGGTATGTGGGCATAGGTGATATGGTACGTTCATGGAGGTCAAGACAGTTTGTGGGAGTTGATTCTCCACTACCTTGTGAGTCCTAGGGGTCACACACATGTCATGAGGCTTGATGGCAAGGGCCTTTTGCCCACCGAGTCATTGTGCCAGCCCACATCGTTCTTTTTTTAGTATTCATTTATACTTAGGATGCTAAAATAGTGTTCAGTGTTTTGAGGGCTCTAAGTATTTCAAACAGTTTATATGTATATACTCCATTGGTTTATGTACACAGTATTTAATTCGCATAAATAGATTCCAGTAGGTATGCAGAGAAAGAGAGTCATATTTGGGACTGTAAGTTTAGTGGTAGAATACTTATCTAGCATTTGCAAGACTGTTAAATCTCTAGTATGACAAAAAAGGAAAGTAGAGAATTAGTGTCAACAAATTTAACTAACAATAAGAAAGTGGACTCAGAAGCCTTTATTATTGTGGGTTGTTTGTTTGTTTTGTTTTGTTTTGTTTTTTTCCTTTGAGAGGTTTCATGTAGCCTTGATCTAATGTGTAGTCAAGGTTGGCCTTGAACTCAAGGTCCTCCTTTGAGCTCTACTTTCAGTGCTGGGATTACAGAAACTTATCATCATAATTGGCTTGGAACCCCTTGTGTTTACATCTACATATGGCCCTGTGCTGTCTTTTAGGTTTGGCAGGTCAAAGATAATTTTTAAGACCTCTGCAGTCTCTTTCGGAAGAGATGTAACTTAGAACCATAAGATAACAATTGAGTAACATTTAATAATGAATTTATAGTGTGAAGCCACCTGGTTCTCTCTTTGTGTGGCTACTAGAAATCCTCGGTGGCACTTGAATTGTTGTATTGTCACATTTTTATCATGTTCATTTTGGATGGAGTCGTATCAGGTACCTGTATGGAGTGGTACAAGGAGTGGATGAAATTAGTTCCTTAGTAAATGTCTCATACTACATTTTCTTCATGGTGTATTAACAAGTATTGATGAAAACCTGCCAGCTTAGTTTCTTTTAAACCAAACTGTTGGGCACACGGTGGCACATACTTTTAATCTCAGCATTTGGAAGGCTGAGGCAGGAAGAACTCACATTCTAGGCTATTTCGGATTATGTAGCAAGACAGCCCCATATCCTCCTCCCAGAGATAAATAGTTGTGTATGATGGAGCATATTCAGGTTCAGGGAGCAGCTCTTTTCATTGTGCCTGTGGTTATGTGACTGTTACACTCTTGGACCTGTCTTTGTCTTGCAGTTTGGGAAGGTGGTAGTGTATGGGATCTTCCACTGGATACCACAACACCAGGTCCTTCCCTGGAGCAGCTTCAGCAGCTAGAGAAGGCCAAAGCTGCAAAGGTCTGAAACTTATTCTTTTCTGCTGTGTGCCTGCCTTCTAGCTACAGGATGCAAGCCTTCATTTATTTCATTTCTTTTCTTTCCTCTAGCTACCTGTTCTTTCTTTTTAGTTTACCTCTGCTTAGCTGGGATAAGTACATTTGTATTGTGTGTGTGTGTGTGTGTGTGTGTGTGTGTGTGTGTGTGTGTGTGTGTGTCCTTTCCCACAAAAACCTAAAGACCTCAATTAAAACTGGTTAGTATTGAGATACTTGGTGATGATGGTCATATGTATATTTTACTTACATTATTTATGGGATGATTATTTGTCACAAATACTCTTAGAAAATATCTGCTGTGTTTATTAGATTCTTAATCTGTCACCTCGATTCCAACATTGACTCTTGATAGTCATTTTCTAGTGTCTTCAGGTGTTAAACTCAAATATTCAACATGATCATTAGATTCTGGAGATGCTAACAGGCAAGTTTGGTTTAGAACTTTGCAGAGGAGAGTGACTATACCAGTGCATGGTGTGAGTCTAATGATTTCCTGATTCTCACACCCCAGTAGAGTCACACATGATACATCTTACATCCCAAGTGAGTACTTCTCTCTTCATAGAACCTGCAGTGTGGAAAGGTCCATGGTGAAAGCTGTCTCCATAAATAAATAAGAGACTGTAGTTCTTTACAGTTTTTGAGTTTAGAACCACTAATTCCTCAGCTCTTTGAACTGAGGACATGTGAGTAAGAATTCTTATAAGGTCTTTCAGGTAGTCCTGTCGTGGGTAGGGGATGTCCATACGGAGCAAATGCACTTACAGTGTGCTGAGAAGTATATGAGCTACTGTCCGTCTTAGAGAGGTGGAAACACTTGACAGTTAGCAAGTCTAGATTCATTTGTACTTCAGGATTAGTAGGGGTTTAGTTTTATTTGTGACATGAACGCACTATTGCAACTCTGACTGTCTTGGGAGTTGCTCTGTAGACCAAGTTGGCCTCAAACATGAGGTGTAGATCTACTGCCTCTGCTTCCCAAGTACTGGGATTATAGGTGTATGCCACCATGTCCCAGCATGGGTTTTAAGATATGAAAATTGCAGTTAAAGAAAATAGTTCTGGCTAGATAGATTCAAGAACATTCAGGGAATAGGTAAGTAATTTCATCTGACTGGGAACCAGGGTACAATCTTGGAATAAGATGAGCAGAGCTGTCATGAGTACCTTGCACATTTCATGATAAAATTTATTTTCATGGCAAGGAATGCTGCCAGATCACCCAGTCTTCCCTCGTACCTTCCCCCCTTTAGGATTTGAACTGAGGAATGTCAATAGAGAATTAGGAGTAGCAAGACTGGGTAAGACTCTTAGAATATAGGTGAGAAAAGAGAAGAACTGAAGTATAATTGACAGTGGTGAGATTAGTAAGCCCTGTGTTCATTCCTAGCAACCTTGCTGGTAGCCTTTGAAATCTTAGAGACATAGTTAGATCCCTGTAAGAAGTATTTTGTAGGGACAAGAAATATCAGACACACAATTTAGGACACTTGTGATGTTACTCTCATGTTGACAACTTTGTGTTCTACATCTTAGAGATGTGGCATGTCATGTCAAATGAAGAGGTGGTCAAAGTGGGAGGAGCACGCATGTAGCTTAGAAGAGCAGAAAAGTGATTAACTTGCCCTGTTGGTGCTACTAAGTGAATGGGAGAGGTACCTCTCACCTCTGCAGTTACTCAGTGCTTCAGGGCACCCCATGCTTGCTATCAAGCTGACAAAAATTCTCTTTCATCATCCAGCTAGAACAGGAGAGAAGAGAGGCAGAAATGAGGGCAAAAAGGGAAGAGGAGGAGCGAAAGAGGCAAGAAGAACTCCGGAGACAACAGGAGGAAATCCTTCGGAGGCAACAGGAGGAAGAAAGGAAAAGACGGGAAGAAGAGGAGCTTGCTCGAAGGAAGCAGGTACATCGCTGGGCGTTCTGTACGGAGGAGAAACTCGGCTGCTTGTTGAGGGAGGGCCTTGGATGATGTGCTGCTGCCTTCCATAGTAAGAGGAGCGGGAAGAGAAGGCTGTACTGGCAGGACTAGAAGATGCACTCGCCTTCAGAAAGAGCTTGTTTTCTATCAGCATCCACCGAAATGCTAATCATTAGTCTTTTTAAATTTTTCATCATTTACTCATAACCTAATCAGATTTTAGCCTTACTGATAAAAACATGAAGTAATTTTGGTGTACAGCATTACTATTTTATAAAGTCAAATGTGCTTTCAAAATGCTGTGATGGCATACAATGTAAAATTTTGAATGTACTCGGTGGCATCCTCTGTTTTAACTGTTCCTGATGCCACACCCCGTCCAGGTGCAGGATTGTCTCATCTTCCCAAACTGAACATTCTTAACCAACAAAATAGTGACCCTGTCTTCTTCCCTGGCCCCAGGTGGCCACATTTTTCTTGCTGTCTCTATGATTTTGACTACTCCGGGGACCTCATTTAATCAAACAGCATTTGTCATTTGATGACTGACTTAAATTTATTTGTGTCATTTTAATAGCATATGATCAGAATTTCTCAAGGCTAAATACATTTGTTATATGTAGATAGCACGTTTTGATTTACCTGTATGTGGACATTTGGAGGACTTCAAGTCTATTCGCCACATGAGACATGAATTCTATTATAAAGTTTTTTACGTGCTCACTTAAAGAGCATGAGGTTTGAGTGTGTTTTTGTCTTTCCCAACACTTGTTATTTCTGCTTGTTTGCTTTTGACAGTGGTGCTTTTGCCAGGTTGTATGGAGTCTTCATAGGATTTCAGTTTTCATTTCCCAAGTGATAGTAGGATTGAGTGTCTTGTCACATGCTCAAGTCATTCAGTTATACTTTGAAAAAATATATTTATCTTTGACTAAGACTTTGGATCGCCAGTTCATTTTAATAAGCCTTTTTTATTTTTAGCCCTCTGTTGGTGATTAGTATTTCAGAAACAGGGAGGAAAACCCCTCTACATAGAACTGTGTAGTTATCCCTAGATACATCTTCAGAGGTTTGATGTCAGGACCTCTTACAACCATGAAATACACAGATGCTCCAGTCTCTGATGTAGATTGTGTGTGCAAGCCATGTCACCCCCGAGTACCCTAGATTACTAACTAATCTGCATGGTGTAACTGCCGTGGGAGTTGTTGTACTGTCCTGTTAAAAATCAGTGACCCAGTAGAGATGCAGTTTTCCTTCTCAAATATTTTCAGTCTTTGATTGAAGTACTAGTAGATAACAAAAAGGCAATTGGGCGATTACTTAAGAAGTAGGTAATTTGTACTTAGTGTTTTATGTCCTGACTTTTGACATTAATGAATTATGTCATCATTCATGTCAAATATTACTTATGTGCACAGATCTACATCATCACAGTAGCTGTACAAAATTTGTTTAGCTAGCCCACTATTGGGAGATACAAAACCTAGTCCCAATGTTTTACTGTTTCCTAGGACATCTGAAAGTCTTTGCATTGTTTTTGTTTTTAATCAGTGAGGCTTACTACTTTTTTATGATGTTTTTACTGTTTCATTTTGAGGAATCTGTTGTTCTTAACTTGCTTAGTCTGTTTTTCTGCTGGAGTTTTATAGACTCCAGTGGAAGACTCCACTCTGGTGGTCCGAAGTGTAGCTTTAGTTACGCCTTTGTGCTTGTTGCCTATAAGGTGTTCTGTGAAGAACAGAAGGATCCATGATGAGACAAAAACAAATTTCTTGGGAGTTACTCTATGCATCAGTGTAAGATAATGATAAAAGGCTGGAGACATGGCACATCAGTTAAGAGCACTGGCTGCTCTTCCAAAAGAATCAGGATTTGATTCCGAGCGCCTGCCATAGTTCACAACTGTAACTCAAGTTCTATGGCAGTGGTTCTCAAGTTTCCTAATGCTCTGAGCCTTTAATACAGTTCCTCACTCCCAAACACCAAGTTATTTTGCTACTATTATACTCAAAATGTAAATATCTGATATGTAGGATATCTGATAATGGAACCACCCTCATTGGGTCATGACCCATAGGTTGAGAGCCACTGTACTGGGGGATACAATACCCTATTTTACCCTCTGAAGCCACCAGACACACATGTGGTATGCAGAGGCAGCCAAATCTCTGATCTACACAGACAGTCCCTGGGAGGTGGGGAAGATTAAAAAATACACATTTAATTCTACAGTATGCAGTGTTTCTTCTTGCGTGATTCTGTGTGGTACTTAGTGGTGGGACTTGAGGATGTTTTAGGATGCATGGCTTTTCTCACTTCACTAGATTTTGGTGTACGTCAATTTGGCATCCTTATGATGTATATTTTTAGGTGATGTTTAAAAGTAGAGTAAATATAACATCAGAGAAAGCAAAGCCTTGTTCTAGTATCCTGTCTAGGGTCAGTAGTAGACCTGTGACTGCTTTCTAAGCCAGGATAGACTTCTTACTGTATTGCAGTGCTCTAGTATTTTAAATAGTTGGGTTTTATTCATCTTATTCATCATGTAGATCAGGCTGGCCTTAGAACTATAGAGAGCCTCCCACCTCTATATCCAAGTGCTGGGGTTTAAGACCTGTACTACTGTGCCTAGCTTCGTTCGTTTGTTCGTTCGTTTTCTCTAAGACAGGGTTTCTCTGTGTAATGTTGGCTGTTCTGGAACTTGATCTATAGACCAGGCTGGCCTGGAATTCAGAGATCCGCCGCCTGTCCCTGTGTCCTGAGAGCTGGGATTAAGTGTGCCACCGCGCCTGGCTTGTTACTATCACAATTTACCTGCCTTCTCAACTTGACGTGGTACTTTGTACTCCAGATCCTGTTCTATACTTACGGAAACTTCCTAGTCCCTACTCCTCCTCAAGTACTGGTAAGCCAGAGTTTCACACACACTTCACTCTGTCCTTTTCTTCAGGAGGAGGCTCTGAGACGCCAGCGGGAACAAGAGATTGCGCTAAGGCGACAGCGAGAAGAGGAGGAAAGACAGCAGCAGGAAGAAGCTCTTAGAAGATTGGAGGAACGGAGGAGAGAAGAGGAGGAAAGGAGGAAGCAGGAAGAACTGTTACGCAAGCAGGTGGCCAGACACTCACTGTGCTCTGTTTCTTAAAGCTGGGGCCGGGGCAGCTCCTAATGCCTTTTCAAGGCACTCACAGTCACCAAAAGAACTGATTGGCTCAGGCTTATCAGTCTGCATTCTTTATCTTTTCAAATGAAACTTTTTTTTCTGAGGGAAAAAGAAAAACATCTTTCTGATTTTCTTCATCTCTATGGTAAAAGCACATTATGGTGTGGGAATTTTTAAATTTTATTTTTCCAATTTGAGATGGTGTTGCTCTATGTAACACCCTGTGTGATTCTGGAACTCACTCTGTAGATTAGACTACCCCCAGTCTCACAGAGATCTGCCCACCTCTGCTTTCCAAGTGCTGAAATTAAAGGTATGCGCCACCATTAAAAGAAAAATTTGTAATAGCATGGATTTCTAGGCTCTGTATTCTTTATATGATTTTTTTTTTTTTTTTGGTGACGTGCTTTAAAACACTTAAATTTTTTAATTTTTGTAATGTTTAGGTTCCCGCCCCCCCCCAATTTAAAATTTTAGCTTTCTTTCTTAGATGTGTAATCTTTATATTCTGAAGACACACTCTTTATTAAGTAAATGGTTTACATCTTCTGTGGCTTGTCTGTTTCCTTAGTAGTCCTTAATAATATCTTTTTTACAATTAGAATTTTGTAGTTGTTTGAGAATTCATACATGAGTATACCATATTTCCACATTATTTTTACCTCTCTCTCTCTCCTCTCCAACTCCTTTGCCACTCCCCAACCCTTTTGCATTAATGCCCTCTTGTTCTATAGCTACTTATATCTATATACCTACACAAACAACCTATGGCGTCTACCTACTTATATCTATATACCTACACAAACAACCTATTGAGTCCACCTGGTGTTTAGACCTGACCACTTAGGACTGGGAAACCTATGGGAGGGCAGGGGGCCTTGTGTCTGGAGAAAACTGATTCTCCTTCTCTTGGGAGCCTTTGACTGCCTGTAGCCCTTTATATAGAGGAGAGAACTTTTCTCTGTAAAAGTTTTCTCTATTTATGTTGGTATGTTGATGTGGACTTTCAGGACTCATGCAGCTATACTGTTGAAGGTGTATGGCGTTTGTGCCGTGTCTCTTAAGACATTGTCTTCTAGCAGTTGTTCTGATCCTTTGGCTCTTCTGATCTTACATGATGGTCCTTGAGCCTTAGGTGCAGAAGTTGTATTGTAGATGTCCCTCTTGCAGCTGGTCATATTATAGTCAGTAGTCCTCTGCATTTTGAACAGTACTGGATCTCTGTAATAGATTACATCTACTGCAAAAGAAATTCCTTTGATAAGGGGTGAGAGCTGTACTTAATCTGTGTATAAGCATACAGTTGGAAGCTATAATGATTTAGGAAAGTGGCAGTATTATGTTCTCCACCAGGACCTGTGACCAACCATTCTAGCCATGGGTTCTTTGCTGAGTTTATAGTACCAGGCATCAGTTTTCGCCTATTTAGCAGCCTTAAGTCCAATTAGATACCTCTTGGTTACTGCCAAGATGTAAGTGCCACTATTGCATTATTGGAAATATCTTTCCCAGCTTCCCATTGTTGTAATTTATAGATTTTATAGCTGGGTAGGGCTTTTGATTACTTTTCTCATCTGGCAGCCTGCATAAGCACCTCTTGACACTATGAAAGCTAGGGAGGAGGCTTCTAGTTAGTACCAAGGATTAGGTCTGTGCCACTACACCAGCAAGTGTTATTAGAAGCCTTTAGGAAGCAGTCTGGTCTTTAACAAGCTTAGAGAATTTGTGGACAGAGGAGTACATGCCAGAGTTAGTATGCTTTAACGTTCAGACACTGAAATCACTTCACGTGCCAAGGAGATCTGGCTGTAAGTCCACTGAACATCTTGCTCTAACTCAATGACATTGTCAGGGTTCAGATCACTTATACTTCTCTATTCCAGATCTTGGTGGGCTAACTTCTGCTTTGTGTTCTTTACCTCAAGTTGGGACTTTTGCATGGGACCCTCTGCCCAAAAAGGAGATGAGTTTTCTCTATGTTGTTTTTTGTTGTTGTTCATTAAGGGTGTCTTCAATAGAATTGTTGAAACAGATGTCACTTTGGCCTGAATCTTTATTGTTCCTCGTTACATATGGAACCTCTGAAACAAAGTATAGTGTTTTAAGTCTCTGAGGTGGCAGATTAGCAAGAAAGATGGCTGAAAGGAATGGTTGTTAGGCTATAGGCTAAAACTGGTTTTGTTTGTAGTGGACATGTCCTTCTTAGGGGTGAGATAGTGGTAACAATAGTTTAGATGAGGTATCTTTGAAAGAAAAGTTAGAAAGGAAATCCACCTATCAGAGGCTCACAGCTAATCTCCACTTAGGAGAATGAGTTTTCTGGTCAAAGAGCATTGCAGGTATAGCAAGCCCTTCTGCAAGGGGAGGGCACTCAGCACTGCAGCAAGTGAACCAGGTGACATAGTGAGCTTGTTTTGAGGGAAGAAAGCTGAGAGAAAATGAATGCAGGTGAGGGGGAAAGCAGTAGAAATTAAAGAATTAGTTAAGGAGAGGTGTTTTGAAAAGACCCTAGGGCCTATGGGTCATAAAGACTGAAAGTCAACAGTGGAATTTGGTGATTTTTAAGGAGTCACTGTCTCCAGGCCCAGCTGAGGTCTTAGTGGCTTCTTGCAAAGCGATTGCTCTGCCAGTAGTATTGAAATGACGTTTTCAGGAAATTTTGTTGCAGCATGTGGTGAGCTACTTTTGAGATCAGAACTTTCACCACAGACCTTTTAAGAGACAGTTCTGTAATCTGTTAAAGTCATGTCCTGGAACACTCAGACCTTTCAGACCCCTGTAAAACCTGCTTCTTCCTAGTGTCATACTAAATAGGATTTTGCTTTATCATTTCTAAATACCATCATGATTGACACCTTTAAAAGCAATATGATTTATCCCTCCAAAATTATAAAACATTTTTTTCCTCTTTGATTTTTCCTTCTGCAAAGGAAGAGGAGGCTGCCAAATGGGCCCGGGAAGAGGAAGAAGCCCAGCGTCGACTGGAAGAGAACCGGCTGCGCATGGAGGAAGAGGCAGCCAGACTTCGGCATGAAGAAGAGGAACGAAAACGGAAGGAACTGGAGCTGCAGCGGCAGAAGGATCTGATGCGCCAGAGGCAGCAGCAGCAAGAGGCTCTCCGAAGGCTGCAACAGCAGCAGCAGCAACAGCAGCTTGCACAAATGAAGGTATAATGCTAGGTATAAGAGGAAACACTTAGGTTAAACTTTATGGTGGCTATTTGGTTTATCAACAAAACAATGTGATGCGTGTACGTTGTTAAGTGTTTAAGTGAAAGCCATGCACATATATGGGGATGGGACAAGCAGCCGTCTGGTACTAACAAGTTAGTCTGCTTGGTTCTTTTCAGTAGGGCTCTGTGGCAGTTGAAGTCGCTCCTCTTTACCATTTCAGCAGAAAAAACAAATTGAAAAGAACATTGAGCAACCTGGGAGAGCAGCAGGCACAGCAGCGCCCTATTCTAGTGGGGACCCTGGCATGGGGTGCAAAACAGGTGCCTTTGGGACTTGTTAACAATTGGGGAAAAGTCAGGCCAAAGATGGGACAGCACAAATCTTTAATCTCAGGTGACAGAGGCAGGAAGATTTCTTGAGTTAGAGGTGAGTGTAGTTTACATAGCAGGTTCTTAACCAGCCAGGACTACACAATCTCTGCCCACCCCACCCCGTGCCCTGCTTGTGTGTGTGTGTGTGTGTGTGTGTGTGTGTGTGTGTGTGTGTGTGTGTGTGTGTGTGTAAGGAAATGAAAGACTGAAAGTACTATTTGAAGTTGAAAATGAATACTAAGAGTCTGCTAGAAAGGGTGTGTGGTGAGGATGAGTAGGAAGGGCCAGTGGGAAAGAGCTGCCTTGATCCAGTTTGCAAGCCCTTTTGTTGACTGCCTAGATCTGAAGGGCATAGGCAGAAGCCGGAGCATAGCAGAGCTGGGCTGAGACTCCTCATAGAGGTGAGTGGGTGGAAGGTGAAGAATGTCTTGGCAGGTGTGCTCTCTGGGCTGCATGTTGAACCTGATTGGGGTTAGTCTCCCCTGTCGTCAAGGAATTCACAGGATAAAAGTGTGAGGAAAGCCTTGGAATCCAGTGTAACAAGCAGAGAATGACATCTATTCCCTGGATCTCGTAAGACAAGAAAATGATGAGTAGAACTCAGCAAGCTTGTGTTTAAATATAAACTCTTTCAAGAAACTCTGATATTGGTAAAATATCAGAGTCACCATCCATCCATCCAGACTTTCCTGAGCTAAGGCAGCTTTGGAACAGTGAATTTGAGTGGTTTATTTTGGGGATGAGGTTTATGAGAGAGGCATTACAGTGAGCAAGTCTTGAAGTTAGAAACACTCTAGGGGAAATCTTGAAAGCAAATGACTGGAGTTGGAGAGATGGCTCAATGATTAAAAGTAAGTTCTAGTCCCATTGACCACATTACAAAGCTCCCAGACATGTACCTATGGCATGAAGGGAACAACTTGCTCCTGGAGCTGGTCCTCACTTCTCATGTGTTTCTTGAGGACTGAGCTCAAGTCCCGAGGCTTGGTGGGAGCCATCTTGCTGGCTACAAAAGACTTTTTTAAGAGGCTGTATCACAGGCTGTGGTAATTGAGGTAAGGGGGAGACAAAGCTCTGAATAGTTCTTACCATGTATACCTGTTTCCTTTATCCAATAAAGATTTGAGATAATTTACAAATAAGCAATCTAAGTGAAGATAAAGACAGCCCCAATCTTCCTTTTGTCTGTTAGCTTCTTCTGATCCCTTTCTTTACCTCATCAAAGGACTACTTTGAGAAAACTACCATACTGTTACCATATCGGGCCAGAATGGCTAAGGGCTGAGCTTGTTGCTCTGTTGAGGACATGGATGTTGGTAATATTCATGCCTGTACCTGGCACTGCTGCTTCTGTCCTCAGCTGTCTCTGCTATTTATAGACCCATTTTCCTGGGGTACTGCTTAGTGTTTGGATGTTTTCATACATGCTGTTTACATATTAAAATAAAAAAATTGGGTTAGCATTGGGGTCTTCATTGTTACTTTTTGTTTAAGAGTTGTAAGATGTTTCTAAATTCACATTTACCATTTTATTGGACAAAGAAGAACACAGAATTCTCTTTAGAAAACCAGACTTTAAAAATGTAGGTTTTTCAGGACCACATGTTTATATTCTGTTTTGCTAATTAATGTAAAGGATAAAGTAGGCTTTTTAATGTTTAAAACAAGCTTAATGTTCATAACTAGAGCTGCATAGCAGCCTGGTTTGTGTTAGCAGCAACTCCCTTCATGAGAGAGGGATGAAAACTGCCCAGCCCTTTCATTCGCTTTCTGCCACAGCATTCTTCTTCTGTTCAGAAATCCTGGGTTTAACCCACTCACTAACTAGATCCCTAGATCTTCAACTAATTTAGTCACACTTTGTCATTCCTTTTGATTTTGACTCTGTTGCTAGATGTTCAGTGTAGCACTTGTACACAAATGGCAGCAGCATGCGGGCATTAACACATATGTGTATTTTTTGTTATTTTAAAATAAACATAGGTTGGGAGCAAAGGAAGCAAGCCAACGTAGAGTAATGTGGAAAAGGAGTTTTGAAATGAATATTGTAAAGTTGAGGCTCTGGGCATAGTGTTGTCACCCTTCCTTATTTCCTTACTCTCACCTGCTTTGTCATGTGCTTGTTGTTTTTAGCTTCCCTCTTCATCAACGTGGGGTCAGCAGTCTAACACAGCAACATGTCAGTCCCAGGCCACACTGTCATTGGCTGAGATCCAGAAGCTGGAAGAAGAACGAGAACGCCAGCTTCGAGAAGAGGTAAGCAGTAAAAGCCACCTGGTTCCATATTCCAGGCAGCTTAGTATGTACTGTGTACTAACGACTCTTGATGCTACTGTCAGAATTGCTGTATGCCAGAATTTGACCCAGTGTTGCTTAACCTTGTAGTATGGTTTGGGCCCGTTGGTATATATGAAGAATTTAATAGGAATAACATAAGATTGGGTAACATAATTGTTTCCTGGAACTTTTTTTTTTTTTTTTTTAAGATTTTTAGATTTATTTTTATTATTTTATGTGTCTTGAGTGTTTTGGCCACGTGTGTCTATGCATCACATGTCCTAGTGCTTGAGGAGTTGGTGGGCCTCCATGTGGGTCTGGGAATCAAATCCAGGTCCTTTGCAACAACAAGTGCTCTTAACCACTGAATGTTCCAGACAGTCCTAGAACTTTCTAATGTAGCTTTTCAGCTTTTATTTACTTCATAAATAAATGTAGATAGCCTTACACCTATATCCATACAGATAGCACTAATGAACTCAATGGGTTGTTTTTTTAAAATAAATAAAAGGAAGAGGGTATGTGATTGGGAGGGGCATTCAAGTTAGAGTGGGAGGAAGACATTTCTAAAATTCATTATATGCATGTATGTCATTGTCAACAAATAAAAAATATATTATTTTAAAAAACTACATATGGTGTTGAGAACTGAGGAAACATAAACAACATAAAGAGAGAGGGGGGAGTCTAAAAGACAGCAGGACCTGAAGCAGCTGGTCTTTACTGTGGACACACTGTATTGTGTCCACAGTAAAGAATTGGGGATGAGGTCATGCTAAGACTCTGTTCCTTTAGTCCTTTGTATAGCCCAGGTCCCAGCCAGGGGCCATCTTCTCATCTGAGCCAGTATACTCAAGATAATTTCCCATGCTCAGAGATTTATTGTCTTGATGGTTCTAAATCATGTCAAGTTGACAGTTAATACTAACCATGGTACATCCATTTCTGAATTTGTTTCAATGGCAGGGTATATTTTTCACTAAAGGATATTGGGGTCCTCTGACTAACCCAGAAAAACTTGTAATATGACAAAAATAATATCTCTGCTTTTAACTTTATATCCTGAAGTTCATTGTAGGAGAGGAAGGTAATAAAAGAGCGAGACATTGTAGAGGAGGGAGGGAATACGTTTTTAATAGAGAGGAAGGTGATCGACTCACAAGGCCTGCTGTAAGGTGTCTCTTTTATTGATCGATTGAACACATATTCACTCACTGATAGTCTGGAAGTGCAGCCAAGTCTCATGGTGGCATGCTCTGCTGTGTGAACCTACCCTTTAGCTGAGGACAGGTGGCCACAGAGATCAAGCAGACTATATGGTGATTTCGAGCGTGAAAAGTGTCAGAGAAAGAATTGGTAGCAGGAAGGAAAGGCCATGGGAGTTGAGGGTGTCACTGGGGGTGGGATGATAGATATTCTGTGCTTCAGTAGTGTGCCTGCAAAGGCCCTTAGACAGATGAGATGAAGAACATGCTTTATGTAGCTTGCACTTGAGGCAGACTAGTCAGCTTGTTGGAGAATACAAGCTATCCTGTTTGGATATGCTTTGTTGTGCTACTCACCGAACTAGGCAGCTGCAGGTACATGAGAGAAATGGGATGGGTGTGTGAATGGATAGATGGATCTGTCTGAGATATATATTGGAAATCATCCAATAGATTAAAGCATTTCTATACCTCAAAATTGCCTTCTCACTTTAATGTAAAAACTAAGGATTAAACTTTACTTTTGGAATAACCTCCTCTAAAAGGTTATCAGCAAATGGGTGTCACAGAGCAGAGTATTTCTGTTTTCAAGGCTAGAAATGTTGTAATGATTTTAGTCTCTGTTCATTGAAAAGTTAATGTGAACAAGAATCAGGGTCCATCCAGGCTCCTCATACATTCTCAGTAGGCCTGAGCAGTGTTTCAGCCAGTGTTTTTGCCCTCAGCCCTGCTTCCCAAAAGTTCTCGCTGTATGTTCATTTAAGTATATTCTTGGAACCTTTTATCGCCTGTATCTTACAAAGCATGAAATGCTTTTCCATGTTTATTTGTCACGCGGAGAAACCCAAGATAATGTTACTTGTTTTGTCTTCTCTGGAGCACCCTGCCTGTGGCTCTCTAACCTGTTCAGTTTGGACGTGCTCAGTGCTATGCAGCTCTGGAGTTTTTTTTTTTTTTTCCATACAGTTCCAGTCAGTTGCATGATTGTCCTAGATAGATTGTGATTTCTACTTTTTTCCTCCTGTCTTTATATCATTATTGGTGGGCACATTTCCTCAGTTTTATCTTTTAGGTTTTCTGTTGAGCTTTTAGCTTATACTACCTTGTTTTAAATTCCTGAGTTACAGTATATAGCTTTTTATTATTTTAGTGAATGCACCATCAACTCTCTGGGGCAGTGGTTCTCTGCCTTCCTAATGCTGCAACCTGTTAATAAAGGTCCTCATGTTGTGACCCCCAACCATAAAATTCTTTTGTTGTAACTTCTTAACTGTAATTTTGCTACTGTTAGGAATAGTATCTGGTATGCAGGATATCTTGATATGTAACCCCTGTGAAAGGGTGGTTTAACCCTTCAAGGGTGTTGAGACCCCTTGTTCTAGGGATATTATTTGCTGATAGCTTTTTAAAAGCCATGTACGAACATGGTGCACATACATACCTGCAGGCAAAATACTCACACACATTAATTTTTTAAAGGCAATTCCTATTTTATCTTGTTTGCTTTTATTGAATTTTATGTGTTTATTTTGGTCTCTTGCTTCTAGCTCAGAAGCATATGCTATTTGTTATGGGTCTCAAAAGCTTATCAAAGGTTCCGCTATATGTGTCATGTTGATACTCTTGGTTTTCTATGGGCTGTTTGTTGGGGGCACCTTTCTTCATTTATGCTTCAGTTTACTGGATGTGCTACACTAATTATTAATAATGTGCTCTCCAGCTTTATACCTTTCTATTTAGATACTTATTTGTGTATGTGCACATACAGATGGAAAGATGAATGACAGCATCAGGTGCTTTGTTAGCTTTCTTTGGTTTTTATTTTGTTTTTGGAGACAGAATCTCATTCCCCTGCAACTTAAATAGACTAGGCTGGTTAGCCCATGAAACACAGGCATCTGCCTGTCTCTACCTCTGCAGTGCTTAATTGGTGAGCAGAACATAGACCACCATACCTGCTGTCTCATATGGGCTTCAGGGACTAACCTAGGTCCCCAAGCTTGCAGAGCAAGACTGTACTCACTTAGAGGGCTTCCCTAGCCCTACTTTCTGATTTAAAAAATCTTGTCTGTGTCTTTTGTCCTTTACTGGTTTATGCTTTTAAAGAAGTATATGTAGCTGGGCATGTGGTACACACCAGCAGTGTCAGTGCTTGGGAAACTGGCAGGGAGAGTTTCAGTTCCAGACCTAGTTGTGCTCTGTATCGTGAAATCCTATCTCAAGGCCACACACAAACAAATATTCAAAGAGTATATATTTATTTTCATTTTGGTGGAACTTTGAGAACATTTATTTCATTTCTGCACTTAATGAAAAAAAAATTCATTTTTAAGAATTCTATGTTTAGTCTTTTGGTTTTCCTCTTAGTACCACTTGGCATTTCCATCTTAATTTAGACAAATGAATCAACCCCATTTGGGTTTTAAACAGGTGTTGTGTATTAGTATTCTATAATGTCCTGGTACTTATAACTAGTGTAAAAACAAGTCCTGAGGTTGCTGTCCTTTTCCAACAGCAAAGGCGTCAGCAGAGAGAATTGATGAAAGCTCTCCAGCAGCAGCAGCAGCAACAACAACAACAGAAACTCTCAGGTTGGGGGAATGTCAGCAAACCTGCAGGTACCACCAAGTCTCTACTAGAGATCCAGCAGGAAGAGGCCAGGCAGATGCAGAAGCAGCAGCAGCAGCAGCAACAGCAGCAACAGCAGCACCAGCAATCCAACAGAGCCCGGAACAGCACAGTGGGTTTCCTCTCCTGAACACATGCTCATTGACTGCTTCTTGATTATCTTTTCAAACTAGCTTTTTGATATTGTTAACCAAAGTCTTTTTGTCTTTTTAACAGCATTCCAACCTGCACACCAGCATTGGGAATTCTGTATGGGGCTCTATAAACACAGGTCCTCCTAACCAGTGGGCATCTGATCTAGTCAGTAGTATCTGGAGTAATGCAGACACCAAAAACTCCAACATGGGGTTTTGGGATGATGCAGTGAAAGAGGTGGGACCTAGAAATTCAACAAATAAAAATAAAAACAACGCCAGTCTCAGGTAGGGCTCATAATGAGTACACCCATGTACCTTGATGGTGGGAGAGGAGGGGGTGGAAGGCATGCTGCATACATTTTCTACTTCCGCCTCATCTATGCCCAAGCATGTAACTCATTATTTTGGTGATTGTTTTCTACCCAGTGAAGCACACTCGATTAATCGTTCTCTGGGCTTTTCTTACTGCTAAACACTTAATCCCTTGCCTACTACATGGTGACTTGTCTGATAAGAAGAAGAGAATACTTTTTGTTGTTAACAATGTTTTCTCTAGTTAACTTAGGTGGGTTTTGGGTTTTTTTTGTTTGTTTGTTTGGTTGGTTGGTTGGTTGGTTGGTTTTTTTCTAATTTGTATGTTTAAGCTAGGATGAACATTCCAAATAACTTCTGTAATGGCCCTAAACTTACCGTATGGCAAATTAGTTGTATTTCATCTTCATCTTTCTTTCCTCGGTAGCCAGTGCTGTTGAATGAGCATGGGTCTGTTACATTCATGAACTCAGATCCCAGCACTGGCACTTAGTAGCTGTGTGACCTTGGGCAAGAGAGAACCTCTTTTGGGCCTCAGTTCCCTCATGGGTAAAATGAAGATAATAACTTGATGAGTGTAGTTATAAGGAGTAAACAAACACACATGAAGTAGTAAAGTGCCTGGCATATAGTAAGTACTTAATTAATGGTGGTGGTGTCAGATTCATTTTGATTGAAGACTTAAAAGAAGGTTAACATATTAGTTTATTGAGCTTCTTTGCCAGGCACTGTTATGCTCCAGGCCTTTGCTTGAGTGTCTTCATTCCTTATTGTGACCCAAAGAAGTATTGGCACCATTTTGCATATGAGGAAACTGAGGCTTAGTAAATGAAACAGCTCACCTAAGGACGTGGAGGAGGAACTTCATTATTTTCTCAAAATAGAAGCCCTATAGACTAGGGTATTAGCTGAGGCTAGTTTTTAAGGAGGTGTCCAATCAAAATATTTGAATTTTTTTTTCTTGTATATAACTAAGAATTGGCTTACTGGGCAGCTGTCCATGTTGCCTCTACAGTATTTATGGTATTATAGTATCATCACATAGTAACAGTTTCTGGGAATATAATATCGCCCTATTGTTTTGCTTTAGTAAATCTGTAGGTGTGTCTAACCGGCAGAATAAGAAAGTAGAAGAAGAAGAAAAGTTGCTGAAGCTCTTTCAGGGAGTAAATAAAGCCCAAGATGGATTTACCCAGTGGTGTGAACAGATGCTTCATGCCCTTAATACGGCAAATAACTTGGATGGTAAGAATGGGGGAGGGAATCCCAGCATGTGGATTCACAGAGCAGGACCTACAAGGAGGTTGGCAGGTTGGAACAGTAAGCCAGAATGTAGACGATGAAACCTGTGGGGGCCAATCTGTACTGTCCATTAAAAACTTGAGTCTTGTAGCATTACTTGAATTACCATGAAAAAAAAGTCCTATAAAACTATGCTCAAATAAATTATGAGCGGTTACCAAAGAGTAAATGTCAGCTGAGGCTGCCTTAATGATGTACAGGACAAAGGAAGCCATGGTTTCCTGTTACCCATTTCATGGGAAATATTTGCTACGTTATCATGTATAAGAGAAAGTTAAATGTCATAGTTGGGGACCAAAGTCAGCCTGGCCAATAGAGTGAGTACCAAAGCAATGTGACATCCTTTCCTCCTGCTTTGGGAGGTGATGGGAATTGTAAAAGAGTAAGTAGACTTGCTCTGTATGGGCCAAGACTGCAGAAATAAAGCACTCTTTCAAGAAAAGCATGTTTGTAAACAGAGAGCTAGCTCCTTAGATGGAGGTGAGTCCCTGTCCCACCCCTAGATAAGCAACAGTGACTGTTGGTCATACTGTAGAAGGGACTGTCTTAGCTGATAGACCAAGGTAGTCTTTAACACTGAACAGCGAAGAATTGACCGGCCTCTCTGCGGCACTGTAACATTAGCTAAGAGTCTGAAGGCCTTCAGAGAAACAGAATTGCATAGTAGTGATGCCTGCCATCCATTAAGCACCTACCATGTGCTAGGCACTAGCTGGGGTAGCACAGTGTTATCCCAAACACTCATATTTTTTTATTGCAGTATATTGTGAAGATACCTTTACAAGGTAGGTGATAATATTATCCCCATTTTATAAATTAGGAAACAGAGGCTCAGAATGGTTAAGTAACTCATCAAGGTCACACAGCCAGAAGACTTCAGAATCAAGTTTTAAACCTATGTCTGTCTAACTCTGGTGTTTGTGTTTTTTCTGAGACCACACAATTTTCATTTTCCACTTAATGCTCTGTAAAACACATAATACCCCAATTAATTACAAGTTTCAGAAGATGTGTATCTGAATCTTAAGTAACTGTCATGGTAGTTGGTGTTCATCATCACACTTAATAAATTGAATAAAAGGAAAGAAGGGAAGAATCCTCAAATTAGTTTTAGACAAATGCCTGTCAGTCATTGTAACATGTAGTTCAACCAACATAACATCTAGTGCAATCGGGTGTGTGTGGTTTGTGTTTGATGGTGCTACTGTGGAATTCTCGGCACTGATGGGTTTCTTCCATCTGTATTAGACAGATGCGAGTCTCTCGCACAGCATTTGCAGAGCTTCACGCTCCTGCCTGTGGTAGTGTGGTAACACAGTAACATGGAGGCTGCGCCTCTGTACATAGGGTTTGTTTTACTGTTCAGTCTCATGTCTTCTTCCTTCTTTTACTGCAGTTCCCACGTTTGTTTCTTTCTTGAAAGAAGTGGAGTCTCCTTATGAAGTCCACGACTATACCAGGGCCTATTTAGGAGATACTTCTGAGGCCAAGGAGTTTGCCAAGCAGTTCCTTGAGCGCCGTGCCAAACAGAAAGCCAACCAGCAGCGTCAGCAGCAGCAGCAGCAGCAGCAGCAACAGCAGCAACAGCAGCAACAGCAGCAGCAGCAGCAGCAGCAGCAGCAGCAGCAGCAGGTATAAAGTAACAGTATGTGCAGTACTTTATGAGTAGGAATGCCTGTAAATGTTGAGAAGACATAGAAGTTAAAAAAAATTTTTTATTTTTATGCATCTAAAACTTTCCAAAACCTGGCCTTCACAGTACATGTCTGTATAAATGTTCCAGATAGCAAATAGAGCCAAGGTACCTGCACGTGTTTTCTTGATTCATATATATGTTTTAGTTGGGCTGCAGTTCATGACCCATGTATTTCTGTATTCAATCCTGACAGCAGTGTCACTGTATATGGGCTATGACAGGTATTTCCTGTGCTGTTGAAGGGGATGTGAAGATACAGTTGATCTATGTTCCTTATTGCAGCTTTGTTCCTAAAACCAGTACGTTTCAACCTTCCTAATGCTACAGCCCTTTAATACAGTTCCTCACGTTGTGGTGACCCCAATCATACAGTTATGTTCATTACTACTTCATGACTGTAATGTTGCTACTGTTTTGAATCATGATGTAAATATCTAAAATGAAGGATGTCTGATATACAACCCCTGTGAAAGGGTTGTTTGACATCCCCTTCCCCCCCCCCCAATAAGGGGTCATGACCCCCTCAGGTTTAGAACCACTGCCCTATAAAGTCTGAGTGACTAGGCAGTTAAGAGTACTGGTACACTGGGTTAAGTTCTGGGAGTCTCACTAACACAGGTCTAATCGGTATATCATGTGTCTCAAAACTTGTTAAAGGCATTGTTGACACCTAAGTATTGACCCACCCCAGTGCAGCTCTCACTCTCACTGGTGCAGACTCTGCTGCACATCTTCTCCTTGGATGCAGCACAGTCCTTCTGGGCTCAGAAGAACTCTATAGCATCTAAGCCTTAGACTCAGAGGCTGGAACAGTGGAATCAGTCACAGAGGCATAGAGATGTGAAAACATTGTACTAGATGACTGACAGAAACACCTGCTTACAGGGAGTGAACTGAAGTAGGAAGGTGGATGCTCCCTTGTTCTGCTTCAGCTGAGAGCATGCGCCTTGGATGTTAAAGATTGTTTTGCTTCTCTGAGCATGTGTGCTCATAATAACCATAAAAAATAAACTTAACAATTCAGTGACTTTACAAATGTGGGATCTTTGAGGGCTGTCTGTTTTCTACAAGATAAATTGTCAAGGTTTATAAAGAGGCTAAAAATATTCATATCCTTGAACCACATTAGTCTACTAGAGAGGATAGCTGCATTATAGATTCTGAAGATGTGGAAAACTACAGTGTAGCACAAGGCATTTTAGATCTAACTGTGTGATGCAGACTTAGGGCTAAATTAAGAGGCAATGTCAGGTCCAATACCAGAACACAGTAGAGCAGATGTCTCAGGACATTGCAGGAGCATGAGGTATGAAGTAGTGCAGGAAACACTCCTGTGGGTGCGACAGCAGGGATGCCTTCACATCCTGTGTGCCCGTAGAGTCCACAGTGCTTTCTCTGCTCCTTCTATGGCACTGCCCCCGATCTCTGAACTGGAGTCTACGAACAGCAAGAACAAAGGAGTAGTGGGCTGTGTTATAGTTTAACTATATTAGCTAGTGTGGGGGCAGTATTCAGGTAACAAATTCATTCTAGGATTGCCAGTGTAAGTAACATGTATGGCTTTAGCCCTCAGTGTACTGCCAGCTGGTTCTCTGACTTGTGCACTAGAGAACAACAGTGTTTTGCTGTGAGTCAGGGGTGTGTGTTGCCATGGTGTTGAAGCCTGTTGATAGCCAGATGTTGTAAATTGCATTTTTTTTGTTTGTTTGTTCCCTTGTTTTTATTGTTGTTTTTGGTGGTTGGTTGGTTGGTTGGTTGGTTAGTTGATTGGTTTGGTTTGGTTTGGTTTTTTCCCACAGCAGGGTTTCTCTGTGTAGCCTTGGCTGTCCTGGAACTTTCTCTGTAGACCAGGCTGCCCTTGAACTCAGAGATCTGCCTGCTTCTGTCTCCTGAGTGCTAGGATTAAAGGTGTGAGTCACTTCCTCCCTGACTGTGTTGTGTTTCTTAATGGATGACACAGACACTGTATCTGCTGGAAAACTTAGGAAATCCATTCTGATAGAGCTGGAGTGAAAGCCTGAAGTTTTAGGAGAGACTTTGAGGAGACGTCAGGCGTCAAGTAGAGTATTGTAAATGGGACTGGTTTAGTCTTTTTTTAAATTGGATTCATTTTCAACTTAATTTAAAATTATTTTAAATTGTATGTTGTGGACCAGTGAATATGTGCACATGAGTACCCACAAGATCAAGCATGCGGTACCCCTGGAGCTACCATTACAGGCAATTGTAACCTGCCTAACATGGGAGCAGGCTCGGGTCCTCTACAAGAATAGTATGTACCCTTAACCACTGAGCCATGTCCCTGGCCAGGGCAAGCACGCTTGCCCTGTGAGGTATCTTCCCCGGATTTTTGCTAACAGACTCACACTTGACAAGGCAAAAGCAAGCCAGCCATTTTCTTAAAGCAATGCATATCCATGTGCACTGTGTAATGGTAGTTGTGCTGTTTGTATCTTGTTTCATAGGACTCTGTCTGGGGGATGAACCATAGTACACTCCATTCGGTATTTCAGACCAATCAAAGCAACAACCAACAATCAAATTTTGAGGCTGTGCAAAGTGGCAAGAAGAAGAAAAAGCAGAAGATGGTTCGAGCAGATCCCAGTTTATTAGGTAAGAATAGGCCTGGAGTCTCAGGTGGGGTGGGAGGAAGGTTTTGGGTACTGACAGTAACCAGATACATTACTACAGTCTTTGATGTAAAGATTCATTTTACTCTCTGGTCTTAAGAGTGGTAGACAATATTTCCTGGGCATGTAAGTGTAGGAGATGTGCTGATGTGCTGAGATAAGCAAACTAACAGTATTCTGGCCTTCAGACTTTAAAGCCTTAGCATTTCGTAAAGATAACAAAAGTGGACAACAGTCGAACTAGTTGAGAAGTTCAAATGCTGATTCGCGCTGGAAGCAGATGTTCAACGAAGCAGTGCCTTTTAAGTCCACTTCCTGTAGGTCCTGGGCGACTGCACTGCCACGATACCCACGTGTCTCGGCCAGTGAGCCGGAGCTGCAGGCCTTCTCTACTCTTCTGTGGTCGGTGTCTCCCCATCCAGTACTGAGGGCTGTTGTCGTCACATACAGCAGCTTCCTAGAAAAGCAGATGCCTAAATTAGGGCTTTAAAAGAGGCCAGGGATGGTCGGGAGGGAATGGTATTTCATAAATAGTGAATGTAAGTTGCTGTGTTTCTTAAATTGGAGCAACAAACCCACAAATAGTGATGAAAATGAAATGCTTTGCTGTTTTTGAATATGAAGTTAATGTAAATTTGGCTCTCATAGTCCATTTTCTTCTCCTTCTCTAGAGTGTTAATATTAAACATGGGTTGGAAAGTATAAAATTCAGACAGATATAGCTGAACAGATATCTAACTGAACTTGTAGCTGAGAAGCCCTTGTGATGCAGCTTACAGGTGTGAGAGGTTGCTCCACGGTTGTGGCCTAGCCTTTCACGTTTGTCATTGCAGTGTGGTCTTGGTCTTCTACCAGAGACCCCAGCAGAGACGGACATGAACATCCCTCAGTACAGGAGTGGGAAATGGGTCAGTCCTCTTAGAATTAGAGGAGAAAAGCCAGCACAGGAGGAGGAGCAAAGCTCAGTGAAGTGCTGAGGAGATCGACTTGAGCAAGCTTTGCATGTGGAAGTCACTGCCTACTTAGCCTTCTTTTCAGGAATGCCTCTGATAGTTTTTAATTATCTTTTTAAATTTTCTGCTTATTCATTTTTATATATTACTTTTCAGTTGTGTATTCCCTGAAAATGTATAGCTTGAGAAAATTTTTCCATGCACATACTAGAAAAATAGGTACCAACTTGATCTGCTTCCACTGAAAGAGCAGATTGAAAAGGAACTAGCAGAGGGAGACCCAGCCTTGCTTTGCGTGTAGGACGGCCCCCTTCACTCTTCTCTGCTTGCACTAATTGTAAGGGTTCCCAGGGGCCCAGTGATACAATACAGTTTCCTGTCAGTCAGGCTCCCCTTTTCTACAAAGACATTTTCATAATCCTAAAAGAAAGCATGCAGGTGAGTGCTGTAGACCTAGTAATAGACAGTGGTCTGTGGGGCAACAGTGTGGTAACTCCCTTTGCACTGCCCTGTCTTTGCTGGCATTCACAAGCTGTTGCTTTTGAAGTTGGTGGGCTAAGTTTATGCCTGACTGAGCTTCAGAATCAGTTAAGTCATCCCATGTCTGCTAAAAGGCCTCACCTGGTGATCAGCACATTGTAATATCAAATAATCTTTATTTTTCAATGGCTTTCTCTTTTCTTGTCATGATTAAAATTGGTTGATTTTAAAATTACATTTCTTCTTTTGCGTGCAACTCATTCATTTGTTGTTCAACTGTGAAATCAAACAAGCCTGCTTCAGAATAAAGGCAGTAGCTCCTTTCATAGGCTTCTGCTCTTCAGGTCTTTAGACTTACCAATAAAACCATCGCCTGAAAGACACAAGCACTAAACCTTTCGGTATTTCCAAGGGGAAAATGGGCTTTCGTGTGGGTTGTGGGTGCTCAGTTTCTGGTTGAGACTTTGGGTGGAATTTGGTGTCCTCGCTTCTCCCTGTGTTTGGCCTTGTCAGACAGCAGCTTGTCCCACAGCTTCTTGGTTAGTAAACAGGCTTGTTTATTTTTTTAAATCTTATTTTTGAGTCTGTTAATTAAGCTATCTTATTATGTAAGGCATTTTTGTTTGTTATTGGAACATTTCAAATGTGTATTTATTTGAAAATTTGAACACTGAAGTACAAAATTAAGGTGTAAAAGACCCACCCAGTAGCAGCAGCCGCAGTGGAGTGGAGGGTGTCGCCTGTTTGCTTTTGGCGTTCAAACAACAGCTGGCAACAGTTGAGGATTCATCCAGGCCAGAGGAAAGAGGAACCAGGAAGCTTTCTTGGAGTACCTCACTTTCAAGAGGTTGTCACTAAGATTCTTATCAACTTGTGGTTGTGGATTTTATTGAAAAAGTTTCTTCATATGACCAGTAGCATTAGGTATTCCAATGTCACAATGTTTGTGAATATTGCGTCTCCTAAGCTGCTTCTATTCCAGTCTGATCAGAGATCCTTTTCTGCATAGGTCTGTTGGTCTCTTTCTTCTTATCTTCCTTCTGTGCCCAGTTTACTGTAAATCTTAAGCATAAGAGCCTTAGATTCCAGCCAGCTGCTAGAAATTGAACCACTCAGCTGTCAGAGCAGTTACTCATAAACTTATTTTGTTTCTTGTAGGGTTTTCAGTCAATGCCTCATCAGAACGACTGAACATGGGTGAGATTGAGACTCTGGATGACTACTGAGTACCTGCCGCTGTGCCAGCCTTCCCACTCCTGCCTAGTGACCATGGTTTCTCCTCATTGGACACAACATACGTTCACCATTTGCTCTGTCACCCTGCAACAAATCACAGAACCAATCATCTCAGGCTTTTTTTTTCTAGCCCTTTGTGTCCAAGATTACTTTAAACCACTGTTGGTGAGCATCTCAGACTGTACCTAAGTGGACCAGACCCTTGTCTTGGGGGTGGCAGTTGGGATTGCTCCCCAGCAGAGTGAATGTTGGCACATTCACTTGCCGTTGATTTCATCTACTGTCTCCTGGAAGTGTGTTGGAATCTGCCAATAGCAGATCACTTTCTCTTGTCAGTCTTCTTGTTTTGTTTTGTTCTTTCTCCCCCATCCCTCTAGCCCACCCCATACAGACAGGGCCTTAACTGATGCAGTCGTGAAGAGAGTTAATGGTTAATAGACATTGGCCAGCAACAAAATACCCCTTGGACAGTGACTTCTCTATTGCCACAGACAGGCAGAACTCTGTCTGGAGGTTGCATGGCCATTTGTAATGTGGGGATTGCATCAGAGGCCCTGAGGGGGGTGTAAATTGGCTTGTTTGATGTTGCACACCCTTGCTCTTCTTTCTGAAGCAAGGATTCATGTGTCCTTCATTAGATAGTGACTTTCCAAGCAAGCTGTGTTCTTCCCTGACATACTCCAACCTTACTACTGGACAAAGGAAAGCCCATGGCCTGGGACAGGGACTTAATTTTCCTTTCATATAAAAACTGATCCCTCCTTCCCCCATAAATATTTTTACTTCAAAGGACTAGGACCAGTTTGTTTTGGGCCCTTATGTGAAAATTTGTCTCGTTTAAGAGGCATCTTTACCATATGTATGAATTTGTGTAATTTCAACTCAGATAGGGATAAACTTTTGCTTCTGATTAAAGCTGGGAATTTCATCTGTTCCTCAGAGCACCGTGTGCATGTTTTGCCATGGCCCTGAAAAGGTCTTGTGAAAAGATTCTGGGATGGCAAGTTACTTGCCTTTTCTGAAAAGAGAATGTACAAAGCCTGACCATCTTTAAGACCTTCGTCTGTGGAAACCACTATGCAGGAGGATGCAGTGGGGTGTGGGGATGAGCAGGCGCAGGAGCAGGAGGCCTGCTCCTACACTTCCATAGCAAGTCTAAGTGTACTCAAGCTCTGTAGAAACAGACTCTGTCTCTGCTCCACGCCTGGCAAACATTACCTGGGATAGTCTAGCACCTTGGCAGCAGCTGTGGGTCGGCTGTGCCTGTGCAAGAGGCGCTGTGGTGGGCGCCTCAGCATCCGTGCCTGGACAAGGCTGCAGTTGCTCTGAGAGCAGTTTGCTATTGGAATATTATATTTAGTTTCTATTTTTATTATTTTGGATCACCATTCTCCTTATCCCTTCTTGCCTCTCTCCCTCCTAAACGTGTACAATAACTATACAGAGACTGCTACAAACTTGTAAATAGTTTTTGGATCAAATAGCATAAGGAGATAGGGAACCATTAAAATGTGAGACTCTTCTCCTTTGCTTTGTAAATTCAAAACGGGGGGGTGGGGAAGAGGGATAGTTAAAATGTTTACAAAACTTTAAGCTCCCTCGGAACTTTTGCCAGTGTGGAGGAAAATAAAAAAACTTAAATAAAATGTGGTTGTGGTCTCTCTTAGCGTCTTGTACTCACCCCTCTTGAGGCTGAGCTTGGCATGAAACTCTCCCTGTTGGTGGCATGGAGCAGCTGTAGTACCACAGGCTTTGGAGATGAGAGGCAGCCTGGGCCACTCCGGGAGGAGCAGTGTCGAGGCCTGTGTTTGGGAAGGTGGAGGTCCAACTGATGTTGGGAAGCTTCCCTGTGCTGCTGCTGCCCGGAGTGCACAGAGCTGTGGACTGGAGACTGCTTTTGAACCATAGACCCTCAGAATGTCCTTCCCTGAACTTGTCCAGCTCTTCTAAATCAAACTCTCTTTGTTCCGGCAAGATAAAAATAAATGTATAAGCAAGCTGGGGTAGAGTGGACATCTTAGAAGAACAGAGCCATGTTTGTCATGGAGCAGGCCCTTTGTTTAGCCAAGAACCTTTTTTTTTAAAAAAAAAAAAAAAAAAAAAAAAAAAAAAAAAACCTTTTTCTGTTTGCTTCCCAGTTAGTGAACACTACTTTTCTGGGGACATTTTTCATCTCTTGTTTATGTGTTTTTATCCTCTTTTCAATTGTTTCCTTCATTATTTCCTGCAGGAGTTCTTTTGTGGGGTGGATGGCACTCCAGGCTTGGTGCAAGTTAAGTCTGCATTCTGCCACTGGGCGGCACCCTTAGTCCTGAGTCAGAACCCTTTTATATAACAAAATCTGAACTGTCTAATTCAGAGATACACTTTTTTTTTTTTTTTTGCATATAATCTACATCTTCTAGTATACTTTAAAATCACCTTATTTGAAATGCCTGTTTATGTAAATGTTATGTAAGAAAATAATGACTTGAAAAAGTATTATGTTCAGTACTGGTGTGATTTTCCCCAGAATACTTTGCATCCTAGCTGGATTTAACCTAGCATTGCAGAACCTTTGGGTGCTGAGAACCAGAAGTTTGTGTTTTGTGTACTGGGTTTTAGGGTTTGGTTTTTATTGTTGTTGTTGTTTTAAAGCAAACCAGCTTGGTAGAGACTGTTTCCAAAGTAGCTTCTGTTTTGGTCACTGTTGTTCTATAGAAAATTTTCAACAAATAGTAGCAGGGACCTTGTTTTGTTGGTATTTTTTGGTTGGGAGTTAAGGGATTATCCTGTAGTCCCATGAGTTCAGCTGTCAGCTGGGACTGCTTGCTTTCTGAAGGCTTAGTGAGATGGACCTTTTCAGGACTGTTCTTACCTCTCAAGTAAGTGACAGCTCGTGGTGGCATAGAACTCAGCTGATGTTTGCAGGCTGTTAACATTGGCTTTGGTGGGGACTTGCAGGTGATGGTGGCTCCCCTTCCCTTAGGTTCCTTGCTGTAATGCTATATTTTATTCCAGGGGTAGGAGCATGGCCATTGTCCTGCTCACCTTCATGGAAAGAGTGGCAAGACCACATTGCTAAAGAGTGTGTAGTTACTTAGGGACGGACCAGCATAAAGTGAGTTCATCTGTCTCCATCAAGGATTGTTGTCCTGGGGGTTGAGCTTTAAATTTCTGGATCATGATACTTATATTTTTTAATTTTTAAAACTGAGACATGTGGAGGTCCAATATTCTGGTCCTTAGGACTTGGCAACAGGCATCTCACCTAAGATATCTTGCCACCCCCAAAATTTTTTAGCGTAGTCATTTTATGTATGTGCAGCATACACATAACACATACATGCTACCCTGATTTAAAATGGACATGGTAGTGATAAAACTGATGACTGTTATTCAAGATAAAAAGCCCATTTGTGAATTTAATGAGACAAGTGATACTTTGAGATGAATAACCTCGTGAGGTTCCTGAAGTAGAGCTTTTATCAGAAGAGCAGCTGGCATGCAGTGCGGACAGACAGCCATGCACATCCCTCACAGAAGCGCTGTCATATTGATGAGTGAAAGTCTAATAACAGTGTCTTTGGTGATATTTGACCAATTAATTGGTATCCTAGTTTGCTTCTCTGTTGCTATGATAAAAACCAAAACCAACTCGAGGAAAGAGGTTGTTACTCATCTTACAAGTTGCAGGTACGGTTCCTTGAGAAAAATCAGGGAAGGAACCTGCAGGTGGGAGCCAAAGCAGAGAACACAGAGGCATGCTGGTTGCTGGCTTGTTCACTATGACTTGCTCAGCTACCTTTCTTACACCATCCAGGACCACTTTCTTACACCATCCAGTCCTGTCTACAGTGTAAGCTCATCAACATTTAATTGATAAAGTGGCCCACAGACAGACAGACTTCCCTACGGGTCAATCTGATAGAGGCATTTTCTCAGTCACCTTCTGTCTTCCCAAATGACTCAGGCTTGTATCAAGTTGACAAAACTCTCATGACATATAGGCCGCTTTACAAGTGATAGACTTTAGTATATAGGTAAGGCACAGCATCTCAAGTCGGGGACAGCCACTATTTTGATGGCTTTAAATCGACGCTGGGAGATGTAACAATCTCTAAGGCTGTAGGCTCTTCTGTAGCATGGTTTCCAGAAGGCTCCATTTTTACAACTATCTTCTAGTAACCATTTCTTCCTGTCTTGTCTCTGGGACTGCAGTACTCACTGGGGATCCTGGATTATCAGCATTAAGGCAGTCAGATGGGTAAATGCTTATTTTCCGATATTTGATTCCCTAGGATTGGTGATCATATACAACTTCTGGTAATGCTAGTTACTGAGAAAGGCTAAAGTCCGCTGGGTGTTGATTTTAGTTCTAAGTTTATCAGTGCCACTAGAGTTTCCCCTATGAGACAACATGTTGACTCTAAGGACATGGAGTGGATCCTTCTCTGCAGCTGCCCTCCTGCTACCTAAAAGCTGTTCTTGCTACAGGGCTGGCATTCTCGAGATGGACTTCATAAGATTGTTTGGGCACTCGGTTCCCTGCTGTTGACCTTAGAAAGCAGATAAGGCTTTTTAAGGATTATTTACTCTTCCTCCAAATAGAGGACATTAGCGCCCCTCCCCACTGATTTTTCTAGATTTAATTCCTCTGTTACTATTAGAAAGAAATAAATGGTTCTTAAAATGGTCAGTGGACCGATAGTTTAGTTGCATGTAACAGGAAAGGTCAAGCAACAAATTGTAATGGTTTCTTTCTCAAGTGGGATTGGAGGTCATCAGTCTAAGGCTCACGGTGACTGTAGGACCTGGATTCTTTATACTTGACCAACATGAGACTATGGCTTTCATCCTTAAGGTCATTTCTGGTCCGAGATGACTGTTGGAGTCCCAGTCTACATTCCTATATATGAGGCAGGAAGAAAGTGTGGACAAGGCAAAAACTTAGGCAGAAGTTTCAAGGAACTTACTTGGGAGTCTGGCTCAGCGTTTCACACCTTACCAAGTACGCATGTATACCATATAGCTAGTTGTAAGAGTCTGGGAATAAAATTTGGAATTTTCTCTGAGTATTTGCAGTCTTAAAATGCCACTGGGATTCTGGCACTAAGACATGGGAAGGTTAGGTGTTAACATTAATAGGTCCCACAGTTGTCTCTCTGGAAGCAGGATAGCTGTGTAAAGGGGTTGAGTTTGTGCAAATTGACCTTGAAAGACCTGCATAAGTACTTCAGCAGCCTGGCAGCCTGACTTGTGGAACAAGGATCTTCTAGTGAGAAGATTCAGAATCTGAATCTCTGCTTTCTATTCTTGTACAGGGTTGGTGAGCCAGGTAGTTTCCAAGTGACTCAGCTGAATACCTGGTTCTGCATACAGTGGAGTGTGTTTGGATACCCTGTGTTAAGAACCTGTGATTTGGAGGTTGGTCCTATCACATGCTAGGATGGTAGTGATGGCAACTTTCTGTATTTGTTTCCACGTCTGTGGCATCAGAACATCAGAGAGTTATGACCAGTAACTTAAAAGTCTAGTTAAACAGTAGAATCCCTAGCATAGGAAACATGTTTACAAGTGACAGTACATAGGAAGTAAGTAAAGGACTTCATCTGAAGTTGGGAGGTAACCACTATCTTAGAGGTCTTTCATTTGTATCAGGGAAGTCTTCATTATTAACTGTTCTTCCTGCCTTGTCTCTGAAATTCAGTGTTCTCACCGTCAGATTGTTTGCGGGTCAGCTATACATTGTCTATAGGAAGAAGCAGCTTCTCTGATGAGGGTTGAGGAAGAATTGATTGATGGGTATAATGATATGTCATTTGGAGTCATTTTATTGCTATGTAATAGTATTATATTATTTTAGCAGAGTAATAGTATTAGATTTTCCCCTCATATCTATGTAGTCTTGGGTCCTTGGCCACTTTAGCAGTATCAGCTGTAGGTTCCTTCACAAGAAAAGGATCTGAAATCCAATTTTAGAAGTGGCCTCAGCATCTGTGTGTTTCTTACACTTTTTTCTTTGGCTCCTTTTATTTTCATGTTTGTTTTGTGTTTCTCATTTGTTTTTATTATTATTTATATGACTTGTCATGAGTGGAGGTTTGTGGATTTGGGTGGGTAGGTAAATGGGGGGGGGATCTGGTAGGAATTGGGTGAGGAGAAATAATCAGAATATATTGTGTTTTTAAATATATAAATAAATAAGCAAGTAAACAAAGTGGTTGGTTAATTCAGTAACATTTGTGCCACGATCATACCGGTGTATCTTGCAGGCATGTCAGTAGGTCATAAGTTTTGTAGCAGAGTACCTTTCTCCTCTGGTGGCATGCACCATGAAGCTTCTAGTAGGACACCAGCTCAAACTACTCCACATTCAATGACACAGTATTGTCTTTGACAGTAGGGCCTTACCATTGGGTTGTGGACAGTAACCAATAGCCTTTGCAATAGCCTGTGCTGTTTGAGGGGTTTCATGGAACCCTTGACCAACAACTCAATAAGATGTAACCCATTCCTAGTAGTGGAAATTTTACTCTGACATAAAATGTCTAGTTGGGGCACTGTCTTCCCTATTTATAGTGCCTCTGTTTAGACCCCTTTCACATATGTATATGTTTTAGAAGCTTCTACACTAGTAGATTTTCATGTGGCTTTTCTTTTTTTTTTAAATTTGATATTTTTACAATACAGATGTTATCTCCTTTCCCCGTTTTCCCTCCCTAGAACCCCGTATCCATCCCCCTCCTCCTTTATGCTTTTATACCATTTTGATTACAGGCATGTATTAAGGTCAGTTCTAGGTTGAGGGTCTAGCAATACAATAGATGCAAATAGTCAAGGAACAAGCAAGACAAACAAATAGTCAAAGAAAAAGCAAGGCATTAAACCCAATTATGTGAACACTCCTGTGATCACTGTTTCTAAGGGCTTATCAGGATGACCAAAGTATCTGAGCCTACTTTCCTGTCCTAGCCCAAG
The DNA here is from genome assembly GCF_011762505.2 of Arvicanthis niloticus. Lineage (NCBI taxonomy): Eukaryota > Metazoa > Chordata > Mammalia > Rodentia > Muridae > Arvicanthis > Arvicanthis niloticus. Next base: position 17,647,873 of record NC_047674.1, on the reverse strand, counting down.
GTCATTTTCATGTCTGAAGCCTAATTCCTTGTTCTAGCCTAACATTTAGATTCCTGCCTGAGATTATTTCTTTGTTCTAGCCTAAGATTTAGATTCCTACCTGAAATTACTTCTTTGTTCTAGCCTAATGTCAGATTCCTGCCTGAAGCCTACTTCCTTGTCCTTGGCCAATGTCATACTCCTGCCAAGCAGCCCATTTCCTTGTCCTTGGCCCATGTCAGATTCTTGCCAAGTAGCCCCAAAGGCGCTCTGCCTCTCCCCCTTTTTTATTTCATTAACAAGACTGAGCCTGTCTTAGGTCGTTCTGATAAGAATGCCTTCCTTACCCGTCATAGAATATGCATTATTAAAAGCAATGCACTTCTGTCTTAGGTTGGTAAGGCTCTGTGCAGATTCTTACCGGTCCTTCGCTTGTCAGCCTGTTAATTTAATAACTCTGTCTGGGGTCTATTTTCAGGTTCAAGCCATGTACTTTGGCTGCCAACATGTTGGTATTGTTAAAAGCTTTAACACAATGGGCAGGAATTAAAGTATTCCCAGGACAAAAAGGGCTAGCATGATCAAGATATATATGCCATTTTTGAAGCTTGATCAAAATAGAAATACTGACCTCAGGCCATGGGTAATTTTATCTGCAGTATCTACCACATCAACGCTCAGCAGAGTGGCATTCTTGAAATTCATAAGTTCCCTATGTATCATTAAAACATCCTGAGAAATATTAGAATTATGCCAAATACACTGCAAGTGTCATTAAATTTCTTCCTAATTATAATGACTACCACTGTAAATTGTAGAACTAACATGAATCCAATGATATTTGGCATGACACTCAAGATGGCTCCTTACCCTTAAATTCTGAACCTCCTTCAGTTGCAGTAATTATTTAAATTGTTGGCATTCAATCTGGCTTTTCTTAATCAGCTGCCATGTTCCCAACTAGCCTAGACCTGTGGCCAGGAGCAGCGCTGCTGCTCAGTTTATGCTGTCTGCTCAGGTGACCAGAGACACTGGCCCTGTCACCCACGAGACACCAGCATGGGAGATGGCTCTGCCAATCTTCCTCTCCTTACTCTACCCACCTTAGCTCCTCCTACATCCTTCCAGTGATATGAATAGGATAAAAGCATCAATCCATTCTTCCAAATGCCTATCTAAATCCTCTTATATTCAACACATTAGTAACATTTTTTTTGCTAAATGATTAACAAAAGTAGCTGCCTTAACTTCTTGTGTCATAGCAATTGCAGAAACAGTGGTGCTAGCAATTAATGTAATTAAAGCTGGTATACCAGCAGTAATCAAGCCCACTACCCTCTTGCTTCTGCTTAAAGCCTGACTCATTTCTTCCAGTACTTGTAAGTTATTTTTAGAATACCAAGGTTCTGTGGTACTCAGGGCACTAAAACAAAAGCTGGTTGATAGACCACCATAACTGACATGCCCATGTTTCAAAAAACAAACACAATTAGAAGGTGTACAATCAGTGCCACTTGCATTAAATACTGTAGAAGAAAGAAAAGTATTTTTTTTTTAGGATGAGTCTTTTTTTATTGGATATTTTATTTACATTTCAGATGTAATCCCATTTCCCCATTCCCCCCACCCCCACCCAGGAACCCCCTATCACATTCTCCCATCTCCTGCTTCTATGAGGATGTGCCCCCGCCCAACCTCCCACTCTTACCTCCCCACCCAAAGAAAAGTATTTTTAACTTGACTATTAAAAGAGCCTTAACACATGTGCTAACACTTGTTTGAAATCCAGATCCTGCCCCAACATTATCTCTTGCTAAGATAACATCATAGAGAACTGCAGCTAATTTTCATATATGTCTCTGAAAATGTCCAGAACCAGACTTCCAAATGAAGACTGTTATTTCCAATATTGGATTGATTTCTAGACCAGTCCATGATTGAGTCTGAATAACTGGTCACGTTTAATAACAATGCAAGAGTCATTATAACTTTTCTTTTTGATTCTCTGTTCCACAAGGTCTAAGAACTTGAGGCAAGGCAGCTTGTCCCGTCAGGGGTATAGGTAAGCAATGGTGGGTCAGGAACTTATGTCTATTACAGCTTCCCAGACACCATTGTCAGGGCACTCAGCAAGCTCACAGGTCAGCATCATTCTTTTTTCTGGCATCAGCATGTCTCACCCATTGCTCTGCTAGCCACCATGCTTTTTCAGAATTCTATACTTCTGGGCATGTTAGAATTCCTGGGAGTCTAGCCTCCTCTCCATGTGGTTTTTCAAGGGGCCTTTGTGTTACTTGTTCCTCTCCATAATCCCTCATTACCCTGCTCTCCTCTTGCCTTTCCTATCTAATCTTCATAGTCTACCTTCCCCTTTGTCTCTCTGTAACACTACATTCTATTTTCCCTTCCTTGGGAGATCCAGTCCTTCCTCCTGGTCCCTTACTAGGAATTGAACCTCTATGGTTATTCAGATTGTAATACAGAAAGCTCAGAAACTAATATCCACATATAAGAGAAAACATACAGTATTTGGCGTCTGGGTTACCTTACCCAGTATGATTTTTTTTCTAGCTTCATCCATTTACTTGCACATTTTAATTTTTTTAACAGCTGAATAATATTCTGTTGCATAAATGTACCACTCTTTTTTTTTTTAATCCATTCATTAGTTTGATGGACATCTAGGCTGTTTCTAATTTCTGGCTATTTTTAATAGAGCAGTACTTAACACTCTATTTCTCTCTCTCTTTTTTTAAAGATTTATTTATTTATTTGTTTGTTTATTTATTTATTATGTGAGTACACTGTCCCTGTCTTCAGACACACCAGAAGAGGGCAAAGGATCCCATTACAGATGGTTGTGAGCCACCATGTGGTTGCTGGGAATTGAACTAAGAACCTCTGGAAGAGCAGTCAGTGCTCTTAACCACTGAGCCATCTCTCCACCCCCTCAATATTTTTTAACTATCTGAGAGTAAGCTATATACCTTATGTCCCTTATTTAATGCTTCTACTATTTCCCTGAAACAGATGTGTACCCATACTGCAGCTATAAAAATTAGGAAAATAATGGTATGGAACTAATTTAATATTCAGGCCGTGCTAACATTTCAACAGTCATTCTACCAAGAGCCTCAAAGCCTACGTAGGCGCGCACAGTGGTCATATCTCATCCCTTGAGTCTCCTTCAATCTGGAGCCCTTGGTTTTTCATCCTATCTTCTTCTCATGCCTTGGCGCGTATCAGAGTACAGTGATTTTTAGAATATGCCTACTTTGGCTTTAACTGGGGTTCCTTATGATTGGACCGCCGTAATGCCATTTTGAAGGGGTCCTGAAGAAGTGACCCGCATTAAGTGACACACAGTATTGGTTTAAGCCATTACCTCAGTAACTTGCTCAAGGTGGTGCGTGCTGAGTCTCCTCCACTCTGAGGTGCTTGTCATCTTTTCGGTAACCAATAAAGGCCTAATTCCTCATCAAACTTTTGTTTACTAGTTTAGTACCAGTACACCCCCTGCTTGAACAATTATGTTGCAGACATTCCTTTAACACTTAGAGTTAACACTGTATCTTAAACTTTTGATACATTGTACCCATACTAGACAGGCTGTAATCTGGTACTAGTTTTTATTCAGGAATTTTCCGTTTGCTTCTTTCTGTGTTCTTTTGCCTCATTATCCTTCTCTGGCAACTTTCTCTTTCACATAATCTGTTCCCAGCTCACCTTCTGCATACCTTTCCAAACTGTGGAATTAGCTGTTTTCACAGGTCTACATGTTCTCTATATATTTAGTGTTCTTGGCATCACTAATTCCAGTGTGGCACCATAGAATCACCCTACTCTTTCACCCTCTGTGTCTGCAATTTTCTTCACCACGAGAAATCTGGCTTCTATTATCTTTGTTGTATGGTTCATTATTAAACAGCATGGATCCAAACTACATGGGCCCCCATTGAACATGTATGGATTTGGGGGGGGGGGATTTCTGAGAATTTGAAAACAAAAACTTGCAAAAGATATAGCCTAGAAATATCAGAAAAGAAGAGAAAGATGAATCGAGAATAATCTTTTTGAATTTTTCTACAAATGATGCCCAGCCTATTATAAAAATGTATCAGCCCTCAACAGCTGTATGTGGTGTTTTATAATCAAGAAAAATGTGAACAAATGTAAAGGCGCGATATTAAATACTAACCGCAGAAAACCGACATTAGTGCCTTCTGTGGTGCCAGTCTTGTAGCCATGTGACACGGCTTGCGGCACGCTAAAGTGCTGGAAACATCCATTAAAAGCACAGTGTGACACTAATCATCCCCTTAGGAGCAGCTTGCTCTCTAGTCAGTTGCAGATGACAGTAAAATAATATCTCACTGTCTTTTGTATTTTATACTGGCTATAACACACACACACACAAATATGTCACCAGACTGCTTGTTACCAGTTTGCCTTCAGATTAATAGCAGGCCATTAGTAATAACGTTTTGGGGAAACAAAAGGGTCGGTACCTCTAACGTCAGTATTGTTGAAGAGTCAATTCTATTTCCTCAGTTGGTCAACTCTATAGTACACCAAAATAGTCTTGTAATTGCTAATCCATGTCAGTGTGAGAGACAACTTTGCAAGTAGAGCTCAATAGATTCATGCTGCCTAGCAATGCGTTGTTGATCATCAAAGGACTATGGTTCCATCAGGTCACACAACCTAGTGATGTGGTAGCCATCTTACATTGCATACTCTCTCGTATGGTGTGCAATGGTGAAGTTGCCTAGTGAGTATTTCTAATGGTATGCTATCGTTAAGTGAGGTATTGCTATACTTACAGAAATAACTCCGAAGCGAGTAGCAATGGTAGGTGAGGGTACAGGTTGCAGAAAATGGGAAAATGGATAAGTAACCTTAGCCAGATGAGGAGGTATGGTGCCTGTCTCAGAATAATCAGTTATACCCCTGGCTAGTAGATGGTCCTTTTCTGCAGGCCAGTGATAATGGCAGGTCTGTTGTAAAGGAAGGATGAGGAGATGGGTGGGTATTAGCCTCCACCATGGAGGGTGAATGTAGGCCTGAACTCCCTGCTAAAGCATTGAAGCTGCTGGAGTACCAGCAGAAGGGGTTTTCTAGTCCCAGTGGCTGCTCAGCCTCCATCTTAACCTGGTCAGCTACATCTTATTGGATGGGACCATCTGGAACTTGGAGACAGCAATTGGGTACCTGTGAAGATTTCAAGAACCCAAACATCTACTTGGCTCTGTTGAGAATGTTACCATGGAAGAAGACAAGTCAATATCTCAAGATACTCAGTTAATTAAAACATTACTGACCCAGGATTCTGAGACTGGGGCCTGGACATCTCCAGGGGGTTATCTTAAATGTAGTGGGGGAAGCCAGTATGGACATGTGACCATAGTGAGATCATTAGAGATAAAGGTGTCCAGATATGCCCTTCTCGGCAGAGCAGGACTATCAGGCACTGTGTGGATATGCACAGCTATAGGACTGTATTGTGGTGATGTTCTCTGGATGATTCTCAGGGTGGAAGCAAGTGGACTTTGAAAAGTAATAGCAGCAGTCACACTCTGATAAACTATACGTCTACATGTGATATGGCATATTATGTCACCAGAATCTCACTTCCACTGGCAATGAAGTTTTCATAGCACTCAAGGTGAAAGGCAAGCAAATCAAGCCAGAAATAGACCTCTAGGGGCCTTTTTCCTGGGACCCTCCCAGGTATATCTGTCTTGGTCAGACTCTGACTAGGAAACAGACTACTCTGGTATCCCAAACAGAAACGATTCAGCTGGAAGTTTGCTATAATGTTTAAGGTCCATCTCAGGAGAGAGGGAGGGCACTTCAGGTTTGTAGCTCAGCTTCCTGTCTTGTCTCTGCTTCCTGATCTGGATGCAAGCAAGCAGCTTCTGCCAACATGAGCT